>NC_140931.1:111022890-111691640 GCF_014529385.1 Adiantum capillus-veneris | reverse complement strand
CAGACGCGTGGAAGCAAGCATAAGGTGTCAACCTACACTCGACCGACTCCTAACTAATTCCTACAGAGGTCTCTACCAATTGTTTAAGTCACAACCTTCAAGAGTGCATAAGAGGAAACTTCCTACAACGCTTTCTAGAGCCGAACACCCATCAAACAATCTCGAAACACCATAGAACTTGAAGGAGACCCTACTAATACCAATAGGTCGCTCTCCCTAAGGTCTATGAACCAAAACCCCAACCCAAATCACCCGGTGCAAAATCACGTAGGATGTCTGGCCGAAATTTGCAGGTCTTCGTTTCCGAAATCTAAAGTGCCTAATGTGTAGTTCTACTCAATGTGAACACGTGGATATGCTGCAATGCAAAATCGGACAACGTATGCTCACCAAATCACCAAATCACCGTACGCGCGCAATGTAGGTATCGGCACGTAGCTATCATCGGGGTCAACACACTGCACTTCTCCGCACTCGATTCTGACCACCGGTGCACACGTAGCGTCAAGATGAAGCTCACACTCTCTCTCTCTCTCTCTCGGACACAATACGCTCACTCACAGACTTCAAAACTTCTTTTTAAAATGAGAAAAGGTTTTTCATTAAGGTCAAAAAGTGGTATATATACCTTACAATTCTCAAACCCTAAAGTTCCAAATCAACCATCTACTCAATCTATCTATCAAAACTGGGATACAATCTGGAAACTTCTGTAGGCCCCAATATTTACAAGGTGGAAAATCAGGTTTCCTCAATAAATGAATAATTACAAAAAATGATAATCTTTCGAGTAGTTAGTTTTCGTGGGGTGTGTCCAGCTTCTAACACTCCCCCCCTCCTTGCTCATGTCGTCCTCGACATGGCCGCTGGTCTGCTTCTTCATCGTATGGTTTCACGCATCTTGATCAATGATTCGTATCTTGCATGTAGATTCATCATTGTTGGGCCGAAAATATCAGTGTTTATTGTGAAGAAGCCGGTATAGAACGCTTCTTCAAAGGCCTGGAGGTGAAAGGATGGTAGAAACATTATCCTTCGATACAACACATGTATCACCTCCTTGGAAGGTTGACCAGACAGATCATAAGAGCATCTGTAAGTATCTTGGAAGAAGAAGATACTGTCTGTCACCTGGCCTGGCTTGAATGTCTCAAATACTGCTAAAAGGGTTTTGCAGATTTTCCTCATCATGATGCACGTAAGGTCAGGTGAGCCAGTGAACAATTTGATGGTGCCCGTTAGGGTTTTCACCATGTATTGGACACTTATTCTCTCACCTGCCTTCAAGCTCGGCAGCTTAGGGTAATTCAGCCAAGTGGGTTGGCTCCTTTGTAGGATCTCCTGGGCTTTCCACATCCTGATCCTTGGTAGAGGATAAAAGCTGAGGTTGTCTTTGATGTTTTTCGGTTCCTCTACCAAGTGGATTAGGTATTGTGGGTACTTTGTGAGCCAAGCCTTCCTCCATTTGGGCTGAGAGTCAACTATTAGCCTGGCCCCTTCTGGTTGGGAGATGTCTGCGTTGTAGAGTGGCACGGTCGGCTCTTCTCTAATCCTCTTATTGATGGTGGCAGCTTCATATTTCAGCAATGGATATGGGAGAGAGGGTTGAAGCCATTCGCGCTTGAGGTTGCTGGCGTCAATCTTCTGGATGGTCATGACTTGAAAACCCTCTGCTCCCACTCCATGGCTTCCTTTTTTGTCTCTCTGATCTCCACCTCTATTGCCTTACGTAGCTTTTCTTCCTCCTCTTGTGTCAGATCTTGTGGCTCTTGAGAGGATCCTTCTAGGATTTCCTCTTGCATAGGTGTGTCCACCGGATCTGCCACATTTTCTAAATCAATGTCTTCATTGGCCACTGGCCCTGTGCCCTCTTGCTCTCCGGCTTGCTGTCCTCTTAGCTCCTCAATCTTCTTTAGGAGTTTCTGTTTCTCTGTTTCAGCTTCTTCGCCCATATTTACGAGGAGGTCGTTCAATTCGGCGTTTATCTTCTCCGCCTCCTCGAGCTTCCTTTTGATACTTTCTAATTCCTCTTGCAGGTCTTTTTGTTCTTCTTCCATTCATGTTTGCATGACAATAGACCCTTCTGCCATCATCAATCTTTGCTTTTTCTCTAGAGTCAGCTCCTTCTGAAGTTCTTGCATCTGTTCTTCATAACGTTGACTTTCCGTAATGATGTGAGTCGAGCTAGTAGCTCTGACTCTGGAAGGAGATGCCTGCAGCCTCTGGATGGTCTGATCTTTCACTTTGAGCTGTTCCCTGAGCTTCTTGATCTATCTCCGCCTTTTCTTTGGCGTTTCGCATGGCTTCGACTTCTTTAGATTCCTCAGCCAGCTGTAGGGTCAGGTTATCCCTTTCCCTCTTGGCATCTATCAGTGATTTGCTGAGTTGTTGACATTCGTCTTCAACTCCTTGCATTCTTTGGGCTGCTGCCTGATTTTCCTTTTCCATTTCCTGGCATCTTTGCAATGCCCTTGTGAGGCTGGCCTGTAGCTCCGCTTCTCTCTCTTTTGGCCTTTGGCTTTGTCCTTGTAGAGAGTCTACTTCCAGCTTTATCTTTACTTTCGTGGCCTTGAGAGCTGCCATCTCACTTTCTAAGGCCATGGACTGCGCTCTGAACCCAGTTAACTTTGTCATCACCACATCCCAGTCGTTGGAGGGCGGGTGCAAGTCCACTGTTTCTGTTGCCATCTCTTTTAGTTCTACTAACCTGATGCTTTTCATTTGTTCCTTAGGCCCTTTGCTTGCCAAGTCGAATGAGACTGTGGCAGCTTCTTCTTTTGTGTATCCTGCACCTAGCAGGTCCAAAAATGTGCTGTATTCTTCGTTTGGCTTTGTCTCCTCACTCTTGGGTTTAACCTCTTCCCTTTCTTGGCTTTGTTCTCTCTTGGGCTCCTCATGGCCTTTGTGTTTGTCATCCTCCTCTTTATCTTCTTGTGGAGGGTTGTGAGGAGGTGGTGAGGGCAGTGGGCTGGGTTTAGGGCTGGGTGGTAGAGATGTAGGTTTTCTCTTTAAATCTCTGTCTACTTCTTTCTCTCTCTTGGCTCTCTTGCGCATCTAGCAGTTTCTGTCGTATTTGCTCCACTTCCTCCTCTGTGAAAGGTACATGTGGGATATTTTCTGATGCGGCATCAAGAATCTCAAAATTTTTTAATGTAATCTTCGAATCTATCCCTTTGCACCCTTTGGGATGATCCAGACATTGCTTCTGGAGACAACTTTTAGAGTTCACTCAAATCACCTTTAATGGCTTTCTCTGCTCTGAAGCTCTCCATCAGCCGCTCTAATCTTGCCCCTTTTTGTGACCTTGTCTCTTTCGCCGGCACTTGGGCAAACTCTTTCTTTCCTTTCTTTTGCTCTGGCTGCTCCTCTTGAACAGGCTCTAGCCTTCTTTTCAATCTTGTAGCAACCCTTGGTGCTCTTTGTGGCTCGTCTTCTTTGTCTTCTTTAAGCCTTAGTCAGTCATTTTGAGACGGGGGGTCAGGCCATCTTCCTTTTGCGTGTAATGCCCCATAAATCACCTTAGTGATTAGTTCTCCTGGCACAATATATGTTGGCTTCTTGTTACCCATCTTCACTAGGTTGTCATGTATATATGCTACATAATTGATTATCTTTGGGGTGCCTTTCATCATTGCCCAAGTGAATGTCGTGGCAATTGCACCTGGAGGCATTCTATACTTTTGTGGCCTCTTCGTACACATGTGGAAGTATTGGTTGTACAACTGACTCATTACTGCCACTCTTGGGTTGGCAATATCTTCAAAAGTGTAGTTTCCTTTCTTCTCATTGTACACCTTGATATCATCCCTTCTTTTAGTTACACTATCCCCCTTGTTGGAGAGGTCTAGTGCATCTGCTACAACCTGCTCGGTGATGACTATTTCTGTTTCTGGCCTGCCTTGTAGATGGTTACTTTGGCCACTCTGTCTTCTTTGATGGTCGTCACAAACTCCCAGACTCTCTTTATGTCAACCCCTACCGGCACTGCTTCAAAATAGTTGTGGAGATCAATCTTCTCCAAGTACTCGGCCATCTTGCTTCTTACGAACTCATTGAGTTCTCGCGGCAGCATTGGTAGCTCGATCACATTCCCTTCAGTGTCTTTGAATACTCCTTGGTAGATCTTTAGGTCGTTGGACTCTAACAGATCTTCTTGGATCCATGTGTTGGTGGGCTTTAGTGTTCCTTCTGGTATGACAAAGGGCTCCACTTCTTTTAGGTAATCCTTAATGGTCATTCTTTTCTTCTTTGCCGGTGACTTCGCGGCTGCCATAGATCCTGTTGCACTAAGTAGTTCGAAGTTAGCGTTTTTTCCATATTAGCTGAGAAACTGAGTTTTATCTATCCAAATGACTTGAAAATTGAAAATAAAGCTTAAAAGGAACTTGTGAAACTGTGCATGTGTTCACAGTGCAAGTGTGGCCAAAATTTTCCATTTAGACATCCTACGCGTAGGATGTCTTTTTCATCAGAATTAGTTGATACTTGACATGCTGGTAGTGTATGGATTATGGAACATGGCTATGTGCTTGGATATGGATTTGGATATCAAAAAGGGGATTTTTTGGCTGATTCAGGCTTTAGGTCACAAATTGGGTAGAAAGTCCATAACAGGTAGCAATTGATGTCCAAATGGGTTGAAAATTGGTATATGGGCTCATTGCACCATGGCATTGGCTCCCATGATGTCACTCTTTGCATAGAAGGTCCAAATTATGCTAGAGACATCCTACGCGTAGGATGTCTATTTCATCAAAATGACATGAGATTTTTTCTGTGGGTAGTCCTTGGCCTATGGAACATGGCCCTGCTCTTGGATTTGGATTTGGACAAGGATTGATGCTTGTAAGAGCCTGTGTAGTGTTTTTGGGCTCAAAAAGTGTATCTTGAAGGTGTTGGGGGTCAAAAATGATTAGAATGGCTTCAAAATTGATATATGAGCTCTTGATGATGAGGTGATTGGATCTGGAATGGACAAACATCCTCTATAGGCCAAAAATGTCAAATAGACATCCTACGCGTAGGATATCTACTTCACCAATTTTTGCTTCTGACCACACAGATTGGTTGTTGATGTGTTGGTGAATGTGTTGTGCAAGTTTCATGTGATTTGGACACGATTTGGTAGGTCTATGGACCATTATTGCCTCCCCATTGCCTCTATGCCCCAACTTTGCGTTTTTTCATGCATATGAGGTCAATTTTGGTCCAAATGTGATGAGACTTGGTGGATAGCATGTAAAGGTCATTCAGAAAATGTGTATGATGAAAAATGTTGGGATCTGTGTCCAGAAATGCCCTTGAGACATCCTACGGGTAGGATGTCTCCTGATGATTTTTTGATGGATTGTGCCACCAGTGCCTGCCCTTAGTCCCCCTGAGTCCCTTTTAAGCCTAATTTTAATAAAAAAAATCAAATGGATAGAGAAAACTCCCTGTGTGGACTTCAGAGCCTTCGAGCCGTTTTCTGACTTTTGGAGTGCTTTTTGGCGATGAAATTTCTTGATGTTGGTCTCCATAGCTTCCCGATCCCTTGGGGATCTTTGCCGTATGGTTTTTGTTGACTTTGACTTCACCGGAGCTTCATTTGGCAATTTGTCACTCTAGAAGCACCCGTGGTTTTGTTACATATCTTCGATGATTTGTGGTGGTCTACCACCATAGGACTTGGTTGTTGATAGTTTAGGAAAGCCACTCGTGAATTTTGGTGGCAAACGGGCATGCAGTTTGGCCGCGAGAGCAATTTGACGCTTTGTGTGTCTGATGCCGTTTTTGAAGTTTAGTGCCGCTTCGGGTCACTTTTTGGTCATGTGGGTCACGTAGTCTTGTCGAGCATGTCGAGATGCTCCTACCCATGAAATTTGGTAGCATTTGGGCGCCTTTTCGCCGATTTCTCATTTGGTGGCCTTTTGCGGGATTCTAGGAATTAGGGTTTTTCCCGATGGTTTTCTACTGCCTTTGGACATCCAGGACTGGTCTCTTATGCTAGGGTAAGCTGTCGATGAAGTCTCGTTGCTTTTGGGTTAGCCATTAGGTCGCTGTCTCTACTTGTAGGTCTCTACTGCCCGCTTTGTGTGTGATCCCTACGCTAGTTTTCGCGACATAATGACAAACATGCGCGAAAAGCTCAAGGTGGTGAGCCTACTTCTCATGTCTGAAGCTCGTTGGGTAGTCGTGCGCGTCGTAGAAGGTGCTGGAAGGTCTGTCCGCTCTAGGTGGCAGAAGCTTTCTCCACAAGGTCAATAGTGAAAATGAGCTGAAAATGAGGTGAAAATTTCTTATAATGGAGGTCCCCGAACGACTTTTCATGAAATTTGACATACGCTCCCATCTTATTGTGAGATGCGGTTTAGGCTCAAAAATTTCTTGATTTGGACTCCATTTGCTCTGTTTACCAGAAATTTGGCCAAAACACGCTTTTCGCTCCAGTCTCATAATTGCACCCCCACTGTACCATAGGTTGTCCTATAGTCACTGATCATCCCCCTATTTTTTTTCATTACGACCGGTTTTCACGTGCTTTTTTATATTTTTGAAGTTTTTCTGCCGAAAATTAGCAAAATTAAAAGGAAAATAGCAAATCAAACCCAGAAAATCTCCAAAAATCATAATAAATCACAAACATCACCGCAAAACATTATATACACTCACATGCAATTTTTAATATTTTGCTCGAAAAATGGCTATTTCTATTTATGTACACACACCTAGGGGCTTGATTTGGCGTTTGGCCCCATATACCTATAGATACATGCTGTATGCATATGTACTTGGGTTAGTCCAGAAAATTTCACAATCAAACAACAACCCTTGAAATAGTCAAAAATCATGCCCTTTTTTGTTCTTTCTGCTATTGGTTCCACATTTTGAGAATGCCTCCCCCCCTCCTAGCCGGAGTCCTCCCGGACGACAAGGTATCGCCTCGGAGTATGTGCCGTGCATAGGTTGAAAAAGTTGTGCTAATGCTTGGCCGATTAATGTGGCCCTAATTGATGCATACTCGGTCAATGCATGGAAAAATTAATGCTGTGCAAAAGAAGGGAATAAGCAAGATGCTTATTGGCATTCGCCATCGAGGTTTCCTGTTTTCTTTGCAAGTAACAGCTGTAACTCTACTGCTCCCTGTTTAATTGTCTTTTTTGCAAAAGGCAATCGCTTTGCCGCTTCTGTTGAGATAGCCGTAGTTGTGTTGGTTAGGATTGGCTTGGCCGGAATGGTCGTGGACCGTATTTCCTTTGTTTTCCATTGGTAGCTTGTTTTTGCCGGTTTTTGTAGATGTTTTGGTACTTCCTTGGTTGACATTGGTTTGTTGCGGATTGGCATCCACATAACTCGGTTGTCCTTTTTCAAATGTAGCTGTCTTCCTTCCGTTGTTGCTTGTACTGAAGGGAGTTCCTTTTTCTTTTGTTTTGGTATCCAAATGCGAGTAACCTTTGGGTTATTGCTGAGCAGTTTCTTTGGGATCCATATCTGTTTTATGCCTTTGGTTTTTGGTTGAACTATCTGCTTCTGTTGAATTCTTTCGTTGCATTGTTGTTTGTCTGCCATGTCATTTCTATCCTTCCGCATCCATACTTGTTTCCCTTGTTTTGGTAATCTAGATCTTTGCAATGCGGTCGGTGACTTTGTATGTATGTAGTCAGCATGGTTTGCTTTTACCTGTTTGTTGGCCTTGGGTATCATGTTGTTATTTGGTGGCATTCTTGCTTTTGACTCTTTTTCCAGTGATTGCATTGCTTGCAGCTGATTATTCCTGAGCAAAGGCTATCACCTGTTGTTCTTGTGCGTGCTGAATTTTGACTGCATTTGCATTCCAATCTATATGCACATTGTACTCTTTTTGCCAAGGTTGTCCCAACATCATTGGGTGTTGTGTGCTTTCATCCTCCACCACATAGAATTTATGTGGGTAAATATATTGATGTACTTGTACATGCAATATAGTCCATCCCAATGTTTTCAACGGGTGGGATGTACTACTTTCCAGCACTTGAGGAGTAGGATGAAGTTGGCCTGTGGTTTTGAGCTGTTGGTATAATCTGTAAGAGATCAAATTTTCTTGAGCTCCCGAATCAAGCAATGCCGTCAATTCAACTTGAGTGATGTCCACTTTGACTGCAATTTTTGGCTCCACTGTGTCTTCATCCAACTTCGTTAGTCGAATGGCATTGATTCGCACTGGTGCTCCACTTTGTTGTTGTCGTCGCAGAAGTCTTCTTTTTGCAATGCGTTCTTGTGCTTCTGCTTGAGCTTCTTCTCGTACTCTCTGTTTTTCCTTCATTCGTTGTTCTCCTTGATGAATTTGTTGGAGCATATCCTGTGTGAGTGGTAGATGATATTTCTTCAGTCGACATCCACTAATCTAGTTCGGCATTTCTTCACGTGCTAATGTAGCAAGCTTGACAGCTCCGCTTTGTGATAGATCACTAATCACAAAGGGTCCCATCTCTCGCTTTTTAAGTTTCTTGGCATGTTGCTTCAAAGTATAAACAAGTACATAATCACCCGTTTTGAACTCTTTAGTGCGCACATGTTTGTCAAAAAACTCTTTTTGTCTTCTCTTTTTAGAATAGATTGAAGCTACAGCTCTCAAGCGGAGTTCATCTAGCTCTTCAAGATCATCTATTCTTGAAGAGAGTTCATTCCCTGTCCATTCTAAGCGTTTTGCTACTCGTAGAGTTGGAATTAAAAACTCTATGGGTAGTATAACATTTAGGCCAAACACCATGTTGTATGGTGTTGTTCCTATCGATGTTTTGTAAGCTACCCTGTATGCCCATAGTGTTGAGTGTAGTTGACGATCCCAATCTGTTCGTGACTCTGACACTATTTTAGTGAGAACCGTGCATAGTGTTTTGTTTGTGGCCTCTGCTTGTCCATTTGCCTGTGGATGGTATGGAGCAGATTTCCTATGTATGACCATGAATTCCTCTAGTAGATATTCAATGACTTCATTAAGAAAATGTGTCCCGCGGTCATTGACAATTTCTATTGGTAACCCGTATTGTACAAAAACATTCTCATACAAAAATTGTGCAGTGGTCCGTGCATCTGCTTTTTGTGTTGCCTTGGCTTCCACCCATTTTGTGAGATAGTCCGTAGCCACAATGATATATTGGGTATGGGTGCGATATGCAGGGGGTGAGATAGGTCCCACAAAATCAATGCCCCATTTTGCAAATGCTCTTGCTCCCATCATTGGCCGTAGTGGCATCTTATCTCTTCAGCATCCACATGCAATGTAGGTGTAATGGAATTGGCCTATTTAATTTGAGAGTAGCAGAAATTAATGAGAGTACTTTTGAGAAATGACTTTGTGAGCATAGCGGTTGAACATAATTGAAGATAGCAACATAATCATAGCAATTAGTTAACTTGGCATGAACAATAATTTTGCAAGAGAGAGAATTTAGAGAACATGACAAGAGTTGAGGACCGGATTTATGTGGAGCCGGTCCCCCCTCCAATAGGCATTTGTATTATAATTTCTCCCATTAAGAGAGACTTGTTACAATATAATCTTTGTGTTCCTTGTGACCTAGGTGATGCAAGGAAGATGGAAAGCTTCATGCATCACAAACATAACATAAACTTGAAGAAAAGCTTTAACTATCCCAAGCCTCAATCCCAAGACCTCAAACACCTTCGAAGGTGGAGAGAGCTAGCAGGGAATGAGGGTAGGGAAAAGGAAGAAGAAACATTTTGTAGGAGAAAGAATTAGTTCCTCACTTATCATAACTCTCGTTGCTAGCATACATAATAGCATAGTAATGAAGAAGAAGGAGATGGCAAGCTTAAGCATTGAAGCATGGATCTTGGTTGGATTTGCACTCCATATCCAAGAGTGTTGGTGTAGGCTCTCAACCTCTACTTGCTTGGAGAAGGAGAGGGAGCTCTTGCACTTTGCATAGCACACAATGAGGGTGTTTGTAAGTGTGTGTGGGTGAGTATACCCCCTAAGCAACCCCTAGCTTGCTTGGGTCGACTCCCCCTTGTAGCTCATGCTTGAAGCTCATTGGACCCCTCCAAGCCTAGCCAATCACAAGCAGCAAGGGTAGCCTTGAGACAAGTGTCCCCCTTTCCCCTTTGAGAGAGAGGGATAGATAAATGCTAAATCATTTAATTAAATCTCCTAAATTATTATTGGACCCCTTGGGTGGCCAACCAATAGGCTTCAGGCACACCATGAGGGCAACATGAGGAGGAACTTGACAAGTGTCCCTTTTGCTTTCTTTGTATCATGCATGCCTTGTGTGAGTGTGTGGGTGTTCTCTCTCATCCCCCCTCATGTAGGGCTTGCCCCCTCCTTGTAGGGATTGAATCTTTGACTTTTTGACACCTTAAGCCCCTCATGTATAGGCCCAGTTCCCACCACAAGCTTGGCTCATAAGCGCTTTAAGCTTGGGCTGGGTTCTCATCTCAAGTGCAACCCTAGCATCTCAAGCATGTCAAGCACCTCAAGCATCTCAATAATTAAGCACCTCAAGCATCTCAAGCACCTCAAGCACCTTAGGCATATCAAGCATGACAAGCATGACAAGCACCTCGAGCTGGGTCGGGTTCCCGTGCTTCAAGCTTAGCCCTAGCTTACCTAAGGTCAAAGGCATTTTACACACATTATTGGAGGTCTTCAATGAAGCTAACCCTAAGGTCTTATGCTCCATTTGTTAGCCTTGCTCTTTGATAGACCATCTCTCATTTGGGCCCCTTTACCATTTGCCCCATGTTGAGATAGATCTATAAGCACATGTCTATATCTTAACACTTGTTCCCGTTTATTCTCCCACATTAAGTGATCAATTTAATATGAGAAAATCATTTGGGTTGGTTAGATATTAAATATTAGATTTTATGACAGTAGGCCACCATATTCCTGCGGTTAAGATAATTTTGCCATCTTATCGCCCGAAAAATGGCCTCCACTTATTCCGCTATGTGCATGTTCTAGAATCAGCAGGTATTCACTTTCACTTGCACAGATTCTAAGTTGATTGTCATTTCCTCGCTTATAGAGTTGGTTCCCAATTAACTGAAAGTCACGGGCTTCCAACTCTATAGCTTTTTTCCGTGCTCTTGTTACTTTCTCAGGAAACGTCCTGGTGGTTAAGAAATCAATGATATATTGACTCCATGCAGGTGCAATGTTTACTTGAAACAATGTCACGTGATCCACTGGTCGTTTTGCACTACATATAGTACAATTGGTAACATATGAATGTGTGTCCGCATACATAGTTGGCCAATAAACCCCTTAACTGTTTCAGTCTCTGGTGTGTTTTCACTGTTGAACAATGAAATGCACAATCCTAGACGTGTGCTTCTTCAAGGTAGCACTCGAATTCTTCCGCGTTTATACATAATCGTAGGATTTGGTCCGATCCTAGATGATACAGCCGTCCTGCTATCAACTGGAAGCTTTTTGTTTGTCGAATTGTTTGTTGTTTGGATCTGTACTCCATATTATCAAACCTTCTTCCAAAGGAAAGAATGCGAACAATTTCCTGTGACCATTTGGGTACCATTTCAACATTGAAAAGATAAGCATCTGGTATGTCATCATCTACTCCTTCAGGAGCTTCCCCGTTGTGTATCCTTGAAAGATGATCCGCTCATAAATGAGTTTTACCCTTTTTGACCACCACTGTGAAGTCAAACTCTAGCAATATAATAAACCAACGTACAATTCTCCCTGTATTGCATGGTTTATTTACCAGATACAAAAGAGCTCGATGATTTGTAAAGAACACAAATTTATTTGCGAGCAAATAATGCTGGAATTTCTTTACAGTATAAATCATTCCTAACCCTTCTCATTCAGTGGTTGTGTAGTTATTTTCTGCACTGTTTAACTGTCGGCTTGCATAACACACTGGAAAATCCATTGTTTCGTCTCCAGGTTGAGCCAGAATACTTCCGATTGCATATGCAGAAGCATCAATGTGAACATGGAATATCTTTTCCCAATCTGGTGCGTTAAGTACAGGTGCTGATATAAGGTTTTTCTTTAGCTTTTGGAATGAAGTTTCACACTCCTCGGTCCAATCGAAATTGACTAGCAAACGATACAGAGGTTGTGCAATGACGGCATACATGTATATGAATCTTCGATAATATCCGCAGTGTCCCATGAAGGATTGAACTTGTTTCGCATTAGTAGGCCTGGGTAGGTCTTCAATGACTTTGACTTTGTCTATGTCAGTGGTTATGCCATTTCTTGAGACAATGTTTCCTAAGATGCGGCCTTGCTTAACCATAAATATATACTTTCCGGGGTTAAGGCACATTCGATATGTCCTGCATTTTTCAAAGACCTTTTGCAAATGGTCAATATGTTCCTCTCGTAGAAGAGAGTGTACACAAAGATCATCCATGTATATTTCTAAGAATATTCTTAGGTATTCTTTGAACTCATGTGTCATTAACCTTTGGAAGGTAGCTGGAGCATTAGTTAAGCCAAACGGCATAATGCGATACACATAAATTCCTCATTCTATGGCAAACACTGTTTTGTGTTGATCCTCCCTTGTAATTGCCAGTTGGTTATATCCAAAGGAATAAGCCCGTTTTTCGGCCACCCGCTCAAGTACATGTTCTGTGATTGGCA
This sequence comes from Adiantum capillus-veneris, assembly GCF_014529385.1. Classification (NCBI taxonomy): domain Eukaryota; kingdom Viridiplantae; phylum Streptophyta; class Polypodiopsida; order Polypodiales; family Pteridaceae; genus Adiantum; species Adiantum capillus-veneris. Next base: position 111,679,036 of record NC_140931.1, on the reverse strand, counting down.
AGGGATAATTATCCCTTATGGTGGCTGCATTTACCTTTTTGAGGTTTACACACACTCGCAATTTTCCATTCTTTTTGGGAACTACCATAATGGGTGACACCCAATCTGTATGTTCAATCTCATAGATGAATTCAGCTTCCATCAGCTTATCAATCTCTTCTTTGATTTGTTTAGCAAATGTGTCATTATAAGTATAAGGATGTTGTTTGCTAGGTTTTGCACCTGATTTCAAAGGAATTGTATGTTGGCATATCGATGGATCAACTCCTTTGAGGTATTTATAGGACCATGCAACCACATCTTTATATTTCTTTAGAAGTTGTGTTAGCTGTTCTTCTTCTTCAGGCTCTAAATCATTTGCTATATAGACCGACTGAGGCTTTTTACCTGGTTTCGCGAGGTCTATTCTTTTTGCATTTTTTGGCCCATCGTAAGATTCTTGGTTGGTTCTTTTTCTGACTGGTGGTGTCATGATGATTTTTCTGTCCTGGATGGTAAGTTTCCGATTGTGTGATGGTACATTCATGTTTCCCTTTTCTGACTCCCCTTTACCATCACTATCTTTTTCAGTAGTCCATATCTCACGTAAAGACCGTTTCAGTTCTTGGTATTTCTGTTTACGCTCCAGTTTGGTCCACTCTTGGTCTTTTGTTGTTTCTTTTTTTGATTTTTGAGATTTTTGTGATTTTGTTTCTGTTTCAGCTTTTCGTCCCTATTTTGTTTCCTCTTGCGTTCTTTCCCTTCGATCTTTTGAGAATGTTCCTGATATTTGATCTTTTACACAATCCTCTACTTTTACAAGCATCAAATAGTGAGTTTTACCTTTTATCCTGGGCATCAGGTTTTCCTTCGCTTTGTTTCCTGCTCGTTTCCTCCTATAGCGTTCCTGGCGTCTAGGGTGCTGATTAGCAAAATCATAAAACTTGATATTCTCGTTTTCCCTTCCACGCTCACTTGAGGTGTCTGAACACTCATTATCTGCATCATCATTTACTTCCAGATGTTTAGAGGAGTTATAAAACAAGTTTTGTTCTATCGTCTCATCTTCTCAAGTATAACGCTTACCATGTAGTAGGGTAGCACATCATAGCCATCCTTATCGCAAAATTTTGTTGTTGGACTATCTGTAATGGTACAGACATCCAATGTTGCTAGTATGTGTTCCCATTCTAGAGGTTCCAAGGCATCTTCAGGGAAAGGTTCCGGAATATACTCCTTGTCCTCAATTGCTCTTTCTAAGACACATTCCTCTCTTCTTAAGCTTCCACAATGTGAAGCTCCGCACATCCATAGCTCTTTTTGTTGCCCTAACCATGCTGGGAGTTCCGATCCTGCTACTGTAGCTGAATCAAACTCTTCCACAGGTGTTTGGTTCACATCTTTGTAACTATGGTCCTTAAGGTGTATTTTAGTTGTTGTCTCGCCATGTCTGAGGTATATGTGGTCGTAACCCCAATCTTGGACCATCTTAAATTGTCGCATGAATGGTCTTCCCAAGATGATCTCATAATTGTTCTTTTTGTTGAAATCGACTATTGCAAATGTATGCTCGTACTCGATCCGCACGAAGTGACAATCACTTTTTCTAAGAGTCCTAGAGGCTTCTCCATGAACCCGTCTACCAATTGCAATTTCATTCTGGTAGCTCTCAAAGCTGGTTTTCCCCATTTTTTCCAGATTTCCTTGGTGGCAATAGAAACTCCCGCTCCACTATCAAGAATAGCTTTGGAAACTACTCCTTGAAATTCTACTGGTAGCGTGGTGTTTCCATCTTCTCCCTCGCAATACTTTCCAACCTTGTTTAATGGTAATGGCCTAGTGTTTAGTTGAGGTCTGTCCAAATCTCTGATCCCTTCCTGTAGCCTCAAGGTGGGTTCTTTCACTCCAAATTTTTTAAGGCATTTACCTATTGTGGTCCACATGTTTGGTCGTAATCTTAGGAGTTCGGCTAATGTGATTGTGCATGCCACCCGGGTGGACAATAACTCAATCAATCCTTGCGAATCCATCACTTTGTTAGAAGAAAGTCTTTGAGATGGGATTGCCCTCACTTCAGACTTGGCTTCATAATCTCCTAGGTAAGAGGGTAAAGTTTTCAGCGAGTCTGGTTGGCTGTGCCCCGAACTAATTGATCCTTGGTCTCCCCCTTGTGAATGTATCTCAAAGTTCATTTGTGACCTTGCCTCAAATTCTTCAATAGGAGGTAAGATTACATTCTTTTCTTTTCTCGTGCTATTCATGTGGTTACTCATCCTATTAGCCTCGTTGGCCTCACGGATTTGCTTCCATAGATCGTCTAGACCATTACAGTCCTTATCCATTTCTGTCAATGTTTTAAGCTGGAACCCGTCACTTGCCTCATCTGTTGTATTTGGCACTATAATAGGCTCTCCTCTGGACTCATAGGCATTAGTGAGTCTTTCCTTTGTTTCTACTTGTTCCTCTGAAGTTGGTTGGATAGGGGTTGGAGCTGGTGCCTCATGCCAATTTGCAGGTTTACCCAACGGGTCTTCCATCAATGATTGAGCTGTTTCAATCATCCTTTTACACATTTTCAACATCTGTTTTTCTATTTCCACATATGGATAAGTCATCCACCTTTGTTCCTGGGTTTGGTTCTTTTTGAATCTGGCTTCATAAGCCTTTAGAAGCGCATCCAACTGCTCATTTACCTTGTCTGCCAGTACAGATCCTCCTGATCCTGCACTTTTGGGCTCTGCTATTTCCTTGGGTGCTATGGTTGCCGTGGTGTGTGAGCTTAAGCTAGCTAGATCCTCTAACCGCTCTACTCTATCCTTTGTATGTTTCAACTCCTCGGATAGAGTTGTTTGCTCTCGTTCTTTCTTGGCTTTCATACGTGCTTTTCTGGCTTTCCAAGTGCTTCTCTGATTTTTTGTTTCTGAACTTTGGGCATCGGTTTTTGGCTCTTCAACTATGGGTTCGTTCGTCATTCTATGAGCTTGGGCTCATGTTACCGCTTGAATAGGTATGATTGTTTTATTTTCTGACCCTCCACTGGAAGGTACTTTTTCTAGCATGTTCAAGGTGGTTTTTGCTCCTTTGCTCAGATTTTTAGGGCAATCGGGAATCAAATGAGTAACTCCACACTCGGTGAAATATGCATTGACTCTAATGATTCCATCATGAGGACAGTCTCTTAGCCAATGGTCTCCACCACACTTGTAGTAGCAGGGTCCCTTGGGTTGTTGAGGTGCTCCTTGAGCTCCTCTTTGTTGGTATGCATGTCTCTGTCTGCCCATGCCTCCGTTGGCTATGAACAACAATGTTAGTTCATCCAATGTATATCTTCCTTCTCTTGCTGCCTGTGCAGCTGTTGGTGGTCCTGTACTTCCTATCATGCTCCATGGTTCTGGTGTTGAGGGTTCTTCCTGTGGATAATAGATAGAGTTTGCCGCATATCCATTGGGATCTTCATAATATGCATACATAGGCACCAAAGCCTTATCCTCTGATTCAGTTACGGTTGGTGTGTATCTTATACCGACTGGTCATAATCTTGGTAGGGGTGGTTGTTGCCCCAACATCGGTTGTGGTCTTTCTACACCTACAAGTCCTGGTAGGTTGCCTGCTTGATACCTAGGCATCGGTGGAGCTTGAGGAGAAGCTACCTGAGCTTGGGGAGCGTAAGGTCTCTCTCTCACATATCCCTTGTTATAATAACATTCCTCGGTCCCATGGTTTGTCCATTTTTGTTCAATTGCACACCACTTGGGCTGTTTAGCCTGGGGTTTGGCGTACAAGTTAATCTTTTTTAGCACTTCATCTACAAGTTGCTCTTGGTTTACTACTACTTCTCCTTTTGGTGCTATCTTAGAAGACTTGCTTCCACTTTGTTGTGAAGATGAATCATTGTCAAGGTCCTTGAACTCCTCCTCCTTGTAGACCGCACAATTGTCCACAAGGTAAAGAGCCTCCTTGGTCAACTCATTCAACGTCGTGCTCCTCTTCATATGTAAGTCTTTCTGGAGATCCGCAGTCCTTGGATGAATATAAGCATAAGTCTGGACTGAGTTGACAGTTCTTCCACAAGACAGAACTTAACATATCTTTTTAGTCTTAGGGCTGCTTTTCATACAGATTCCCCATCTTTCTGTTTGAATTTATGGATTTGTGAGACTGTATTATGAGTTATCCCCCTTTGTAAGAATTCCTCGATAAATTCGTCAAACACTTCCTCCATAGACTCAAAGTCTCTACGCTCTACAGAGTCAAACCAAGTAGCAGCGTCATCCTCTAGGGTTAGTCCAAACCCTGCAAATTGGGTAGGGAAGTCTAACACCTCTTCGGCTCTAATTACACGCACAAAGGTTGCTACATGATCTCTTGGGTCTCTGCTTCGTGTGTATTTCTTGTTTACCCATTTTTGCACTTGAGAAGGTCTAATTCTCCGATGGTCTACAAACCTCATCATTGGATCTCCACATCCTAATCGATATACCTCTTCAGGTCTTCGGTAGTAGGCTGGTTTCTCTCCCAGTGGTGCTCCTAAGCCATAATTTCTAACAGTTCTCGCCAGAGATGGTTCATCTCTTCGAACTCGTTCTAAGGGTGGCCCTCCAGGTTCGGTTGACTCTTGAGTTTTTGGCTTAATCTCTCCTTGATACCTTGAATAGAGTGGTGGTTCTTGCAAATCCCTTAGCCCTCGTGCGGCTTGATAACCATCTCGGCTTCGGTCTTGTTCCATTGTAGCACTCTGTCGAAGCCATGCTTGCAATGATGGCTGGCTTGCCGGTTGGTTTTGGTTGTTGAATGCCTGTGGTCGGGTGGAATGTGAGGTGGCGTCATAATCTTCTGAAAAAGGATTCGTTGACTTGCTTGGGGTGTAGGTGGCTCTTGGCACTTCCTCAGGGGCATATGCTGATGCTCCTGGACCTGTTGCCCTTTCTACCTCCTTTGGGAGAATACGTTGGTATTCTTGTCCGTATCTATCAACAAAAACTATACCCTTTCCCATAGCAGTTTCATAAGAGAATAAGTAAAGAACCTTGTCTTTGCTTAATTCGTTTACGTATGGTTCTTTGCTTCGAAAGCAAGCGACTATACCCTCATTCTCATGCTTGTAGATTCCCACGTTCTCATTATAAGTTGGAACCCTGGTTGTTTTCTTATCATACATAAAAATAGCTCCGGGCCGATCAATGTTTGGTGGCGGTTCTTGAGCTTCTGAAACCATTTTCCCTTTCGCCACATTATCTCTATATCTATTGTAATCTAGGTTACCGACTATTAGATAGTGGTTCCCCTTTTTGTCTCGGAATCTATCTCCATCATCATAGACTCGGATTGTCTCCAATCTCTGAGCTGACCTCTCTTCGATACAAATGCACTTGCGTCCTCGATAGTCAGAATAGACTAGGGCTCCCCTCGAGTTTGTTCCCTCTAAGAAGATCACAGTGAGCTTGGAATTGATAGCCGTTTTTTCGGCTCTCTGTAATTGCCATAGTGAGTTATCTCACCCTATCAAATCACTCAAACACTGTAGTTACCCTCACCCTTTCACTGTATATAGGTGCGTGTGAGTTAGGGGACTTTTCCCATATCTCCTTACTGAAATAAAAAACCCTCAATTAGCTAGTCATTGGGCTAGTTGAGCCAAAAAAATAAAAAATATAAGTATATTATGGCCCATGCGTATGTAAATATTTCTTTGTATATAGGGCCTAAATAAAAGATTTTTTCATAATTATTTTGGTATTTATTTAAATATTTCTACTTAGGTGTGTGTTATTTATGCTCTGTACATTGCTTCACCATTACCACAATTTTTCTTACCATTTTTTATACTCTTTATTCCATATAGAAATATTTTCATGTAAGCTTCTCTTATATTTGGTGTAACTCCACCCCAACAAAAATCCAAAAAAACTAGTTTTATTTATGTGTATATTTTTTCACTATTGTAATTTTTCCCTTCCTACATCTATTTTTTTTTTCTAAAAAATTAGAACACCAAAAATATTTATCTTTTTATGGTAGCCTCATAATGAGAGAGATTTCTTTTGACCCCTTTATATTTTTTCCACTTATATTATTTATATTTGACATGTACATATTTTTTAGACCCCTCAATATTTGATTTTCTTAGTTGTACTATTCACTTATATCATGATCTCAACAATATCTTCAATTATAGACCTACCAAATAAGGTCAAGGGTAGGTGGCATGCATACATGCACTATGGAGGGCTCACTCTTGGAGGTATTCAAAAGAATCATCCAAAGAAGGACCCCACAAGGACCTTGTGCAGTGGAAAAAAACGGTCGGTTTTGCTGAATTTTTAAAGTTTACTTGCTCTCCGAATTTGAAAAGGTGATACAGACAAAAGTTGTAGCTCGTGGGCTGAACTTTTGCCTCAAATTTTTTCATATTTTTTTGAGCTACGAGCTGTGAGCTATGATTTTATTAGTGGACCCCAGTTTTCCCATGCTATGCAGCCACACTCTCTCTTCCACTTTATCATTTTCCTCTTTCACACACACTTCTCCACTCATCATCCCCACCTCTCTCACCACTCCTCTCTGTACCCTACTCACCTTCTCCTCAACCTTGAAGAATAAGAGAAACCATGGTGAACTCATACCTCCCACACACAATTCCATTCTAAAATTGACCACCTAGTCTCATTTTTCCTCCTCCAAATTACCCATATCTATAAAAAAACCACAAAATTCAGCCTCTTCTCTTAAAAGACAGCATCATGGTGGTTGATTACTCAGCTTCAATTACCTTGTCTCTCAAGGAAGGTTAAGAGTGGAGAAAAAATGTACCGTCAAAGCTAGTGGACCGTCAACAAGCGTCAAAATTGACCCTACTCAAGACACTTGGAGCATCAACCTTGTAAGAAATCCACCTTTTCTTCCCTCTTAAGAGTTTTTCTTCCTTATTTGTATCCTACATGGATACTCCCATTGTAAATATCCAATTCCATTTGTAAATTAATACTAACTCTACTAACACTAACCCACTATGAAAAGTCCTATCACCTTCATTTCTCTCCTCTCTCTTTCCCCACCAACTTCTTGATAATTCCAAGCAAAAGAAATTAGATAAATTGCTGAAAATCTAACCCAACCATGGTTAGAGGAGTAACCCTAGCCTTCAAAATTGCTATAAAAGGAGGGTGTAGCTAGTACAAAAGAGGGGAGAAGAAAGAGAACTATGCTATAGCTTGAGAAGCCAAGCTCAACCTCTTGAGAAGGAGCTCTTGAGTGGAATCTCATTGGCATTAGGCATATGTGTGTGTTGTATTAGGGGTGATTAGCAAGGGAACTCTATGCCATTGTAAGAGAGAGTGATCATTAAATTGAGACTAGGAAATCTATCATTTCTCCTACTAGTGTAAGCCCAACATTTGCTGAATCAAGTAGGGTGAATTTGGACTAAGCATGGATACCTTGTCTCCCTTCCAACGTGAAGTCATGGACAATAATGATGTGTAAGTGTCTTGGTGTTTTATTTAAGTTGTTGATAGCTTGTCTCCGGGTATTGTTATCAATTTAGCCATAAATCCCACATGCTGTAAGAGGGAAACAGGGTGGAGAGGAGTCCCCTGGCCTTAAGACAGTGATTGGGGTGGCTTTTTTCTTGTGATGTGTTGTGGTGTAATTTACTCAGGCTATGTTGAACGAATACTAATCTCACTTTGATTGGTCATGACAGATTTGTAAGAAGGCATTAGTGCAACAAGCACCCCCTTCCCCCTTCTCTCTCTTTCTTACATATATAAATTTATGTTTGCTTGATCATTAACGATACACTTCAAAGCAGCCCGAGCACCATCTCTCTCTCTCTCTCTCTCTCGTGTTTTAGTGTGTGAGAGTGTTCCATTGGTGTTAGGGTTAGTGTAAATTCCTTGCTTGTTTGTGGGTTGCTCTAACGATTCTCCTCTTTTGCGTCCTAGTTCGCTCTTAAACTAGGTGGTGCCCCTTGTGTAGTTGGGATTTGGCTGGGGGTTTGTTGTTTTGGTTTGTGTTGTGTTGTGCCCCAGCCCCATTGAGCAGCACGGGAGCCTTGAAGGGTGTCTAGAGGTTGCTCTTCTTGTTGCCCGCCCCGGACCGCTTGAAATTGGTGCCCCCACTGAGGACAAGGAAACTCGTGTATGTTTTTGTGTAGGATCAACTTTTAGCATAGTCAAGTAGTTTGCATGAATCACGAGAGTTTGTATGATCCTTTCATTCCCATTGCAAGGCAAAAGATACACATAATTGTTAGTACTAAGTTGCAATTTCAACGGGTAATTCATAGGATTTTACGTCCTCTTAGGTTAGCCGAGATAAACACTTCGGTAAATCCTTTTATTTTGCCTCTCATTAGGTACAATATTAGCTTGGACGTCTATATTTTTGTGTTATTTTAAGCATTTGGACATGCATAGGCCATGGATAATGGCCCAGGAATAGAGGTTTTTCCCTTTCATTTTACTCCACACATTAGAATAAACGTTGCAATTAGTAGAAAGATCCATTTCCAACAACGAATGGTGTTCATGTTTGGTGCCCAAAGAGTAGGAGAAATTCTTGCATCACCAAACCCTGTCATTCTACCTCTCATCAACTACCACACTTCTTTTGATGTACATGTGTTCATTTTATTTTAAAATGAAGTGTAGCCCGGCAAAATAGTGTGTATGTTTGTTTTTTCTTTGTCCAAGTTGTTACAAGAAACAAAAAAAGATCATTTGTTCTAACAGGGAATGTGTGTGCAGTGAAAGTTCAATCCTTAGAGATCTAGCTCTATTACCAATTGAGTTGCAGGAGCAAGTAGTAAGGCGTCTCCCTCATAACAAGAGGGTGGTGAAGTTAAGACGAAAGGTCCTACGCGTGGATTCCATTTTCCTCTTGTTGTTGGGCACTAAGGAAGACCGCACATTCATCCAACTAGTGTGTGCCCTAAGATTGGTAAATAGAGTGAAATTTGGCATTTGGCGAGTGCATTTCACCATTGAGGAAGACTCTTCAGGAAACTTGCGGCCAGAGTTCATGCTTCATAGACTCACATTTGGTGAATTTTTCCCTCATTTGCGTCTTATTAATAGTCTTCCTTTCGCTTTCAACAAAGGAGATAGGGAGCTATTCAGAGCTTGTCTTAATAAAGAGAGCATAGAGAAGATTGCAAATTTGTATAAATTCTCATCCTTCTGTACTTTTTATGACACTTTGTTCATAGAGACATTGTAAATCTCTTTATGCTTTTGAATGATTTAACCATAATCCTAAGGAGTTTTTGTCCAGGAATTTTGTAGCACAAGTGGAGTCTTTAAATCTTGCAAACTTGATTGGACTTGATGAGGATGTTCTTTATGAAATTGTGAGAAGGTTGCCTCACTCCGACTGCGTGGAACTCGAAGGAAAGGAGCTCCTAGTCAATTGCTACTTTCTCACGGCCTTCGACGAGCATGAAGATCTAGTTTTTATACAAACCGCTTGTGCATTGGGAATTGTAGAGCAAGTGCAATTTATCACTTGGGACGTGGTTGCTCTTTTGGATCCAGAAAATGAAGTTCTAGAGATTTCTGTTTATCGCCTTAGCTTTGAAGAATTTCAACCCTTCTTAGAGCTGATCAATAGTCTACCTTTTTGTTTTGATCAAACAAATCGAGACCTCATTGAAGCTTGGATAGCTGAAGAAGAAAACCTAGATTGGTATTTTCTTACTTCTTCATTTGCAGGCGAGTGGTTCTAAATCTCTATTGTATCCCTTATTGTAACTCGTGTTGTAATCTTTCATAATAATGGAGAGCCAACGCCAAATATCTGGATATCCTCTTTTCTTTGGAGAGCCTGGAGAGGATGCAGAATTATTTTTAGCAAATTTCAAGATGTCTTGCCGTATCAAGAGGATAGTAACCGATCAAGAACGTGTAGAAATGTTTGAGGTGGTCCTTAGGAAAGATGCTATCACTTGGTTTGACTCTTTGCCTGAGGAAGTTAAAGGGAATTACACAGAAGTTTTGAATCGTTTTAAGATATAATTCTTTGATCCCCAAAACACTCAAAAACTATGGCAAGACATTGTTTCTCATAAGCAAAAAGACTTAGATGACTACTACTTGTACAAGCAAGAGTTTCTACGTCTTTGGGCTCTATGGATACGAAATGTTGCTAACCCTGGTGATGGTGCAGAATTTTTAAAGAAGGAGAGGTTCATAGCCGGACTCTTTCCTGACCTTAAGGTAAAAGTTGAGGCGGGTGCACCTGCTACTTTTGATGCAGCTGAAACTAGGGCTGCTGAGAAGTATAGGAAACTCAAGTGCTTAAGGGGAGAGGTTCCAATAGAAGGTCTTAGACCCAAAGGTAAGTCACAAGCATCAACATCTAGGGAGCTTCCTGAGGTAACGGCTGAAGTGATTGAGAAGTTAAATGAATCTTTAAGCAGCCTGTCAATTCACCTTGCACAAGCTGTAGGTCCAAAGCGACAAGCAAAGAAGTCAGAAGAGAGAGAGCCACGAACTAGGAGAATCTTGCAATGTTGGAATTGCGGAGAGTCTGGACATGGGATGTATAATGTCCTTGGCCCTGTGGAGAGCCAGGGAGACCTAACTTGAATTACCCAGTGATGAATGAAGGAGAAGGAGCTGGTCAACAACCAAGGCTTCTACAAAGGCCAAATGGACCAAGACCACCTCCACAAGGCGTAGAAGGAGTTCCACCTTTGCCAGATCCAAATGTGCATGTGGTAGAGGTGACAAATTCAAATGAGGTTGACATGGAAGCCAATGGCATTAAGCGTGGCCGAGGAAAAGGTAAAGAGAAAGAAGGAGTCACATCACAGAGTGACCATGGAAAAGGCAAGGAGGCAAAGGAAACCAAGAAAACCAAGAGGACTCGACGTCGTATCAACCTCCAAGACTTCCCTCTTGGACATGGTATGGTTCTGTACAACTTGTTGGAAGACATGAGAGGTAAGGGTCCTGATATTTCATGGCCTCAATTTCTTGCATTATGTCCACAAGTTAGGAGGGATTTAACAAGGGCAGTTAGCACTAGGAGAAAGGTAAAAGAGAGTGTGCCTGTTGTAAAAATTGCACAAGCTGAAATGAATGAGGACATTACACCAGTGCTAGACTGTTACATCAAAGGAAGATTGGTTAGGAAAGGTCTAGTGGATGGGGGTGCACAAATTTGCATCATGACAGAGGGACTCATGCAAAGACTAGGCATGCACATCCATGAGACACCTGAAATCAAAGTCAAGATGGCAAACAATAGCAAGGCTAGGTGTGTAGGCATTTGTAAAAATGTCTTTGTAGAGGCCTTTGGCATTAAGAAAGCGGTGGATTTTTATGTTATGTCGACCAAGGGAAGTGGTTATCCATTTATCCTAGGAAGACCATGGCTAATGAAAATGCGAGCTTTGCAGGATTGGGAGAGTGGGAAATTAATTTTCAGGAATAACAATCATAAGAAGGTTGTCTTTGACATGAAGGAGCAACGCCAAGAGGAGCTCCATGAAGAATCATCTCAAAGTGAGACGGAAGAAGGTTGGACCGATAGCACTTCAGAAGAAGAAAGTAGCGGCAGCATTACTGAAGAGGAGTCTTCCATCGAAGTCATGGGGGTAAGGTTTAAGCCAAGCAACCAAGAGACCTCTTGTCAAGGCTTGGAGGAGGTAGGTCGTCAAGAGAACGAAGGTGTTCAAGATGAAGGGATGCTGGAAGGTATGCTATCAACAACACTTACAAAGGATGAAAGAGAGGAGTTCAAATGTGTGCTAAGGAAGTTTCCTAGGCTTTTTGCTAAAGACTACACTGACGTGTGTGGGGTAGATGTTGTTCAACACAAGATTGAGTGAAAGCGTGAGGCCACACCTAAAGCTCAGAAGCTACGAAGGCTAGGAGTTATAAAGGAACAGGCTCTACTCAAGGAGGTAAGAAAGCTTCTAGCAGCAGGTTTCATTTATCCAGTGGAGAATTCAGAGTGGGTCTCTCCTGTTGTTGTCACTCCTAAGAAAAATGGCAAGTGGAGGGTGTGTGTGGATCACCGTCCCCTCAATGAGGCAACAAAAAGAGATCACTTTCCCCTCCCATTCCAGGATGAGATACTAAATGAGGTAGCTGGTCATGAGAAGTACACTGTGTGCGATGGTTACTCAGGTTACTTTCAAATAGGGATTTCATTGGAGGATCAATTGAAAACAACCTTTATCACTCCTTGGGGTTGTTATGCTTTAAGAGTCATGCCATTTGGTCTGACAAATGCTCCTGCAACATTCCAACGTTTCATGAATGTGGTGTTTCAAGCATTCTTTGGAAAGTCAATTAGGGTGTTCATTGATGATTTCTGTATTTATAGCTCAAAATCATTGCATCTACAAAGGGTAGAAGAAGGTTTAAAGAAGCTCTACGACATGGGAGGTCAACTCAACCCCGACAAGTGCCATATAGGTGAGGATGAAGTAATCTTGCTTGGTCATAAAGTTTCTTACAAAGGCATTGAAGTGGATCCTTCAAAGGCAAAGGCTCTTATTGAGCTACCATCACCCAAGAGTCTTAAGGAGGTCATCTCATTCATTCAAAAGGTGAAGTATATGTCACGCTTCATTCACTTAGCCTCGGAGTTATTTCACCCTTTGCAAAAGTTGACACAACAAGTAGAATTTTCATGGTCTGATGAGCTTGAAGAGTACTTTTGTAACATTAAAGCCATTTTGTCAAAGCTACCAACACTCATGCCTCCTTGTTGGGAGTACACATTCTTTGTTAGCTCTAGTGCTGGGAAAGAAACAATTGGTGCTGTGTTGCTACAACAAGATCCCCACAGTACAAGGATGCGACCCATCTACTTTCCTAGTAGGGTCATGAATGCTTTGGAGAGAGACTACACAAAAGCAGAACTCATGATGCTTTCTCTCATGTTTGCGGTGAGAAAGTTTAGATCCTACCTGCTACCAAAACCTTTTGTAATCTCAAATGAATCTTAGTACTAGGATCTCAAAGTGGATTATGGCGTTGCAAGAGTTCCAATACTCTTTCAAGGTAGAAGATAGTGTGCGTGCACAATTGGCAGGGATTCTCACTTATAGGGTACATGAGAAGGAAATTAAGGTGCCTCAAGTAAAGACCCTACCATTGCCACCACCAAAAAGTATTCCCAATGCTTTTACCTTGTTCTTTGATGGAGCTTTTCGACGAGACACACTGAAAGCAGGGGGAGGGCTAGTGTTGCTCAACCCAAGTGGAGAGGTGGTCATGAAAGAGAAGGTCAATCTACCAGGTTCAACTAGCAACAATGAAGCAGAATACGACACACTACTTCATGGTTTGAAGATGTGCATTGGCCAAGGGATAAAACGTCTCATGGTAAAGGGAGATGCACTTGTCATTGTTAAACAGATTTTAGGCATTTGGGCATGCAAGAATGAAAGCTTAAGGACAAAAGTTCATGCCATTCGTAGGATGTTTAATCAGTTTGAAGAAGTGCAACTATATCATATTCCGAGGAAACAAAATGAAGATGCCGATTTACTTGCAGAACAAGCAGTTACATGTGTTGAGAGAGAAGTGCAGGTCATCATGGTGGCAGCAGCTATCAAGCAACCGAGATACCAGGGATTGGAGTCATTGGCTCCCATTATTGGCTACATTTTGGAGGGTGAGTTTCCACAAGACTTCACGAAGGCTCAGAAGAGGAGACTCATGAAGAAGGCAAGTTTCTATCTCTTCCTAGAAGGCTCCCTCTATCAAAGAGGGAAGGATCAAGTGTGCAGAAGAGTACCAACTATCGAGGAAATTACAGCCATTCTAAAAGGTTTGCATGAAGAGGAACGTGGTGGTCATTTTGCCCAAGAATCAACTGTGAAGAAGATTTTGCTTGCGGGGTATGTTTGGCCAAGTCTGCATGTGGATGTCCAACATTCGTGTAAAAGTTGTCACAATTGTCAGGTAAATGGGAATAGAAGATTGATTTATGGTCCAAGGCAAATTGTGCTTGCAAATGGACCCTTTGAAAAGTGGGGCATTGATGCTATGGGTCCTCTGCCTAGGACAAAAAATGGTAAACTCTACATTCTAGTGGCTGTAGACTATATGACTAGGTGGGTGGAAGCACAAAGTGTGGCAAAGGTAAATGAGAAGACAGTGAGCAAATTCGTCTACACTCACATTTGTTGTAGATTTGGCACACCTTTGGAGATTGTTTCTGATAATGGTCCAGGGTTTAGAAAGGGATTGCTCACAGAAGTCTGTGAAGAACTTCGCATTCTACATCGTCACAGTACACCCTACTATCCCCAATCAAATGGTTTGGTAGAAAAAGCTAATGGTGTCATTGCAGGCATCATTAGAAAGATGGTGAAAAACAAGACAAAGTTGTGGGATGACTTCTTGGATGGTGCCTTGTGGGCGTATCGAACCACATATAGGGAAGCCACGGAGTTCACACCATTTCACTTGGTCTATGGTCAAGAGGCTTTACAGCCAATTGAGCTAAACATTCCAACAATGCGACTTCATGGAAAATCAGCACAAGATGATCAAGAAGCATGGATGGATCGACTTCTTACCTTAGCTGAGCTTGAGTGGAAAAGAGAAGCAGCATACGAGTGCTATAAGAGGAAAGCCACACAGACAAAGGAGAAGCTTGACAAGGAACTGAAGGACAAAGGCATCAATGACGGAGATCTTGTGCTAAGGTATGACAATCGACTTGACAATCGTTTTGATGCCAAGTTTGAAACTAGATGGCAAGGGCCATACATAGTCAAGAAGGCTTTCAACTTATGGACTTAAATGGGAAAGAGCACTCCAGGAAGGTAAACGGCTATCGCTTGAAGCTTTACTTGAGTCGCCTTCTACCAAAGGATCTACCAGAGCAAAAGGCAACTATCCCATGTAAGTATTGTTCCATGAAGCATGAGTGTAACACAAACCAAAATTCCAAGGGGCCAACCAATGAAGATCTTGTCAAGGACTCTGAAGCACTCTCTTTGGAAAAGATTCTTTATGATGGTACATGAATATACCATCATCCTGGGGGAGGGCTAATGATAGCCGTTTTTTCGGCTCTCTGTAATTGCCATAGTGAGTTATCTCACCCTATCAAATCACTCAAACACTGTAGTTACCCTCACCCTTTCACTGTATATAGGTGCGTGTGAGTTAGGGGACTTTTCCCATAGCTCCTTACTGAAATAAAAAACCCTCAATTAGCTAGTCATTGGGCTAGTTGAGCCAAAAAAATAAAAAAATATAAGTATATTATGGCCCATGCATATGTAAATATTTCTTTGTATATAGGGCCTAAATAAAAGATTTTTTCATAATTATTTTGGTATTTATTTAAATATTTCTACCTAAGTGTGTGTTATTTATGCTCTGTACATTGCCTCACCATTACCACAATTTTTCTTACCATTTTTCATACTCTTTATTCCATATAGAAATATTTTCATGTAAGCTTCTCTTATATTTGGTGTAACTCCACCCCAACAAAAATCCAAAAAAACTAGTTTTATTTATGTGTATATTTTTTCACTATTGTGATTTTTCCCTTCCTACATCTATTTTGTTTTGTTTTTTTTAAATTAGAACACCAAAAATATTTATCTTTTTATGGTAGCCTCATAATGAGAGAGATTTCTTTTGACCCCTTTATATTTTTTCCACTTATATTATTTATATTTGACATGTACATATTTTTTAGACCCCTCAATATTTGATTTTCTTAGTTGTACTATTCACTTATATCATGATCTCAACAATATCTTCAATTATAGACCTACCAAATAAGGTCAAGGGTAGGTGGCATGCATACATGCACTATGGAGGGCTCACTCTTGGAGGTATTCAAAAGAATCATCCAAAGAAGGACCCCACAAGGACCTTGTGCAGTGGAAAAAAACGGTCGGTTTTGCTGAATTTTTAAAGTTCACTTGCTCTCCGAATTTGAAAAGGTGATACAAACAAACGTTGTAGCTCGTGGGCTGAAGTTTTGCCTCAAATTTTTTCATATTTTTTTGAGCTACGAGCTGTGAGCTATGATTTTATTAGTGGACCCCAATTTTCCCATGCTATGCAGCCACACTCTCTCTTCCACTTTATCATTTTCCTCTTTCACACACACTTCTCCACTCATCATCCCCACCTCTCTCACCACTCCTCTCTGCACCCTACTCACCTTCTCCTCAACCTTGAAGAATAAGAGAAACCATGGTGAACTCATACCTCCCACACACAATTCCATTCCAAATTTGACCACCTAGTCTCATTTTTCCTCCTCCAAATTACCCATATCTATAAAAAAACCACAAAATTCAGCCTCTTCTCTTAAAAGACAGCATCATGGTGGTTGATTACTCAGCTTCAATTACCTTGTCTCTCAAGGAAGGTCAAGAGTCGAGAAAAAATGTATCGTCAAAGCTAGTGGACCGTCAACAAGCATCAAAATTGGCCCTACTCAAGACACTTGGAGATCAACCTTGTAAGAAATCCACCTTTTCTTACCGCTTAAGAGTTTTTCTTCCTTATTTGTATCCTACATGGATACTCCCATTGTAAATATCCAATTCCATTTGTAAATTAATACTAACTCTACTAACACTAACCCACTATGAAAAGTCCTATCACCTCCATTTCTCTCCTCTCTCTTTCCCCACCAACTTCTTGATAATTCCAAGCAAAAGAAATTAGATAAATTGCTGAAAATCTAACCCGACCATGGTTAGAGGAGTAACCCTAGCCTTCAAAATTGCTATACAAGGAGGGTGTAGCTAGCACAAAAGAGGGGAGAAGAAAGAGCACTATGCTGTAGCTTGAGAAGCCAAGCTCAACCTCTTGAGAAGGAGCTCTTGAGCCGAATCTAATTGGCATTAGGCATATGTGTGCGTTGTATTAGGGGTGATTAGCAAGGGAACTCTATGCCATTGTAAGAGAGAGTGATCATTAAATTGAGACTAGGAAATCTATCATTTCTCCTACTAGTGTAAGCCCAACATTTGCTGAATCAAGGAGGGTGAATTTGGACTAAGCATGGATACCTTGTCTCCCTTCCAACGTGAAGTCATGGAGAATAATGATGTGTAAGTGTCTTGGTGTTTTATTTAAGTTTTTGATAGCTTGTCTCTGGGTATTGTTATCAATTTAGCCATAAATCCCACATGCTGTAAGAGGGCGACAGGGTGGAGAGGACTCCCCTGGCCTTAAGACAGTGATTGGGGTGGCTTTTTTCTTGTGATGTGTTGTGGTGTAGTTTACTCAGTCTATGTTGAACAAATACTAATCTCACTTTGATTGGTCATGACAGATTTGTAAGAAGGCAGTAGTGCAACAAGCACCCCCTTCCCCCTTCTCTCTCTTTCTTACATATATAAATTTATGTTTGCTTGATCATTAACGATACACTTCAAAGCAGCCCGAGCACCATCTCTCTCTCTCTCTCTCTCTCTCTCTCGTGTTTTAGTGTGTGAGAGTGTTCCATTGGTGTTAGGGTTAGTGTAAATTCCTTGCTTGTTTGTGGGTTGCTCTAACGATTCTCCTCTTTTGCATCCTAGTTCGCTCTTAAACTAGGTGGTGCCCCTTGTGTAGTTGGGATTTGGCTGGGGGTTTGTTGTTTTGGTTTGTGTTGTGTTGTGCCCCAGCCCCATTGAGCAGCACGGGAGCCTTGAAGGGTGTCTAGAGGTTGCTCTTCTTGTTGCCCGCCCCGGACCGCTTCAGAATCATTCAAAGGATTTAGGGAGGTGCTTCCTCCTGGCATTGGTCCGTCATAGGTGAAACCTCCTGGCTGTTGACTACCCATCAAGAAGAAAGATTTGTCTGACGAAGTGTCAGTATCACTACCTTCCTCAATAATCGGTGCTAGCGGATGTAGCCTTGCCTGAGTTACACTCTCCTCGGTGGACACTAAGCTACCTTGGTCACCTGCCACCTTCTGGTCTCTAACAATGTATCTTCCTTATCTTAAATTCATCAAACTTATCAATGCAATTTATCACAAATCCAACCACTCACCTGGAAAAGGATCAGTCTCCGCACAACTTCTTGCTTTGCTGCTGAATATACCTATACACAAGCGTTTAATTTCAGCAATCGAATCAAAGCATTTATCTGCTAGAGGTTATCTTAGTAATGATTGGTATAACTGGAGAGTTAATCTCAACCACTACTGTATTTTATACACTGCTGATGTTCTGGATTAGGTTTGCCAATCTGGAACTGTACTTCCCTCGGATGTTGGTCAAGTTACGCAAAAAGGTCTGAATTCAGTCTTTGCTCCGTCAAATGGACAAACAAGGTCCAAATTTACTTCTGAAAGAAGTTCTGGAACCCTTAAGCCAAATGGAATCTCACTGTCTAAGCCCAGTTAAAGTTTCTCCTCAGTAGGTCCCAGTAGACATTCTACGCGTAGGATGTCTCCTGCTTTGTTTTGCCTAGATTTTTGCACTATGGATTCCCCTTGATGTGCTGAGTCTACAACTGTTTTTTACTTTTTGACTTGGACACCTATAAGCTGGTCAATGAGTCAGAAATCTGTTCCGACAGCCTATTGCTAATCTTGATCAATCTAATCAACTCCAATTTGGACCAAAATTGACCTGGAGGCTTGCCTTAGGCTATACAACACATTGCTATGCTCTCAGTCAGTATCTGGCTTCAATTTCTTGCTTTAGACATCCTACGCGTAGGATGTATTTTTCATCAGAATGGCTTTAAATTCAAAACACAGGCTCCCCTTGAGTTGCTGATCACTTTGGTATGCTCAAAATTTGGTTTGGAGTGCAAAATCACATAGAAGAAATCCTACGCGTAGGATGTCTTTTTGGCCTGTTTGACCCCAGACTTAACCCACAGCTTCCCCTTGATGTCAGCAACCCAGTGGTATGCTTAGATTTTGGTTTGGATTTCAAAAGTCCCCAATTTTTAGCTGTTCTTGCCTTTTTCAGTCAAAAGTGCTAAAGTCTGCTTTGAACCCAATTTTCTCACCCAAATGAGATGAAACCCCTCTTAGTCACTCAATATATCATGCAAGACATGCTCATGCAACCATCTTATGGTTTTGGTCTTAAAATAATGTTTTGGCACAATTTGGGTAGGATGTCTGGCAATTTCAGTCTACCTGGCCTTATCCTGTCAAGATATGGTCAAATTTTCACTTTCCAGTTGAAAATAGGGTAAACCCCACCTTCTAAACACACTGGTCAACTCAAAATCCCAAAATTCCCACCAGATTAGCCTGTAGACATCCTACACGTAGGATGTCTCCTAGCTTGAAATTAAATTTTTTTCTGACAGAAATGCTCTTGATGCTTTGTAGCTCTATCAGAAACACTCACAGTAACTTTTGGACTTCACTTAGGCTTTCAAACACACTTTTGCGTCTTTTTGCGTCTTTTACAAACTTGTGATGAATTTACCAAGCAAGTATACATACATGAAGTGCTCTAGATCCTGAATCATGATGTCCTACTTACTCTACTCCTACTTATCCTGTGAAATGGAGATAATGGTGTTTTGGTTGCTTTCTGGCCTCTCCGGACTCTCAAGCTTTCCTCTCACCGCTTCTACCACTCCAAATCCTACTCAAACTCAACTAATACCTAAAACTATCTTAGTCTACCTAAATCTACCTAAGTCAAAGGATCTAGGCCAGACACACGCTTCCTAGACTCCCTCTAAGACCTAGAGAGTCCTCCACCCTCTGATCCTATCTAAATGTAAAACGAGACTCTTGGCAAGCCAAAAATCCCTATCCTCAAGGATTAGTCTCAGCCACCTACCTAAGGTTTTCGTCCCCGGCAGCGGCGCCAATGTTGGACAGATACGCTGCGATGGATGTCAGCACATCGAGAACTCACCTAACATATAATTTCAGCTAAGGACGAAGCTCGACCCGCAGGCGTGTGGAAGCAAGCATAAGGTGTCAATCTACACTTGACCGACTCCTAATTAATTCCTACAGAGGTCTCTATCAATTGTCTAAGTCACAGCCTTCGAGAGTGCATAAGAGGAAACTTCCTACAACGCTTTCTAGAGCCGAACACCCATCAAACAATCTCGAAACACCATAGAACTTGAAGGAGACCCTACTAATACCAATAGGTCGCTCTCCCTAAGGTCTATGAACCAAAACCCCAACCCAAATCACCCGGTGCAAAATCACGTAGGATGTCTGGCCGAAATTTGCAGGTCTTCGTTTCCAAATCTAAATTGCCTAATGTGTAGTTCTACTATATGTGAACGTGTGGATATGCTGCAATGCAAAATCGGACAACGTATGCTCACCAAATCACCAGATGAAGCTTGTAGAAGGAGCTCGCAAAACTGGACCATACGCGCGCAATGTAGGTATCGACGCGTAGCTCTCGTCGGGGGCAACACATTGCACTTCTCCGCACTCGATTCCGACCACTGGTGCACACGTAGCGTCAAGATGAAGCTCACACTCTCTCTCTCTCTCTCTCTCGTACACAGTACGCTCACTCACAGACTTCAAAACTTCTTTTTAAAATGACAAAAGGTTTTTCATTAAGGTCAAAAAGTGGTATATATACCTTACAATTCTCAAACCCTAAAGTTCCAAATCAACCATCTACTCAATCTATCTATCAAAACTGGGATACAATCTGGAAACTTCTGTAAGCCCCAATATTTAGAAGGTGAAAAATTAGGTTTCCTCAATAAATGAATAATTACAAAAAATGATAATCTTCCAAGTAGTTAGTTTTCGTGGGGTGTGTCCAGCTTCTAACTGCGTGCCATCGGCTCTCGGCGTTTTAGAGGCCGTCAGGGTCCGGGTATCGCTTTGCTCCCATCAACACTTCTTCTTCTTCATTTTTGTTCAGTAGCCATAGATTTTGCTCTAGGACAGCAGGCATCAAATGCTCTACCTGGCCAATAGCATGGTAAGCAATCCTTGTTAATACTTATGAAGCTCCAAGGAGGTGATGTTCTCTGGGTTTTTCACATGAGTGAGAGTGGTGTGAATATATTGTGCATGGTCTACTTCTGTCATGACTTCTCTCTTTGAGGCCTGTGTGAATGTGGATGCCACGACATAATTTGGAACTATGTATTTGGGAGGTCTTTTAAAAATGAAATGAAAGTGCTGATGATAGAGCCGAATTTCCCGCTCTATCCCTCTTTCTTTTAGATCCAAGAAGGAGGTTGACCGAATGGTGAAAATGCCGACTGTGAGCAACCCTCTGTCTCTCACAAGTTTTCCTCCTCTTTGCAGCCTTAGGGATTCAACAAGCTCGTCTTCTGTGATGTACACCTCTATTGGAGAGTCATTCAAATCCGAGATGGTTGCCCTTCCTTCTTCTGTAATGCTATGTAGGAGCTCATAAGCCCTCTTCTAGTCTACACCACAAGGCTCTAATTCGAGGTAGCCTTTAAGGCCAATTATTTCTCAAAATGGCCTAATTGCCTCTTCTTTGACAAGCACTTGAGCTTCCTTTGGCAACATTTCAACTTCCACTTTAGATCCGTGTGTGCTTTTGAATGAGCCATGGTATATAGTGACATGTTGACTTTCAAGCTGTTCTTTTGACAGCCAGGTGACATTTGCTTCCTTGAGGGAGTTTTCTTCTAACTAGTATGGTGGGAGCTCATCAAATTTTTCTTTCATGATTTTCTTCTTTGGAGCTCTCGAGGTAGATGAGAGTGAACCTGGCAGGGCAGCATCCAATTCATTGGTCAGACCAAGTTAGCAAGTCCCAATCAAAACAATTGAAACTTTTGTCCCTCATGATCTTCATACAAACATTTTTTTTACAGATTTTGATGGGATCTGGGTAAATGGAAAACTTCCAACAACCATATGATCTTTCAATGATTTTTTCTTCGAAGGGGTCCGTTGGCTAGAAGTTCTACGGCTTCTTACTGGTGTAGCATATCTTGGTACTACCACTGAGCTTGATGGATTTGTAGCTCCCCCCTTCCTAGGGTGATCACTATAGCCTGCTCCATTATGAGAGTTCAAAATTCTTTGGCTCTAGTTTAGTCTCACCTACTGGGATTGTGAAGGAACACTTTAGGTAGCACAATTGATGTTTATTATTTGTAAACCTTCTGCATAGTTTCCTATGTATCTCCATGAAACATGACAAATTATTCCCCAAGTCAAGCTGTAGATAGCATTATCTTTTCCCTGATATTGTCTATCCCATGGGTCTCCTATGATATGAGCTTTTGTAGTTTGAGGACCCATGGCATCATAGATTTTAGACTTTTGTCTATATCTTCATCTATTCTGGTCAAAGTATATGCTCGTTTGGTCACAACGTCGAAGCTTGATTTTTGATGGAGGAGAGTTTGGCTCTAAACAGATTTTTGGGTTCACTCTAGTAATATCATTCAACTCTAGAGAGGATGGGCTATAATAGATTCTATCCTTTGAAATGAACCATCCTTTCTCATCTATCACTGGATGCACTTCTATGAGCTGGGATGTGGGCCGTTCAAACAGTAGTTGATCCTTTTTGTATAGTTGCCCTTTTTGGTCCACATAGTGTGCAATATGAATTATGTGTGCCATACAAAGCTAACATCATTCGTTTTGATGTGTCCCTTAGACTTGTGAATGATTGCACACTTGTGATAGTGAATGCATAATCATTTGTAAACCTTACACTCTTTTTGACCTTCGGTGATAAATTGGGATTCACGTTTACAATTTGCTCCATGCTTTGCTTGGCAGTTGAAGTGTCCTTGGTTGTCTGTATTTCTTGGATAATCTTCATAAAAATGTCCACTTTTTCTTCCACAATCTGAGCAATATGCCATGACTGGTGGTATTTCATTTGGTTTTGTCATGTGAGAAGTTTCCACTTCTGTACTCGCCAAGTTGTTGGCATCTTCTTTTAAAACACTGAGCATCAAGCTCTTGAATGCTCCATCTTGACCTTTGTATTGTCTTTAACTTGATTCTCCAAATAGATTGGCTTCAATTGACTGATCTATTGGATCTTCCAATACTGGTTCTCGACTATAGATTTGACCAATGTAATCCATGTACAATGATCCTGATTGCATATGCACTAAATGGATGCTTTGCTGGCTTGTGCAGGTTTTCGGATAACCACTTGGATCCATCTTTTGCACTTCTATCTGCACTTCATCTTTGAGCTTGCAATACCTGGCTTCACTAAAGTCTGTGAACATTTGAAAGTTCTCTGAATTTGGCTTTACTCTGATCAATAGGATCATGGCTCCTGTGCTACTTTTGCTAGTCATAAGATACCTATGGCCTTTTGAATCTGTATATAAAACTTTATCTCCAATGTAGCCATATAGTTGTAAAATTTGCTATGTTGCAGAGTTGTGCATGTGTTGCTACTACTAATGGTTAGCTTTGGTTCTCGTGCATTTGAACTCTCGGCTCGACTTGACTCCATGTCGTCTTGGTCTCTAAGAACTATCTCTTAGCAGATCCTAGTATTGATTAGCAGAATTACTCCTGCTTTTGCCAAAGAACTTTTGGCAGTTGATTGCCCTTAGACTCACAAGAGTTGATTAACTCTAGCTCAAAAGTATCAGGCAGTCTTTGAATTGATGGAAATCTAGGCCTTGAATAACCTAACCTCTAGTCTAATGTGATTTGTGCCCGATTCACAAGTTCCATGCGTGAAACTTTCCTAATGGTTTGATTTTACTAAAAATCCATTTTGAACTGCACTTTTATACGCTCGATCCCATTTTGATAGGTTTTTGATCGTTCGCTCAAACTACTCAACTTTTTGCTAGCTATTGTGATTGGTCTATGTATATCACTTCAATTTGAGCTAAATGAGTCAGCAATTGAAATTTTCAAATTCTATCCTTGCAAAGAGCCAAAGGACTATCTGCAACCTAAAAATTGAGTTATCATGTATTAATTTTGATTCAATGGAACCCAAACTTGACTAGAGACCTTGTATTATGTTGCTCTAACACCGTACAAGCTCAAAAGTCCAAAATCTTGTCTGTGGGGCTCAAAAGTAAATAATCTAATTTTTTATTTTTCTCAAATTTCTCGCTTTTTAGAATTGTTTTTCCATATAGATACCTTGTTGTAGTTGCCAAACAAGTTTCACTAAGTTTGAACAAGATTTGTCCAAGTTATCAACTGTTTAGTGTTCGCAGACTCCGTTTTTGAGAATCTGGCTCAAATCTCACTTTTGTGATCCAAATTTCACCAAACTAGATATGTGGAGTCTACTTGATATGCTCGACCTGTGTCATACTCAGATGTGCAAAAAATCTCAATTTTGGAGCAAATGTAAATAATCCAATTATTTACTTTTCTCAGTTTTTCTCACTTTTTAGAATTCTTTTGCCATATAGACACATTGTTGTAGTCTCCGGACGAGTTTCACTGAGTTTGAACAAGATTTATCCAAGTTATCAACTGTTTAGTGTCCATAGACTCGGTTTTTGAGAATTTGGCTTGAGTCTCACTTTTGTGATCCAAATTTCACGAAACTTGATATGTATATTCTACTTGATATGCTTGATCTTGTGGCATACTCAATTGTGCAAAAAATCTCAATTTTGGAGCAAATGTAAATAATCCGAATATTTACTTTTCTCAGTTTTTCTCACTTTTTAGAATGTTTTTCCATATAGACACCTTGTTATAGTCTCCGAACAAGTTTCACTGAGTTTGAACAAGATTTGTCCAAGTTATCAAATGTTTAGTGTCCGTAGACTCAATTTTCGAGAATCTGGCTTAAGTATTTGTGATCTAAATTTTACCAAACTTGATACGTGGACTCTATGTGATATGAACTTGTGGCGTACTCAATTGTGCAAAAAATCTCAATTCTGGAGCAGATGTAAATAATCGCGATTATTTACTTTTGGAAAATTTTAGCAACTTTTTGCAAAATTGTTGATACAACAGGTAGAGCAACTCAACTTAAGCTCCCTAGCCAAGTTTCACCAAGTTGGGATAACCTGTGCTCAATTTGTCAATAATTTTTTGTCTACAGATTGACTTTACAAATCTGGCCACAATTTTCACTTTATAGATCCAAATCTTATCAAATTTGATGTGAGTGCTCAATACAACATGAAAGAACTTGTGGTATGCTTGGTTGACCAAAATTGGACAAAAGTAATTAAATAATCATATCTATTTACTTCTAACGAATTTTAGCATATTTTTTTATCATCTGGACATACACACATGTTAAACACTTTAAACTAAGCCTTTGAGTCAAGTCCCACCAAATTTGAATAAGATTTATCAAGTCAAACTCAATTTCTCGACAATCAGTATAGATTTCAGTTTTTATCAAGTTTTTGGTATGTTTTGTGATCGAAACTCTACGAGCCTTCACAAAAGATGTTTGTAATCATGCATAGAGTCTCAGGTATCAACCTTGGTCAATTTTGGGCTAAAACTAAATAATCACAATTATTTACTTTTGGCCTAAAATGAAGACTTTTTGCAAATTTTTCAATGGTCAATCTTTTTGTGAAATTTTTTAAGCCTCTGAGTCAAGTTTCACAAAATTTGAACTAGATTTATCAAGTCAAACTCAATTTCTTGACAAATAGTACAAACTTTAAATTTTTCCAAGTTTTTGGTCTGTTTTGTGATCCAAAATCTATGAGCCTTCACAAAAGATGTTTGTAATCATGCATAGAGTCTCTGGTATCAACCTTGGTCAATTTTGGGTTAAAAGTAAATAACCATGATTATTTACTTTTGGCCTAAAATGAACACTTTTTGTAAATTTTTCAATGGACATGTTTTAAGCCTCTGAGTCAAGTCAAAACTTAATTTGACCTAAATTATCAAGAAAATATAAATAATTTGAGTTTTTGCAAATTCTTAAAAATTTATCTCAAATGCATCCTTATGCTTACCCACTAGTTCATAGAACTTTTATGAGCCTAATCTCAAGCCAGATTCAGTGGTTGACGGGTTTTTAGTGTTGTTTCAAGCCGTAGAGCTGAAATTCTGTAACTTCATATAAACAACTCACAGATGATTCTTTCGGAGTAAGCAATGATTTGAGATCCCACCTTGGATTCTACTTACCCTACTCCTAGGTTCTACTGCAATTGGATTATGGAAGGTGTCCACAACACTTGTTCTTTACGATTTCCCGAGCCTTGATCTTAAGACTTTTCTTGTCCATCAATCATTCTCAAAATCCTAACCTAATCCTACAATCCTACAAGTTACTTAGCAAGTAGAATCTACTCCCAAGCTATCTCTACATAGCAAAAGACGACACTCTTAAGCTATGCAGTTTTTAAGAGAAAGTTTAACTCTAGGTGATCTTAGAGGAAGCTAAAGGACAACTACACAAGACGCACTTGTTTTCCCTAGTTTAGGTCTACTCATCCCCGGAAACGGCGCCAAATGTGGATGGGTTTTTGACCTCACTCTTATCTTATTGCAGATATAGCAAGAACCACGAACATAATTGTCAATCCATGGGTGAAGCGAACTTGACTAGTGCATAGAGGCTACAAGAGGGTGTCAATATCTTGGAAAACAACAAACAACTCACATCTAACTCAAGCTACACTCAAATGACCTAAGTCATCAAAAGCTAGTCGCTAATCGGCAAGCAAACCATGATCGTTACAACATCAAATGACATCCGAATGCTAGGAAACTTCTAGGACAAGTATAAAAGACCTAAGCACACATGCATATGGTCTCAAATCTCACTTTTGATGAAGTACAAATAATGTGATTATTAACAGCAAGTGAGATTTTGACCTAGTCATTTCTGACTCCGAATGCATCTAAATTCTTAGCAATGATGCCCAATTATCCCGTCTATTGTTAGCAGTGGCTACTAACACATGAAACACCGATTATGCACCAAGGGAGGGATTTTCTATTGATGTGCACAATATTTCCTATCCACATTGTATAAGGTCTCGGGCTCATTGGGAGTTCCAAATTGTATATGCTAGCTAGAGGGCTCAACTTAAACCCATAGTAGAAAGGATTGTGGTGCAAGCTTTTATAAGAAAGTTTTATGCAAAGAGGATTCATTCTTGAGTATCCATCCTTGAGAGCTCTCTCTTGAGTGTTCACTTTATGGATGGCCTAGCCTTGAGCTTAATGCCCATGCTTAGAAGGCTAGTGCTAATCCATTGTAATTAGAGAAGCATTTCTTAATCTAATCTCTGCTTTCTTCATTAGTCTTAATTCTTCTATATTCCATTATGTCATGAAGTAGTTTTACCTTCTCATTGTTCTAGATTTGAGTGTGTGTGATGACTTCTTGCTTATTGACCACTCCTATCCTTCTATGAGCACTCAATTTGTGATAATTTAACATCTTGAATTAGGTTGATTAAGTAGGTCTTAATCTTGTGATTAGTGTACGTGCTCTATTGTTTGCTCGTGTGTGGATGCGTTTAATGAATCTCAAGCACCATTTACCTTGTGTGTGTAGATTTTGATTAAGTACCTTGATTGGCATGTGGTGATTGGAGAGGCCAACACCAATGCAATTAGTGCGTGCTTGTCAAGAGTGTGCTTTGAGATTCTAGTCTACGACAAGTTGGAATTTGGTGGGCTTATGTGTGTAGGTGATTCTTGAGTGATGATTATTGTGTGATTAGAGTTAGTGATTCCTGGCTAATCTCTATTGCATTGAAAGAGCATTCTCTTGAATCCTCTCATTCGATACATTCAATGACCCTCGTGCTTCCATGCCCTAGCCGGGTTGCTGATCTTATGATTGATATTTTTTTTGGTCTTGGGTTGATTAGGTGATGCTAAAATTTTCCCCAACATTTGGCGTCGTTGCCGGGGATCGATAACCTAAGCTAATGAGTAGAGGATATTAAAAATAGAGTAATTTCACTACTAATTTCATTGGTTTTGAGTGTGTGTAACTCAAGTTTGGTTTGATTTGATGATGTTTGTGCAAGTAATTAAAGCTAATTTGTGAGTTATGAATATCCAAAATCCCCAATTTCACTAACTTCTCACTAACCATTACTAATTTCGCTTCATTTCCATGCTAATTGTACTAATTCCATGCTAATTTTTACTAATTTTTCTAACCTAACCGCTAAGGTTGATGTGTAATGTATGTTAAATCCCCTTATAAGAGGTGGAATCATCACTCTAATCAAGTTAATTGTGCTAATTTATGCCTAATCTATTGATTTGAGTGTTTTATTTTTGGCCTACAATGGTCAATTTGTGGACTAATCTAGAAGAGCCACACATGTGTGTGCATGGTAGAATTGTCGCGTGGAGCAAGGATTTGCTTGGATGCAATTGATTGTAAGTGCATTAGCCTACTCCATTGAATTTCTGGGTGATTAATTTGATTTTGTGTGTTGCTAATTTATTGCTAAAATTAGGTGTGTAAATCAATTGACATACTTTGAGAGCCTAATTTGATTGTTTTGGAATGAAATTGATGGTGAATTTTGACTAATGAATGATGTGTGTGTCAAGATTAAGCTTCATTTGCAACAAGAATTCCTGTGTGTGCATGAATATCATTGTGCGTGTAATAGACCAAAGAGGAAAAAAACTTCCATAAATTTTAAGTGTGTGTGCACCTAATCTTGAGTGTGTGCATGCATAGGAATTGATGGAATTGATGATATATGAGTATAAAATCATGTAATTGATGTGAATGCTAGGCTATCCCATCATTGGATAAGCCTAATTGCCAAAAAATTGGGCAAAAATTTGAGTGTGTGTGCCCATCTAAGACCACTTTATTTTCAATGACTGATGGTCAATTGGGGCACCCCAAATGGTTTTTGGGAATAAAGAATAAAGTAAATGTGCACACTTTGTTTTGAACATTGGTGAGAACCCGCCAATGCCATTATAATCCATATTGCCACTTTTGTCGCATAGCTTGGAAGTTGGCGCACCATTGACCACCCTGGTGCACCCAAACCGTGTCGACCTATGGAAATGTCAGTAGCGTGAAAATGGCATCAGGCAGGTTGATGGTACTGGACTTTGGCAAGACTTAGATGCATTTTGGAGCAGGTCTCACAGTGATGTGTACGCCAAATGCGGCTTTTTACTGGTCAAGTTGTGGTTTTGGAGCTCTACGGATTGGAATATTTATAGGTATCTAAAGTATAGCTTCAATGTGCCATACGGCTCGGCTTTTTGGGCTCTTCATTTTGAGGTATTATTGGATCGAGAGAGAGGTACCAAGATGAAGCTTGAACCGGCCTAATCATTGCGGTCAAACACGTTTTGTCGAATGCCGCGTTGAGTTCAAAGTTGAAAAAATGATCGCATTGTGTTGCTTGGCGAGTTCTTGGTGAGTTCTTCTCATGGAGATGCTTTCAGTATAAGAGCCTTGAAGCTTACTCTTGGTCATTGTATCAGATGGTTATGCTTTGGTGGGCAAAGCTAAAGGAAGGCATGGATTGATGGTGGGAACAGTGCCCACGTTGAAGAAATTTTTTAAAAAGTAAACTTTTGAAGGGTGGTGAACAGGCAAGCAAAAATGAGCTGGACTGCCGTCTCTGGAAGAGGTGGCACTGCATGCAGCATGGGAAGAGAGCATGAGTGGGCAAGCAAAGAAAAGGCAGGTTGCACCATTTGGAGGGTCGACTTGCAGGAGAAGGTGGGGCCACTTGCTGTGTTGGGTGCGATGCCATCTAGGGTGTGAGCATATTAAAGGCTGCATGGCAATCTGAAGGGGGGATGCCAGTTACAGGGGAGATGACCACTAGCGATATCGCTAGTGGCGAAAGAGGGGGAGGCCAAAAGCTGACAAGAATTGGAGGCAACCAGGGGCTTGAGCCTGCACGTGAGTGAGGCCAAGAGAGGTTGGGGATGCTGAGGAGCAGCTCGAGACACTATTGTGAATTGGAGGCAGCCAGGGGCTTGAGCCTGCACGTGAGTGAGGCCAAGAGAGGTTGGGGACGCTGAGGAGCAGCTCGAGACACTATTGTGATGACCACTAGCGATATCGCTAGTGGCGAAAGAGGGGGAGGCCAAAAGCTGACAGGAATTGGAGGCAGCCAGGGGCTTGATCCTGCACGTGAGTGAGGCCAAGAGAGGTCAGGGACGCTAAGGAGCAGCTCGAGACACTATTGTGAAGGGCCGGGCGCTTATCAAGGATGTGATGTCGTGAGCCAAGGAGCAAGGAGAAGGGAAAGTTGCACAAGGAAATGGGTTGTCAAAACTAGAAGGAGAAGGGGTTGAGCAGGAGAGAGAAGGCCACAAGGGCATTGGCCTTGGCTAGCTGAGGGGTGTTGAGAGCTACAGAGAGAAGGGGCGGCCAAGAGAGCCTGTCCAACTGCAATAAGGGATAGCACGTGGAGTTGGGAATCAAGTGGTGGGCCTCTTGGATATGGGAGGAGAACGATACATGCAAGAAGGCAGGTTGCAAACTGCTGGGTACAAAGCCGACAAGATGGCGAAGGGTGTGGCTGCCGCTTGCATAAGAAGGAGGAGAGGAACCGGCTATGCTATCCCACTCCTTTAGCCTTGTAAACTCATTGGGTACTGCACCGAGGAGGGAATGTTCTCTGAGGGATCCATCATTGTACACGTTTTGCTAATCCAAACAGCTTGAGTCTCCATATGCTCATTATTTGAGTGATCGATATATATCATATTTTCTCTCCCGCATTCTTATAACCTAATGTTATCGGGTATATGTGTGCTTCGGAGGAATGTTGGGTGTAGCTAGGGGTTCTCTCTATGTGGATGTAGTGTGTGTCATAACGGTGTAAACTTGTAAGCAAACTCGTGTATGCCAATGATCATGAAAGCATCTGTACATGTTAGCATATATTTGATCACCTATATGCGGTTATATGTTGCTCTGAGGGGTTAGAAGTAGTAGCCATCATGATGTGCTTTATGATCGAGTGTGTGTAGTTGCGGTTTGTTGGGTTCGGGCTTGGACAACAGTTAGTTTGCAAAGTGGGTGTCTGGGTGTGAGATTATTAGGGGATAGGGGTGCTGTGAAATCATTGGGCTATAAAGAGGCATCCACTGAGTGTGCTGGGTGTTTTTCCATTTTCCCCTTTGCATCTTGTGGTGCCCCCACGGAGGACCCACTGATTGCTTCTTAACCAAGTGTTCATGAATCAAGATGAAGCAAGAGTTTGGTCCGTTGTTCAAAGGAGATGAAGATGTAGATGATTGGATTGTCGATTTTGAGCTATTTATGCTGACAGTACTGCGAATACGAGGTAATGAAGCAAAGCTCCAGACTCTACCTTTGGTGCTGTGAGGTAAAGCAAAACCTTGGTTTGATGGTATAGAAGATGTTTATAAGAATAATTGGACCGGATTTTGTGAGCAATTTCTACAAAAGCATCGAAAGGTGGTGTTGGCTTCAGAATAGATGCAAAGATAAAAGGCTTGCAACAAGATGTAAGTGAAAATTTCAATGCCTTTGTTGCTAGATTTGAAGCTTATTGGAGGGATTTTGTGGCTGCTACCCAAGCAACCAATGTGGGATATTTTAAGCTGGAAAAGTTTCTATCTTGCTTGCATCCCTATGTTCGTGAGAGAGTGGATTATGAAGATCCAAGGACCTTTGATGAAGCTGTCAAAGTCGCCAGAGCAAAGAGTCAAAAGATGAAGAAGAAGATGGAGGCAGGATTGTTGCAGTCTATAATCACGTCATCAAGTGGACCTAGGCCCAAATAGATTGCTGAGCATCAAGAGGTAGAAGCTCCTTCTTTTATCAATATGCATTTGATCAAACCACGTGAGGCTGATGCCACGCTAGAGGAGGTAGAACCAGTGCCAATGAGGTCTCAAGAGATACAGAGAGGCTTATTCATAGTGCCACCCAGTTTGCTTCCTCAAGAGGATGAGGTGATAAAAGACCTTGAAGAAGAAGTGTTGGTTCCAGAACCAGCGCGACGAGGAAGGTAGTAGTGCTGCAAGAATATGCAAGTTCAGAAAAGGAGTCCGAAAGCTCTCAAAGCTGCAACAGTGCTTTGGACACAGATAGCATGTGGGAGACAGAATCTATGTCTTCTATGTATGAGACTTATGATGTTTTTCATGTGGATGAAGTGATGAAAGATGTATACAAGCTGACTGTCAGTCCACTAAAGGTCGAAGAGAAGTATAGTGTTGCACCGTGTGTGAATTTGCCAGTCGAGCAGCCCTATCTTATGTCTTGTGGTGGTGAGTCCTTGATAGAAGAAGATTAGTTTGATTGTACAACTCACTTAATTGAAGAATAGGTTTTTGAGGATAACTTGCAAGAGCAAGAAACAGAAGCAAAGGTATGTCAAGTTGATTTGTCTATGCAGGGGGTGGGGCAACCTTTTCTTGGGGGGCATGTAGAGGTGCACATTGTAGTTCCAGAGTTTGTGTGTAGCCATGGAGAGATAGCTCCGACAGATGGCTCTATGGAAACTAATATAGGTGCAACCTATAAGGGAGAGGCTCCATGCAGAGAAGAAGGTTCCACCAACCTTGTTGGTGATGAGGTGTTTGAAGAGCAGGTTGAAGCTCTAGCAGGTCATACTCTTGGGTATGAAAAGTTGGTCTTGGAGCCATTTACAGAGGGTTTAGATACAGGTTTGCAAAGGGCACAGGTTTTCTTGCCTATTAAGCAGGCTCAAGAAAATGGAAAAGCATAGAAGCTATGTGTTGTGTTGTTGATAAATATGTTGTTGCAGGTTGCTTTGTGAGGTGTAATATGCAGGTTTCAGTCCTCATATGATAAAGACGATGCTATGGAAAGTTCTCTAGCAGGTGGAACGATAGATACTTATGGTTTAGGTTCTTCAAATGATGGAAAGTATGCTTATAGTTGGCACGAAGGCTTGTGGATACAAGGTGACAAAGACCTACACTTTGAAGAGTTGCAGAACAGGCTGCTTGTTTTTGGATCTAAAGGCGGTAGGCTTAAATATGCATGCTTTGGAGTTGGATGGCCACATCCACTATTTTATTTTCGATCCAGGTGGAGTTTACATCATGTGTAGCCGAGCCTATGGATTTCCATTTGACCCTGGAGGATGATGCACTAGCAAACAATTTTCTCTCTATCTCTATCCTATGTATATAGCCACTATATCATCTTTCTCTTATGCAGTTTATGTGCCTATTTTAAATCATTCTATCATATGCAGTCTTCTTTTACCTAAATAATACTGTGGTTGAGCATAAATTCTCAAAGAGGGAGTGGGAAATGATGGTGCACCCAAACTGTGTTGACGTGTGGAAGTGTCAGCAGCAGCAGTAGGAATATGGCATTTGGCAGGTTGATGGTATCGGACTTTGGAAGGACTCAAATGCATTTTGTAGCAGATCTCACAGTGATGTGTACACCAAATGCGGATTTTTACTAGTCAAGTTGTGGTTTTGGAGCTCTACGGATCGGAATATTTATAGGTGTCTAAAGTATAGCTTCAATGTGCTGTACATCTCGGCTTTTTGGGCTCATAATTTCGAGGTATTATTGGATCGAGAGAAGGAGTACCAAGATGAAGCTTGAACGGGCCTAATCATTGCGGTCGATAACGTTATGTCGGATGCGCATTGAGTTCAAAGCCACAAAAATGATCGCATTGTGTTGCTTGGCGAGTTCTTCTCATGGAGATGATTTCAGTATAAGAGCCTTGAAGCTTACTCTTGGTCATTGTATCGGGTGGTTATGCATTGGCCAGCAAAGCTAAACGAAGGCATGGCTTCATGGTGGGAATAGTGCCCAAGTCGAAGAAATTTTTAAAAAATAAACTTTTGAAGGGTGGTGAAGAGGCAGGTAGAAATGAGTTGGACTGCCGTCGTTTGGAAGAGGTGGCGTTGCATGCAGCATGGGAAGAATCATGAGTGGGCAAGCAAAGAAAAAGCAGGTTGCACCATTTGGAGGGTCGACTTGCAAGAGAAGGTGGGGCCACTTGCATGGCTAGTTGTGTATGGTGCGATGCCATCTAGGGTGTGAGAATATCAACGGTTGCATTGCAATCTGAAGGGGGGACGCCAATTGCAGAGGAGGTGACCACTAGCAATATTGCTAGTGGCCAAAGAGGGGGAGGCCGAAAGCTGATGGGAGTTGGATGCAGCCAGTGGCTTGAACCTGCAAGTGAGTGAGGCCAAGAGAGGTTGGGGAGGTTGGGGAGCAGCTCGGGACACTACTGTGGAGGGCCGGGAGCCTATTAAGGATGTGATGCCGTGAGCCAAGGAACAAGGAGAAGGGAAAGTTGCACAAGGAAATGGATTGTCAAAACTAGAAGGAGAAGGGGTTGAGCAGGAGAGAGAAGGCCACAAGGGCACTGGCCTTGGCTGGCTGAGTGTGTTGAGAGCTATAGAGAAAAGGGGCGGACAAGAGAGCTTGTCCAAGTGCAATAAGCGATAGCACGGTGAGTAGGGTACCAAGTGGTGGCCCTCTTGGATATGGGAAAAGAACAATACATGCAAGAAGGCGGGCTCCAAGCTGCTGGGTACAAAGCCACCAAGACGACGAAGGGTGTGGCCGCCACTTGCATAAGAAGGAGGAGAAGAACCAGCTATGCTATCCCACTTCTTTAGCCCTGTAAACTCATTGGGTGGTGCACCCAGGAGGGAGTGTTCTCAGAGGGATCCATCATTGTACTTGTTTTGCTAATCAAAACAACTTGAGTCTCCATATGCTCGTTATTCGAGTGACTGATATATATCGTATTTTCTCTCTCGCTTTATTATAACCTAATGTTATCGGGTATATGTGTGCTTCTAAGGAATGTTGGGTGTAGCTAAGGGTTCTCTCTATGTGGATGCAGTGTGTGTCATAAGGGTGTAAACTTGTAAGCAAATTTGTGTTTGCCAATGATCATGAAAGCATCTGTACATGTTAGCATATCTTCGATCACCTATATGCGGTATATGTTGCTATGAGGGGTTAGAAGCAGTAGCCATCATGATGTGCTTTGTGATCGAGTGTGTGTAGTTGCGGTTGGTCGGGTTCGGTCTCGAACAACAATTGATTTGCAAAGTGGGTGTCTGGGTGTGAGATTATTAGGGGATAGGGATGTTGTGAAATCACTGGGCTAAAAAGAGGCATCCAATGAGTGTCCTGGGTGTTTTCCCATTTCCCCATTTCCATCTTGTAGTGCCCCCACGGAAGACCCACTGATTGCTTCTTAACCAAGTGTTCATGAATCAAGATGAAGCGGGAATTTGGTTCACTATTCAAACGAGATGAAGATGCAGATGATTGGATTGCCGATTTTGAGATATTTATGATGACAGTACTGCGAATGCGAGGTGATGAAGAAAAGCTCCAGACTTTACCTTTGGTGCTGCGAGGTAAAGCAAAAGCTTGGTTCGATGGTTTAGAAGATGTTTACAAGCAAAATTGGATTAGATTTTGCGAATTTCTACAAATGTATCGGAAGGTGGTGTTGGCTTCGGAAGCAGATGCAAAGATCAAAGGCTTGCAATAGGACGTAAGTACAAATTTCAATGCCTTTGTTGCTAGATTTGAAGCTTATTGGAGGGATTTTGCGGCTGCTACTCAAGCAACCAATGTGGGATATTTTAAGCCGGAAAAGTTTTTATCTTGCTTGCACCCCTATGTTCGTGAGAGAGTGGAATATGAAGATCCAAGGACCTTTGATGAAGCTGTCAAAGTCGCCAGAGCAAAGAGTCAAAAGATGAAGAAGAAGATGGAGGCAGGATTGTTGCAGTCTATAATCACGTCATCAAGTGGACCTAGGCCCAGGACCTAGGCCCAAATAGATTGATGAGCATCAAGAGGTAGAAGCTCCTTCTTTTATCAATATGCATTTGATCAAAGCACATGAGGCTGATGCCATGCTAGAGGAGGTAGAACCAGTGCCAATGAGGTCTCAAGAGATACAGAGAGGCTTATTCATAGTGCCACCCAGTTTGCTTCCTCAAGAGGATGAGGTGATAAAAGACCTTGAAGAAGAAGTGTTGGTTCCAGAACCAGCGCGACGAGGAAGGTAGTAGTGCTGCAAGAATATGCAAGTTCAGAAAAGGAGTCTGAAAGCTCTCAAAGCTCCAACACTGATTTGGACACAGATAGCATGTGGGGAGAGAGAATCTATGTCTTCTATGTATGAGACTTATGATGTTTTTCATGTGGATGAAGTGATGAAAGATGTATACAAGCTGCCTGTCAATCCACTAAAGGTCGAAAGACAAGTATAGTGTTGCACCTTGTGTGAATCTGCCAGTCGAGCAACCCTATCTTATGTCTTGTGGTGGTGAGTCCTTGCTAGAAGAAGTGTGGTTTGATTGTACAACTGACTTGATTGAAGAACAGGGTTTCGAGGATGACTTGCAAGAGCAAGAAATAGAAGCAGAGGCATGTCAAGTTGATTTGTTTATGCAGGGGGTGGGGCAACCTTGTCCTGGGGGCATGTAGAGGTGCACAATGTAGTTACAGAGTTTGTGTGTATCCGTGGAGAGATAGCTCCGGCAGGTGGCTCTATGGAAACTAATATAGGTGCAGCCTATAAGGGAGAAGCTCCATGTAGAGAAGAAGGTTCTGCCAACCTTGTTGGTGATGAGGTGTTGGAAGAACAAGTTGAAGATCTAGCAGGTCATACTCTTGGGTATGAAAAGTTGGTCTTGGAGCCATTTACAGAGGTTTGGATATAGGTTTGCAAAGGGAATAGGTTTTCTTGCCTATGCAGCAGGCTCAAGCAAATGGCAAAGCAGTGAAGCTATGTATTGTGTTGTTGATGGATATGTTGTTGCAAGTTGCTTTCTAAGGTGTAATATGCAGGTTTCAGTCCTCATATGACAAAGATGGTGCTATGGAAAGTTCTCTAGTAGGTGGAAGTTTAGCTGCTTATGGTTTAGGTGCTTC
Organism: Adiantum capillus-veneris; assembly: GCF_014529385.1. Classification (NCBI taxonomy): domain Eukaryota; kingdom Viridiplantae; phylum Streptophyta; class Polypodiopsida; order Polypodiales; family Pteridaceae; genus Adiantum; species Adiantum capillus-veneris. Next base: position 111,642,336 of record NC_140931.1, on the reverse strand, counting down.
GAATGATGGAAAGTATGCTTCTAGTTGGCACGAAGGCTTGTGTATACAGGGTGACAAAGACCTACTCTGTAAAGAGTTGCAGAAGCGGCCGCTTGTTTTTGGATCTAAAAGCGGTGGCAAAGGCTTACATATGCATGCTTTAGAGATGATGGCCACAACCACTATAATATTTTTGATCCAGGTGGAGTTTACATCATGTGTAGCCGAGCCTATGGCTTTCCATTTGACTGTGGAGGGTGATGCACTAGCAAACAATTTTCTCTCTATCTCTATCCTATCTATATAGCCACTATATCATCTTTCTCTTATGCAGTTTATGTACCTATTTTACATCATTCTATCATATGCAGTCTTCTTTTACCTAAATAATACTATGGTTGAGCATAAATGCTCAACGAGGGAGTGCGCAATGATGGTGCACCCAAACCGTGTCGACCTGTGGAAGTGTCAGCAGCAACAATACGTCATGAGGTAGGTTGATGGTATCGGACTTTGGAAGGACTCAAATGCATTTTGAGCACGTCTCGTAGTGATGTGTACGCCAAATGCGGCTTTTTACTGGTTAAGTTGTGGTTTTGGAGCTCTATGGATCGGAATATTTACAGGTGTCTAAAGTATAGTTTCGATGTGCTATACATCTCGGCTTTTTGGGCTCGCCATTTTGAGGTATTATTGGATCGAGAGAAGGGGTACCAAGATGAAGCTTGAACCGGCCGCCTAATCATTGCGGTCGATAACGTTATGTTGGATGCGCATTGAGTTCAAAGCCAAAAAAATGATCGCATTGTGTTGCTTGGCGAGTTCTTCTCATGGATATGCTTTCAATATAAGATATCGGGTGGTTATGCTTTGGTGAGCAAAGCTAAACGAAGGCATGGCTTCATGTTGGGAACAGTGCCCAAGACGAAGAATTTTTTAAAAAAGTAAACTTTTGGAGGGTGGTGAACAGGCAGGTAGAAACGAGCCGAACTGCCGTCGTTTGGAAAAGGTGGCGCTGCATGCAGTATGGGAAGTAAACATGAGTGGGCAAGCAAATAAAGGCAGGTTGCACCATTTGGAGGGTTGACTTGCAGGATAAAGTGGGGCCAATTGCATGGCCAGTTGTGTAGGGTGTGATGCCATCTAGGGTGTGAACATATTAAAGGTTGCATTGCAACCTAAAGGGGGAACGCCAGTTGCAGAGGAGGTGACCACTAGCGATATTGGTAGTGACCAAAGAGGGGGAGGCCGAAAGTTGAGGGGAATTGGAGGTAGCCAGTGTCTCAAGCCTACAAGTGAGTGAGGCCGAGAGAGGTTGGGGACGTTGAGGAGCATCTCGGGACACTACTGTGGAGGGTCGGGAGCCTGTCAAGTATGTGATGCCGTGAGCCAAGGAGGGAGGAGAAGGGAAAGTTGCACTAGGAAATGGGTTGTCAAAATTAGAAGAAAAAGGGGTTGAGCAGGACAGAGAAGGCCATAAGGGCGCTGGCCTTGGCTGGCTGAGGGGTGTTGAGAGCTACAGAGAAAAGGGACGGCCAAGAGAGCCTATCCAAGTACAATAAGGGATAGCACTGTCAGGACACTGGCAAGGCCGGACTAGACAAGGGCAGGGCCGGGCTAGGCAGTGTGGAAAGGGAGTCCAACTAGGGCAAAGGGCCAAGGGCTATGCTATATAGTGGGTGGTTGGGTGGTGGTCTCCTAGGTTCTAGTTCCCCTTGTCTAACATTGTTATCAAGAGCTTGGTTCTTTTTTGGGAAAGGCACAACCATGGAGGAGGGGAGCCACACAACCTTGCATGAGCAAGTTGCATGTCGGGTCACCAAGTCGTGGAACACCTCTCCTATGAGGAGGACGACAGGGCAAGCAGTTCGTGGGCAACCCCCCTTGCAAGGAGGATCCGTGCGAGGCGGACCTGCGTCAACAGCGTCCCTCGCGGGCTCTACGGCTGCGCGCCCGATGGGGGAGTACTTCACGACACTGGGCCGAAGCCCCTAGCTCACCACAGTGACGGCCATGGTGTATTTAATTGCTTCGCGTGCTGCTCTGATCATCCATAGCCATTGTGTGAGGTTTATTTCCCACTATACGGGCGCCCAACCCCCTTGGGGGGTAGTGGCCACACCCAATTTTCAACACTAAGGGGTGGTACCCACAGTGGGGTACCCACCCCCTTTCTCGTGGGGGGATTCGGCAAGGCCCGGAGAGATGCGGCATCTCGACACGACCGACACAACTTTGAGCCACATTCTCTGCACATTACCGGCAGCAACTCAGAGATTTAAGAAGTATGTTCCGATGGGAGTTCAAAGTACAATTAATTTGCAAAATCAATTAATGATTGCAAGTCTAATTGATTCGGCTACCAAAGACTTGTGGAATTCCCTATTTGGCGGACAATTCGAATCGATTTCCATCGGGATACTATCGATTTTGACGGAATTAGCAAGGCTAATTACACTTTGCGAGTGCTCTCAATCTCAGGTATTTTTTCTGACTACTCCTTGCACCGCACTGTGCAGACATGGATTTGGATATCAATATGACATTTGATTTTGAGAAAAGTACGCCTAATCATGCCAATGATGGCCCACGGCCAGCAGATCCTCTCAAGGAGAGTACCCGCGATGCTACGGTAGGTGATGACACTTACGAATTGCTCGATATTCAAGAATTTCGTGCACTTCAGACACGCATGAAAGTCATGGATGAAAATTTTAAAGCTTTAAATGCAAATGCTACTAAAATATCCACATTAGTAATTCAATTAATGCAATAGTAGTCCAAGGGTCCTGCTGACACGCACATGCATGAGCACGTTGCTACACAAGGGCAAGGCCCTTCTAATGTAGGGCAAGACCCAAATGCTGACACGTTGCATACTTTCACTGCAAAAGAGGTGGATGAATTGTTGAAAAACACCAAACCATCGATTTTTTAAGGGAGAAGACCGAGACCACAATAAGGATGCAGTGAATATCTTTTTCAGCAAGTGGGATGGAATTCACGCGTTATGGTGTACTCTGGACACAGTCAGAGCTCTGCAAACGAGCTTAACTTTGGAAGGCAAGGCCTACAAATGGTGGATGTCTCTCAAGGAGAAGAACATCATACCACAGAGGTGGGCAGCTTTTGAAGCTATGTTTAGCAAAGAATTTTTGCCTACAAATGAGGCAGATCGGAATTGAACGGCTTGGGACACATGTTCCATGTGCCAATACCCATCATTGCTTGAATATATCTCTCATTATCGGGATGTTATCCTCAAACTGGAAGGTTTAGATAACTTTCAACAAGTTCGGGGGTTTGTAAGAGGTCTGACACCATAGCTTAAGAAGTACGTCAAGACCCAAGATCCTAAAATACTTGAGGAAGCGGTCCTCTCTCTCCTGAGGACTTTGATAAAGCTAAGAAATAAAAATTATGTTTTCAATGTTTAGGGAGCAGTCATGGCAAAAAGGATTGTCCCAAGGGGAAATCTACTGCTCATGGAAAGGAGAAAGCAGTGCACACGGTGCAACTGCTTCCTCTTGAGTCTTCCTCACGCTTCTCTACAGCGGAAGTAACACACACAGAGGTGGTACATGAATGCTTTCTCACAGCTTTCATGTGGCAACAAACCTTTGGATCACATGAGTTAGTACGTATGCACGGATCTCTGCAAGGCCACAAGGTGCGCATCTTGGTAGATGACGGTGCTACTCACAATTTCATCAATTATGGATTGGTAAAAAAACTCAAATTGCCTCAAACTTCGAGTACCCACCACTACAAGGTAGCAATGATGAATGGACATGATACCAAAATCTGGGATACTCAATGCCGAGCTGTTCTGTTGGAAGTACAAGGTTACTCCACATGCTTGGATTTTCAAGTTATGAACATGGAAAGGGCACATGTGGTTCTTGGTAGGGAGTGGTTGCATAGCCTAGGACCATCATTGAATCATAGCTATGAGCACAATAGCTTGATGTTTGAATCCCATGGCGCACATGTGTTGTTGTTAGGAGCGAAGGATGTACCTTCATCACCATTGATTTCTACCGCTGAGCTTATGCAGCTCGTTTTTTATAATGAAATAGATCAAGTTTTCTTGTGTTACTCACTGTCTCATTTTCTTTCTAACATTGGAACTGTTGAACATTCCTCAACGCCGCATGCTTCTCTCTCATCTCTTCCACCAATGGCTAATTCTAAACAAGCAAATGTTGCTAGTGAGTTACAGAAATTACTAAAGTAATTTCAAGATGTTTTTCCTAATGATTTGCCACCAGGATTACCGCCGACACGATCGGTGCAACATAGCATCGACGTGGCTGCAGGCTGTAAACCTGTTAGTAAACCGTCTTACCGTATGAGTTATTCTGAAGCTACTGAGGTGAAACGTCAGCTTGTTGACTACCTTAGCTACAACCCAATTCTTCACCATGGGCCTCTCCTATCCTATTAGTGAAGAAAAAAGACGACAGTATGCGCATGTACGTAGACTACCGTGGCTTAAATGTGGTGACGGTTAAGAACAAATACCCATTGCCCAGAGTAGATGAGTTGTTCGACAAACTCACTCATGCTTGCATTTTCACGAAAATAGACTTGCCGTATTCGACTTGCCGATATACCCAAAACTGCATTCCGAACACGGTTTGGACACTACGAGTTCTTGGTGATGCCCTTTGGGTTAACCAATGCGCCCGCAACATTCATGACACTTATGGATAGTGTCTTGAAGCCGTATTTAGGAAAATTTGCCATTGTTTTCCTCGATGACATACTAGTCTACAGTGCTTCTGAAGAAGAACACTTACAACATCTTAGGCAGGTGTTTGAGTTGTTACACACAAACAAATTATATTCCAAGGAATCTAAGTGTGATTTTCTAAAAGACAAAATTCACTATTAGGGCATGTTATTTCAGCTAATGGGATATATATGGATCAATCCAAGGATACTATCAGAAAATGGCCTTCTAAAAATCTGGAAGAGTTACAGATTTTTTTGGGATTTGCAGGTTCTTACCGAAGGTTCGTACTATGCTAATATTGTTGTTCCCATGATGGATCAACTAAAAAGCAAAGGCAAAGATTTTTAGTGGGGATCCGCTCAACATCACAATTTTGATACGCTCAAGGATGCATTGGCTACAGCTTCCATACTGGCTATTTAGATCCTTTGAAACCATTTGTTTTGGAAACGGATGCCAGTGACCGTGCTATTGGAGAAACCCTATTACAAGACGAACGGCTGATTGCATTCGTAAGCAAGAAGCTTGATGCAGCTCAACAAAACTACTCTGCCTATGAGTGCAAACTCTATGCAATAGTGGCTGCCTTAAAAACATGGCGGCATTATTTGTATGGTGCTCAGTTTGAGATTGTGTTTGACCATGAAAGCATCAAATGGTTTACACAACAAACGGATTTGAAGGGTCAAAAAGCCAGGTGGGCCAAGATTCTTCAGGAATATGACGCCAAGCTAAGATATCGTAAAGTCTGATACAATGTAGTGGTTGACGCTCTAAGTCGTATGCCAGAGATCAATTCTCTCTTGTTCACGGAACTTCGTATTGAATTTTTTAGATTCTCTCAAAGGCAAATATGAGCATGATGAAGCATATTCCAAAGTGTGGAGCCATGTTCAAATGAGGGATCCTTCTCACTCCAATGACGGTAGTGTACAGTTAACCTCCACACCTAGTTCTCCTCTATTGAGTGATGAACTACAACGATGGAAGCATTTCACCATCAACAATGGGTACCTACTCCATAAGGGGAGAGTTTATGTACCGACGGACATAGACATTCGGCGCCAAATTCTTTATGAATGTCATGATAGTCCATGTGCAGGGCACCCGGGTATTAGAAAAACTTATGCTCTCATACGACGATAGTTTTACTGGCCAGGTATACATGGCTTTGTTCAAGCTTATGTCTTGCATTGCCAAAAATGTCAAGTTAACAAAGCAAAGTGCCTGAAAGCAGGAGGACTCTTACATCCTTTGGAGATTCCTAATGGAAAATGGGAAAGCATCTCTATGGACTTTATTGTGGATTTACCAACCACTGTACGAGGTCATGACTCAGTATGGGTGGTCGTTGACCGGTTGACTAAACTATGTAAGTTTATTCCAATCAAATCAACGGTTAAGACACCAGAACTAGCCAAGTTATTTGTGGACAATCTATACAAATTGTATGGTTTGCCAAGTAACATTGTCAGTGACCATGATCCCAAGTTTAACAATCACTTTTGGAGAGTTGTTTTTAAATGATTGGGTACACAGCTGAACCTCAGTACAGAGGATATTTTTTATCTTTGGTAATTATCTTTTCTTTTTCCAACTTAATTATCTAATTTCCATCTTTAATTTTTAGCTAAAATTAGTATAATTTGACCTAGATAAATATCTATACAAATTCTTTAACCTTGACATAATTATCACGGCCTCTTTAGTATGTAATCTAGCTATGATAAATAGAATGTAATCATATAACATGATTTACTAATTTCCTCCTTTAAATTATCTTAAAAAATAGGGTCTTTTAACTAAGATAATTAGCTTAATTAACTTTATATGGTTAATCTAATTATTATAGGTCTTTAATGTTGTATTTTACCTTTGAAAATGATCTCAAAGCTGTTTAGTGTGATTTGCTATTTTCCCCCTTTAATTTTCTCATAAAAACAATGTTTTTCTACTGAGATAATTAGGTAAACTAATTATCTGTAGTTAAGATAATTAACGGGTTTCTTAAGATGAGTTTTACCTCTGATAATTATCTCAAAGCTTTCTGGATTAGTTTGTTATTTTGCATAAAAACAGTGTTTTGCTGCTGAGATAATTAGTTAAACTAATTATCTGAAGTTAAGATAACTATCACGGGTTTCTTAAGATGTGTTTTACCTCTAATAATTATCTCAAAGATTTTTGGGGTTAATTTGACCATTTTTCCACTTACTTAGCTCTCAAAAATAGTGTAATTCTTCTTAAATAATTACAAAAATTATTCAAAAAATTAAAATATAAAATTTCTAGCATTTTGATAGCCTAACACAGCTCTAATAATTATCTTAAGAAGTTTAATTAGTATAATTATCATTAATTTATGGTTAAAATGAGTAATTTTATCCATAATATAATATAATAATTAACTAGATTAGTATCCTTAAGCTTAATCTCAATAATCAACAGCAAAGAATTAAAAATTAGGAGAGAATTTTAGGGTATAAGTAGGTTTAATCTTCTTTATTAATTAAATTAATTAAGAAAATATAAATAGATTAACATAGTTTTGCTAATTAAAAAGGGTTAGCGCTAATTACCGCTGATTAACCAACTAGAGCTTTGCTCTCTAGTGATTTCTGAGTAGAGATCCCTCTAGATGAGAGAGAATTTGCCAAGGCTTCTAGTCGGTTCCAAATTGTGAAGCAAGGGGTCGTATTTATAGGTTTTTGGGCACTCATTGGCTAAATATGGCAGTAACTTGCATCCCAAGGCAGCCCTACAGCTCCACAACCCCCCCCTGCTGCTAATTTCAACCTCGGCAAGTTCATTACTGCCCCATACAACCCCCCCCAACTTCCAAAATCGATTTCTGCTATTTTTCCTGACTTTTAATGATTAAACTTGGAAATATCTGCAATTTCTAGAACCTTAGGATAAAAAGTCTTTAGCAGTAATAATTACTGAAACCATTCAATTTTACTTAACTAATTAAATTCATAGTATAACCTTTCAGAGCCCGTAACTTTTCCAAATTTTATCGAAATTTGGTTTTGAAAAATTCTAATCCTAGTAAAGCTGTGGTTCCGATTCCAAAAATACCAACATTTACCATAGTTGGATCATTCTACAGTGTTTTCTTTACAACCAAGTTAATTTGATCAGGCTTTGTACAATTCTAAGGTTTTTGAAACTCGAAACCTTACACATATGCAGTTTCTAAGCTTTGTATTGAATCCAAATAGCTAGAAATTCATTCTTTGAACCTTGGCTAAGGTATAAAAGCCAAATTTTGTAATTAAAAACCTAAGTTTTGGATAATGGAAGTAAGCGTTTGCTGCAGAAGCTCAACTTGAGTATACTGTTTCTTTTATTCTTTCTGTCTCTCTTGTACGGTGTTGCATTGCTATTCCGAGCATACCATCACATTTGCAGGTGAAACCTTTTCCATTTAACCCAAGTATTCACGATGAAAGTGTGATTTTAGTCGTGCTATCTACAAGCTGATTTTTCTCCCTATGCACCATACACGCACTAAAACTGGTTTTTGACCTTAGGAATAGGTAGATCACGTCTAGAGGAAGCTATAGAGTGCTTCAAAGTCCAAAAATTGAATGACCTAGGATATGTTGTTTATCTCAGGCACAATTTGTTTGAGTGTCAGAAATGAAATTTGAGTACACACGAGCGTTAAGTATACTCTGCTCATGCTAGGCATAAAGCTTCATTGCATTTGGAGACTTGCACTTATACGAAATAATCAAAACAAGCTCGTGGTAAGGAAAGTAGCTTTTGATATCTGACACGCATTTGAGACTAAGATAGGTAGGAATGGCTTAGACTTGGGTTTTCCAAGAGATTAGCTATCTCTTGTAGCCTCCATGCACTAGTCAGGTCAGCTACGTCCCACGGATTGACAATTTTTATGTTTGTGGTTCTCGCTTTGCTAGCATTGATATGGTGAGCTTGGTAGCTGGCCGACATTTTGGTATCGTTGCCAGGGACGAGGCAACAGAGACTAGAGAGAAACCCAAAGTATTTACTAAATTTCCATTACTTCCTCTAGTTTCAGCTAGAGTAACACCTTTTTTAACTTTATCATGGCGGACAAGTGCTTGAGAGTAGGGATACTCGGTAAGGAACTCAAGAGCTTTATTTAGTAGGATAGATTAGGTAGAGGGTCCTTGAGACAAGCTAGTGATTGGTAAGGGCATCACCTAAGTAGGGAGTAGAGATTTCAGACTGAAGGTTGAACTTTCTACCTTTTGTACTGTTTTTTCATATTGAGTAGGAGGGTAAATAGAAAACCATCAAGATTGCATCTGATCTAAGATGCATTGAAGAAAACCAAAAAATTATCAAATCTAGCTTAGGCGTGCCGAAGATAGACAGAGGGTTTTTGTGATTGACATGGTACAACTGAACTTGCAAGGTGGTAGACCAACTTGATTAGACCACTCCCCTTGATTTTGGAAACATTGGATCTCTAAAACACTAGGTCAAACCCAAAAATGGAAAAAAAATGCAGACTTCAAAAAGAATTCACACGAAAAACCCAAATCATGCTAAAACTTGAAACCAGGGTGTGGATAATTCCTAAACCTTGTGGTAAAAGTAATTTGTGAAGAAAAAGATGAAAAATGTGTAAGTCTGGAAGAGTTGTATCTTAGGCGAGCCGAAGATAGAAAACTCTCCAAAGGGGGCATTTTAACAAATTTTCAACCCATAGAGTCTAATCAGACCATAACACAACTCGTTAGAAAATTTCATCAAATTTGGAACTGTGTAAGGTTACAAACACCAAGACGAGGACCAAGAAAACTTGAAAAACCAAGCCAATGGATCAAAAACAATGATAAAAACATTGGTGAATTGTCCAAACTTTGTGAAACTCATTGTACAAACTTGAAATCACATGTAGAATCCGCTCCAGGTCAAAATAGCCAAAGATATGTTGAAATAAAGAATATTTACCTTAGGCTTGCCGAAGATAAATCTCCCACCGGGAAAGCAGTTTTTTCATTTTGACACCATGATTGACTTTGGCAAGCTATGTGATAAAAGTTGAAATAGACCCTACAGATAGGTGCAGACATCTTAGATGTGCCTAAGATAAAACTGAGCAGAATTTCACATTTTTGCACATAAGGTCTATTGGGCACTAGAATAAGGAATATTTGTATATTTTGTGATCCAAGAATGACAAATTGTGGAATCACATATGGCTTTAAGTGTTGTCGTGTAGGGAATTGCAACTTTGTGAAGGATAGGAGAGAAAATGGCAAAAGTATTGCATTTGAAACCAAAGACAACCTTCCAGGGTTGAAGTATTAGTTCAATTAAGTTGTGTAAATCCGTATATGAACCTAAGATCTGATAGAGTTTTGGGAAACTCGATTGAGTTAGGAGAGAATAGGAGCAGAGTGTCCACAAAAGAGAGCATAAACCAAGGGAAACCATTAGAAACTATTGTGGAAGAAGTGTCAAACACTTACTTTGATTCAAGCTTAGACATGTATTTTTTTTCAACACAATCAGGAACTGGGACCTCTCTTAAGTTGAAGCACATCTTGAATTTTTTTCAAGACCAACAAATATAAAGCCAAGATCTATATGGACCCAAATGAGGAGTTTGTCATGAGGATCGGCGAACATACCACTGATTTTGAAGAGGAGGTTAGGGCAGAAAAACAAGATGGCTTGTATGTAGACCAAAATGGAGTACAATATTGCAAGATACAAGACCCTGATTCAGTGGATAAATGGGGATTAGAGGTTGATACTCTAATACCATATAAAGCTGTAAAGGAGGGACCTTCAGTGTTAGAATTAGAAGGGTATGAGTTAATAGATGCTAAGCCATTGAAACACATCCCCACTGATAACCTAAGACTTGGATTTTACTACTAGGAAAAAAACAATACTAAAAATTTGGTATGGACTACCCATGTCAGATTAGGACAATTAACACTCTTGAAAATTGTGTACATTTTCAAAATCAAGGAAAAGGGACTATCAGAACTTCTCACCCATCTCTTTAGGGATTGTTACAACAATAATTTTGTCATGATGCCTTCGAATGAGATTGAACAAACCAAGTATCAGGGACACTAAATCCGTGAAGTGATCATGGGAACCGTACAAGAAACCGATCAGGATGTGGATCCAAATGCTAGATCTTAATCTAGCATGGACAATCAACGAGGAAGTGAAGCAAGGAGTAGCCACCTCAATGGTACCAATAGAGAAAGAAAGGCAAAAGCCACCTATAGCAGGGGAGAAACGAGTGACATGAGGACGAGAAGAGGTCCACATGGGTCACACTTACCAAACAATTGGTTTGAGGGATTAATGGGAGAAACATGGGCTCGAAGGGAAAGAGTGGGTGCGAAACACAATCATAGAGTCAGACCAGCATATTTCCAAAAGTGGGTTAAAAAATATAGCGGAACCGAGGACCCATATGACCATTTGGCCAGCTTCAGACAGGTTTTAAGGGTTGAGCGCATAACCAATTTCCATTCACATTTTAAGGGAATTGGGAAATCCATACCTCCTAGATCGAAAACCGACTTACCAAATCTGGACATGAGATTTGTCGCTACATATTCTAAAATGGGCATAAAGCATAGTATTGTGGCACAAATCTATAGTTTTAACAAACAAAACAAGGAGAAACTGTCAAAGATAGTGTGAGTCAAATAAGGCAGTACATCTACAAATGCCCGAAGTTGGAGATTCCAACCGAGGGTCTCACTACTTTTAGAGGAGCTATTAAACAAAGATTTGCATGCTCTTTTGTATAGCAAAAACCACATGACCTGGGAAGCATGCAATTTAGATGCGATAGACTTGAGTGATAATTGTGAGATCTTCAATGAGGAAAGCAAAGCTAGAGATACTCAAAGCGAGCAAAACACATCCATTGTGCTAGCACAAGTGGAATCAGCACATATAGCTCATGCCAATGTGATAGAGGACATGCTTGAACACATGAACAATATGATGAACAATATACAAAGAATGCCAATGCGAGGCCCAACGCAGGGACAAAATCAGGGACAACCTATGGGACTTTAGAGGAAAATAAAATGGGTGCACTATTGAAGGGAAATGGACAAATCATGAGACAAATGAGTGTTACTACAAGACAATGTATGATGAAAATGTGCAGTATGTGCCAATGAGGCCACAGGGGCAACTCATGTTTAGATACCCACCCAATATGGCACCAATGCAAAGATCCCCCATGAATGTGGAGCGACCTCAACCAGTATTAGGTCAGCAACCTCCACTTCCAGAGAATAGATCTATACCAATCAAGTACATGGTGTCTGAAAAACAGGCTTAGTAACAGGTGCTAGTACCTGATAGCGGGAAAAAGAGCAGTGCAATCGGGTGGCCTCTGTACTCGTGCACACTCCACAAACCACGCCTCATGCAAACAAGCAAAGAACAAAACAAAGGGGGAACCACCCTAAATTAAGAGGTCTAGGGACCTCACACATAGTGCACATAGGCAAGTGAGACTTCTGGCATTATGATGGCATCAAAACATATGGCAAAACACATAGAAAGGAAGCTTAGGGACCTTATGTAGCATATATATACACAAGACATCAGCTTAACAATACAACGGCATCTGATCATACATAACAAGGATATAGAGAAGCAAGCCAAGGATGGCATAATCCCTTGTCAAAAACAATCAACCCAGCAAGTAGGTATGATCCTACTAGCAACACATCAATACCTTAGAGAATGATGGCGAGGATGGTGGCCATGGAGCATGAGAGAAGACTCCTTATTTAGGTTTTAGGGCTAGTAATGTAGCATACTAGAGGGAGAGAGAGTAGAGCTCCATCCATAGCTCCTCGTTGTGAGCAATGTCGTCATAGCTTTGTTGCTTGGTGAAGTGGGTGAAGTGTTGGTTTTGAGTGAGAGAAGGCCTCCTTATATAGGTTTCTGAGAGGGTTTAGGATTAGGGATAAACATGCTTAAATCCGCTGATTGGGGTTACTTTTTGCTTAGGGTGGTCAACAGATTGAGGTCACCTGATATGTCACCATCAAGATATTCTCTAGAGTGATGTGGGAGGGGAGGGTAAATGCTGATTTTTCTGATTGTGACACATGGGGATAAGGCCTTGACCAGCATTTAAGAGCAGGTAAGGTGGCTGTTGAAACTGGAGGTTCTGCACATGTCAGGGGGGGACCTGCGGGGGGGAGGTGGCAGCTGGGTCCTCCTGAATATCAAATTCTCAAAAAATCCTCAACCATGGCTTCTTTTGACATGTGTTCTTTGAAAAAATCAGCATGTCTCTTTTCAACTCAAAAGTCTTTATCCCTGTTGACTCACCTTTACCATAAGATTTTCCCCTTTTCTCCTCCTGTAACTGCATTGTTGATGCCCAATCACTGCTTCTAGTAACAGTGAACTGTTACCTACCAAATACTTATGGTGCAGTAAAAAATATTTACCATGGGTAAACAAATTATTGTAGGTAAAAAGTGATTTGTATTTACCATGTAGGTAAAAAATATTTACTGTAGGTAAAAAATATTTACTGTCGATAAAAAAGTGAAAACGGAGTATGCTGTGCTGTGAGTCCACACGAACATCCTCGTGTAAATTTCACTAGAAATTCACACCTAGAATGGGCTATTCTATAAGATATAGGTTGTAGGCATGCATAAGAGCTTGTTCCCACGTATCTTCTGTCCATGGCACTTTTTACTCTTTGGTGCTTGTGAAGTAGATTTTTCTTCTCTTTCGAGATCCCTTGGACTAGAGTATCCTCATCTCCCCAACAACTGACTGTGCCTTTATTGCATCTTCAGAAGGGGTCCTAAAAACCATGCATCAGTACCCATTACTCCATATCTTGAGAGTAGTTCAGTAACAATGGGGATAGAAGAAGAGTGGTATAACCAACCTACTCCAGTCCCTATTGAGTCCACGTGACAATCACCCATTGATATGGCACCTATTTATTTTATTGCAAGCTAAGTGGCAAGACCACTTGTGGTTAAGCCAATGCCCAAACCAAAAAGTGAAAATTGTCACAAATGTGGAACTGATGACCATTGGAAAAATGATTGTCCTAAACAGGATAAGAATGTGAGATCTATAGAGGCATATTGTGGAGTATGCAGACGCAAGGGTGGACACTTTCTTGAGAATTGTCCTAAGAATATGGTAAACAAAGGAAAAATGGCCTTAAACATAGTTCAAGTGTTGTTGAGTAGTTCATTAGAAGGGAAATTGATAAATCATGTTCAAGGGATGACTAGAGCACAAACCAAGCACAAACAACCAAAAAACATAAATGGATTGGATAAATCCAATAATTTCTCCAAAAACTCCAAGAAAGAAAGACACAAAAGATAGAAAGTCAAGAGACAAAAACAGTGAAAGAAGATAGAGGGGAAGATACGACAGGAGACAAAAGAAAAAATACAGACTCCTTCAACAAACGTTAAGGAACCCAAACCAAAACTGGTTGGATCTGTTCTGGTTGAAAAAATTTATGAACCATTCAATGCATCTTTTGCAAGCTTTTCAAGTTGGACTAAAAGCCAAGCAAACATTGGAAAACCAATGGAAAAACTATCCAACGCCTGAAATGGAAGCATCTAAATTATTAGCTTACAGAAACCTTGTGCAAATCACACAATCCCTGATGGAAAAACAGAATCCTTAGCAGGAAGATATAGAAGAACCGAAAGAAGCTCATACCAAAATCCTAAGAGAAAAAGCTCAAGAAAAGGAAAGGTCAAAAAGTTGGGAAAACAAGGAAGTACAATCACCTAAAGTGGAAGTTCTTGATAGTGAAGAAGGATGGGAGGGGCTGACGATTATTGAAGATGATTGGCCAAACTATCTGTGGAAACGTGTTAGTGAAGCAAAAGATGGGAGCTTGACTCTAAAATCATCACCAATAGAAGAAGTTTGGTTTGACATCACCCATCAAACTAGATGAGCAGTCCTTGTATGGAGATTGGGGATTGGAACAGTCAGAATCTACAAAAGCTAAAACCTTGCGGGGGACACTACCGTCTTGCTTAGGTGATAATGAAGAGAAATCAATGGTCTGCAAAACAACAAAATTGGAAAGAGTAATTTACAATCCTTTATGTCGGCACCAATTTAGTATGCAGCCACTTCGGGTGAGCTGCTAAAATTGAGACCACACTTATGGGGAGATATACAAACTACCATGGGAAGGATGGGATTGGAAGGACTATCTCATATGGACTTGGAAAAATAGCAAAAAGGAGAGACACATACTAGACTTGTCAAGTCGGTACCTATGACTAAGGTCGGGGACTATTGTGAAGACAATGAGGAAAACATGACCCTTCCAGTACATGTTAACTTAGCAGACGTCAGTTAACAGAAGCTGCTAAAGATCGAAGCCTTATGAATGCACATCAAAGATGAATATGAAGAAGCAATGACGATTGGAGTTACATACTTTTCACATTTTTCCAAAATGGCCATGTATTGTAATTTCCCGATTTATTTAGCCATTGTGATAATTGTAACGTGTTATGGTGTCAGGAGTTTTTTGGAGCAAGGGATTGTGCATATGTACATACCCATGCATGGTGCATCGAATAAAGGATTGCCCATTTTCCAGAGCCAGGTGGTTACGTGGGGCCCACATGTGTACAGGTAGGACAACATGTACATAGTACATCGAGTTTCACTATCACCAGTACCAGTGTGTTTTTTCTATAATAATGAGGAGTTGGTAGCGTGTAAAAATTCTCAAGGAAGCTCTCCGCGGGCCGATGACATGAGGTAAGCAGGTGCGTCAGATGGCATCTAGTGGTGTCAGGAGGCCGAATGGGGTCAATACTTGCTCGTGGATAAGTACGGACACAACGTGGATGTTTTCTTGTGATAATTATGCAGAAAGCTCATCATGAGGACCATATTTTAGGGCCACTTCACGTGGTTGTGGGATGCATTATTGAAAAACGTTGAGTGCCAGGTGTGCGGATGGATGTAGCAGGGTGCCAACTATGCACTGCGAGGTCAGTTTTTGGCCTGGTCGAGGTCCGTTTGAGGTCAACTAAAATGCCAAGGGTGTCCAAGTAATAAAGCTAAGTGTGGAAACTGAAAAAAAAGAGAGAAGACCAGAAAAAACGTGGAGAGAAGAGGAGGAACAACCGCAACTGTGTTTTTGCTGTTTTTGGAGCCTGTTTTGGCCCTAAACTGCTCATCTGAGGTCGGATTTGAGCACTTTGACATTGTAGACTAGGATTTTGGGCCATTCTGGAAGCGATGGCGCTGTTCATTTTGCCGAATTCCTCACTGTTTTTCTGCTATTTTGGCTGTGTAAGTTTCTCCTATGAGCGAAGCTTTTGCTCCAATTTGTGATTATATCTGGCATACTTTACCCATATTGTGTGAGCTATTTGCACCATTGGAGTTGGCCCAAGCTCTATTGTATCTAAACATCAGAAATTATCCTCTTTTGAGCTGAGTGTTTTGGGTGTGTGTGTGTGTGTGTGTGGAAGTGGGTAAATGGGTAGTCTCTCTCCTCTCACGCCATAGGTGTGTTTCCTGTCTCGGACAGGTGGGTTGTGTAAGCCAAGTGGTGCCCCATAGTGTGTGTGTATATCATCCCAAGAGTTTGTGTCGGGTCATTATAGATGCGTTTTGTGTGTTTCCATCCCGCTCACATTCTTTTGGCACCCCTACGGAGGATCTTCTTCGAGTACCTTCTGCTTCGAGCTTCAAGCTTCGAGATTCGGTATTTCAGGTTGCAGATTATATGTTACAGGTTACAGGTTACAGGTTACAAGTACAGGTATAGGTGATTCACATAGGTACAGGTAGCTGGAGTAGAGTGATACACTGGCAAGTGGGAGTCACTTGCAGTTTCCATGGGTATGCATCATTTGGCGCTTGTTTGAGCGCATTGTCTGCTGGTATTGTACGTTACTTGTGGAAACAACCATTGTACGCCCTTGTGGAGCCATACTTGGTTTTATTTGGCAGTCCTAGCCATTTCTGAGACTTGGTCTGGAAGATAGTCATTTTTGAGACTTGACTATATGAGATTTGCATAAGCCTTCGTGTGAGGGCCGATAGCATGAGGTTTTATTGAGCTGGGGGATTCTCAAATGTGGAGATCCTTTCAGTGATACAGGTAGCTAGAGCACCCTTTTCGTGACCTCACCATAGGCAATGTACTAGTGATTCCTACTTGATGCTCGGGTCGTATTAATGGCAGTTTATGCATACATATACAGTCTATATTTTGGGTTCTTACTGCTCTACTTCTGGGGAGACTCTACCAAAAGTTTTCCAAGTTATGATGGTGGTTGGTTTTTTGGTCTTTTAAGCCATTTATGCTGTTATGCTGCTGAAATTTTGACAAAATCAGAGGATAAGATAGGTGTGCTTTCTTGGGAGTTGCACGGTTGACTTTAATGGATGATCAAAATGGCCCTCAATTCACTCCTTTTCATTGAACTCAGAGAATCCAGATAAATGTTCATGTGTCCAGGAAGATTTTTTTCCAGTAGTGCATAGTCTTTATGTTCGGGCCAAGAAGATTAAGAGAGATCCTGGAATGTCCTTTGCCTGTTGTAATTCCGATGTTGATTAACTATGAAAACTCATTTGATGTGCATGTGTTTGTCCTTATCTAAAGATTGAGCTCCATTGAAGTTTCTGGGAATTGAGTCAGTCAAAAGTTTTAGGTTCTTGCACATGTGTTCGACGGGGTTCTAAAAGCATCGTAACTTGGGTAGCCATGGCTTTCTCTTATCCGGAGTTTCATGGAAGAAGTGATGAAGATGTGGAAGACATCTGTTTGAAGAGTGATGCACGAGTTTGGTCCAAAGCATTTGAAGAGGAGTTGCGTGGGGCTGATCCACCCATAAGGTTGAGTTGGGACAATCTACGACATGGGTTGAAAGTGGAGTTTGTGAAGATAGAAGATCCTAACAAAGTGTGGCAAGAAGTACAAGGTTTGGTGCAGAAGGAAGGTGAGCCAGTAGATGCGTACATACGTAAGTTCTCATTGGCATGGGAGAGGATGTGCAAGGCCTTAGCACCACAAGTACCCCCACCTGACATGATGAAGAAGGACAGGTTCTTGGCTCGTCTTTGGGAGAATATACGTTGGATAGTGGAGCTAAAGAAGCCTAGGACATATGAAAATGCATTGGAGGTAGCAAGGAACAAAGAGTGGAAGCAGAGGAAAATGAGCCAATTAGGGGTGGAGTCTTTGCCCATGAGGTCTGAATTTCAGCCTATGGACTCTTTACAAGGTCGCATGTCAGGGGTTCATCATGAGCCAGTGTTTTCTGTTACTCCTCAGGTTATGCCAACAGTGGTCACTACATCAGTGCAAGATGATGGGATAAGGCAATACATGAGGCAAGTGATAGATTTAATGAAAAATCTCAGCCTAAACATGCTAGGTCAAGTGGGAAATAATCGAGGTCGAGGGAGGTTTTCAAATCATCCAGGAGGTGAAGAAAGACCTAGGAATGGTGTTGGACAAAGCAATGGTAGGTTCTAAAGGCAGAATCCCACATGTTATAATTGTGGAGAGTTGGGCCACATTAGACCGCAATGTGATAAGCCACCAAGGATGGGGAGAGACATGTATCCATTACCAAGACAGGTGCTGACTAGGTCAAATGATTATGGCATCGAAATTAAGGGAGAAGAAGGAACCAGTGGATTAACCCAAGAGGGAAAGGGAAAGACAAAAGTGTTAAGTGTAGTACCTTGGAGAATGCATCAAAGCTAGAGGATACATTAGTGATGCCTATTGGGAAGAGGAGTACAGAGGACAAGGAAGGAAGAAGTGCCCCAGGTCCTAGTAAGAAGAAGGGAAAGAGCCATGAAGGCGAGGATGTCAAGGCCAAGAGGAAAAGAAGGGCTCGTCTCGCAAGTTTCATGTTTCAGATTTTTCACTAGGGGATGGGCAATTAAGCTATGACTTGAAGGAGGATCTGATGAGCAGGAAAGCAGATGTTACTTTTGGGCAGCTTATAGAGATGGTGCCTAAGCTAAAGCGACAGTGGAAGAGGATGGTTAACCCAATGGAGAAAGAGCTAGAGAGAGGTTCAGTGAAGGTGTTGGGGATGGATGAGCTACCAGACATTTGTCCAATAGTAGATGTGTGTCATAAAAGAAAAAATCTAGGACAAGGTTATGTGGATGGCGGAGCCCAAATATGTGTCATAACACACTCATGCGTTGAGAAGATGGGTCTTACAGTGACTGGGGTGTCAGGGTTTCGGATCAGATTGGTAAACCATCAGAAAGTAAAATGTTTGGGTGTTGTAAAGAGCTTAGAAGTGGAGGCATATGATGCAAAGGCGGTGGTTTATTTTCATGTGATGCCAGCGGGGTTGGGAGCATATCCTATTATACTGGGTAGACCATGGTTATGTGTAGTGGGAGCTGTTGAAGATTGGAGACGTGGTACGATTAGCCTCTATGGAAAGACAGGTGGTGCCAAGAAGCTATATAATATGGACACAAGGAAATGATTGGAGGTGCTTTATGAAGATGAGGATGAGTCTAGTGATGAAGACTATTCCACAGTGACTGATGAGGACAATGATAGCACTACCAGCAGCGATGAGGATGTTGATGTTGCATTTCTTTTGATGGATAAAGAAATCCAAGAGTCTGGTTTAGTTGCATTTGCAAATGAGGTTGAAGATGAAAGTGAAGGGCCTTATGAAGTGATTGAAGGGCTGATGCAAACCAAGGTTGAATTGTCAAAGAAGCAGGAATCGATGACACAAATGATCAGTGGAGGCCTCTCAGCTATGGAGAAGGAGATATATTTGCACATGCTGGCTAGTTTTCCTGATTTGTTCATTACTTCATATGAAGAGATTAGAGGGTTCAAGGGAGAAGAGATGCATATTGAGCTGAAAGAAGGTGCTAAGCCTGTGCGAAAAAGGCTAAGAAGGATGGGTCAAGAGAAAATGGAAGCCTTGCGGGAAGAGGTGGACAAGTTATTGAAGGCAGGTCTCATAGTCCCTGTCGAGACCACAGAATGGGTGAGTCCAGTAGTAGTCAGTCCAAAGAAGGATGGAAAATGGAGGATTTGTGTAGATTTTAAACCCTTAAATGCAGCCACTAAGAAGAACCCATATCCTCTTCCATTCACTGATCAGATCTTGGATTCAGTGGGCTGGTTATGAGAGGTACAATGTGTGTGATGGTCTTTCAGGCTATTTTCAATTGAAGATTGCTCTTAAAGACCGCACAAAAACAACTTTCATTACACCATGGGGTTGCTATTGCTATATGGTATTTCCATTTGGGTTGTCAAATGGACCATCCTTTTATCAAGAGAGAGCAAATTGGGTGTTGGAACCATTCATTGGTAGTTGTGTTAAAGCTTTTATGGATGACTTCTGTGTCTATAGTAGTAGGGCTGAGCACCATGAGAAGCTGCAGATGGTATTGGCTCGATATGATGAATGTGGAGGACAACTAAATCCCAAGAAATGTCATCTAGCACAGCCAAGGGTGAAGTTATAGGGCCATATGGTGTCAGAAAATGGCATTGAGGCTGATCCAGACAAGGTTAAGTCTATTATTCTTCTTCCATCACCTACGAGTGTAAATCAATTGGCAACCTTTATACACAAAGTGAAGTACATGACACGGTTTATTCCATTGTCTTCGCAGCTCCCTTATCCATTACAGTAGGTGGCAAAGCATGATCCATTGCAATGGGATGACAAGCGTGAAGAAGTGTTTCAAGAGGTAAAAGAGGTGTTAGGGGGGTTGTCAGCCATGTAGGCTCCTGATTGGGAGAAAGTTTTTTATGTAAATCCATCAGTAGGGGTTGATGCCATTGGGCCATGCTATTGCAAAAGGGGAAGGGCAGCCATTATATGAGGCCAGTGTATTGTGAAAGCCGAGTGAAGCTGGTAGTAGAGAGAAAATTCTCAAAAGTAGAGCTAGTGATGGCCAGTGTAATATTTTCTTGTCAACGATTTCGTCATTACTTGCTACCACGACCTTTTGTTTTCTTGAGGAGTTACGCCTTTTTGCCACAGTTAATTATTGGCACTAACATGTCAAATGTGGTGAAGAAATGGGTAATTGAGCTGCAAGAGTTTGAGTTCTCTAGTGGAAGACAGTGCAAGAGCTACCCTAGCTGATTTGTTGACTTATAAGGAGAATCCCCTCCTTGTTAAGGAAGAGGTGGTGAGAAAGGTAGTTGAAGAAGTGCCACAGATCAGCAATGCACATGTGTTGTTCTTTGATGGCTCATACAAAAAGAGCCATGATGCGGCTTCAGGGGGTATAGCACTTTATGATCCAGAGGGGAAGCTAGTATGCAAGAGAGGGTTCAAATTGGATGCGCATAGTAACAATGAGGCTGAATATGCTACTTTGGAAGCCGGATTACACATTTATTTGAAGCATGGGGTTAGAAGGTTGAGCATAAAAGGTGATGCCTTGTTAGTTCTGAAGCAAGTGCTGGGTGTGTGGAAGAGCAAGAACACCTCATTGAAGGAAATGGGTTTTAGAATTAAAGGCCTATTAAAAAAGTTCGAAGCATGGAGCATCAAACACATTGAATGTGCTCTAAATGGAGAGGCACATGAAGCAGCTCAAAGCATGATTGGGGAGCTATTTGTATTGAGGACCAATTTACCTCTTTATCATGGCCAAGAAAGTTTGGATCAAGAAGAGGAGTTTTTGCTAACAGGAATCATTCCGAAGGACATTCAGAAGTCTAAGAAGTATGGTTTTGTGCGTAGAGCATCCATGTATAAATTGATTGGTGATGTCTTGTACATGAAAGGGACTGATCTCGTGCTGAGACGTGTACGTTGGCGAGAGGATCTTTATAGAGTGTTGGAAGAGAATCATGAAGGCGCATGTAGCGGACATTTTGCTCTAAAGATCACCTTGCATAAGATCTTGCAAGAGGGGTATGTATGGCCTAGTTTGCACAAGGATGTTCACCATTGGTGTAGGTCTTGCAATAGGTGTCAAGCATTTGGGAAGAGAGTGTTAAAGCCAGAACTACGAAAAACCATTATGGCATTTGATGTGTTTGAAAAGTGGGGGATTGATGCAATAGGCCCGTTACCTATCACAAGCAAGGGCAAAAGCTATATTTTGACTGTAGTGGACTATCTCTCTAGATGGACAGAGGCTATAGCAGTAAAATAGATCACTGCAAAGGATGTGGAAAAATTTGTGTACGATGAAATATGTTGCAAGTTTGGGGTGCCACTAGAGCTACTTTCGGATAAGGGGCCAGGATTTAGAGCTAAACTACTAGATTTTTTATGCGCGAAGATGAAGATTAGGCATCAGCATACCACTCCTTATTACCCATAGTGTAATGTCTTAAATGAAAGATTCAATGGTGAGTTGGTACAAATCCTTTCGAAAGTGACAGAGCACCAAGGAAAGAATTGGGATTCAGAATTTCCTAGTGCATTATGGGCTTGCGGTACTTCGATGAAGACAGGTACAGGGCTTACTCCATTTCATTTGGTATATGGAAAGGAAGCACTATTGGCTGTGGAAGTAGAGTTGCCTGCAGTCAAGATGCTAGATAAGTTGCTTGGGCCGCCTATTGATGCATTCAAAGAGAGTCTCTTGCAGTTACAAGAGGTTCAGTTGGATAGGATGAGTGCATTGGAACATTATGGCCAGATGCAGGATAAGGCTTTATCAAAGATAAATGAAAAGGTCAAAGGTAAGGGTATCAAGAAGCATGACTTGTTTTTGTGCTACAACAGTAAGCTGGACAACACCTTCCAAAAGAAGTTTCAAGTTAAGTGGGAAGGCCCTTTCAAGGTAGTGGAGTGTTTTCCGAATGGTACATATCACTTGGCTAACCTGGATGGGATTTTACATAAGTCAAGGGTAAATGTATTGCGTCTTAAATTAAATCATGCTAGGTTAATGATGGTGGAGCAGGATGAGGTGTTTGCAGAGCAAGTAATGTATGTGAGGGATGAGGAGACTTGTGACGCGGCGAGTCTCATATCTCTTTTTGCTGTTGCTGATCATGAATGATCTAGCAGGCTAGGGGATGGGCAACTTATGTCAGGAGTATTTTGGAGCAAGGGATTGCACATATGTACATACCCATGCATGGTGCATCGAATAAAGGATTGCCCATTTTCCAGAGCCAGGTGGTTAGGTGGGGCCCACATGTGTACAGGTAGGACAGCATGTACATAGTGCATCGATTTTCACTATCACCAGTACCAGTGTGTTTTTTCTATAATAATGAGGAGTTAGTAGCGCGTAAAACTTCTCAAGGAAGCTATCCATGGGCCGACAACATGAGGTAAGCACGTGCGTCAGATGGCATCTAGTGGCATCGGGAGACCGAATGGGGTCAATACTTGCTCGTGGATAAGTACGGACACAACGTGGATGTTTTCTTGTGATAATTATGCAGAAAGCTCATCATGAGGACCATATTTTAGGGCCACTTCACATGGTTGCAGGATGCGTTATTGGAAAGAGTTGAGTGCCAGGTGTGCGGATGGATGCAGCAGTGTGCCAACTATGCACTACGAGGTCAGTTTTTGGCATGTTCGGGGTCTGTTTGAGGTCAACTAAAAGTCCAAGGGTGCCCAAGTAATAAAGCTAAGTGGGGGAACTGAAAAAATAGAGAGAAGACCAGAAAAAACGTGGAGAGAAGAGGAGGAACATCCTCAACTGTGTTTTTGCTGTTTTTGGAGCCTGTTTTGGCCCTAGAATGCTCATCCGAGGTCGGAGTTGAGCACTTTGACGTTGTAGACTGGGATTTTGGGCTGTTACGGACGCGATGGCGCTGTCCATTTTGCCAAATTACTCACTTTTTTTGTGCTATTTTGGCTGTGTAAGTTTCTCCTATGAGCGAAGCTTCTGCTCCAATTTGTGATTGTATCTGGCATACTTTACCCATATTGTGTGAGCTATTTGCACCATTGGTGTTGGCCCAAGCTCTATTGTATCTAAACATCAGAAATTCTCCTCTTTTGAGCTGAGTTTTTGGGTGTGTGTGTGAGAGTGTCTGTCTGTGTGAAAGTGGGTAAATGGGTAGTCTCTCTCCTCTCATGCCATAGGTGTATTTCCTGTCTCGGCCAGGTGGGTTGTGTAAGCCAAGTGGTGCTCCATAGTGTGTGTGTATATCATCCCAAGAGTGTGTGTCGGGTCATTATAGAGGCGTTTTGTGTGTTTCCATCTCGCTCACAACGGGCTGAATAAGAGTTCCAAGATGTAAAGAATAGGTCAGTTATTAGTGTACCTAGGTTGCAGATACAGTAAGTTGTGGAGCGTCAAAGGTCTTGGACACAGGGACACTACACATTTTAACCCTTGGCTAAGGTATAAAAGCTAACTTTGTAAAGTTTATTATTAAGTTTTTGGATAAGAAATACACAGCGTGAGCTAACGACGCTCACTTCTCTCCTTCTCATGCTTCCTACTCGCTTGTCGGTTGTCACATTGTAGTGCCGTTTGTTGCATTGCAACCATAGGTAAGATCTCTACACATTGGCATAAACATATCATGGAAACTCGTAGCTTTTGGCGTCACCAACCCGCGGCCTAATTTCATCATTAGTAGAAGCTAGGAAATCACAAAGTAAGCATAGGTGTCGGGCTCAATTGTAGCATCACCTAATCAACCCAAGACCACCAAAATTATCAATCCTAGGATTGGCAACCTGGCTAGGGCATGGAAGCATGAGCATCATTGGATGTATCGAATGCGAGGATTAAAGAGAATGCACTTCCAATGCAATAGAGATTAGCCATGAATCACTAACTCTAATCACAAAATAATCATCAATCAAGCATCACCTACATACATTAAGCCCACCAAATTTGGACTTGCCATAGACTAAAATCTCTAAACACACTCTTGACAAGCACGCATTAATTGCATTGGTGTTGGCCTCTCCAATCACCAAATGCCAATCAAGGTACTTAATCAAAATCTACACATACAAGGTGAATGGTGCTTAAGTTTCATTAAACCCATCCACAACACACAAGCAAACAACAGAGCACATACACTAATCACAAGATTAAGAAACAACTTAATTTACCTAATTAGAGATGTTAAATATCACAAATCAAGTGCTCATAGAAGGATAAGAGTGGTCAATAAGCAAGAAGTCATCACACACACTCAAATCTAGAATAATGAGAAGGTGAAACTACTTCATGACATAATGGAATATAGAAGAATTAAGACTAATGAAGAAAGTAGAGATTAGATCAAGAAATGCTTCTCTAATTACAATGGATTAGCACTAGCCTTATAAGCATGGACATTAAGCTCAAGGCTAGACCATCTATAAAGTGAACACTCAAGAGAGAGCTCTCAAGTGTGGATACTCAAGAATGAATCCTCAAGAATGAAGCCTCTTTGCAAAAAAGGCTTTCTTGTAAAGGCTTGCACCAAAATCCTTTCTACTATGGGTTTAAGTTGAGCACTCTAGCTAGCATATACAATTTGGAACTCCCAATGAGCCCAAGACTGGGGACAGTTGTAGCATTACCTTATCAGCCCAAGACCAACAAAATTATCAATCCTAAGATTGGCAACCCAGCTAGGGCATGGAAGCATGAGCATCATGGGATGTATTGAATGAGAGGATTCAAGAGAATGCTCTTCCTATGGAATAGAGATTATCCATGAATCACTAACTCTAATCACACCATAATCATCAATCAAGCATCACCTACACACATTAAGCCCACCAAAGTCCGACTTGCCATAGACTAAAGTCTCAAAGCACACTCTTGACACGCACACACTAATTGCATTGGTGTTGACCTCTCCAATCACCACATGCCAATCAAGGTACTTAATCAAAAGCTACACACACAAGGTGAATGGTGCTAGGGTTTCATTAAACCTATCCACACATAAGCAAACAATAGGGCACATATACTAGTCACAAGATTAAGAACCAACTTAATAAACCTAGTTAGTGATGTTAAATATCACAAATTGAGTGCTCATAGAAGGATATGAGTGGTCAATAAACAAGAATTCATCAGACACACTCAAATCTATAATAATGAGGTGAAACTACTTCATGAGATAATGGAATATAGAAGAATTAAAACTAATGAAGAAAGTAGAGTATAGATTAAGAAATTCTTCTCTAATTACAATGGATTAGCACTAGCTTTCTAAGCATGGGCATTAAACTCAAGGCTAGGCCATCCATGAATGAACACTCAAGAGAGAGCTCTCAAGAATGGATACTCAAGAATGAATCCTCTTTGCAAAAAAGGCTTTCTTATAAAGGCTTACACCACAATCCTTTCTACTATGGATTTAAGTTGAGCTCTCTAGCATACACAATTTGGCGACGTAGAATTGGCTCTCTGTGCGAACTACTGGTGCTTCCACGCCCTCTCTCTCCAGCACAAATATACCCGATAACATTAGGTTATAAGAAAGTGGGAGAGAAAATACGATATATCTCGATCACTCAAATAAGGAGCATATGGAGACTCAAGCTGTTTCAATTAGCAAAACATGTACAATGATGGATCCCTCTCAGAACACTCCCTCCTCGATGCAGTACCCGATGAGTTTACATGGCTAAAGGAGTGGGGTAGCAAAGTCGATTCCTCTCCTCCTTCTTATGCAAGCTGTCTTGGCGGCTTTGTACCCAGCAGCTTGCAGCCCGCCTTCTTGCAAGTATCGTTCTCCTCCCATATCCAAGCATCCCACCACTTGATTCCCAACTCCATGTGCTATCACTTATTGCACTTGGACAGGCTCTCTTGGACGCCCCTTTTCTGTGTAGCTCTCAACACCCCTTAGCCAGCCAAGGCCAGCGCCCTTGTGGCCTTCTCTGTCCTGATCAACCCCTTCTCCTTCTGGTTTTGACAACTCATTTCCTGGTGCAACTTTCCCTTCTCCTTGCTCCTTGGCTCACGGCATCACATCCTTGAAAGGCTCCCGGTCCTCCACAGTAGTGTCCAGAGCTGCTCCTGAGCATTCCCAACCTCTCCTGGCCTCCCTCACTTGCAGGCTTGAGCCGCTAGCTGCATCCAATTTTCGTCAGCTTTTGGACTCCCCCTCTTTGTCCACTAGCGATATTGCTAGTGGTCACCTCCTTTGCAACTGGCGTCCCCCCTTCAGATTGCCATGCAACCTTTAATATGCTCACACCCTAGATGGAATTTCACCCTACACAAATGGCCATGCAAGTGTCCCCACCTTTAATATGCTCACACCCTAGATGGAATTGCACCCTACACAAATGGCCATGCAAGTGTCCCCACCTTCTCCTACAAGTTGACCCTCCAGATGGTGCAACCTGCCTTTTCTTTGCTTGCCCACTCATGCTCTCTTCCCATGCTGCATGCAACACCACCTCTTCCAGACGACGGTAGTCCCCATCTCGTTTCTCCCTGCCTGTTCACCACCATTCAAAAGTTTACTTATTTTAAAATTTCTTCGACTTGGGCACTGTTCCCACCATGAAGCCATGCCTTCGTTTAGATTTGCTCATCAAAGCATAACCACCCAATACAATGACCAAGAGTAAGCTTCAAGGCTCGTATACTGAAAGCATCTCCACGAGAAGAACTCGCCAAGCATCACCATGCGATCATTTTTTTGGCTTTGAACTCAATGCGGCATCCGACACAACATTATCGATCGCAATATTTAGGCTGGTTCAAGCTTCATCTTGATACCTCTTCTCTCGACCCAATAATACCTCGAAATGACGAGCCCAAAAAGTCAAGCCGTATAGCACATCAAAGCTATACTTTAGAGACCTGTAAACATTCCGATCCATAGAGCTCCAAAACCACAACTTGACCAGTAAAAAGCCACATTTGGCATACACATCACTGTGAGATATGCTCCAAAATGCATCTGGGTCCTGCCAAAGTCCGATACCATCAACCTGCCTGATGCCATATTCCTGCTGCTGCTGACACTTCCACAGGTCGACACGGTTTGGGTGCACCATCGATTCCCACCCCCTCATTGAGAATTTATGCTCAACCACAATATTATTTAGGTAAAAGAAGACTGCATATGATAGAATGATGAAAAATAGGTACATAAACTACGTAAGAGAAAGATGATATAGTGGCTATATAGATAGGATAGAGATAGAGAGAAAATTGTCTGCTACTGCATCACCCTCCAGGGTCAAATGAAAAGCCATAGGCTCCCTAAACATGGTGTAAAATCCACCTGGATCGAAGATAAAACAATGGCTGTGGCCATCTACCTCTAAATCATGCATATGTAAGCCTTTGCCCCCGCCTTTAGATCCAAAAACAAGTGGCCTCTTCTGCAACTCTTCAGAGTGTAGGTCTTTGTCACCTTGTATCCACAAGCCTTCGTGCCAACTATAAGCATACTTTCCATCATTTGAAGCGCCTAAACCATAAATAGCTATCCTGCCAGCTGCTAGAGAACTTTCCATAGCATCGTGTTTATCATATGAGGACTGAAACCTACATATTACACCTTGCAAAGCAACCTGCCACAACATATCCATCAACAACACAACACATAGCTTCAATGCTTTGCCATTTTCTTGAGCTTGCTTAATAGGCAAGAAAACCTGTGCCCTTTGCAAACCTGTATTAAACCCTCTGTAAATGGATCCAAGACCAACTTTTCATACTCAAGAGTATGACCTGTTAGAGCTTCAACCTATTATTCAAACACCTCATGACCAACAAGGTTGGTGGAACCTTCTTCTCTACATGGAGCCTCTCCCTTATAGGTTGCACCTGTATTAGTTTCCATAGAGCCACCTGCTGGAGCTATCTCTCCATGGCTACACACAAACTCTGGAACTACACTGTGCACCTCTACATGCCCCCCAAGACAACGTTGCCCCACCCCCTGCATAGACAAATCAACTTGACATACATCTGCTTTTGTTTCTTGCCCTTGCAAGTCATCCTCAAAAATCTGTTCTTCAATCAAGTGAGTTGTACAATCAAACCACACTTCTTCTAGCAAGGACTCACCACCACAAGACATAAGATAGTGTTGCAGATTCACACAACATGCAACACTATACTTCTCTTCGACCTTTAGCGGACTGGATGTTCCGTCTCACTGGAGATGTCAAACTTTGGCGGAAGCAACACTGCAGAGATAATCCCACGAGTAGTCCATCTTGGGAGAAAATGAAGCAGGCAATCAAAGAACGCTATCTCCCTCCTGCACATCAAGCTATCAAGATGAACAAATTATTTGATCTATGCCAGCTAGGACTTTCATTAGAGGAGTACTACACCAAGTTTGTGTCTTTACAACGCTATGCTCATCAGATGACCATGGAGCAACAAATTGCCCGTTTCTGTCAAGTCCTCAATAAACCCCTCAGTACACGTCTCGAAGCCATGAGGCCTACATCAATACAGGATGCCCTTCTTAGGGCTAAGCCTCTTGCAGCCGAAGGAACCAACTCCACAAGGAACTTTAATGGAATTAATAACTTTAGGGGAAGAGCCAGAGGAACTTTCAACCAAAGATATCAACAATGTGGAGTAGCTACAACAGTGAACTTGGAGCAGACCTTCCCAAACATTAGGTGCTATGGATGCAATCAAATGGGGAGCTATAGAAATAACTGTCCTGAAGAGAAAAACCCTCAAACTACTGCTAGAGCCATTCCTCAAAATCAAGGAGATAATCTAAGAGGAGGTAGAAATGGAGGACGAGGTAGAGGAAGAGCAAGAGGAGCCAGAGCTTATGCAATCATGGGAGAACCAACCTTAATGAACGGGTAGATGAAAGAGCCACTCGCTTGGCTACAGTTAGTAATCCTAGAGCTCAACAACAATAGGCAGTTTTGTAAACCACTATAGGTCGATAATGTAAAACTTTGAGTTACTTATATATTATAATGGTATACATTATTTTCTTTCCCAAAATTACTTAAGGAGTCTAAATTTAAATTAGCATTCAATCAAAAAAATTAAGGGTTGAACTAGCAAATAAGGCAGAGGTTCTTGATAGTAAGAAAAGAATTTGAATCTTGAGAATGAGATAGTTATCAAGAAACCAACTCACATTCTTTGTGCACACGATATCCTTCCTTGGAAAATGACCTAGATATGAAAGTATTAGGGTACAAGACTAATAGGAAGCCAAAAAGAACTCTTGGTATGATACTTCTTAAAACCCTTTACATATTGTTGATCAACCAGGTTAGATCACAGAGGGGGTACCTCTGGTGCAATAGTGGAAGCTTGTGCCGAATGCAGATTGCTCAAGATGGCAAGAACACGTCGAGCGCATTCAGATTGGCAAAGATCGAATACATGATACTTGTCAAACGCTGATTGCTTTGAATAGTCAGTTAGGCCGAGTGCGTTCATGTTGACAAGGTGGATAAATGGATCTTTTATAGAATGGATTTAATCTGGTTTTTGAGACGATACAACTAGTTTGTAAAGGTTTTTAAGATGGGCTCAACACTGAGAGTTTCTTAGGATAAAATTGAGTAGCAAGTAATTAGTAAGGAAGTGTAGAAACTCTCACCAGAGTGTATCCTTGAAAAAATACAAAGAACTCTTAGAGTAATCAGTAACATTTGGTAAAGTGGAAAGATTATCCCACCAAAGATGCACTTGGGAGGATGAATTTCTCTTCTCAAAGATTTCCCCAAATTCGGTTGAGGTGAGGAAATCTCAATTGCTTAAGTTGGGGTGATTGTAAGGTTTCCAGTTTCTGAAACCTTAGAATTGTACAAAGCCTGATCAAATTAACTTGGTTGTTAAGAAAACACTATAGAATGATCCAACTATGGAAAATATTGGTATTTTGGAACCGTAACCAGAGCTTTACTAGGGTTAGAATTTTTCAGAACCAAATTCCAATAAAATCTGGAAAAGTTACGGGCTCTGAAAGGTTACACTATGAATTTAATTAGTTAAGTAAAATTGAATGGTTTTAGTAATTATGCTAAAGACTTTTTATCCTAAGGTTCTAGAAATTGTCGATATTTCCAATTTTAATAATTAAAAGCCAGGAAAAATAGCAAAAATTGATTCTCGAAGCTGGGGGGGGCTGTGTGGGGCAGTAATGAACTTGCCCAGGTTGAAATTAGTAGCAGGGGGCACATGTGGAGCTGTAGGGCTGCCTTGGGATGCAAGTTACTGCCATATTCAGCCAGTGAGTGCCCAGAAACTCATAAATACGACCCCGTGCTTCACAATTTGGAATTGACTCGGAGCCTTGGCGAATTCTCTCTCATCTAGAGGGATCTCTACTCAAAAAGCACTAGAGAGCAAAGCTCTAGTTGGTTAATCAACGGTAATTAGCACTAATCCTTTTTAATTAGCAGAACTGTGTTAATCTATTTACATTTTCTTAATTCATTTAATTAATTAAGAAGATTAAACCTACTTATACTTCTCTCCTAATTCTTAATTCTCGGCTGATTATTGAGATTAAGCTTAAGGATACTAATCTAGTTAATTATTATATTATATTAGGGATGAAATTACTCATTTGAATCATAAATTAATGATAATTATACTAATTAAACTTATATTTAGATAAGATAATTATCAGAGCTTTGTTAGATTGTCAAGATGCTAAGAAGATTATCTTTTAATTTTTTGAATAATTTTTGTAATTATATAAGAAAAATTACATTGTTTCTTAGAGAAAAATAAGTGGAAAAATGATCAAATTAATCCAAAAAGCTTTGACATAATTATCAAACGTAAACCACATCTTAAGAAACCCGTGATAGCTATCTTACCCTCAGATAATTAGTTTAACTCATTATCTCAGCAGAGAAACACTGTTTTTATGAGAAAATAAACGGGAGAAAATAGTAAACTAATCCAAAAATATTTGAGATAATTATCAGAGGTAAAATTTATCTTAAGAAACTCATGATAATTATCTTAACTACAAATAATTAGTTTAGCTAATTATCTCAGCAGAAAAACACTGTTTTTTTGAGAAAATAAAAGGAGAAACTAGCAAATTAATCCAAAAAGCTTTGAGATAGTTATCAAAGATATAGCTCATCTTAAGAAACCCGTGATAGTTATCTTAACTACAGATAATTAGTTTAACTAATTATCTCAGGAGAAAAACACTGTTTTTTATGACAAACTAAATAAGGGAAAATAGCAAACTCATCCAAAAAGCTTTGAGATAATTATCAAAGCTAAATTACATCTTAGGAAACACGTGATAATTATCTTAACTACAATTAATTAGTTTAACTAATGATCTCAGTAGAAAAACACTGTTTTTATGAAAACATAAAAGAAAAAAAAAGCAAATTAATCCAAAAAGATTTGAGATAATTATCAGAGATAAAAACTATCTTAAGAAACTTATGATAGTTATGTTAACTATAGATAATTAGTTTAACTAATTTTCTTAGCAAAAAAACACTATTTTTATGGGAAAATAAAAGAGGGAAAATAGAAAATTAATCTAAAAAGCTTTGAGATAATTATCAAAGTAAAAATCATCTTAAGAAACCCATGCTAATTATCTTAACCAGAGATAGTTAGTTTACCTAACCATCTCAGTAGAAAAATACTATTTTTAAGGGAAAATAAAAGGGGAAAAATAGCAAATTACACTAACAAGATTTGAGATAATTTTCAGAGGTAAATAAAACATTAGAGACATATGATAATTAGCTTAACCATATAAAGTTAATTAAGCTAATTATCTTAGTTAAAAGATCCTATTTTTGAAGATAATTTAAAGGGGAAATTAGTAAATCATGTTATATGATTACATTTCATTTATTAAAGATAAATTACATGATAAAGAGGCTTTGATGATTATGTCAAGGTTAATAAATTAGTATAGATATTTATCTAAGTCGAATTATACTAATTTTAGCTAAAAATCAAATATAAAAATTAGATAATTAGGTTGGAAAATTAAAAGATAATAATAAGAGGTGAAAAATATCCTTATCTATTTCTTCTCATTATACCATAGTTAATTAGGAAGTTTAGGAAATTATAATTGATCAAAAGTCCCATATATAGCAAAAGATTAATTAAAATAAATAGACTTTGCAGTCAAAAGTTTTTAGGAAAATTATAGTAAGCGTAAACCTATGATATAAAGGTGAGGAAATAAAATCTTTAAGAGAAAACAAATAGAATAAATATTAAGCTCAAAATAAGCAGACTCCAAGCTTAAAATTTGATGGGAAAATTAGAAAAAAGATATAGAAAATTAGGATAGCTTAGAAAACCCTTAGAGAAGCTGTGGAAAAAGTTATCATACCTATATAGGTAAATAAACAATTACTAGGACAAGAATCTACCAATTAAGACCACAAATTTAACCTAGATTTGGGTAAAATTGGATACAAAGGTTAAGTCTAGCTTTTGAATTATTTACCTGATGATTAAACGTCCTTTTTATAAGGATAAGAAGTTATGGCACCTAAAAGGACCCAAGCCAATCCTAAATCTAATGATGAGGATAGAGCTCTATAAAGAACTAGAATGTCGCACGACGATGAAGCTGGGCCTAGTAGTAAGCCTACAGAGGAGAGTCTTCAGGCGCCAGTGCAGCAGCAGCAGATGGCCGATCAGTCCTAGGTGGGTTTCCCATTATTCAATTAAGTCTTTGATTAGTTTAAGTTCTTTTATAAGTTAACATTGCATACGTAAGGAGTGTGATCATCCTTAAGACAGCTTGTCTCAAGACACCTCCGACTCCTTGGTATAAATTGATGATAATGATGGATTTCCAGCCACGGATAAGTCGGTTACCCCCATGAATGATGAGTTTCTACTCCGTGTCATGTCTTGATGTTTCTACATAAGTTAGGATACCGTTTTTATCCTAGGGGAGCCGCCCGGTTGTATGGGCAACTGGTTTGTATAGGCACACATAACCTTGGGTGGGGGTTTATCCACTCCGGATTATGAATAAGGAATGGGTGCCGTTTTTTCACCCTTAGGTGGTCTTGAGACAAGAAGAGTACTGGTCATGGTTATTATGGACAATCTTTTGATTGATAGTACCCTATCTTAAGTTTAAAGATGTCTGTTTGCAAAAAGAATGTTTTCAATATTGTTTTTAAGGGTTGTTTTCATGAAATCTGGTTATCAAGGATTAAAAAAATCATTATTTTAATTGTGATAAGAAAATGGTAGTAATTAAATAACAAATGAATCATGTGTGAGTGCGGGGTGGACCTAACTTGTCAGGTAACTATCCATTCCCCCGCACTGAAAGCATCTAGAAACTCTCCACTTGGAAGAGGAGTCCACTAGTGGCTGTGCCCTCACATATGTTAGAGGGAAAAAAGCGCTGGTCGAGGATACCTAAGCCCAATTTGTGGAAGTTATAGGGACGAAATAGTTTTTTGGATTTTAATACGTTGTTTCGTTTCCGTTGCGAGACAAGACTAGGTCTTCTTCTAAGGCTATAGACCCAAGCCATTGTGAATGGTAAAGGTCTATTCCTTGGATTTTTCTTGTTTAGAGACTCCGATTCTTATCAAACCTAGAGGGCCTGTCAAGGATCCCATCCCGATCTTGGTATTGGCGGGTTGTGGATCTCACATTATGATTACAAAATTGGAGGCCCTCAACCCCTTTAGGCTCATTGGCAATCAATAATATTACAAACGGATTTGAACTTTGCGGGATTTTTCAATGATACAAAGGGATTTAACACATTCGATTGGATTTTAAGAAATGAGTGGCATCCCATTTGATGCTCTTTCTCCAGCTCTTGTTTGATGAGCAGATAACAGTGTGTACATCCTTGCAACCCTAGTTCTGTATTAGAGCAGGTTGCATCCTCCCACACATAGTTGCCAGTGTTTTTAGCACCTGTTGGCTCACTTTCTTCAATTTGAGTGAGTTTTGGTGAGGGTCAGTAGGTCAATAGATACTTTGGGAAAGCTCGTAGAGCTTGGTGGGCTCAAAAGTTTGATCCGAGCTTACTTTGTCCTCTGTTTCCACTACAAAGCAGTACTATGTAGGCAATGTCATCATGTTGTGCAAAACTTTTGTCAGTGCAATTTTCCTTACAATCCTCTTTGGATTGTGCTACATAGCATGTGGTAGTCCTACTTCATTTTTCCTCTTTTGGGTAGTTTTCACATTGAGCGCAAGCAAATTCACTGGCTGCAAAAACACAAATGCTTTCAAGATGTTTGTTGTAAAGGACACATTGGATGGGGACAACTACCCAATGTAGACTTAGATGATGATGCATTTTCTTATTTCAAGGACCGTATGAACTCTTGTACAGGGCATTGAAGTACCCACACCTTTTGTAGATATAGGCTTTGTTGAGGATGTTGTAGGTTCTAGCAGATCTATTGTTGATAGAGTTGTTTTGCCTACAATTGAGCAATCTCATTGGGATGTAAAAGATGCACACACTCATGCATTGGTTTCAATATATGAGTAGCGTACGATTACTACTCACATTTTCTCAACAAAATCAACAAAACAAACTTGACATACTTTGGCTGGTCTTTATATAAAATTGCATGAGGCAAAAATAACATTGTTGTGTAAAGAGCTAGAGTCGAATATTAATGTCAGAGAAGGATGACATCATCACTTTTCTTGCTAGTATAAAGGATATTAATGAGAAACTCATTTCTACAAGTGAAGTAATTTCTAATGGTTCACTTGTATAGATTGTTCTCGATGCATTGCTAGACTCTTACCCAACTTTTGCTAGGAAACTTATGACCCAAAGAAACCCTTGACCTATCAAGTTTGATGCATTATGTACATTGTTGTTACATGATTCGGCTAAACAGTGTGCACTTGAACACGCTTTTGTTGCTCCTCTAAGAGGAGGTGGTAACAACAATTTAACCGCTTCTAGTGGTTCTTTTGTGAGTAGTAGATTACTTATGTCTAGTGCTTCTAATGGAAAAACATCGTCTAGGAATATTGGTGAAAAAGGCAAAAAGAAAATGCATTACCATTATTGCAAGGCAAATGATCACTCGATAAAGCAATATCTTAAGTTGAAGGCAAAAGAAGCTAAGAAGAAAGAGGTTGTATCTACTACCAAATGAAGCTATTATAAAAATGGATAGTTTGATGATGATGTAGATGGAGAATGGAAATTCGCTATAGAGTGAACTTATAATCCTTCTTTGCATCAAGACTTATTTACATTTACATCTCTTGAGGTTGGCCCTCATGGGAATAGAGTCACTTGTGCCAACAATGCCTCATATCCAATCAACGGAGGTGGAAAGATTTTGGAAACTACTGTGAATGAAATTTCTTTCACACTTGTTGATGCACTTCATGTACCAAGGAGAAAAAACAACCTTTTTCTTTGTATTTTCACTTGCAAGACATGTTCTTGTTGTCAAATTTGTGGACGATGGATGTACAATTCATGATGTTAGTTTTGGTGATGAAATTGTTGCATTTAGCATTTTTTGTCGTGGGCAATATGAGCTCAATTTGCCATGAAAAGTGTAGGATAAATTTCAAAAATGCAGTTGTGGACTCAAAGGCTGTTTGAAATGCAAAACTTTGGCATGCATGTTTTGGGCATCTAAGTTTTGCCAGTTTGCTATGTTTGCAAAAATCTGATATGGTCGCTTCTTTTTTCGCCTCTTGAAGCACCTTCTAAAAATGTTTGTGAAGGCTATTTTGGGTAAGACACAATGTTTGAAGTTTCTCAAGGATGGTTTAGTAAGGACTACATACTGTGCATAGTAATGTTTGTGGGCCTATGCAAAGTCCACAACCTTTGGTAAATACCTGTATTTTGTGACTTTCATTGATAATGAAACCAAGCATGCAAGGGTGTATCGGCGTAAAGCTAAGTCCAAAGTGTTCATATGTTTCAAAAAAATTGTGGTTATTGTTGAAAATGTCTCTAAATGTGCTATGGATAGCCTCCATTCAGATTAAGGGGAAGAGGATATGTCTCATGAATTTAATGCATTTCTTTCTAGTTGTGGGATAAATACAATGCCATATACACCTCAACAAAATGGTATTGTTGGAAAAAAATGGGTCTTTTAGGGAGATGGCACTATGTATGGCCAAGAGTCAAGCCTTACCTCACTTTGTTTGGCTTGGGTCTGCCATGTGTACTACTTATTTACTTAATAGATGTCCTACCAAAGGCTTGCATTATATGATTCCTTCTAAAGAGTGGCATGATAAGAAGCCATCTATTGATCACATGCACATTTTTGGTTGTTTAGATTTTACTTTGGTGCCACAAAAGTAGAGTAGAAGATTGGATGATAAAGCTATCAAATGCATTTTTGTTGGTTATAGTCCTCAAAGCACAAGTTGCAAGTTATAACATCTTTAAACAAAGCATATCCTAGTTTCACAAGATATTTTTGTTTGTATTAGTGTTGCACAAATGCACACACAAATTGGAGATATTAGAGTAGAAAACTGGATAATAAAGCTTCCGAGTGCATTTTTGCTGGTTACGGTCCTCAAAGCAAAGGCTACAAGTTATACCAGCTGTAAACAAAACATATCTTGGTGTCAGGAGATATTGTTGTTGGTACTAGGATTGCACAAATGCACACATAGCTTGAAGAATATGAAGAATCTCAAGGAAATCAACAAAGAGTGCATTGCTTTGTGCACAAAAAGAAAGATAAGCTACCTAGAGTGATGAGCGTATATACAATGCATGGGGAAAAAACCTCTTAGTGAGGGAAAAAGTGGCCCACTAATCCTAAGTGTGTTCGCACACATCACTTCCACATATAGTTAACAAAATTCCCCTGGGAGTGATGCATTGAATAAAAGCTAGCACATAGTGTAGAGGGAAGTGCCATGCCTTGAGGACATGATCAATTCACAAAGAGAAGCAAGCCCAAAGCTTTGCAAAAAGATTTTAACTTCTTACAAGGCAATGCCTGTATGTATAGATATGTAAGGTTGTCTTGTGTTATCACATAAGACAAGATGATCGCTCCTATTGAGAGTCTCTCCATAACTTATTTGTGTGAGCATAAAAAGCACGGTTCCTTGTAACTACCAATGTGCTCTGACTTTGCGTGTAGATGATGTTGGCATTGCCTTGTCCAACACCCAAATCAACCATAAGGCATCTGATCCATGCACACTCAATTGTAACTATGAATACTGCCCTATGCTCAGTTTCACAAGCAAAAATGGCCATAGTAGGTTGCACCTTGCTCAACCATGCTATTTGTGAATTACTGAGAATGAAACAAAAACCACTGGTGGCAGTCATCACAACTAGCCTAAATTGAGTTAGAAAAAGCATGCAAATCTAGAAGCAATGATTCAAAGTTCCACACAAGTAGCGAAAGATTATTCCAATAGTCTACCAATGGTAAGACCAAGGGCTAGACCCACATAAATCCATGGTGAGAATGTGAACAAGTACAAGTAGACATAGTTGCATCCAATTTACTATCACGCAAAGTATGCACCATTCACTTTGGCATACCCCTAGCCTCTTCATTCTCAATCCTTTCCACATCAAGTACATCATGTATATCTGCATTAGCAATAGACTGATCCGTACCATTTTCAAAAATCCGCATAGGATGTACATGTTCCTCGAGGCAATTCACATACATTCCATGTGCTATTTTCTATAAGTGCATCAATGATTTTGATTGCATGGAAACCATCTAATTTTTTGAATTATGTGCTTCATCAAGAGGAAGAGATTCCTCTTTATCACACAAACTAGAAACAACAAAAGCATGACAATCTGACACATATGGTGCATGTCAAGAACTTGAATGAGTACCATTAGATATAGGTGCATCCAATTTATTGTGACGTAGAGCATGTACCAATAAATTTGACATACCCCTAGCCTCTTCATTCTTATCCCTTTCCACATCAAGTACATCATGTATATCTACATTAGTAATAGGCTGATCCATAACATTTCAAGAATCCCCATAGTCTATAATGTGCCTTATTGGATATTACATTCAAGTTTCCACAATAAAAAAGAGGCAACAAATTAAGTGTCACAAATTTCCTTTGAGCTAACATTAGTGTCTATGTTACATGATCACAAAGGCTAAATGGAATCTTCCACAAATACGACATCTTATGAGACCATGATACTTTTTCTTTGGGGATGGTATAGCCTATAGACTTCGCTTTTATAATTCCATGTTTCATAAAGATTCATAGTCTATAAGGCTTTGGTAGGGCACCTCTTACATACATAAGTAGCACACATGACAGGCTCAAGACAAAAAAATGTGGTAAAGCTTGACTCTTGGCCATACATCATGTCATCTTTTAAGGAACCCATTTTTTCTTTCAACAACACCAGTTTCCTATAGATTATATGGATCTGTGCATTGGTGTGTTATCCTATGACTAGCTAGAAATGCATTAATTCATGAGACATATATTCCCCTCCTCGATCCGAACAGAGGGTGTCCCTAGTATATTTAGATACATTTTAAGCCATAACCAAAAATTGTTTGAAACATATGAATACTTAAGACTTAGCTTTAAGTGGATGCACCTATGCATGCCTGGAGTAATCATCAATGAAAGTCACAAAGTACAGAGGTAACTACCCAAGGATGGAATTTTCATAGGCCCACAAACATCACTATTCACAAGTTGCAACATGCATGTAGGCCTTACTGAACCATCCTTTGGAAACTTTGAACACTACATTTTATAAAAAATACAACCTTCACAACCATGCTTAGAAGGTGCTTCAAGAGGCGGTGAATAAGTGACCATATTAGATTTCTACAAACACAACAAAGTGACAAAATTTAGATTCCCAAAACATGCATGTCAAAGTTTCATATCTAAAATAGCCTTTGAATACACAATTGCATTTGAAAAATTTTACCCACACTTGTCATAGAAAGTGAGCATATACAACTCATGACACAAAATGTCAAATGCAACGACTTCATCTCTAGAACTAAAATAAAAATTTGTACATATGGCATCCACAAATTTGAAAATAAGACCAATCCTGCAAATGCAAATACAAAAAAGGTTCTTTTGGATCCCTGGTAATGCGCTTTGTAGGACCACTATCATAGTAAAAAACATTTGACTTTGAACTAATTGATATACATGCATCATGGATAGAAACATCATAAGTACACTCTACACTAAATGCTCATTCTACATCTACATCAACATCACAATCTCCATTTCAAGAAGATTCTTCAATATCTACAATGGTCGTAGATCTAGCCTCTTTCTTCTTGGCCTATTTTTCCTTCAACTTAGGACATTGCTTTATCAATTGATCATTAGCTTGGAAATGCATCTATTCTTGCCGTTTTTTCAAAATTACCATAGGATTTATTGATTTTGCTGAAGCACTAGAAACAAGTAATCTGCTACTGGCTAAAGAAGCATGGGAAGTGGCTACATTGGTGTCACGACCTTTTCTTTGAGCATCAACAAAAGCCTATTCAATTGCACACTATTTAGCCCCGTCTTGTCTTGAAAGTGACTTTTGTAATAGCAATATGCATAATACATGAAACTTGAAAAATGAAGGGTTTCCTTGGGTCATAAATCTCCAAGAACTAGTAAATGTATGGTAAGAGTCTCGTAATGCATTTAGATAATTTGCACGAGTGAGCTATCAAAAAACTTCACTTGCAAAAATGAGTTTCTCATTGATATCCTTAATACCAGTAAGGAAAGTATCCATGTCATCTTCCTCTTGCATAATCTTTGATTCGAACTCTTTACGTAGCAATGAAATTTTTGCCTCATTTTTGCAACTTGCATAAAGATCAACATATATGCTAACAATTGTATTTGTGGAATATTTGTTTAGCTTTGGTTATCATGCATCAAAGACAATAATGTAAGCTCACATAGTATTTATGACACTTTGTTGCCTCTCTTCAATGGTGGAAAGTTGATTGTAGGTTCCAATGGGCAAATGTACAGTCTATGGGGGATTTTGAAAATGTTACAGATCAGCATATTATTGATGTAGATGTACATGGTGTACTTGATGTACATGATGTACTTGATGTGGAAAGGACTGAGAATCAAGAGGCTAGAGGTATGCCAAAATGATTGGTGCATACTTTGCATGCCGGTAAATTGGATGCACTCACCTATGTCCAGCCATACTTGTTCAAGTTCTCACCATGCATCATATGCATCAGATTGTTATGATTTGGTTGTTTTTAGTTTATGTCATGAAGAGGGACTTATTTTTTTTCATGAGGCAAAGAATTCAAAAAATTGGATGGCTATAATGCAATCAAAAAATGATGCGCATAGAGAATGACGCATGGAAATTATGTGATGTGCCTCCTGGCAAAGAGGCCATTGGAATGGTTTATCTCTCTTCAGACGATCATTTGCGTCGGGCATTTGATCCACTGTAGGCAAAGTTTGATGATTTCATGATTGAACTTGTGGAGTAGTGCTAGCTAAAACTGTGTAGTGCATTCCCTATTTCATTTGACCCTTCTCTGTGCACTAATGGAGTAATGCACAACACAATAAAGCAATTATTGGGCAAAGTCACTAGAAGCTTTGAGAGTATGATTCATCCAAAAATCAAAGCCAAACCTAGAATCAAAGAGCAATGTATCTTGTGGCACAACTACATTCAAAATTGAAGAACAAGGATAAGTTTGAAGACTCTTCTAAACGTCCTAGGACAAAAGAGGATGTGCCTCCTTCTTTAGTACAGAGCCCTTAGCTAAACACCTGGATGATACTACATGTCCTACCTACACTTACTTGGGGATCATTCTATCTTTCACCTACAAGCACCCCAATTAGGTGAAGGATGTTTTGCAAATGTGAAACAATTTTGAATGGCCCACCTTCTCTTCAAAGATCCTGTCTATGCAGAAAAGATCTATGAGGACCAGATAGGAAGCAAGCCCACTTTACAAACAGTGCTAGAGGAAGCAACAACTACTACTGTTTAGCACCGTGCCATGATATTGCCCCGTGCTCTTGTTCGTTATACCAAAAGGCACATGTTGATCTTCAAGCTTTGGTATGGAGGTCACCTTAAGCATTGGATTTATGCATGTCATCAAGATGGAAGCAAGCCTTCAATCAGATATTTTTATCACACATCTTGAACTGTACAACAACTCATAGACAACATTTTGCCAATCTGTAACGCTCTTCTGCAAACAATGAAATTTGTGCATAGTCACAATTTCATTCACAACGATCTACACAGTAGAGATATTCTACTACATTTTGGCGAGCGAGGAGTGTATGGTGGGATCACAGACTGGGGACAAAGTACACCATCCAACACTTTGGCAACATTTTTGAAGCTGCCAGATCTCAACCCTCAAACTAGAGCTCAATTTGGGCAAGACTATCCATGGACTACCCCTAAAAATATTAGCACCAATCCTCCTCCTTTCACCAAAGCATCTGATATATATAGTCTCTCATATGTTCTTAAATGCTTGGTTGCATGTATTCCAGATCCCTCTGAGGTTCTCATGCGAATTTTTGTGAAATGTATACAAACATCTTGCCAGTGGAAAATTTTCCAAACCCTTAGATAGGCCTAAAATATGGGATTTTTAAGCCTTTGTTTGAATGGAGCCCATAATGTTGGCTATCATGTTGTAACCAAATCTGGCTTGAGGCCTATTGATGATTAAACCAGTAACAATATTTTTTGCCATTACTGCTGTAAAATGTGTGGTGATATTTCAAACTAGATCTTTAATCCTTTCTTCAAATCAGTCTTTAAAGTTCTTCAAGTTAGGGCTTTAAAATATTTCAAGTTGGATTGCCAAAATCCTTGAAACCATCTCTCTTTTCTAAGTACTAAGACTTCGCTCACTAAAATTTTTTGTTTTGCATTTCAAGTATGGAGGATATTGCTCCCGAACCGAATGCACAACAGCCTAATGATCCTTCGCTTAATCACGCATTGGCACAACAAATTTACAAAGATGAAGAGATTCAGGTGG
This sequence comes from Adiantum capillus-veneris, assembly GCF_014529385.1. Taxonomy (NCBI): domain Eukaryota; kingdom Viridiplantae; phylum Streptophyta; class Polypodiopsida; order Polypodiales; family Pteridaceae; genus Adiantum; species Adiantum capillus-veneris. The sequence continues at coordinate 111,599,730 of NC_140931.1, read as the reverse complement.
CTCAAGGAGACCTTAGTGCTTTGGCTGCGTCCCAAGAGGACGAATCAAAACTTCAAGGGGAGCCACTGAATTACAAGCAATGCAGACAGCTATTCCAAATCATTTTGTACGTAATACATTATTTCAATTTAGAGGAAATGCTAAGGTTTTCTCTCCCTTAAAAGTTTTGATTTGCAACACAATGTCCTCCAGAGAAATATTCTCAAAAATATCCTTTCAAGATTTATCCAAGTATATAGATTGCCACCAAATAATAATCAAGTGGCAATTTACGTTGTGAAACAATGCTATTGTTATTATGTATTGCGGCTCAAAGTAAATTGGAACGATTGTCCCACTATAGAAGGTGTTGACTAAGGATGCCCGATCAAGAAGATTCATGCCCGAGAAGCCAATCAAGAAGTACCTCCTCATCGCAAAAGGGGTTACACATATTTGCCCGAAGAAACCGCAGTCATTGAGCAGCTCGCAATCCAATGCGTGGATTTGGAAAGTCAAGAAGAGACCCCAGCCATGCTGCACGCTCGTATAGAAGAGCTAGAAAGAAAGTTGGCATGGTACGACGCAAGATATGGGCCTAAAATCGAAGAAGAGATAGGCAATGTGGGTCCAAGCGATTCATTTGGCAATTCAAAATTTTGCGTATCTGATCTTTTAGGGGATCGATACAATGATTTAAATTAAATCTCCCAAACAATCATAAGCTCTTTTTCTATCTTAAATCTTAAGATTTGTAACTAAAACCTATTTTGGATATGTAAATCTCTATTTGTTGGAACAAACGAACATATCGGATGTTGTTGCAATTGTGTAAGTTTTATTCTCTCTCCCTCCCTCTTTCTGACAATTATAGAAAGAAGATGGAGAGAAAGAGAGACAATGTGTGTGTGTGTGTGTGTGCGTGCGTGCAAGAGAGAGAGAGAGAGAGAGAGAGAGAGAGAGAGAGAGAGAGAGAGGAATAGAAGAAGAGAGAGAGACATTGTGAAGCTAAACTCCACAAGCTTTTGCATTACAAAATTAATTGAGAATATAGTACAAAATTTATAGCTCATCTGTCCCCTCAATCATAGGCACCATGTCATCAATTTCTTTGACATCTGAACATTTTGGATCAATATCTTTTGGGTTCCATTCCATTTCAACGTCGGAGTTGATCTCATTTGCAATTGCTTCATGTGTTTGAAAGTGTCCGAAGCTTTCTTTAGTGGCACCACTACAAGAGCCCCCTTGAATTTTGACGTCAAATTACCGGCGTCAATGGAGGGCGTCAGTACATGTGTAAGTAAATCTAAAGGGAGATCAATTTTTTTTGTTGAATTTTTGACGCTTGTATCGACAGGTATGCCGACGCCTAAACCGGAAGATATTCCGACGCCTATACCGGCCCTGTATCCGTGGACCCTACAAAAAACAAAGCCGTGGTCTTTCCCTGCACATTTCTTTCATTCTCCGCCTCTTCTCTTGCCCTCCTCCTCCTCACATGCTGTAGATCTGTTGCCCAACGAGTTGTCTAAGGTGAGATTCTTGCTTGTGGACTACTCCCCAGCATCAAGGTGAGATTCTTTTCAAGTTTTCTTGTAGGTTTAATTTGTGTGTTTGTGTGTCTAACATAGTGTGTGTGTGTGTGTGTGTGTGTGTGTGTGTGTGTGTGCGTTTTTGCAGGTTTGAAGACGTTTTTAAGACCTTTTCTTGCTCAAATAGACCGCATGTGAGTGCTCAAAAGTTTTATGCATTTTTTTTAATTAAAAATTATATTGTATATTGAGAAAATAAAGTTTCATTCATTAGGCTTTCAATGCTTTAAATTTTTATGCAATTTTGTTTTGAAATTATGCTTTGGAAAAATTTTGTTTTGAAATTATGCTTTGGGATAATTTTGTTTTTAAATTATGCTATGGGAAAGTTTTATTTTGCAATTATGCTTTGGAGAAATTTTGTTTCAAAATTATGCTATGAGAAAATTTTGTTTTGAAATTATGCTTTAGACAAATTTTGTTTTGAAATTACGCTACCATCTCATCATCATCATGCGATTGATGAGGTTTAGGTTATAGGTTTCAGTTAGGTTTAGGTTTAGTTTATAGGTTAGGTTAGGGTATAGGTTGTATGTTAGGTTATAGGTTATAATAGGCTAGGTTATACGTTAGCTAGGTTAGGTCATAGGTTAGGTTAGGTTAGATTAGGTTTAGGTTATAAGTTATGTTAGGTTATAGATTAGATTAAGTTATAGTTTGGTTCAAGCTAGCAGCAAATAGTGGAAAAAATGAAAATAAACTTCGAAAATGACTCGTGTACTTCAAAAACGCGAACGGACTTTGGTTAGGTTAAGTTATAGGTTAGGTTTAGGTTTTAAGTTAGGTTATAGGTTAGGTTAAATTAGCTTATAGGTTAAGTTTAGATTATAGATAAGTTTAGGTTATAGGTTGGTTAGAGCTAGCGGCAAATAATAGAAAAAACGCAAACGGACTTCGAAAATGACTCATATACTTCAAAAAACGAAAATGGAGTTCGATTAGGGTAAGTTATAGGTTATATGTTATGTTATGTTAGATTTAGGTTATAGGTTATGATAGGTTAGGTTTAGGTTATAGGTTATGTTAGGTTAGGTTTAGGTTATGAGTTGTATGTAAAGGTTAGGTTAGGTTAGGTTAGGTCAGGTTGTACATAAAAGATTAGGTTAGGTTAGGTTGTATGTTAGATCAAGTTTAGGCTATAGGTTAGGTTATGTTAGGTTCTAGTAAAAGGTTAGGTTAGGTTATAAGCTAAGTTAAGTTATAGGTTAGGTTTAGGTTATAGGTTTCAAAAGCGTAATTGGACTTCAAAAGCGCACACAGACTTCATAAGAAGACTAATTATCTATCAACGGAGGATGTTAAAACTTTGTTGCGTAGGCTTCGGAGATGAATTGTTTCAACAATCGTAAGATAAAAAATTTGTAGCTTTTCATAAGAAGACTAATTGTCTATCAACGCAGGATGTTAAAACTTTGTTATGTAGGCTTCGGAGATGAATTGTTTCAACAATTTTAGACATAATTTCCTTTTATTGCAAGCTAATTTGTGACAAATTACATGCTAAGCACTCAAAAATGGATCTCGCTTGTTAAAAAGAAATAAACATTAGAAAATATTAAGCAATCCAACCAAAAAGGTGCAAGGGTATTTTGGGAATTTGAAAATGTAACAAGTCTTTTGAGAAATTTCGAGGGATATTTTGGTATTTTTTTAAATATAATTTTAAAAGTGTAAAAAGTTGTAAGCCTTCCTTTCCCAACCCACTCTAATAGTTTTGCTTTACATTTCCTATGATTCCTTCAAAACTAATGAATCCAAAATTAGAGAGACATACTACCAGACTTACAAGGCAAACAATGCTCTAGACAAACATGGGATAAGGTTTGATCTATGGTATAATGCCGCTAGCTTTAAAAAAGGTAAAGACTTCATGGTGGCCTCAAACATGTTTTTTTGGTGGTGGTGGTGTGTTTCGGGGGGGGGGGGGGGGAAGAAAGGGAGGGAGAGTCATTCTCTTTTGGATTCTATTTCAACACATTTGACATGTTGATATGAGAGAGAGAGAGAGAGAGAGAGAGAGAGAGAGAGAGAGAGATTCGTTCTCTTTTGGATTATATTTTGACACATTTAACATGTTGTGTGTGTGTGTGTGTTTGTGTGTGTGTGTGAGAGAGAGAGAGAGAGAGAGAGAGAGATTATAGATGGATAGAGAGAAAAACTCCAATTAAAATTTTGAAATAACTTGTGTCTAAGAATGCACGTAATACATTCTTGAGAGAGAGAGAGAGAGAGAGAGAGAGAGAGGGAGGGAGACTACAATTAAAATTTTGAAATAACTTGTGTCTAAGAATGCACGTGATTTATAAGACATTCTTGAAAAAGAAAGAGAGAGAGAGAGAGAGAGAGAGAGAGAGAGAGAGGGGGCGGGGGGGGGGGGGGGGGGGGGGAGGTTAGAGTTAGCAACTTGGTTGTCACCCGAGAGTTTTCATTCTTGTTTTTTTGCTATCCAATCTATATTATATATGAAGGAACTTAGAATTTTCAAAGCCCTCTTGGATTTGGGATGTACCAAAATGTAAGTGTATTGATCTAACTATCTCATGCTAGTAGGTCCCCAAAACATTCTTTTTAAGTGAACCCATTAATTAGTTGTGAGAGTGAAAGAAAGGAAAAGGAAAGGGTGAATCCAAAGAAGGGAAAAGAGGGGGGGAGGGGGGGTGCTGGTGGTGGTTAGGGGGAGGGGGGGAGCTAGCTAGTAGGTCCCCAAAATGTTCTTTTTAAGTGAACCCATTAATTAGTTGTGAGAAGGAAAGAAAGGAAAACGAAAGGGTGAAGCAAAAGGGAGGGTGGGGGGGGGGTGGGGGGGGGGGGGGTTAGGGGTGGCATAGGATAGGGGGTGAGTATTCTTTTTTTTTTTAATGACTAAGGGCACCCCAAAGGGCACCGCAGGCATGTAGCCTAGTGGTTAAGCTTGAACCTAATTCTCTCTATGTGATGAGGTCAAATCCTACAAAATTAGAGTTGAAATTAGAAATGGTTTTGAATCATGAGTGGATTGGAGATCTTAAAGCACTGTCTACTAGCTCTCTATTTCACTCTTAGGACGGTATAGCCCCATTTGTATCTCACGATTCTTCAAGGCACCAACCTTGCTTGATAATAATTATAATTTTCCTTTTGGATTAATATAACTATTCCCACTCACAATTGTGAGTGACCCAAAAAAAACTCAAGTGCGAAAGAATCCTCACATTGGCCGTACTCACAATTGTGAAAATCCAAGACAAAAGAAGTCCTCCATTTTTTATTTTTTATTTTGGCAAAACTCACAATGCTGAGTGGATAATAAGAACATCAGAAATATACACCAACCTCGAGCTCAGACCGAGCCTTGAGGGTCAAAGGATTACAAGTTTTTGCTTGAAAGAGAAACCACAACTACTCCTAGGCTTTACTTATTACAAGATGTCATCATGACATGTATTGTTCTAGACCAGTCCTCTGAGGCTTGTTTGTCTCCTATCATGTGGATCGTCACTCTACTCTCTTGTATGATTTGACAAAAGCTTGCCACATCCAGATCCCCCTCAAACACGCGGCAGTTCCTTGCTTGACAAATGCGATGAAAGAAGTAGTACTTGATTATTTGAGTGCTGACAAGAAGAGCAAGACTTCCCAACCTATTACTACCATAAAACAGATCAATCTTGAAGAACTTAATTTGCCATGTCCTTTGATCCACTTGCATATTTTCCCAGCGATGCCACTGATTGCTTGGTATCCCATGAAAAGGAGGGCTAGGTCTTCACTAGCTATTTTGCACCCCGAGCAACGATTGGACCCGATTCCTCTTTCTTGTATCTTTACACCCATTGGGAGAGCACCCCATATCACTTTCCATAGAAATATCTTCATATACTGAGGCCACCTTGGCTTCCAGATGTTCTCCATGACTCCCTCCCACCGTTTTTCCATCCAATGCCTCCTCCATAATTTGTTGAGGGGGCTACACCAATTAGCCTCCTGCATTAATGCATGGTAAATGCTTTTAGAATGTGGTTCTTAAAAGAGGCTACTCCCGGGCCATCTCCAAGTGTCCCATTCAAAATTGGATTCACAAATTGGCATTACCACCTTATCAAGCTCTTTCATCACCTTGTAGACCAGTAAGATCTCAATGCCATTTAGTTGAAATTGGATGGCTAAAGAGTCGGCAGTTTTCTAGCACTTACTGTTGCCATCCTCGAATTGCTCTAGTCAAACGAGCCCCTTATTATTCACATTCTTGGCCATTTCTATCCAATAGGGGCTTTGCGACGGCCCCAATATTTTAGAGATCCAAGGGGACCAATGCAAACTGGAGTTCTTAAAGTATCTGGTTGCTTCCCCCCATTCCAAAACCTCAACTGCTCTTTTGCACTTCTTCATCAGTTCCCTTGAGAGTCCACCATATCAAAGATAAGACCACTTCGGGGCGAGAAGTTTGTCGTGCATCACAACCCCCTTCCACTTTTCCCCTTTCGATCCTAGTTTTACTGCATCAAGCATTTCCTTGGTCATGATAGCCCAAGCTTGGTCCTATTTAGCCAATGAGACCATAAATTTGGCACAGAGGGCCTCAACGTGGGATACAGGGTTAAGAATGCCAAGCCCTCCTTGGTCTACCGGGCGAGCAACTACCTCCCATTTAACCCACTGCCATGGCTGGGAGGTTTTCGTGTTGTTCTTCCAAAGAAACCTTTTCACTGGTTTTAAGAATTCTTTCCACTTACACTTAGCCATCTTGAGCATGGGGCTGAGGAAAGCAATATACGGGATCATAAAAGCATTAATCACTCTAATCCAGCTTTGGAAGGGGAGGAGAACAAACTCCTATCTTCTCATTTTTTAGCTTATTTTTTAAAGGACCCATTGGAATCTTTGCCTATGGGTTACGCCCACCCCTACGGGGACTCCCAGGTGTCTGAATACACTCCCTTTTGAGATAATCTTTAGATCTCCTGTCCAGATTGTAGGGTCAAAAGAGTCATTCTCCGATAGGGAGATAAGTCTTGACTTCTCTATATTGCACTTGGATCCCGAGGCCTCTAGTTGTCACACATTCTCTCACTTCTAAGAAGAACTCTCAAAATATCTAAAATGCAAGAGTGAAGGGTAAGATTATAGGAAGTAATTCAAGATAATGTTTTCCTATTATGTGTCAAAACTTTAAGGGTATGCAAGCGACGGTAAAGATGGACTGAGGATTGGAGGGTACTCGATGTGATTTTGGGGTGTGTGCACTGGAAAATTTGCTCTTGTACTACTTGTATCCTCTTCGATGGGCCTTGGAAAGCTTGTGGTTATGAGAAAGGGCGACTTGCCTGTGGTGGGATATTGATCACAGGTAGCTTAGCATTTCCGCTCAGCTTTGGGGCTCCCTTGGCACGCAGGTCTTCCTTTCTTGCTAGAGGTGTGAGCTACTTCCCAATCCCAAGATTATGCTTGACTTTCTACCTCTGCATTGGCCTACATATTTGGAATGCAAAATATGTGTATAATTGGCTACACTTATCATACACATACTAGTAAAACGGCGCTGCCTTCCGCGGCAGCATGGCCCCTCTTACCCTGAAACCCCTTGCTGTTGCCAAATTCCATAAAGGAAGATTAAGAAAAATTATGTGTGTGTGTGTGTGCTTGCTATCCATCTGTGTCACCGGCTTGCAGGGAACACGGCTGGATCAAGCTTCTTGTGACACCCCTTCTCCATGCCATGTTTGCCTTCAAGATGTAAGTGAACGTGATTGCATCTGGAGAGAAACCCTCGCTTAACATCTATCAAAAATAGCACAGAGCTTCTTGGCCTTGTTGAGTTGGACATATCTCGTAATTAGTGCATTCCAAGAGAGGACATCCATGTTAGGAGGCTCCTCATGCACTTTTTGTGCTTTATGAAGTGCACCACACTTATTTTCCACATGCCTTCAAGGTGCAAGTGTACGTTATTCTGTTTAGAGAGATGTCCTCTCTCTGCATCTGTTGAAAATAGCCCGGAGCTTCGTGACCTTGATGCTTGCCTTTTCTCCCCCCATTATAGAGGCCGAGCTACAGACGTCTCGTTGTAGATCTCCCCCTTCTCCATGCCATGTTTGCCTTCAAGATGCAAGCGAATGTGATTGCATCTAGAGAGACACCCTCGCTTCACATCTGTGTTGAAAATAGCACAAAGCTTCTTGGCCTGCCCTAGTTGGACATATCCCGCAATTAGTGCATTCCAAGAGATGACATGTTGGTCAGGAGGCTCCTCACACACTTTTTGTGCTTTATGAAGTGCAGCGCATTTATAGATACATGTCAACCAAGGCGGTGTTAAGCATGACGTTTTCTCTCAACAACCCCAGTCTAACAATTTCATGGTGAATTCTATTGCCCATATGACCATGTTGTGTAATGCCACATGCCTTCAATGTGCACGTGGATTTTTGAGAGTGTCATACACTATGTCACCTGTGCTGTCGGGTTTCAAACACCACTGGCCGGAGCAAAGAGCTAACGCCACATGGCAGGGAGGGGGGGCCAGAAACCCTCCCACCAATTGGATATCTCACAATTAGTGCATTCCAAGAGATGACATCCCAGTCAGGAGGCTCCTCACGCACTTTTTCTGCTTTATGAAGTGCACCGCACAAACAAGTCGGTGCTAAGCACGATGTTTTCTCTCAACAACCCCGGTCTAATTATGTCATGGTGAATTTTATTTCCCATATGACCATGTTGTGTAATGTCACATGCCTTCAATGTGCCCATGGATTTTTGAGAAGACCTTGAATGTGCAGATGAGCTAGCAAACCTTGCCCACATATTGTGGATGAGGGAGCTTGCGTGTCTATGTAGTTGTCCAATGTGCATATCATAAAGCAAATCACCTTTTGGCAACTGATCGCCATGTCAGCTTGAAAGGAGGGGAAGAAGGAATGATTTGCTTGGGATACATGTCGACCAAGGTAGTGCCAAGCACGATGTTTCATTTCAATATCACCATGAATTCTTTTGCCCATGCATAAGTGATTGCATCTGGATAGACACCCTCGCTTTGCATCCGCCAAAAACAACCCAGAGCTTCTTGAGCAAGCTTGTGTAATACCACATGCCATCAAGGTCCAAGTGTACGTGATTGCGTTTGGAGAGATGCCCTCTCTCTACATTTGTTGAAAACAACTGAGAGCTTCGTGACCCTGATCCTTGGTTTCAAGATACAAGCGTATGCGATTTCATCTCGATAGGCACCCTCGCTTCGCATCCACCGAAACAACCCAAATAAAGCTTCTTGGCCCTACCCAAGTTGGACATATCTTGCAATCACTACATTCCAAGAGACGACATCCAGGACAGGAAGCTCACTTTTTGTGCTTATGACGTGCACCACATTTGAGATACATGTCAACTAACACAGTGCCAACAATTGACGTTTAATCAATTTTATAATAAATCGAAGTATGCTGCTATGGAAAAATTATGGACCAATGGGTAATTGCCATTCACTAAAGTATGATTGTAAACTCTGCAGAGGTTTGTCGTCGGGTTCCACATTGTGTGTGCATATCAATCAGGTGCTGAGCAGCTGAAGGTGAGGCTCGAGGAGGAGCTGTTGGTGAAGACACTCTCGAGTTTGTTTCCACATGATCAGACCTAGCTATGGCACCCTGTAGGTAGCTACTGATTACTGCTTTTATGTGGCAGCTTCCATCTACTCCCCCCTCACCTTTCATCTTCTCCATCACCAGTGCACCAACCTTCCATCACCAAATCGCCATCGCTGACAGCTCTACATGTCTCACCGTGCTACAGCTTCGCCGCCATATCCAGTATAGCAAGGGTGCCATCCTCATGGTGTTGCCCACCTCCACACACTTTCTTGTCATCTTCTTTGCAATCATTTCTCTCTCTCTCTCTCTCTCTCTCTCTCACAGACTTTGAGGCTGCGGATTAATTAAATGCAAGCTTTGAGGACTTTGAGGCTGCACTCTCTCTCTCTCTCTCTCTCTCTCTCTCTCTCTCTCTCTCTCTCTCTCGCTCAGAGCACACCGCCGGAGGGTCAGCCGGATGAGGAGCTTTGGACACGTGTTCGGGCGAGGGCCCGGAATCCCTTCCCCCATTATAATATAGATATAGAGACAGAGCATGCACACTTTTTTCACCATCTTTATAAGGGGTATGAGCCTCCCGAGACCGGCCACGGGAGGGGACCCCCCACCTAGACACTGTAGCCTCACTCCAGGCACTCGCGCACCGTGGGGACTCCACGCAAGGTTCCCCGGGGCACGCTATGACCCTCCGTCAGTGCGGCGGAGCCTGAGGCTACGTGGGGCTAGGGACCCGGAACGCAAGACCCGCGAAGACCCGCGAAACGCAAACGGCCGTCGACCCATGGAACGCAACCACGCCCGAGCCGGTCCCGTCCGAGCCGGGCCCCCATGAAGGCAACTTGACCCGAGCCGGTCCCATCCGAGCCGGGCCCTCCTGAGCCGGTGCCGTCCGCGCCAGGACCCCTTGAAGCAACACCTCGACCCGAGCCGGTCCCGTCCGAGCCGGGCCCTCCTGAGCCGGTGCCGTCCGCGCCAGGACCCCTTGAAGAAACACCCCGACCCGAGCCGGTCCCGTCCGAGCCGGGCCCAAAACGTCCCCTTCTCGACGCGCCCAGATTATGGGGCGTCACACTTGGTATCAGAGCTCCAGAAAAGAGCTCCTGGAAACGAGCTGAAGACCGACGTGCCCGACGCGCACGATCCTCACGACGACTCCAACCGCAATGGCCTGGGTCGTCAAAATCTTGGTGAAGAGAGCTCCAGAAAGCAACCACACGCCCTCCGTCCCCGTGACGCGTCCAAACACCGGGCCGTCACACGTGACCCGCGCCGGCCCCGATCCGAGCCGGGCACCTCCACATGAGAAAAAGGCTAGATGCGAGCCAGACAGGGCTCTTTATAACAAAAACAGGAACAACCAAAAACGCGATGAACCAAGCCAACGGTGTTCGTCGCGTCCCGGCCACGTTTTGTGGCCCATGCTGAGCTGAAGACCCATTCAAGTCTACAAAGAGACCACAGGGCCCCGAGCTTGCCCTCCAAAGGACGTCCAAACAGGGACCAACTCGCAAGTGTTGCATTGCGACGGAACGCTCTTTCAGATTCGGCTTTCAAGAAGCCTCCGCGCGGGCCAACGCAGCAGGTGGCTCCGCGCACACTGGGTTACCTATTCGGGGAATGCTCAAGTACGGGGAATTCTACTTGGGTGTTCAAAGCATACTTTTTCAGCCTTCTCCCAAAAAGCCAAAAATACACACACACTCACTCTCAAAAGTACAAAAACAAAGCATGCCTACTTACTTGCATTTTGGGAACAGTTTTGCTCACTTTGCACTTATATGCACCCCTTTGTCCCCACGGCCTCATGCATAGCCAAGCTCTCTTTCTCCCACGTTCGACGCGGTCGTCGAACTCTCTTCAACCGGGGGTGTATATAAGGGGTATGAGCCTCCCGAGATCGGCCACTGGAGGGGACCCCCCACCTAGACACTGTAGCCTCACTCCACGCACTCGCGCACCGTGGGGACTCCATGCAAGGTTCCCCGGGGCACGCTATGACCCTCCGTCAGTGCGGCGGAGCTTGAGGCTACGCGGGGCTAGGGACCCGGAACGCAAGACCCGCGAAGACCCGCGAAACGCAAACGGCCGTCGACCCATGGAACGCAACCACGCCCGAGCCGGTCCCGTCCGAGCCGGCGGGCCCCCGTGAAGGCAACTTGATCCGAGCCGGTCCCGTCCGAGCCGGGCCCTCCTGAGCCGGTGCCGTCCGCGCCAGGACCCCTTGAAGCAACACCTCGACCCGAGCCGGTCTCGTCCGAGCCGGGCCCTCCTGAGCCGGTGCCGTCCGCGCCAGGACCCCTTGAAGAAACACCCCGACCCGAGCCGGTCCCGTCCGAGCCGGGCCCAAAACGTCCCCTCCCCGACGCGCCCAGATTATGGGGCGTCACAATCTTCAACGTCCCCTTTAAACTTAATATGCATACTTTTTCAACTATCTTCAGAATTCCCTTTATACTTGTCTTTATCTAACCTTTTTCAACGTTCCCTTTTTATTTGCATCCTCTACTAGGGATTGTTCCCCCAAGGTCTTCGAACCTAGCGTGCTTGGTGCACTACCCCCCCCCGCCCCCACCCCTCCCCTCCTCCCTTTATTTTGTGCTAAGTTGTGTGCTTTGTTGGGCGGTTTAAAATGGAATCCGAGGCCCTGTCCATGGAGGAAGACATCATTAAGTTCTCACAAAGGTTCGCAGCTAGAAAAATGTCATTGAATCATGGAGCCGTTCCAATGGATGAAAGGGAAGCGACGATTGTGCATCCTACAAATGACGACGGAATGAAGGGAGAGCTCCGACAAAGGGTTCATCCCAATTGATAAATAATTCTCTTTTGAAAGACAAGGTCCTTACTGCTCAAGGAATCAACTTTGAGGTGAAGACCCTCAAGGCAGGGAAGCCCCAGGGGCGATTGGTACAAATGTGAACAAGGGATCAACATCTTGTGCTACCCTCAGACGGGTCATCTCATTCTCAAGAATTCTAAAGAATCGGGACTCCAAGGACTACACTAGAGTCACACGTGTTGAGGCAACAAAAGACGGAGGCCAGGAAAAACTGAAGAGTGACAAAGATCAGCTCAAATAGGAGCTAAAAGAAGTAAACAACCAATTATAAGGCGACCCAAACAATAATAAAAGAACTTGCTCCCAGGTAGAATGTAGTGGGCTATTCAAAGAAGGGCTGGTAAATTGAGCCTATAATGATTCAAAGAAGACTGTGTTGCAACAAGTGGATGTGGTAGAGGCTATTATTGTCACGATTCCACCAACACCAATTTAGAAGTAGCTAGACATGCAAGCTAAGCTTACGCTTGTGCTTGGCTTCAGTGGTAGAGTCCCTAATAGATTTGAGCTGGCCCAGGATTCAAGGACCACAAATTCTTGGTCATGGGGAGGCAATTGAAAACACTACCTACCTAGCCAAGGGTTCTGCTCACTCAGGTTCAAGGAGGTCTCCAATGTCAAAGGTCCTAGAAAAAGGCCCCCTAATTTTTAACAGAACCACTGTGTGTGGTGCAATGGGAACCAGTATTTGACTCAACAGAATCCCTCCAAGGGATTCATCCTGTATGGGTCGAGTACATGGGTGTGCATAGCTGGCTGTGGGATAACATCAGGTTGCTTGCCAGTTAACTACGAACCCCCTTATTCATTCCTAACAAGAGGGGACTTGCAAGATCCTCTAACTGAGTTTGCATAGGTTGGAATATTTCTAAGATACCACCAAAGAGCATGGTAATCAATGTGGGAGTTGGGCTTATCACTATTCTGCTCAATTTTGGGACGTACTTTAGGGCATGTTTTGAGTGTAAATTTTTTTTTCACTTTGCCAAGGATTGCCCTATGAAGGTCAATGGAAATAATGATCATACAATGCAAGATTCCAGTGTAGGACTCGTCAACTAGGTCCCTGTCAAGGAAGCAGTTGTGGAATAGAAGAAGGAACAAATGAAGAGCAATGTAGGGACAGGGGTAGCGGAGGAAAAAGAGACTATGTTTTGCGATAATGAAGTCAAAAAATTTGAGGATAAGCCTATGGAAAAGTGGAACCTCCATATCCCCGAGGCCTAGGCAAGGATAATCCAATTGTCTTCCATGCCTCTACACCTAAACTGATGATAGTAACAACTTCATTGCCTAATCAAAAGGGTGAAGGCAATGGCAAGGGACTCTATATCATTGAAGAATATTGAAGCCTTGAAAGGGATTGTCTCCTCTTGAACCCCCCCCCCCCCCCCCCCCCCCCCCCCCCCCCCCAACTCTGCTAAAGAGAGTCTTGTGTTTTTTTGCTCCTTTGAAGCGCTTCAAGTGAAGGAACCACTAGGTGTTGGAAAACCTCCTGAATCTCCTAGATTGAAGGAGATAGAAACATGTTAGGGATTGTACTTTGTGAAATTCATCCCTCTTTCCCAATAATGGACGTCCTAGTTATTCAATTGTGGAACATGAAAGGATTCAAGACTCAAAAGAAATATGGCCTTTCAAGCAGGAAGTAAGAAATGATAAGGAAGTTACTTTTTGGGCCATCCAAGAACACCATCGGGATGCTCACAGCAAAAGAAATCAGGCATTGAAAAAGAATCTGGTGTTCTATGGAAGGAAATGGATGGGTTTAGTGGCATCCTCTCTATTGTAGACAAGGACCTTGAGACCAAAGTGGTCATAAATCACCCTTCTGAGAGAATCCTAGGAGTGAGAGTCAGTTGAGAAAAGCAACCTATTAGCATTGTCAACATGTATTCCCCTGCAATGCCAAAGATGGATCCAAGTTGTCGATGCACCTCAGAGATTCCCCTATTGAATGAGAATGGCTACTAATAGGAAAGTTTACTATGGCGGAGAAGAACAAGGATAGAACAGGTTCAGGTAGTCTGTTGGTAGGCTCTAAAAAGATGAATGACTGGGTTTTTGTGAGGAATGGAATATGATGGACTTGTGGGAAGCAGTCCATGGAATAGCATGTCGGGCTTCACATACACAAGCCTACAGTATTTCTGCACGGCTTCTCGACTTGTTAGGTGCTACTGCTCTCACCAAGTTGACTAGATCTCGTCTCTTCATGAGTTGAAGGTGCTAACAATGAAGATCCTGCCACACCATCTACCCTTACACATGAAACTCAAGATATCCAAAGGGGAGGGGGCAGGACCCCAGAGGGAGTAAGAAGCTGCTTATCATTGGGGCATAGTTGTTCAAAGACACTCTGTTTAGAAGGCTTACCAAGAAAGCTTTGAGCAAACTCAATAAAGATATTAAGCTGGAAAAACCTAGATCTTTGGACCTCTTTGATCGGAGTATATAGAAAGCGATCAAAAGCTTGGGACCTCGGATGAAAATGGCCCGAGAAGAGCAATGGAAGCAGCTTGAAGAGGAGGTGGCTCATCTGATCGCCAGAAAATCTTCTAGTCTAGCCTCCAAAGAAGAACACAGGGTGGCTGGAAGCTAAAGCCAACTTGGCCGAGCAGTAACTGAAGCACAACAGGGGGGTGAGGTGGATATCTCGGAAGACCTTCCTTTATCTAGAGACATTCAATCAGGCAAATTTTTTTAGGGCCTTAAAAATCAAGGAAAATCTGGGCTTCATCCACTTGCTCACAGATGAGAATGAGAACGCTTTGCAAGACCAAGATGATATGATGCTTGATCATCTAATCAAGATCATTGCCTAACCAAAGGCCCGCTCTCAAGAAGTAGAGGAACCCATAGTGACCTTGCTCCATGTGAGTGCACGTGTACATGGATGTGTGCGTGTGTAGTGCAGTGCATTTTTGTGCATGCAAGGAATCAGTCTTTACATCTATGCTAGAGAGCTTTGTGCTCTTTGATTGAGGCTATAGATCACCCAAATTAGAGTTCGGATGAAGAAGTCATGATAAAAAGAGTGAACTGTTGACTACTAGTTCAAACAATGGCTGTGTTTTTTGTTGGGGAGAGGGGGAGAGAGAGAGAGAGAGAGAGAGAGAGAGAGAGAGAGAGAGAGAGAGAGAGAGAGAGAGAGAGAGAGAGAGAGAGAGACATTGTCTTACAATTAAATGGTAAGAACAAAGTGACTACAAGAAAGGTAGGCAAAGGATAGGGTTTGGCTACTAAAGTAGGAGGAAGATTTGCTAGTAAAAAGAAGGGACCAGGAAATCCAATGAAAATCTTGAAAGCTCCAAGAATGAATAGGCTGCAAAGACACATGAGACTGTTTAAGGAAATCAGGAAGGCTCAAAAATGTATCGAGCTTCTAGTACCAAAGCTTCCATTCCAAAGACTAGTTAGGTCAATATGTGAGGAAGCATGTTGTGGGACCAAGAGGTGGAAACCTGTTGCATTGCTAGCACTATAAGAGGCAGCAAAGGATTTTTTGTTGGAATATTTCTGTGACGTAACAATTGTTGCAGCACATGCACACAGGGTAACGATTATGGACAAAGACGGTGAAACTCTAAAAAGAGTAAGGTGGAGATATGATAAGCTGCTCCAGCCCAATGAATTTATAGATAATAAAATGAAGGAAATTTTGCTTATTCCTCCATCAAAGCCAGAGGCGGTGAAGATTGTAGAAGTCACCCACGATGTGAATACGAGGGCCAGGGCTGAGCAGGAAAATTAGCGTGCAAAGGAGTTAAATAAACTACAAGAGAAGGAAAAGGTAGCACATGCTATAGAAGAAGAGTTTAACAGTTCCCACATTGTAATTCACACGAAATTGATGTCAGCAACAACAAAATTTTGTCATCTATGGAGGAAGGATTAATAGTAGATATACAACTAGAAGATGGTATAAGAAGACTTGCATTAGGTTCTACGGATATCAATATATTGTGGGATCCAAATGCTCAAATCATAGATAAAATTGTATATATCTTCATGAAGTAAGATGCTTTCACCAGCTCTAGCATGTTTTTATTCAGCCTTGAGGCTAGAGACTAACAACTTCAAATTGTCTTGTAGTTTGATAAAGAGCCAGTTACCTCCACAATGCCATGCAAAAATATATATATTGGATTCCCGAATTTATCCCTTTCTCATAATGAAAAATACCCCTATTGCCACATTGGAGAAGTGGCTTGCTCATTGTCCAATGCTACAAGTAACAACCATAATTTTTCCATATGAGAGCAACCACCACTAGAGCCTCGTGTCCATTGAACTTGACAAGCCAGCTGTCTGGACACTAAACTCAATTCGAGGAACACATCCAGAATTGAGACTGCGAGTATTGATGATTATAAATTGGTTTTATTTTTGATAGACAATGGAGACAATTATTATGTTGAGTTCATACCAACTCCTCGTGGTTGCAGATGCATAAAAAGACTGTTGCACATGTATGGAAGGCTATGCAAGAATCTAGAGCTGTACAAGTCATAAATTAAGGAAGTGACGGTGCCTTTACAGACTGATGGCAACTCGTGCGGATGGAGATGCCTCCTCCATGCTGAGTTTATATTGTAGAGCTTTTTTGCATTAAAGCCATTTATGTCAAAGGTATGCATTTTTCACAACATTACTATAACATTGTGACAGTTTGGACAAAATATGTGCCTTTTGTTTTTGTTTTGTCTTTTGTAAAGTGCATCAAAGAAGTATATCATAGAGTATTTGCACCGATACCACGCCACCCTAATCCAGCATCTGCTTGCAATTTCACATATCGTGAACAAGGATGTAGAACAAACCCTATTAGATGACCACGTTGTAGAGTTAATGATGACTATCGATGGACTGCAGCAAACAGATTCCATAAGGGCAGCTGAAAAAGGACAAGAGCAAGAGGAGGGAAGGACTTCTGAGATGAGAAATGCTGTAGAGGGAGAGTTTGACAAGGAGAAAAGTCCAAATGAGGGGAAGCCCACAGAGGATCAAGATCACACAGATCGAGGGGCTGACAAAGAAATAAATTTTGAAACTTCCTCTACACTTGGAGGGTTTCAAAAGGATGAAGTTCATGTAGAGGGAGGGGCTGAGAAAGAACGCACTAACCCTCAAGCAGAGCATACCTCTGCCACACCTCCACCTGTTGAGATGAGTCTTGTATGCTTGACACACAAACAGACCATAGCACATTAGAAACACATTCAGGTGCAATGGAGACCTCAACACTGGAGACACAAGAGTCTCGAACAACAGAAGACGCTTGAGGATGTCAACACTAGACAAGACAACCTCGATGGCATGCAAACCCAGTATGGACCCTTGCTAGACATCCTATGATTGTTTCAGTAATAAACTATATTAAATAATATGAAATTCAACCTACTGTCTTACTTATTTGTTTTACAAAATGTTTGAAGAGACTGATTATTTTGAACATCAATGGATTGTTATTGTTTCGGGAGACATATGATCCCCACGTAGAAGTTATCAACCTGCGCAACTTCAGGATATGCGATCACAGATGCATTGTGCATCCAGGAACCAAGGAATTTATACAGTTTCTACTTCCAAGGTTTCGGGTTGTTATATGGTCCTCTATGCTACAGAGAAACTTCAATCCCCTTGTAAATATGGTTTGCAACGTAGCAGGAATTGAACGTTCGCAATTTGATTTTTTGTATTTGCAGAAGGAGTGTGTTTACATTGAAGGCGACTACAACCCTACCAAACCAAATGTATTTCTATTCTATAAACCTTTTTTCCAAATCCATGTCCCACATAATGATATCAACACTTTGTTGATAGATGACACACCCCATAAGGGCTTGCTAAATCCATTGTATATAGTGATAAATAAGGTACTTCTGGTGTACGCAAATGATGGCTCCCTAAAACTACAAGAAAATCACCCGGGCAAAGATATGGATAAGATATGGTAAGGATCCGTCATCGATAGGGGTTCCTAATGTTTTGTGTTGAGAGGAGGCATCACTTTTGAGATATTGAAAAAGCTTAGAGCGGAGTTCTTGTATGCACTAAGAAGATTTGTATGATTTAA
Organism: Adiantum capillus-veneris; assembly: GCF_014529385.1. Classification (NCBI taxonomy): domain Eukaryota; kingdom Viridiplantae; phylum Streptophyta; class Polypodiopsida; order Polypodiales; family Pteridaceae; genus Adiantum; species Adiantum capillus-veneris. The sequence goes on along the minus strand of NC_140931.1, from coordinate 111,581,670 downwards.
GACATATTTGTATGTAGTAGTTACACAAAAAATAAAGAAAGATAAGAATACTAGCAAGTGCAACCCACCTACCACGGGTTTTGCTCACTCTTTTTAATGGTACAATAGTAAGGAATGTGACAGTGCTTAGACATGCCAACACTTTCTACGTAAGCCCTACAATTAGAGAGAGAGAGAGAGAGAGAGAGAGAGAGAGAGAGAGAGAGAGAGAGAGAGAGAGATGTGCTTGATGCCTTTGTCTCTTTCCCGTAGATGATGACGTCCTTTCTCCCTATTTATCTGTTTAAATTTGTAGCCCATTTCAACATACAAACTTCTATTCTGCTCTAATTTTCTCTCTTTCATGGGATAATAACTCTCTTTCTCTCCATATTTTTCCCATTTCAAAATATAGGTATCCTCTTCCTTAGCCCATATTTGTGCATTCCAATGGACAAACTCCTGAACAAGAAGCTTCTGAAGCAGTTTTTGTGCTTTATGAAGTGCACCACATTTGGCATACATGTTGACCAAGGCAATACTAAGCATGATGTTTTCTTTCAACAACCCTTGACTAACAATATCATCATGAATTCTTTTGCCCATATTAGTAGCTTGTGTAATGCCACATGCCTTCAAGGTGCAAGTGTATGTGATTCCATTTGGAGAGATGCCCCCTCTCTACATTTGCTGAAAACAGCCCTAAGCTTTTTGACCCTACCCTTGCCTTTAAGTGTAAGCATATGTGATTGCATCTGGAGAGACACCCTCACTTTGCATCCACCGAAAACAGCCCGGAGCTTCCTGGCCAAGTTGGGCATATCCCACAATCAGTGCATTCCAAGAGACGACAGCCCAAAAAGGAATCTTCCAAAGCACGTTTTGTGCTTTATGAAGTGTACAACATTTGGCATACATGTCGACCAAGGTAATGCCAAGCATGAGGTTTTCTTTTAACAACCCTGAATAACATTATCATCGTGAATTGTTCTGCCCATATCTCCATCTTGTGTAATGTCACATGCCTTCAAGGTGCAAGTGTACGTGATTGCATTTGGAGCGATGCCCTCTCTTTGCATCTGCTAAAAATAGTCATTTGGAGGGCCTTATTTGAGGAGAGAGAAAAGGAGGCGCATCCAATGAACAACAAGCCAACATAACGTAGACATAGGAAGAAATAAATCAAAAAATGCAAAAGAAAGAGAAGAACATGAGGTAAAACCTCATTTTTACGGCATTGAAGGCATCTATATGTGGGCCCAGGATCTGAATGTAGGTATGGTACTGAAAGACAACTACGATGTTGTATCATTCTCCAGCCACCAAAAGCTCTTGATCCATTAACCAAGCGTTCAAAATTGAATTTCCCTTCATTGGAAGCAAGTTCACACTTTCTTCTACCACGTAGAAAGAGCCATGGTTTCTTCTTCATCTTCTTCTTCTTGCTCTAATAGCTCTAGGGGTTGTTCTGCTCTCTCCCCAGCCAGCCTCGCCATAGGAGGCCAAGTAGCACCATAAGCTCTATCACTATCTCAAACTCCATCAATATAGATAGTCAATGACAACAACAGACAATATACAAAGGTTCTTGGGTTCTTATACAACCAAGAAGGAGGAAAAGATCCTCAACAACAAATCTATTACGCTCATCATGGAAAGCACGAGTGCTAGATTTCAAAGTGGACGTGGGCAAGAAAACTCTTAAGGAAGTTTTGGTACAACATGTCTATAGTCACTCCGATGTGATTGCTAATGGCGGAGCTGTCTCATTGGCTTCTCATCCTCGATGCAAATGTGAGTGTGTTCATAGCCTTCCATCTCTTTTCTTACTTTTAGACCTTGCTCTTCTCTTTATTTATTTTTACTTTTGAAGAGTTACAACAATATTAAATGATCAAGATCAATTTCTCATAAGTTCTTCATTTGTTTCAGTAGTTAGACTAGGTGTCTATTACATTTTGTTGTTAAAATTGCAGATTTCTATCCTTCATCATACAAGGAATGGGAGCTAGTGGAGTGTATAATAGGTCTCATCTCTGTAACCCTTGCTGACATTGTTGTTTATAGTATGATTGAAGAACTAGCAAGAGTCTTGTAGATGAGGGAATTTTTTTCTATGAGCATTTCTACCAGCTCAATTAAAAAAAATAAAAAAGGTATTCTGGTTAAACTTCCTCTCCCTACCAATTGGAGTTGTATTGATTAGCCAGTCCCGGACACCACCGTGTGTGAATCTCTCAGAAGCAAGTTGTTTAGGGATGTATAGAGGTCCCTACGATATTCAGTGCCCACTAAATCGGTAAAGATTGCTAATTTTTGTCCTATATGTTTATTTGTGGAACTATTTCACACCTGCCGTATACATTTTGCAAAGACAATGCTGGTATGTAAATCTCTAGATGCTTGCTTTTTTGACAAGCTGCTTGTTGATAGAGGGTGGTATGTTAAAGAGGTGGACAACATACATTGCGGGGTTGCATGGATACTTTGGTGGCCAAGTACATGATCGACACACAGTCCCTTCTCATCTCCTTCTGGTACAAGCGCTCTCAAATTGTTGCAGGCTACTCTAAGTTTATTCCTATTGATCAAGAATCAGTAGGCCTGGAGAACAATGGTGTCATAGATGTGGAGGTATTCAACAAAGAGCTCAACCTTGTGATAGTGGTCACAATAAGAGATAAATGCAACCTTCTGCAACTTTGGCACGACATTGTGGACGAGTCCGCGGAGAACGAGCGCTCACTGTTCTATTTCTTAATTGGTGGACACAAAGTAATGCAATGACGGGAAAAAGAGATTGTTGGTAGAGAACTAACTGGCCAAGTCCAAATCGTACCGATGTAACTTGAATGAATCTATATTCATGACTTCCAATCCAGCGTTTCTTGCAATTTGGTTATGAGACGATTCCCACAATTTGGTTAGATATCTTTATTTCAATTGTAAGATGAGGTCTGTCTCACTACCTATGTCCCTTTTGTTAGCTGGTACTGTGATAAATGTATATTTTGAACAACATATGCAGAGTTTAACTTATAATCTCTCTCTCTCTCTCTCTCTCTCTCTCACACACACACACACACACACACACACACACACACACACATTTCCATGGCACCACATTGAGAAGTGCAAAGAATCATATTAATCTAGATAGCCAGCATTTCGAAGAGTATTTGTAAGTACAAATTCTGAAACAGTCAATGGGTTGAAATACAAATTTTGGGGAATCCCCTTTGTAAAATATGGATTTTTTTGCCTTACAAAAACCCCTATTGTACACTCACATGATAACATATGATAACCCTTCATGATACCCCGAGATCTTTTCCCACACCTTCTCTCAAGCATCCAAGTCCATCATAGCATAACCCTCATGTTGACTCCCATTGCAAGTTTCTCTTTCACTCTTCCCAAGCTAAATTTCCTTAATGAGCATCATAGTTATGCATGAAGAGGCATGAAACACATCACCAACCCATTTCTCTTTCACCAATTGACATTCATTTCACAACATCAAAATGGTATGGCACCTCTACAAGGAATATCTCTTATCGATTCACTCACTAGTCTTTTGCCACCATAGACAAATAGGAGCCCAATCAATTGCCTCCCATGCAAGGCCCCACACAACCCAATCTTTTCACCTTACAAGAATTTGATCCAAGACCCAAGCAATGGACATTCTCAAATCCCCCAAGTAGAAGATAAAAAGTTTGCCCTTTTGCATACTACCACCTATTGCTACTCAAAAATACAAAATGAGCATGTATAATGGGCTTTGATTGGTATGGTCTATAATGCTCATTGTCATGCCATGACACATAGATAACGTGTCAAGATTTTTTTATGTGATACTACTGACGTGCTCTTTTGCACCAACTACCTCCTTGTATAGGATCCTTGACCCTATCTTTAGGAAACTCCGTGACATGCAGGTGTGGGTGTGTAGTCGTAATCCCTTAAAAATAGCTGATGCAAAGCATTGTATGTCAGAAAAACAAAAAGGAGAACCTATTCATAGCTCACTAGTCGGACTTACGTAGGAATCATGTCCCACTTAAAGGGCATCTTTCACTTGTCTTGACATTACTCCCCTCTTGACATTACTCCCCTCTTGACTAGCTCACTAGTCGGACTTACGTAGGAATCATGTCCCACTTAAAGGGCATCTTTCACTTGTCTTGACATTACTCCCCTCTTGAAGGAGAGTTTTCGCCCTCCAAAACAACAATAAAAAATATCTTCCTAAGAGCACTTATGTTTTCCTAATCTAAACATGCATTAGTTCTATCGGTCCACTTGGAAAATTCCAAATCTTGTACTCATACATGAAATATCTGCTCATAGCAAAGACCGAACTTTGTAAAATTGGAATATTGCTATCAAAGTGATAATGGCAACCTCTAAAGATACTATCCCTTTGGCTTAAAGGGATCTCTACTTAAATATTAAACTAATAGGAAAGCCTAGATGCCCTAACGTAAGCAAAACTCATTGCTCTTATTCGTGAAGCACTTCCTGTCGGAAGCTGGAATGCTTTATGTACTAGTGTAGATCAGTCAAGCGAACGATCACCAGTTGAAATTTCTTGTGTTTCCAAATCTTGTACTCATACATGAAATTATCTGCTCGTAGCAAAGACCGAACTTTTTAAAATTGGAATATTGCTATCAAGACAATGGCAACCTCTAAAGGGACTATCCCTTTGGCTTAAAGGGATCTCTACTTAAATATCAAACTAATAGGAAATCCTGGATGTCCTAACGTAAGCAAAACTCATTGCTCTTATTCATGAATTAGCACTTCCTTTCAAAACCTGGAACGCTTTATGTACTAGTGTAGATCACTTATACGAACAATCACGAGTTGAAATTTCTTGTGACACATAAAAACATTTGGCACCATGTGTCAAAGTCCACCAATACATCGTGAGGTATTCACTAATACTGGGGAGGGGATTCCACTTGCCTGCATCCCACTAGGAAAACTCCCCTATATACAATCTCTTGTGTAGTAACCTAGTCCCCCTATTTGCAGAGATTGAAGCGCTAAGATAACCCCTTGCATACTGCCTCTATAGTGTTAACATGACCTACTTTATATATACAAGCAATATAGTAGCTTAGAGAAATTTTCAATAACTCCATAAAAACATTTTGCCTCATTACTAAAAATTCATGACATTGGAGAAGCACATTATGTGAGTTTGTCTAAACTTTATTGGGATTCTGTATGGTAGTACTCAAAAGGATATCTAAACACAAACTTTTCCCCCATATATATATATATATATATATATATATATATATATATATATATATATATATATATATATATATATATATATATAGAGAGAGAGAGAGAGAGAGAGAGAGAGAGAGAGAGAGAGAGAGAGAGAGAGGACGTAAAGAGGACCTCCCTAATTTCTAAGTAGTACCCTAAAGTATCATCTATTCCCCCCCCTTCTCCCCCTTCTTCCTTTAAGCGTATGGTACGTGTAAGGCCAAGGGTAGCCGAATTGGGTAGGGCCCTACAAAGGGGGTCTAAGTAGGATGGGTGTAGCAAGAAGTTCCTAACTCACTCTTGGTCTTAGATTGTTATCAGAGGAGCTATGGAAATCCTAACTAGGTTGATATTTGTATGCATGCACAAGGGAATCCATGAAGGAGATCGACGAGGAAGAAGATGGCTTGGGGGGCATGTCAAGGCTGCCTAACACCAAGGTGTGGTGACCTACACCAAATCATCTCTCTCTCTCTCTCTCTCTCTCTCTCTCTCTCTCTCTCTCTCTCTCCATAAGCTTGACAAAATGTGGCATGTAATGTGCATCCTCTCTCCCTCTTCAAGCCCACTACATGACATCGCTTGATTGGGGAGGCCTTGGGTTCTCACCCACAGGCCACTTCAATATTAATTTTGAGATGGGGTGGCCAAGGCATGAATGCAACCTTGCGGATTTGTGATCCCTTGCAATCTAATCGAGGCCATGTCAAGGTCTTGCATTTGCCAGGCCTTGTCAACATATATAATAGTAGCAAACTCAGCAGCTCATAAAGAATCAAAATAGCGATGATCTTGCAAAGCATCATAAGGTACTTAAGGCAAGGTGGAGTACAAGGGCTAATACTCTCAACTCCTAATTGGCATATTGGCATTCTATGGATGGCAACCCCTTTCAAGATTCAATTTTGGCCAATAAGTTTGCCAAGTCAAAGCTATTGTGGCTTCTAATTACTCCGACAAGGTAATTTGAATGGTCTCTAACGTCAACATCAGTATTGATTTACTTTCGGCATTTTTTTTCACTTTTGCAAATTGGTTTGGCATGGCCACTCGACTTTCATTTTAGCGCTTTCTCATTGACGCTCACTACAAATATTTGGCAACAATTTCACAATGTGGCTAGATTCAAGGTATTCATTTCTTGCCTATCAACCCCTTGCACTGTGGATTTGGATATTGATATGCATCATGAATTTGACTTTGAGCATCCTGTACTCGTTACATCTGTTGTTTCCTCATTGTCGATTATTGTCAGGAGGGTGCCCGCACGACAACAAGCATGGATTGCTTGACTTCCAAGAATGTAGGGCATTACAATTACACATATTTATCATTGAAACAAACTTGTACTCTTCAATGAAAGTGCCACAAAAATTTATAATCTGGTATTGCAATATCTGTATCATCAAGACAAGGGTCCTACAAGTGAGTAGCCTAGGGTTCCATCAGGCACTATACCTATAAACCTTCCCCTTGGCATGCTGGAGCAAGTCTCAAATCTGGGTTCATGTCCTATTCGCTCCCAAAAATGGTGGACAAGATGTTGAAAAACACGAAACCACCGACCTTTCATAGGGAGGAGAAAGAACACAACAAGGATGAAGTGAGTATTTCCTAAGTAAATGGGATGGCATCCATGATGTACATCAAAATATGAATACAGTCAAGGCACTACAAACTAGTTCGACACTAGAAGGTAAAGCTGAAAAATCATGTATGTCACTCTAGGAGAAGATCATCCTGCCGTGTTCATGGGCTGCCTTTGAGGTTGTGTTTGAAAAGGAATTTCTACCCACTAATGAGAAGGACAAAGTACTCTCTACCTAGCTAAAGGTTTTTGTTTAGTGAGATTTAAAAAGGCCTCCGATGTGGAAAAGATCCTTGACAGAGGGCCCCTAGTATTTAATAGGACTACGGTTTGTGTGGTGCCTTGGGAGCCAGTGTTTGTCTCAGCCGAATCTCTACAAGGGTTTCATCCTGTCTGGGTTGAGTTTATGGGACTGCCTAGCTGGCAGTGGAAAAATCTCAAGATGCTTGCTAGCCAACTGGGCACTCCCTTATTTATATCTAGCAAGAGAGGGTTTGGCAGAACCTCAAACAGGGTTTGTATAGGCTGGGATGTGTCTAAAATGCCACCTAAAAGCATGGTTATCAATGTCGGAACTGGGCTAGTTACTATTCCGCTAAACTTTGGAACATACTTTGGGGCATGTTTTGAATGCAACAACTTTGGACACTTCGCCAAGGACTGCCCCTTGAGGTCTAATGATACTGCAGCTCCGGCAGCACAGGCCCTCGGTAAAATGGAATCCCCGATGGAAGAACTGGAGAAGCAAGGAGGCAGGGACGAAGGGGCAAATGCAGAGAAGGATAAAGGAGGTATGGTATGTGACAAAATGGATATTAAGATGCAAAATAAGATTGTGGAGGAATCGATCCCCATACAACAAACTTCGGAAGGCGCAGGCAATAATAATATGATCGTTACTCCCGATGCTACCCCCAAATTTATGACAATGACAACGATGATGGTTGTCCAAGTTCTCGGTCTAAAAAGAGCCAGAAGAGTGAAGGAAGTGGAAAGAGACTCCAAAGTGCTGCAATTCGTGAGAACACTTGAGGTGAAAGGATCTAATACATGCTCCACCCCTTTGAAAGGAGTAGGGTTCACTGTCCCAGTGCACAATCCATTTACAGCGTTGCAAGAAAAGAAATCCCCTAACTTGGAACCCCAGGATTCTCCTGAGACCAAGGAGAGCGGGGGGGGGGGGGATGATTCCCAATGAACCCCTAATTTATGATGGAGTCTCTCACTATCCAATCTTGGAACGTAAAGGGGTTGAAAACCTGTGAGAAGAGTATCCTATTGTGGGAGGAAATAAAAAAGGAGAAGACAGTCAACTGCTGGGCCATCCAGGAACACCACTTAGATGCCCATAGCAAGAGAAAGCAGGTGCTAAGAAAGAAACTGGTATTCTATGGAGAAGGAAGTAGTGGTTTCAATGGTGTCCTCACCATTGTGGTTGGAGAATTGGAGCCGAAGTTGGTTCTTAACTACCCATCCGACAAAATCCTTGGGATTAGAATCAGATGGGAAGGGAATCTCTTCACCATTGTGAATGTGTACGGCCCATGCAATGCAAAAGAAAGAGCTAAACTGTGGATGCATCTTAGAGATACTTCTATTGAAGGGGAGTGGCTGTTGGTTGGCGACTTCAATATGGTAGAAAAGAGCAGGGATAGAACATGATCCTCCAGTATGCTGGCCGGCTTGGAAAGGTCTAAATGGCAAAGTCTGTGCAAAAAGTGGGCGATGATCGACTTATGGGAAGTCGGCCCATGGAACAACACACCTGGTTTCACCTACACAAGACTCCAGTATGCCCGCACTGCCTCTATTCTAGACAGATGCTATTGCTCACACCAAGCTTACTGGATACCGTCGATGATGGAGATGAAGGTAGTCCCAAAAAAAAGCCTTTCGGATCATATCCCTCTGCACATGAATTTAAAGAATAATAAAGGGGAGGAGAGACCCCAAGAGGTGAGAAAAAACTATTAGTAACAGGGGCACACCTATTCAAAGACCCTCTTTTCAGGAATTTGACCAAGAAAGCACTGGGTAAGCTCAAAACAGATCTCAACCTCAACAAACACAATGCGTGGGACCTCTTTGCTCGGAGCATCCAGAAAGCAATCAAAACCTCGGGCCCCCAAATTAAGAAAGCTAGGGAGGTACACCTTCTCCATCTGACAGCGGAGGTACAATTGCTTACCTCCATAATAGCCAATGGGCATGCTATTGAGGAGGAACACAACGATGGCTTGAAGCCAAATCTAACCTTCCTAATGAGCATCTAGAAGATATCAGAAAGGCAAGACTTCTATCGAGGGAGACTTTTCTTGAACCTGAAGCCTCCAATCAAGCCCAATTTTTTAGTGCTTTAAAAGAAGAGCCGGGGCAACGTCCGCTTGCTCTAAGATGAGAAAGGGACAGCAGTCCATAACAAGGATGAGATGGCTGGTTTGATGTTGAGCTATCTTAGTCAAATTATCGGATAGCCAGAGATCCAGTCCCAAGAAGTGGAAGAAGCCAGAGGGACCTTACTGCAGAGTGTCAAGAAGGAAATTCCCCACTCAGAAGCTAACGGCTTGGAACTGGCATTCTCCGAAGACGAATGTTCACTAGCATTGCAAGCCCTTGGCAAGGAAAAGTCCCCCGGTTGGGATGGATGAGGGTGGAATTCTAACGAGAATTTTGGGATGATCTCAAGGCCTTGGGCCTCACCTATGCCGGTTGGTACATGTACTGGGGGCTAGAAGCCAGTCAGAGCTCCTATTCAACGATAGAATTGTTGGCTCTTTTGAGGTCAAAAGGTCTATTAAGTAGGGATGCCCTCTAGCCCCCCTACGTTTTGCCATAGGGTCACATCCTTTAATCACGATGCTCGAAGCTAGTGCGGAATGAGGGGAGTTGCAGGGCCTTGCTTTGCCAGGAAATAGCCAACTCCTAGCTAAACTTTTTGCAGGCGATCCTCTCCTCTTCTTGAATGCGTGCCCCCAGTTCATTAGAAAAGCTCTGGAGATTGTACAAATATTCTCAGTAGCTTCGGGGTCCCAATGTAATATAGAGAAGTCAAGGCTGATCTCCCTATCAAAAAATGACTCATTTGACCCCTCTGTCTGGTCGGGGCAGATTGTCACAAAAGGGAATATCTTCAGACATCTGGGAGCCCCATTAAGGGTGGATGTAACTCACAAGCAAAGATTTGGGTGGGTGCTTGATAAAATTAAAACAAAAATGAGTAGGTGGGAGTATGCTCTTCTCCCATTCCCAAGTTGGATAAAAGTGATGAATGATTTTATGATACCTTACATTGCCTTCATTAGCCTGCTTCTCAAGATGGCTAAGTGAAAGAGTTCTTAAAACCAGCAAAAAGGTTCTTATGGAAAACAACACAAAATCCTCTAGACCATGGCAATGGGCCCGTTGGGAATCAGTTGCTCGGCCGGTGAATCAATGAGTCCTTGGAATTATCAACCCTATGGCCCATGCAAAAGCTTGTTGCGCCAAGTTTGTTGTTTCCTTAGCTAAACAGGAGCAAGTTTGGGATGTCATGGTCAGAGATATGATAGAAGCAGCTAAACTTGGCTCGAAGGGTGGAAAGTGGAGAGGGGTGGAGGTTTATGACAAACTGTTAGCCCCGGAGGGGTTTACCTTAAGACTGGGGGGTAGCTCAGGAGAATTGATAAGAAAATGCAATAGAGCAGTAGGAGTCTTAAAGTGGGGGGAAGAAGTAAGGTACTTCAAGAACTCCATTTTGCATTGGTCCCCCTATCTTTCCAAAGTTGTAGATCCGCTACAAACTGCCTATTGGATTGAGACAGCCAGGAAACTGAATAATAAGGGTTTGAAGCGACTTGGGTACTTTTGGAACAGTGGAAACAAGAGTTGGAAAACCATTGACCTTCTGGTTACCCAATACCAACTTAATAGCTTGGAGGTTTTTCTTGTCAACAAAGTGATGAAAGAGCTTGAAAATTTAGTGATGCCAATCTATGATTTGGAGCTTGACTCGAATGCCTAGAAATGGCCCAGAAGCAGTCTTTTTGAAAACCGCATCCTAAAAGCCTTTATCAAACAATGATGAATTGGTCTAGCCCCCTTAACAAGCTATGGAGAAAACAATGGCCGGAGGAAAGGTGGGAGCAAGCAATGGAGAACATATGGAAGCCAAAGGTTCCTCAAGACATGAAGGTTTGTTTATGGAAGGTTATTTGGGGTGCTCTTCCGACGGGGGTGAAGATTCCGAAGAGAGGGATTGGGTCAGATTGATGCTTGAGGTGCAGGATGGCTAGTGAAGATTTGAGCCACCTATTCATGGACTGCCCAACTATCAAAGGCCTCATAGGGAAAATATGCAAGTGGGTCCAAAGAACATAAAAAATTAGTTTTTTCAAGACTGGCCTATTCCTTGGAGGTAAGAATTCAGGTAGTCCTGCCCTCCTCGTCAACACTCAAATCGTCAGATACTTCTTATACATAATGTATGGAAAACAAGGAACCACCGTGTGTTTGAAGGAGATTTTGAGGTGGCAAGCTTCGCAGAAATTATTCAAGAAAGCAAAGTGCTAATTTGGACGCTCGGGCGCAAGCAACACTCGGAGGATTGGTCTAGGACTACTTGTGCTTTGTCCTCAGCAGATGGAATGCCTAGGTCGGGGGAGAATCTTGGCCATCGATAAATAAAAGATCTCAGAAGGACAAGATTATGGACCTTGTGTGTCAAGGAGGAGGGGGTGGGTTGGTAGGGGTGGCTGCCCTGATAGCCGATGTAATTATAGTCCCTAGATGATGTCATGGCTCAACAAGAGCATGACAAGACCTTGTAATTTTTTGGGATGTTCAATATAATCTACTCACAATTGTGAGTTTTGCTTTAAAAAAAAGAAAGAAAGAAATTAATGGCTTATGCATCAAGACAAATTTGTAAAACTGGGCTATTTAATCATTGTATATATCTAAAGTATGTCCCTCTAATTTTGCGAAGCAGGTGAATTAAGGGGGATCTTGGGAGATCCCTTCCATCTCTTCAAAGTGAAAAAGCGAGGAGCTCTCATGTGGAGGAAAGAGAAAAGGGGTGCCATGTGTGTTGGCGAAGACGCAGGAGAGAGAGATATTTTGTCTCGATGGCAACCAGAACAGGGGTGCAAATGAGGATGAGGCCGGAGGCCAGTGCACGGACAAAGGCATAGGCTGGCTGGTCCGCGATGGTGTTCAAGCTATGCACCTATGTGCGGGATGGGACGAGCAAGGGGAGGACCAACGCAGTGAGGAGTGGGAAAGCCAGGGAGGCCGAGGAGAATCCGACTACAAAGGGGTGGTGGTGTGCTACTCTCTCTCTCTCCCTTGTTGGAACTTGTAGTGTCAGACAATTGAGGTTGGAATGTGTGCGTCGTTTGTCTCCAACACTAGGCGCATGGAGAGTGGATCTCGATGTTGATAGGGTGCTCTCCCAAGAGCAAATGCTGGTGGACCATGTGCAACGGAGAAATCATCCAAGTCTATGTCGATGAATGTCATCAGCCCAAGTGGGTAACACCACATTTGTGATGCGATCTTGACATGGGTACCCAAGACCCGGGGAATCAGGCATGCAAAGGATGCCTTGGGTGCTATGCGCAGGAGCTGTCATGTGAAGCCGTTTGTGGAGCACGAGCATGTCGCTGAGGAGCAAGGCACCCACATACACCACAAGCTGCAGAAAAGGGGCCTTTATGAGAAGGAATACTCTGACGCTTTAGTCACTATGTATCAAAGTATGGTGAGCTTCAGAAAGCTCAGGCATTACTCGATCTGCATCACAATAGCAGTATGTCCATGGACTTCACTTATTGCTCACAGGCTATGCTCGACAAGGGAAGGGCCAAGATGCTTTGAACAATTTCGAACAGATGCAACGTGCGGGTATTCCTCCTAATGCAATGAGCTTTGCATGCGGGGCGAGGACAAAGCAACGTGGGAATCGATGACAAACAAACTTTTGCTTTTGCGAAGGCGAGGTAATAAAATAATGAAATGCAAAATAGACCCAGTATATGTCCCTACAATGAGAGGACATTCTCATTGTAGGCAAAGGACATTCTCACCTACTTGAAAGGTTTGAATCAAGTGGCCCATCTTCAAAATTTGAATCAAGTGGCCCACCTTCAAAATATCCTTGGACCACTTGCTTATGCAAACAATGATCAAAAGCCCCTAGTACGTTAAGTCATTCCTAGCTTCCTCGGTTTAGGTGACTTGGAAAGATTAGTTAGGCTGCTAGGCATGTTAAAACTTATAAACCTCTCATAAAATAGTTTTCTAGATTATATATTTACCTTTTAAAAGTCCAAAAACTACAGATGTAAGTGAAGCGAGATGAAAAAAACTTCAAAGGAATCAAAAAATATGATTATCATAAATTTGAATCTCTCATTAAAATATATATGATGTTCCATGTAAAATTTGAAAATATTAATTTTTTTGAAAAAGATTAAACGTTTGAATTTTCTTTTGGAGAAGCCTTAAAGGAAAGTGTGTATTTTAGCAATAAGGATTTTGAAAGATAAATTAAAGAAAAGCAATAGAAAAACTCATAAAAGAACTACACTCGAGATGATTTCTTTTAGATCTCAATTTGTTGAAACCCAACCCCACTCGAGAGATACATGTTAAACACTCACATATGAACTACCTTGCATGCTTCAAAAACAATAACAAGCCAAAAACCATAACCCCTAAAAGATTTGGAGTGGCAACGGTGGTGACCACACTCACATATATAGCACGCGTCAAATTTAATGATAGCCCTATGCTTCAATTCTCCTCCACAAGAAAACTTTGGGCCGTTGTATGCGTTCATGGATTCCTCTATCTTCTCTTTGAGTTTGCAAATTCACTTAAGCATTAGAATATTGTGGAAGTCTTTTGGAGGGTCTTGTATGAAAACTAATTTTCTCTATGGAAGAAAACAAGGTGAAGACTTCACGATTGTACAAATGTTCTCCGTGGCCTTGGGATCTAAGTCTAATAGAGAGAAGTCAAGGCTGACCTTCCTATCAAAAAATGACTCCTTTGACCTTTCCGATTAGTCGTGGGAGGTTGTCACAAAAGGGAATCTTTTCAAACATTTGGGGCTCCCTTTGGAGGTGGACGTAACTCACAAACAAAGATTTCAATGATTCCTTAGAAAAATCAGAACAAAACTGAGTAGGTGGGAGTATGCTCTTCTCCTATTTCCAAGCCGGGTAAAAGTGATTAATGGCTTTATGCTCCCTTATATTGCCTTCACTAGCCCGCTTCTCAATATGGCTAAGTGTCACTCGAAAGAGTTCTCAAAACCAGTAATTTGTTTTCTAATGGAAAAACAACACGAAATCCTCTAGGCCATGGCAATGGGCCTATTGGGAGTCAGTCACTCGGCTAGTGAATCAAGGAGACCTCAGAATTCTTCACCCTGTGGCCATGCAGAAGCTCGTTGCGGGAAATTTTTAGTCTCCTTGTCTAAATAGGATCAAGCTTGGGCTATCATGATCAAAGATATGATAGAAGCAGCTAAACTTGGCTCAAAAGGTGGAAAATGGAGAGAGGTAGAGGTTCATGACAAACTATTAGCCCCAACATGGTCTACCCTAAGTCTGGGGGGTAGCTTTAGGAGAACTGGTAAGGAAATGCAACAGAGCAGCGGGAGTCTTAAAGTGGGGGGAAGAAACTAGATACTTCAAGAACTTCATTTTTCAATGGTCCCCCTAGCTTTCCAAAGTTGTAGATCCGCCACAAAATCCCTATTGGATAGAAACACCCAAGAAATTGAATAATAAGGGGCTCAATCGACTTGGGCACTTCTGGGATAGTGACAGCAAGAGTTGGAAAACCATTGACCTTCTAGTAACTCACTAACAGCTTAATGGCTTGGAGGTTTTGCTAGTCAACAAAGTGATGGAAGAGCTTGACAATGTAGTGATGCCAATCTGTGAATCGGAGTTTGACTGGAATACCTGGATGTGTCCTAGCTTAATATCGTGCCGTTTTTAATTTCAAAATTCTAGTTGAGAGCAAGGGGAAAAGGACAAATTTTGTCCCAAAATAAAGAAAATAGTGTAAAAACTTGAAAAATAAATCTAATTTTCTAAAATTTCGTGCAAATTGAAGAAAAGGAATTTTGTATGTCTAAAAAAATGATTTTTTTCAAACACTTTAATGGGAGGGAGAGAGAGAGAGAGAGAGAGAGAGAGAGAGAGAGAGAGAGATGCACACACACACAGTCACTTTCAAGTCATTTCAAGCCTTACTATACTCATTTGAACATTTTCATCATTTAAAATTAATGTGATGGTGACTATTAGGGGCGGCTAGAGGTGCGAAAAATAATTGCATATTTTTTCTACCCCTCCCCTATGGCCTTCTTGGCAAAAAATCATCAAACATACGGGCAACATACCCCTCCCCCCCCTAAGAAATATAAAAATAAAATTAAAAACCCAAGCACATACCAGAATGCCAATAAAAGCAAGCAATGGGTGTTGGGTTTGGAAGGGCTATCAAGTACTAATGCCAGTTAAAAATAACTTATGTTTGTTAAAAAAAAAAAGCAAAACTCACAATTGTGAGTGAATTATATTTATCAACCCAAATAATTACAAGGTCTTGTCATGCTCGTGTTGAGCCATGACGTCATCCAGGGACCATAATTACATCGGCTATTAGGGCAACCATCCCACCCAACTCGCCCCCTTATCCTTGATACATAGGGTCCCTTATCATGTTCTTCTCAGATGTTTTACTTACCGATAGCCAAGATTTTCCCTCGTCCTAGGCATGCCCTCTGCTGTCAACAAGGCACAAGTAGTCCTAGACCAATCCTCCGATCAGTGTTGCTTATGTCCGAACGTCAATATTAGCACTTTTCTTTCTTGTATAATTTCTGCGAAGCTTGCCACTTCAAGACCTCTTTCAAACACACGGCGGTTCCTTGTCTGCCATAAATTATGTAAGAAGACGTATTGACGATTTGAATGCTGATGAGGATGGCAGGACCACCTGAATTCTTCCCTCCAAGGAAAAGATCAGTCTTGTAAAAACCAATTTTCCATGTTCTTTGGACCCACTTACATATTTTTCTACGAGGCCTTTGATAGTAGGGCAATCCATGAAGAGGTGTGCCAGATCTTCACTAGCCAACCTACACCCCAAGCATCGATCTGACCCAATCCCTCTTTATTGAATCTTTACCCCCGTCGGTAGAGCACCCCAAATTACCTTCCACCAAAATACCTTCATGTGTTGTGGAACCTTTGGCTTCCAGATGTTCTCCATTACTTGCTCCCACCTTTCCTCCATTACTTGTTCTCCACTACTTGCTTCCACCTTTCCTCCATCCATTGTTTTTACCATATCTTGCTAAGGGGGTTAGACCAATTCTTCTTATGCATCATTGTCTGGTAAATGTCTTTTAGGATGGGGTTTCCATAAGAGACTGCTTCCGCACCATTTCCAGGCATTCCAGTCAGACTCCGAGCCACAGATAGGCATCACTATATTGTCAAGCTCTTTCCTCACTTTGTGGACCAGCAAGACCTCCAAGATATTCAATTGGTACTGGTTAACCATGAAGGTCAATGGTTTTCCACCTCTTGTTGTCACTGTCCCATAATTGCCCCAATCGATTCAGACCCTTATTATTCAGCTTCCTGGCTGTGTCTATCCAATAGGGAAATTGAATCCAGGGGGACCAATGCAAAATGGAGTTCTTGAAGTATCTGGTTTTTTCCCCCCACTTTAAGACTCCTGCTGCTCTATTGCATTTTCTTACCAATTCTCTTGTGTTGCCCCCCAGTCATAGGGTAGTCCACGTCGGGGCTAACAGGTTGTCATGAACCTTCACCCCTCTCCACTTTCCACCTTGCGAGCCAAGTTTATCTGCTTCTATCATATCTTTGATCATGACAGCCCAAACTTGATCCTGTTTAGCCAAGGAAACAACAAATTTGGCGCAACAAGCTTCTGCATGGTCCACAGGGTTGAGAATTTCGAGGCCTCCTTGATTCATCGACCGAGCAATTGATTCCCAATGGGCCCATTGCCATGGTCTAGAGGATTTCGTGTTGTTTTTCCATAAAAACCTTTTCACTGGTTTTAAGAACTCTTTCCAGTGACACTTAGCCATCTTGAGAAGCGGGCTAGTGAAGGCAATATAAGGAATCATAAAGGCATTTATCACTTTTATCCAACTTGGGAATGGGAGAAGAGCATACTCCCACCTACTCATTTTTGTTTTGATTTTTTCAATCACCCACTCAAATCTTTGCTTGTGAGTTACGTCCACCCCCAAGGGGGCTCCCAGATGTCTAAAGATATTCCCTTTTGTGACAATCTCCCCCGAGCAGTCAGAAGGGGCAAATGAGTCATTTTCCGATAGGGAGATCAACCTTGACTTCTCTATATTACACTGGAACCTTGAAGCTACTGAGAATATTTGTACAATCTCCAAAGCTTTCCTGATGACCTGGGGGCACACCTTCAAGAAGAGGAGAGAATCGTCTGCAAAAAGTTTTTCTAGGAGTTGGATATTTCCAGGCAAAGCCAGGCCTTGCAACTCCCCTCGTTCCACACTAGCTTCAAGTTTCGTGATTAAAGAATGTGATCGTATGAAAAAAAGTAGGGGGACTAGAAGACATCCCTGCGTAATAGAGCTTTTGACCTCAAAAGAGCCCACAACTCTATCATTGAATAAGAGCTCTCACTGGATTCCAGCTCCCAGTACACTTACCAGATGACAAAGTCGCGGCCCAAAGCCCAGAGCTTCCATGGCCACTTCTATATATGTCCATGTTATTCTGTCATAAGCCTTATCCAGGTCCAACTATAGCAGTACACACTCTTTCTTTGTGATAGTTGTGTACTCGATGCCCACCGTTGTTGCTGCCAAGATGTTATCATAAATGGATCTTCCTTTGATGAACGCATGTTGATGGGGAGAGATGATCTTGGTTAGTAAGGGGGCTAGTTTGAGGGCTACAGCTTTATCAATAATTTTATAGGCCACCGACATCATTGTTATAGGGTGCCAGTGTTTTAGTTGAGAGCAACAAATCTGTTTGGGGATGGGTTTGATAAGTTCTCTCTTTACACTTTCTCCAACGACCCTTCGACAATGGATTTATTGGCGAGCCTTGTGATTGGGATATTGAGATCGTCCCAAAATTCTCTATAGAATTCCACCGTCATCCCATTCCAACCAGGGGACTTTTCCTTGCCAAGGGCTTACAATGCTAGTGAACATTCGTCTTCAAAAAATGCCCTTTCCAAGAAACTAGCTTCTGAGTGGGGAATCTTCTTCTTGACACTCTGAAGTAAGGCCCCTTTGGCTTCTTCCACTTCTTGGGACTAGATCTCTGGCCGTCCAATGATTTGACTAAGAGAGCTCAGCATCAGACTAGCCATCTCATCCTGGTTATGAGTTGCTGTCCCTTTCTCATCATCGAGCGAGCGGACGTGGATGTGGCTCTTCTTGATTCGTAAAGCCCTAAAAAATTGAGCTTGATTAGAGGCTTCAGGTTATAGGGAGGTCTCGCTGGAGAGAAGCCTTGCCTTTCTGATATCTTCTAACTGCTCATTAGCAAGGTTAGATTTGGCTTCGAGGAATCGCTTGTGCTCATCCTCAGTAGCAAGCTCATTCGCTTTTTTGGAGGTAAGCACCTGTACCTCCGCTGTAAGATGCAGAAGGTGTACCCCCCTAGCTTTCTTGATTTGGGGGCCCGAGGTTTTGATTGCTTTCTGGATGCTCCGCAAAGAGGTCCCACGCATTGTGTTTGTTGAGGTCGACATCTTTTTGAGCTTACCTAGTGCTTTCTTGGTTATATTCCTGAAAAGAGGGTCGTTGAGTAGGTGTGCCCCTGTTACTAACATTTTTTTTCCACCTCTTTGGGTCTGCTCCTCCCCTGTATTCTTCTTAAAATGTA
This sequence comes from Adiantum capillus-veneris, assembly GCF_014529385.1. Classification (NCBI taxonomy): domain Eukaryota; kingdom Viridiplantae; phylum Streptophyta; class Polypodiopsida; order Polypodiales; family Pteridaceae; genus Adiantum; species Adiantum capillus-veneris. Next base: position 111,562,899 of record NC_140931.1, on the reverse strand, counting down.
GGTGCAGAGGTATGTGATCCGATAGGCTTTTTGTTGGGACTACCTTCGTCTCTATCAACGATGGTATCCAGTCCGCTTGGTGTGAGCAATAGCATCTATCCATCCTGGAGGTAGTGGGGGCATACTGGAGGCTTATGTAGGTGAACTCGGGCCTACTGTTCCATGGGCCAATTTCCCATAAGTCGATCAACACCCATTTTTCGCACAAAAGTTGCCATTTAGACCTTTTTGAGCCAGCCAGCATACTGGAGGATCCTGTTCTATCCCTGCTATTTTCTACCATATTGAAGTCGCCAACCAACAACCACTCACCTTCAATGAGAGTATCTCTAAGATGCATCCATAGTTTAGCTCTGTCTTTTGCATTGCAAGGGCCGGTGAACAATGGTGAAGGGATGCCCTTCCCATCTGATTCTAATCCCCAAGATTCTGCAGGATGGGTGGTTTAGAACCAACTTCGGCTACAATTCTCTATCTACAATGTTGAGGATGCCATTGAAATCGTTACTTCCTTCTCCATAGAATACTAGTTTCTTTCCTAGCTCCCACTTTCTCTTGCTATGGGCATCTAAGTGGTGTTCCTGGATGGCCCATCAATTGACTACCTTCTCCTTTTTAATTTCCTCCCAGAATAGGGTACTCTTCTTACGGGTTTTCAACCCCTTTATGTTCCAAGATTGGATAGTGAGAGACTCCATCATTAATGAGGGGTTCATTGGGAAAGAGGAACGAATTCTTCAACATCCAAATCATCCCCTCCCCCCCCTCTCCTTGGTCTTAGGAGAATCCGGGGGTTCAAAGTTTGGAGATTTCTTTTCTTGCAATGCTGCAAATGGATTGTGCAGTGGGACAGCGAACCCCCCTCCTTTCACCTCAAGTATTCTCACGGCTTGAAGTACTTTGGAGTCTTTTGCCACTACCTTAACCCTTTTGGCTCTTTTCAGACCAGGGACTTGAACAACCGTCATTGTTGTCATCGTCATAAATTTTGGGGTAGCAGCGGAAGTAATGATCTTATTATTATTGCATGCACCTTCGGAGATTCGTTGTATGGGAATCAATTCCTCCACAATCTTTTCCTGCATTTTTAAATCCATCATACCTTCTTTATCCTTCCCTGCATTTGCCCCTTTGTTACTACCTCCTTGCTTCTCCAGCCCTTTGTTGGAGCTATATATGGCTCACTCTACTCAACTTGGTCTCACCTATATATTTGTATCTTGTCCTCAATATGAATCAGTCTTTGGGAGCGTATATGGTGTGTCTCTTGTCTCGTCTCTCTCTCTTTCTCTCTACATCTCAACATGGTATCAGAGCAGTAACGATCATGCGCCGATTCAATTCATGGTGACAAAACAATATGTGTATGCGATTTGCATGTAAGATTCAAAAATTGCTACAATTTTTATTTTTGAGCATTGATTCTTGTTAATTGTGGTTGTTTTGTGTTAAGAAGAATATGATTAGTGTTTTGTGTGACGTTTATTGCTAATCAATCTAATCGTTGATTACTCTTTCTTGTTCATGACACCCTGAACTTCATCTCCATTTTTCTTGCTGTTCTGCTCAAAATTTGGAGAAACGGGAAAAGCGCAATAACACTTTTCATCCAAAACTTGTTCGTCTCCTCGAGCTCTTCGATTTGAGTTCTAGGTTTGCGTCAATCGGAGTTCGCAGCAGAAAGTTATGCTGTTTTTACTGCAATTGAGCTTGACGCAGCTTTCTTCGTCCTACTTCTTCGTGAAGCGTCCGCGACCGTTTTTCTTATTTTGGCGTTAACTTTTTCGAGAAGATTTAGCTTTTTGCTATTCATATTGTGGCCGTCAATCTTGCGTCTCACGCCACTCTATTTTGAGGACTCTTTTATTATTAACGTCTCCTTTACCCTGCCGTTTTTGGGTGACGTCTCTCACATCTTTGGAAGTTCCTTGAGCATCCTTCTTACGTTTATCGTTGAGAGAACGCAGTCCTCATATCTCTCTCATTCTCAATTGCGGCCTTCACCATATATGGTGTGCAAATTCTGCGATCTTATCTTATACGTCTTCTCGCAACAAGATATGGCTATGAATATTCTCGTCAACGGCTTTCCTTTTGGCCAGCGTTCTGTTCCTCCTTTCCAAGGTCAAGGTTTTCCAGGCTGGAAAGCAAAGATGTTGTTAATTCTTGAAGGCGATGAACTCTCCGATGTTGTTCTTGGAAATCGTGTTTGTCCGCCTCAGCCTGTTGATACGGATAATGATAACGTGTTTATCACTGAAGGACCTATATTTGAAGATTGGAATGTTGCCTATACGGATTGGCAACGACGTGATAAAGCAGCTCGTCGGTATATTCTTTCTGCTCTTACTGATTCCCTTTTGCTTGATATGTACGAACTGCCTACTTCCCATGACGTATGGAAGTACTTTATTGCAAACTTTCAGAAGAAATCTGTCACAGAAATACTTTATTTGAGAGGGTTGCTTAACAAGTTACAATATGAAGTTGGTACTGCCATGACGGGACATATTGAATCTTTCAAATCTATTATTAATCAACTTGCTGCTGCCGGTGATCCTGTTCCACAAAAGCAACTGATTACACTTCTCCTTGATACGGTGAAGGACTCTTCTTATGATAACATTGTTACTATTCTCTCTAATAAAGATGGTCTTGATTTTGACCAAGCCTGCATGTCTTTAATTGAATACTCTCAACGTCAAGAACGTCGTAATGCTAGTCATGAAACAGCTATGCTTTCACACGAGGAGACTGAGTCACAACAGATGGAACGGGCTTTTTATGCTCGAAGGTGTCCATTTCAACGAGGAAACCGCAGAGGTGGCCGTCGCGGTAATATTTTCTCTCGTCTCAAATTTCCTAATAAGCAATGTTCTTACTGCAACAGAAATGGCCATACTGAAGATGATTGTTGGGCACGTCAATATGATGAAGAACACAATATTACCACAAAACAACCACGTTTATCTAGAGACTCTTCTTCTTCTTCTTGTGAATATTGTGGACGATCTGATCATCCCACTCATATGTGCTATAAGCGTCGATTCGACACAGATCGGAATAGAGCATATGCTACTGAACATCGAAACAACATTGTACCAGAAACAAGCTGCGTCCTATGTTCAGTTGCTCCAGACAGAATACTTCATGTACGCGATGGATCACTTTTTATTGTCGATTCTGGTGCTACAGGAAATATGACATATCAGTCTAAGTGGCTCCATAACTATCATCCACTGCCAGTTCAATGTGTTGTTTATCTTGCTGATGATACTACTTGTCAAGTAAAGGGTATTGGAGAGTTATATCTTGGTACCTTATCTTCTTCCACTCGAATTTTTCGAGGAGTATTATATGTACCAGATCTTCAACGTAATCTTCTTTCAATTGCTAGACTTGTTGATCTTGGTCTGTTTGTTGGATTTGATCATACCAAATGCCGAATTGAGAAAGATGGACAGACTATAGCCACTACTCCTCGAAATGGTAATTTGTTTGAACTCTCTCTCAACGATGCTGTAGCAAATGTTGTCACTGCTCCAGGTGATCATGATTGCAAAGTATGGCATCACCGTTTTGTTCATGCTGATTTCTCAAAACTCCTTGATCTTCAACGTCGTGATCTTGTTCATGGCATGGATCTTAAAGCTCATCCTCATATGGGAATTTGTGAATTTTGTGCTCTTGGGAAACACAATCGCAAACCCTTTCCTCTTTCAAATACAACTCATTCTCATGACATATTGGATCTTGTTCATACTGATATATGTGGACCTCTACCTTCTTCGAGATCACAATATCGCTACTTCATTACTTTCATTGATGATTTCTCAAGGTATACGACTGTATTTCTACTTAGACAAAAATCTGAAGCCTTATCTGTTTTCAAACAATTCCACAAGGCTGCGGAACTTCAAACTGGTCGTCGCCTTAAGAAGCTTCGTAGTGACAATGGAGGCGAATATGTTTCTCGAGAGTTTGTGAGTTACTGTGCTGACGTTGGAATTCATCATGAACACACTATTCCATATTCGCCTCAACAGAACGGTGTTGCTGAACGAAAGAATCACACTATTCTCAATGCTGTAAGATGTATGCTGATTCATTCTGGCTTATCTCGTGTTTTTTTGGGCTGAAGCTACTTTGACAGCAGTATTTATTCAGAATCATCTTCCTAATACTGCACCCTCTGGTAAGATACCCATCACAGCATGGACAGGTGACATTCCTTCTGTATCTCATTTTCGAACCTTTGGATGTATTGCTTATATTCATGTTCCCAAAGAAACACGAACAAAGCTTGATGCTCCTGGTCTTAAAGTTATTTTTAATGGATATTCTGACACTTCCAAAGGCTACAAATTCTATGACCCTTCCTCCAAGAAAGTAATTGTGAATCGTGATGCTACTTTTAACGAACAGGTTATGGGAGGCTCATGGTCCATGGATGATTATGATGATACTAAATCATTGCTTCAAGCTTTTCCATTTCTTTCAGAAGATGAAACTCTTCCTATAGAGCAACTTTCCTCTTCACAACCATCCATTCCGAATGTCGCCAATGATGATATTGATATTTTTGTTGATCTGCCTATTGATTTTGAACATGGCTCATGTCATGTTTATGATGACGATATTAATGATAATGCTTTTTCTACTTCCGAAGATCCAGTTACTTATGATGAAGCTATCTCTTCACCACAAAAGGATCAATGGCAAGAGGCTATGGAAGCAGAGTACGATTCTCTTATCTCTAAAGGTACATGGATACTAACTGAATTACCTCCTGGTCGTACAGCTATTAAATGTAAGTGGGTGTATAAGACAAAAGTAAAAGCAGATGGATCTTTTGACAAGTTCAAGGCACGTTTAGTTGCAAAAGGTTATTCCCAAGTAGCTGGTGTTGATTATCAAGAGACTTTTTCACCAGTTGTTCGCATTACAAGTGTTCGAGTTTTATTGGCATTTGCTGTTCAATTTGATTTAGAAGCTCATCAAATGGATGTGCGAACTGCTTTTCTTAATGGTGACTTGGAAGAGGAAATTTATATGGAACAACCAGAAGGGTTTGTTATTCCAGGTAAAGAAGACCTTGTTGCTCAACTCCATAAGGCACTATATGGTCTCAAACAAGCTTCGCGAGCCTGGTATACAAAATTTGATCTTTTTCTCACCTCTAAAGGATTCATCTCTTGCTCGTCAGACCCCAACTTATACATAAAACGCCAAGGTAGCAGTTTTGTGATTCTTGCTCTTTATGTGGATGATACCATCCTTGTTTCCAATGATTTGGGATTTCTTCAGCAAGTGAAAAAGTTATTGTCTTCTGCATTTGATATGGTGGATCTTGGAGAGATTCACTCGTGTCTTGGCATTCAAATCCAACGAAACCGTACAAAAGGTATTTTATTCCTTCGACAGTCAAAGTTTATTGCAGATACTATTCAAAAATTTGGTATGGAATGTGCACATTCAGCCAACACACCTTGTCTTGCAAGCTCTACGAAGAACACTTCTGAAAATGGCGGTCAACTTGTCACAAATCAACCTTATGCTAACTTGATTGGATGTCTTCAGTTTGTTGGCATGAACACTCGTCCTGATATTCTGTTTGCTGCTAATTATCTTGGACAACATCTTGCATGTCCTTCTCTTAAGCATTGGTCTGCTGCAAAGCGTGTGTTGAAGTACTTGAAAGGCACTACAGATTTTGGTTTAGTCTATCGACGACAACTCACATCGGATTCTATGCAATCTCTTTCTCTTCTGGGTTACACAGATGCAGACTGGGCAAGCTCACATTTATCTATGCGATCTACTAGTGGAAATTGCTTCTTTATAAATGGTTGTCTTGTTTCTTAGACTAGCAAGAAACAACGTTGTGTTGCAGTTTCTACGACTGAGTCAGAATATGTTGCGGCATCACTTGCAGCTCGTGATTTGATTTGGCTTCGACAAATGCTGGTTGATATTGGTCACTCTCCTCTTTCTAGCACACCCTTGCGGTGTGACAACCAAAGTGCTATTAGTCTTGCAAAAGACTATGTTCAACATAATAAGTCAAAGCACATTGCTGTCCATTATCATTATGTCAGGTATGAAGTACGCAAAGGAACCATTATGGTTGAACACTGTCCAAGTGACCAGATGATTGCAGACATTTTGACCAAAGGCCTCAACGAGTCACGTTTCATCCTCTTGCGCTTGGAGCTTGGAGTTGCTTCGACCTCACTCTTTCTAGATTAGCTTCTTTGCTATTGTAATAGCTTTGTACATATGACATTGTAATCTTTTAGGTACCATGCACTATGCACACTCCACATTTGCTCATTGTGATCTCTAAGTCACTTGAATATTTGTACATAGATGCACAATTCACTTTCACATCATCATCGCTGCTTCATATTTTCACATTGTATAGGGGCTTGGGTTTTTCCCTTGAACTCCCCAAGGGTTTTTTCATCCAAAGCTAGAGACCTTTGTTTGAGTGGGGGTGTTGGAGCTATATATGGCTCACTCTACTCAACTTGGTCTCACCTATATATTTGTATCTTGTCCTCAATATGAATCAGTCTTTGGGAGCGTATATGGTGTGTCTCTTGTCTCGTCTCTCTCTCTTTCTCTCTACATCTCAACACCCTTCCATCTGGGTTTCCATTTCACTGGTGGCCTATGCTGCTGGATCTGCAGTACCATTAGACTTCAAGGGGCAATCCTTGGTGAAGTGTCCAAAGTTGTTGCATTCAAAGCATGCTCTAAAGTATGTTCCAAAGTTGAGCGGAATAGTAACAAGCCCAGCTCTGACATTGATAACCATGATCTTGGGTGGCGTTTTAGACACATCCCAGCCTATACAAACCCTATTTGAGGTTCTGCCAAACCCTCTTTTGTGACAAGCAAGCATCCTGAGATTATCCCACAGCCAGCTAGGCAGTCCCACAAACTCAACGCAGACCTGATGAAACCCTTAAAGAGATTCACCTGAGTTGAACACTGGCTCCCAAGGCACCACACACACTGTAGTCCTATTAAATACTAGGGGCCCTTAGTCAAGGATCTTTTCCACATCTGAGGCCTCTTTGAATCTCATTGAAACAAAACCCTTTAGCTAGGAAAAAGTACGTTCAACGGCTCCTCCATGACCAAGAATTTGAGGGCCTTGAAGCCATTGAATCATCTCAAACCTGTTCGGGATTCTTCCACTGAACCCAAATACCAGAATTAGCTGAGCTTGCCTAGCTAAATGTTTTTTGATAACTGTTGGTGGAATCGCTATAGTTATAACCTTCGTAACCTCCACCTGCTGTGGCAAAGACTTTCTAAAAGCAGAATAGGCCCGATCTGCCACACCGTCTTCAACCACAGCCCACTGTGATCGGTATGGGAGCAGGTTCTTTTGTTTTTGTTAGGGCCGGAATCAATCCTTTTGTTGAATTCTATGAGCTCTTGCTGAAGTCTAGCTCTTTTATTGTGCAGTTTTTTGATATCTTCTTCACTCGACATTCCTTTTGATGAGCCTTTTCCATAATCCTTAGAGTTAGGCCCTTTGAGAATTCTAGCAAATGAGATGCCTAGCCTGCGAGCTGCAGATGCACTTGACGCCTTATGAACGTTTGTATAGATGGGACCCCGTCTTTGAGGCTATTTACCTCGAATTTGAACCCTTGCGCTGAGGCCATTTTCTACCTTGTTTTTTCAAAGGATACTTTTTCGATCCAGACAGTTTTGTCTTTTTTTTTTGTGGTTGAAGCTTTTGGCGAATTGGGGCTTGACATTGTTGCATCCTCCAACAGTCTCCAGACCGAGCCGTCGCCTTCATCCATCGGCACGGCTAGCTCCATTTGGATATTTTACCCTCCGCTAGCATCTTTGAAAATTCGACAATATCGGGTTCCATTACCCTCATTGACTTGGTTAACCTCAAGCCCGTAGGAGCAACGAGGCTTTAAATCCCTTTATAACCACACCTTAAGTGGGTGTAATAAGGACTAACACTAAGAAGCACAAGTCCTCATGTACAAGGTCAAAAAGTAAACACAAACGATTATTAACTTAGGTAAGCACCAACGATTATTAACTTAGGTAAGCACAAGTGATTATTAACTTAGGTAAGCGATTATTATCTGTGAGCAACAGGACAGCGCAAAAGGAGCTTTGATGGAAGCTTAGGCCAGCGTGCTATCGGGGGATTTGTGTTCGAAAGGTGAGTCGCGAAGGCGCGGGGCCTCTGGTTGTGAGAGGTGTATAGAAGAGAGTTGCAGCAAACACAATTAATGTAGACAAAGCTTGAAATTAATTGAACAAGATCCTGAAGCTTGATTATCATTAACAGTACCGCTGCTTTAATTAAATGTTAATTGAGGAGTTTAAGATCCATACATCCATTTAACTTGCCTTAATTCAGATTATAAGAGAGAAAATAACACTTCAACTATCTCGATGATGATGATGTTGTTATGCTTTCCCCTTTACCGTAATTGGCCTGCCAAGCTTGCCTTGATGATATTCCTCTCCTTCGTTCTTCTCGTGCAGCTTCAAGAGAGAGAGAGATTGGTAGGATTAGAGTGGGCTATGGTGGCTTTGATTAGATTGGCTATGGAAGATTGGCTTAGGATTAGAGTGATCTAAGCTTATTGAAGGAGTACGAGCGGAAGTGCGACGCGAGAGAGAGTGCGAGAAGAAGAGCACGATGATATGGTGAACTCGCTCTGTTGTAATGTGTAGAGCATAGTGAGTTCTTATTAGGTTTTTACAAAAGAATATGTGTACATAACTAGTGGACTGCCCACTTACCTGGGCGACCACATTGGGCTTTATACCCCAACAACCTCCCACTTAAAGTCCAATGTGGTACTTTAAGTGTGAGAGAAGCTACTATACAAGATAATATACAAGAGATGTACTACCCTACACCTAAATCCTCTCAAATGTGCATGTGCAGTTAGAAGTGGAAGGTTAATGGGTCATATAATCTTTGAGGATGGCATTTTCGTGGATCCGTATAAAATAGCCGCAATTATGGAAGCGCCTCCACCGGTGAATTGGAAACAGTGTCAAGTCTTTCTGGGTCAAGCTCGTTGGCATGGGAGACATTCAAGGTTTGTCGCACATTTGGCAATCCCTATTAATCGGCAACACATTCTAAGGATTTTGAATGGACGAAGGAATGTGATCTGGCTTTTTGGAGATTAAAACTTCAGCTGTCCAAAGCCCTAATTATGGTCCCTCCGAATTGGGGTCAGGATTTTCATGTATTCGTGGATGCTTCTAACTGGGCCATTGGCAGTGTGCTGAAGCAGGAACAAAGTCAAGGGTGGTTTTGACCTATCTATTATGCCAGTAGAAGATTATCATCCGCAGAAAGGAATTATTCAGTGACAGAAAGAGAATGTTTAGGGATGATTTATTTAGTAAAAAAATTTGGCATTATTTGCTGGGTCGGCTATTTTTCTTTCATGTGGATCACTCGGCTTGTTTATATCTGGTACGCCAACAGAACTTGATAGGCAAATTGGCCAGATGGGTGCTCTTGTTGCCAGAATTTGATTTTGAGGTCATACATTGTCCAGGAGCCCAGCATGTGGTAGCTGACTACCTATCCAGGTTAGATTCCGATGAGCCGCCGATGAGGGTAGTTTATGAATTATCGGATGCATCTCTGTTTTTAACTGGAGTTATTGCGAATGATCTTACTGCTACACAACAACCAAGGATCATCCCCAGCATTCCATGCACTTGGTATGAGGAGATGTTTCATTTTCTCGATAGTGGAGAAATGCCTTCATTCTTGTCCAGTCATCAAAGGGAACGGATGGCTATCCGAAGCATGAATTTTGAGATTATTATGGGGAAGCTCTATTATCGCATGGTTGCAGAGGTCTTGCTCATATGTGTTCTACCACAAGAACAAGAAGCGGTTTTGGAGGAAGTCCATACCGGCATTGCAGGGGGTCATTTTGCAGCCTTGATCACAGCTAGGAAAGTTCTACAATCAGGATTATGGTGGCCTACATTGTTTCAAGATGCTAGAAGCTATGTGCAACAGTGTGATGTGTGTCAGTGGTTGGGACAATCGAGTAAAATGTCCAAAATACCTTTTTAGCCGGTATTGCCTTTGGAACCTTTTCAAAAGTGGGGATTGGATTTTATTGGACCTTTTAAACCAGTGGCAGCTCACACGGATAATAGGTACATTTTGATAGCCATGGATTATGCTACCAAATGGGTGGAGGCATGGAATTTGAAAGATAATACTGCAGCTTCTGTGGCTGGGTGTTTATATAAGGATGTTTTTTCTAGATATGGCTGTCCCATTGAGCTGGTTAGTGATTGGGGTAGCCATTTTTTGAATAAGGTGATGGAGAGAATGCTACGGTTTTACTTTGTATTGCATGGGAAATCTTCTCCATATTACCCTCAGGCGAATGGGCAGGCGAAATCAACTAATAAGCAATTGGTTCATATTCTAACAAAGTGAAACTTCCTTCTGCATTATGGGCTTATCGGACAGCTTATACAGTGGCAACATGATTGACTCCTTTCCAGTTGGCATTTGGTATTGAGGCAATTACCCTAGTGGAGCATGTGGTTCCGAGTTCGTGGATGCTGATTGCGGATAAGCTTCTTCCGGAAGACTCCGTAATTTATCGTTTGGATGTTTTGCAGGAACTAGATGAAGAGCGATTGCGCAGTTTTGCGGTGTTGCAAGATCTGCAGTCCAGGAGAAAGAAATGGTTGGATCGCCCTAAAGAACGACAATTTTTACACGGAAAGTTGGTCCTGGTATTTAATTCTCACCTTGGGAAGATGCCTGGGAAGCTAAAATTACGATGGTTGGGACCATTGGGGATTTTTAAAGCATGAGGGCCCACTTCTTTTTATTTGGCGGATTTGCGGGCGGAGGTGATTTCTGTGCTGGTGAATGGATTTTGACTACGCCATTATTTTTAACCTACCTCGATTCAGTGTCCCTTTTCTGTGGTACAAGAGCCGGAAGCCGCCTTAATCATGATTGGGTATTCTTCTGCATGCAATCTTGGAAAGCTGGAAAAGGGCAAGATGATTGCGACACCATGGCACGCCCTATTTTGAGAACTCTTTGTGAGTGGTTTAGTGCATGCAGTCAATACTTCATACTATCCTCACATTTTTTGCATCGCGCTCGCAAGCTTCTACTACCTCATTTCTCTCTGCTTCTGTGTCTTTTCGCTACCATGATGGCTTCCCTACTGCAATGCATCCCATTTCCTCTAGTGCAGCAGCTAGCTCTTCGCAGAGTGGATGCTTGGCTGCAAGATTTGCGCCTGCGAGTTTTGGCCAACCTGGATTGGCAAGGAATACCTGTCCACCCGAAGGCCACATCGTTGATCGAGAAACTAGCTACTGAGAACATGGTGTAGATTAACAACCAGCAAATTCAGTTGACACCAGAGAGAATTTCAAGATGGTGCTGTTTGCCCGGTGATGGGGTTGTGTGAGCATCACATGTGATCCTTGTTGCAGAGGTTGAGCAAGAGTTTGGTTTGAAATTTAAAGGAGAAGAGTTTGATTATGGGTTGTTGAAAGGATTCTTTCTTTGTCGCAAGAGAGCGGTGATGAGAGATATATAGAGGTTTTCACCACAAAGTTGTTGGAGAACACGCACACCGTGAAAAGAGAAGAGAAAATAGTGAGCAGATAGAGAGAGAGAGTCATCTTCTTCTTCTTCCCGTGAACGAGAGAGAAGATCTTTTGGAGATGGTGATAGAGAGCTTGCACCACTCCGTATAATACAGAGGTATTGCCGTGCAATAGTAGTCACAACGGTCACTGAAAGTTGAGCACTCTATTAAAATTTATAGGCAATTTGCTAGTCCGGCTTGCACTGTTGGAATTAGGGTTGCAGAGAAATGCACACAGCTTGGAGAAGATGAAGGAACCTCAAGGCACCCAATAGAGAATGTGTTTCTTAGTGCACAATGGAAAGATAGATAGCCCTAGAGTGATGGGCGTATATACAATGCATGGGGGAAAAAACCTCCTAAAGAGGGGAAAAATGCCCCGACGGTCCTAGTGTGTTCACATAATTACCACATGTATATGGTAACAAATCGCCCCTAGAGTGATGCGGTGAACAAGAGCTGGCACATGAGTAAAGGAAAGTGCCATGCCCTGAGGACATGATCAGTCCACAAAGGGGAGTAAGCCCAAAGCTTTGCGGAAAGCTTCAAGCTTCTTATGAGACAATGCCTTTGTGAAAAGATCTGCAAGGTTGTCCTGTGTTGGCACATAAGCCAAGATGATCTCTCGTGCTCTCTCTCTCTCTCTCTCTCTCTCTCTCTCTCTCTGCCAAAGTACTCACTAACAACTGCCAATGCGCTCAAACTGTCAGTGTAGATAGTGTTGGCAGTGTCCTGTCCGACATCCAAATCAGCCATAAGGCGTTTGAGACATACACACTCAACCGTAGCTATGAAGACTGCCCTGTCCTCAACCTCACAACTCAAAGTGGCCACAATAGGTTGCTTCTTGCTCAACCATGATAGACATGAACTGCCAAGCATGAAACAAAAACCACTTGTGGACACTTGCATGTCAAAACAACCAGCCCAATCTGAGTTCGAAAAAGCATGTAACTCTGGCGACAATGATGCCCCCTTGGGATAAAACAAGCCAAAATGCAAAGTTCCACTAAGGTAGCGGAAAATCCTCTTGAGAGTCTGCCAATGCTTAGACCCTAGGCTATGCATAAAGATGCTAACCTGTGAGACTGCAAACTAAATATCTGGCCTCGTGTTGCATACATAAATGAGGCAGCCAACAACAGTTTGGTAAAGAGTGACATCAATAGGATCGCCAACATTATGTAGACTCAACTTCAAACCTGTTTCCATGGGAGTGGCAATAGGTTTGCAATCCTCAAGTCCAAACTTACATAGCAATGTATCTATGTAACTTTATTGACACAAGGCAATACCACCATCACACTGCTTAAACTGTATGGCCAAATATGATGCAATAGTCCTAAATCTTTCATCTTGAAAGTAGAGTTCTAATCAGCCTTAATTTAGCAATATGTCGCTCATTTGGTCTAGTGATCAGCAAATCATCTACATAAAGAACCACAATGAGAAGTACATCACCTTCACGCTTTACATACAATGTGCTTTCTGCTGGACTGTTACGAAAGCCTTGTGTGACCAAATGAGTGTCAGCTTTCTCATACCAAGCACGCGGAGATTTCTTCAACCCATACAGAGCCTTGTTACATTTTTCACACTTTGTTCTCTTGTCTTTTCTAGACAAAACCACGAGGCTGCGTTACATAAACTTCCTCAAATATTTCACCATTAAAGCAGTAACAATGTCTGATCAATGTACATCCCAACCAAAATGAGCTGCCAATGCACATAGAAAACACCCATTAGTCATACGCCAAGTGGGAGCAAAAGTCTCTTCATAATCTATGCCTTTTTGTTGTGGATAACCCTTTGCGACAAGTCGAGCCTTATGTCGATCGATCTCACCATCCAACTTGTGTTTCAACTTGTAAACCAACTTTGCCAATGGCCTTTTTTCCAAGAGGCAAATCACATAAAGTCCATGTGTCATTTTGTATAAGTGTATCATATTTTGATTGCATGGCAGCCATCCAATTTTCTGAAATCTGTGCTTCATCAAAAGACAGAGGTTCCTCAACATCATGTAAGCTAGACACAACCAAAGCATAAAAATCTAATGCATAAGATGCATGGCAAGAGCCTGAATGAGTACGACTAGACAAAGGTGCATCCAATTTACTGTCACACAATGTATGTACCAGCCATTTTGGCATACCTCTAGCCTGCTCATTTTCAGCTCTTTCCTCATCAAGTACATCATGTACATCTGCATCAGTAATACGCTGATCTATAACATTTTTTGAAACCCCCATAGGCTGTACATTTGCCTCATTGGAATTTACATTCAAACTTCCACCACTAAAAAGAGGCAACAAAGTGTCATAAATGTCCTGTGAGCTTACATTACTGTCTCTAGTACATGACAACAAGGGTTGAACAGAATCTTCCACAAGCACTACATCCCGTGAAACCACAATATGCTTTGTTCATGGATGATACAACCTATAACCTTTGCTTTCAGCACTATAACCAACAAAAATACATTTGACAGCCTTATCATCCATTTTTCTGCGCTGCACTTGTGGCACTAAACCATAAGCCAAATAGCCAAAAACACAATAGATGGATTTCTATCATGCCATGCTTCATATGGAGTCATAGAGTGCAACGCATAAGTGGCACATAAGTGGCACACATGACAACCTCGAGCCAAAACAAATGTGGTAAAGCTTGACTCTTGATCATACATCTTGCCATTTTTGTAAGAGACCTATTTTTTCTCTCAGCAACACCATTTTACTGAGGCATATATGGCATTGTACATTACGACTAGCTAGAAATGCATTAAATTCATGAGACATATACTCCCCCCCTCAATCAGAACAGAGGGTGCCCATAATACATTTTGATACATTTTCAACCATAGCTAGAAGTTTTTTGAAGCACATAAAAACTTCGGACTTCGCTTTAAGCGGAAGTACCCATGCATGCCTCGAGTAATCATCAATGAAAGTCACAAAGTATAGGTAATTGCCCAAGGACGGAGTTTGCATGGGCCCACAAACATCACTATGCACAAGTTGCAACTTGCATGTGGCCCGAACTGAACCATCCTTTGGAAACTTAGAACGCTACATGTTTCCCAAAATACAACCTTCACAAACATGTTTGACATGTGCTTCAAGAGGCGGCAAAGAAGCAACCATATCAGATTTTTGCAAACACGACAAACTAGCAAAATTCAGATGCCCAAAACGTGCATGCCAAAGTTTTGCATCTGAAATAGCCCTTGAATCTGCAACTGCATTTGAAATTTTTTTTCCACACTTGTCATACAAAGTGAGCTTATACAACCCACCACACAAAAGGCCAGATGCAACAATCTCATCACCAAAACTGAGATCATGAGTTGTACATCTGTCATCCACAAGTTTGACTACAAGTCCACGTCTAGCAAGTGCAGATATAGACAAAAGATTCTTTTTGATCCCAGGTACATAAAGGGAATCAACAAGTGTGAAAGAACTGTCATTTGCAGCATAAGCACAATCTTTCCAACTCCCTCAACCAGATAAGAGGCATTGTTGGCACAAGTGACTGAATTCCCTTGAGGGATTGACTTGAGAGAGGTGAACAATTCACGATGTGAGGTAATGTGCTTTGTAGCACCACTATCGAAATAACACACATGTGCATCTGCAGCAACCGATAAGCATGCATCATGGACAATAGGATTGTAAGTACACTCTGCACTAAAAGCCCATTCTGTATCAACATCATCAACACAATCTCCTTTCACAGAAGACTCAACAATGGCTGCATTTGTAGTGGAACCAGCATTTGTAGTGGAACCACCCTCTTTCTTCTTAGCCTCTTTGGCCTTCAACTTAGGACACTGCTTGATCAAGAGATCCTTTGCTTTACAATAATGGAAACGCATCTTCTTTTTGCCCCTATCACAAGAATTCCCAGATGAATTGTTGCCAGCAAAAGCATTAGGAACAGAATTTTTGCCACTCATAGTAGTACAATAAGAAGTGGCTGCATTGTTGTTACCGACCTTTCTTTGAGAATCAATAAAAGACTGTTCAACTGCACGCTACTTAGTCCTATTTTTTTGGGAAGTGACTCTTGCAATAGCAATATGCATAACGCATCAACCTTGACAACTTCAGGATTTCCTTGGGTCATAAGTCTCCAAGTACTAGCAAAAGTCTGGTAAGGCATCAAGAACAGTCTGCACAAGCCACAATTTTAGCCTCATTGCGGCTTGCATAAAGACCTTCTAGAATATCCCAAGCCTGTTTTGTAGATTTTGCTGAATGAATGTGAGGAACAATGGTGCGCTTCACAGACAACACAATCAATGCATGAGCCTGTGCATCCTTTACATCCCAAGAATCTTGTTCTACCGTAGGCAAAACAACTCTAATAGCAGCAATCCTTGCAGCAAGACCTGCAACATCCTCAACATCGCTTATAGTCTCAGAACTAAAACGTACATCAATGCCCTGCACAATATTCTAGACACCCTTTGACACAAGAACATGTTGCATCATATAAGCCCACATAGGGTAATTGTCCACATCCAACCTGTCCTCAGCAGCAAACATCTTGAACACATCTGTGTTGTTGTCAGCCATGGTAAATGCTGCACCTAATGTGTAAACTACCCAAAAAGAGGAGAAACAAAGGGGGAACAACACGTGCTATATAGCACAAACCATAGAAGACTGTAAGGCACCTGTTATGCAAAAAACGTCACTGACAGAAATTTTGCACAAAATGAAAAAATTGCCTTTGCAGACCTACCTGTAGTGGAAACGGAGGCCGAATTGAGCCCGAATCAAAAATTTGAGCAGACTATGCTCTACGAGCTCTCCCGAAATTTTTGTTGACCTGTGAACGCTCGCCAAACCTCACATAAATCGGAGAAAGTAAGCAAGCGAGTGCTAGAGCTGCTGGCGACGAAGCCCGGGAGGACGCAAACTGCTCTGATACCAATTCTTGGAATTAGGGTTGTAGAGAAACACACACAGCTTGGAGAAGACGAAGGAACCTCAAGGCACACAATAGAGAGTGGATCTTAGTGTGCAATGGAAAGATAGATAGCCCTAGTGTGATGGGCCTATATACAATGCACGGGGGAGAAAACCTCCTAAAGAGGGAAAAAATGCCCTGGTGGTCCTAGTGTGTTCACACACATCACTACCACATGTATATGGTAACATGCACCCCAAGGAAGAACAATTTGCTGGCCTAGAATAGCTACAAGCTTTTTGGGAATTTTCTAAAAACATGGCTTTGGTTTTGGTGGTCAACTCTCCCATTTACCATTCAATTTTCACAGTAAAAATTGACTAATTGGACAGTGTCCGGATAGCTAATAAGACCGTGACTAAACTATGCTGCACCGTGGTGCCACGACATAATTATGACTTTCCTACTCCTTTGCCATATTGCCCTGGCATATGTATGGTGTTGGTTTTTATAAAAGTAAGTTTCGTTAGAATTTCGTTAAATTTTGTTTTTTCAGCGGGTGATCGTTTTTGTACGCGACGGTGATTAAAAATAATATTTTTATATTTAGGTCATCCTAAAAATCATGTTGCTTTTCAAAAAGGTCAAAAAGCACAAAAAGCTAAAAATAACATTAAACAAAAAGAAATTTTTCTCAAAATTGAACCACGTGTTTTCCTTACCAAAGCGGACTCGCTTTTCACTAAAAAGCACTAAAAACCATGAAAACCTTAAGATAGCTTGAAAAACGTTTGAAAACGAGATGTTTAGAAAATTGCACCATAGATTCCTTGAGACTCATAGATTGAGGATGTGACGCTCCTTTTTGCAAAAAATATCTAAAAGCAAAAAAGGCATGAAAAAACAAAAAAAAAAGTTTTTTTTCAAAATTGAATCAAATGTTCGTCTGACCTACTGGAACATGAAAACAACCTTGCTTTTCACTTTAGAGCCATTCAATGCTGCCGAACAAGCATTCTAAACCAAAATCTGGTGAAACACATATTGAAATCTATTTTTCTTTTTTTTTAAAGAGACCTGAAAATGAGGATCTTACATCCTCCCACACTTGAAAATTTGAGGTGTCCTCATCTCAACATGGAGAGGTTTTAGTTGCAACAATATGGAATATTGTTGGAGCATTAACAAGTTTAAAAGGCACCATAAGTTTTTCATTTTCTCCTTCATGTGCAGTGGCTATATGGACACAAATATTTGATGGGTTTGATATACCACGAGTATTCTGAGTTCTATTGGCTTCGGTTCCTACTTGAGGTTGTTGATTTCCTCCTAAAGGAGGTGATCAGTTGGGTGGTCCATTTCTTGCAAAGATTGGATTTCCATGTCCAAAATTTCCTGGGTTTTGTGGTTGTCTCTAGTCTTGATATAAGCTCTTCTGTCCCGTATTATATCTGGATTGTGAAATTCTGAGGTTTCTGTTAGTGTCCGTACTTCCATCATCATTTTATCTTGCAAGTTCATAAATCTTTCAAGTTCATAACTTTCTAGATAATTAAATGGGCAATCCCAAGACACATGGTTAGATTCAAAACAATTGAACCAAAGGTGATCTCTTATTTCCCTCCTATGTAACATGGCTTCTCGAGTCTGAGAATGTGAAGATCTAGACTCATCCTCTAGTCGAGGTCTTTTTGTACCATTTGATATTCCAATCTCAATGGGTTTACCCACATCATGAACATCTGCAAAATTTATAAGGAATAAGCTCTAAAGCCTAATCGATATAGGATTATGTAAGCCTCACACATAGTGTGCCACTTTGACTTTTTGAGTCATTCCTATTGGAGCATAGTTCATAAGGGTCAATAAATGTTGATAATATGACTCCAAGTCTGTGGTTTTGTATGTACAATCAAGAAACTCATTCATGAGATCCAAATAATATACTTTGTTCTAATAAATCTTCTCTAGTTGAGTCTTAAGATAAGCCCAAGTTGCTACATTAGGGTTGACATTGTTCTTGGTACAATAATCTCTCCACTAACACTTGGTCGTCTTTGCAAGTTTGAGCTTAGCAATGATAGCCTTGTTCTCCATGGATGAATGAGCTAAATCAAAGTAATCATCCATGCACATAATCCAATCCTCATGAACCTTGCCTACATCCTTGTCTTCTCTAATAAAGTTTCCAGGTTGTGAATTTTGAAGCATAGCATTGATTTCACGACCAAGGATAGTCGATTGAGGAGAGGTGCAATAGGGACATTGGCATTAACAGCCACTTCATCTCCTCTAGAAGGCATGTGTTAACCCTCACGGCACACGGACACCCATCACCTACGATGGACGCGTATTATGTATTTGGTAGAGTCAGGTACCGGGCTTGTCGGACCAATAGGGAAAGGTAGAGTGATCGCCGATGAGAGGCGCACTTTAACTTGGACATTCAAGGGATTAGTTGGTTAAGCATGGGCGCCCAAGTGTGAATGGGGTGAGCTCCTATAAAAGCCAACTAAACCTAATTTTTACTCATTCTCTCATTTGTGCAATTGAAGAGTGCTCTTGCTCCATCTCCATCTTCTTCTTCTTCTTCACCTCCTTGTGTGTGTGTGTGTGAGAGAGAGAGAGAGGGAGAGTGTGTGTGCGATCGAGCATTACGAAGGCACGACGGCGGCGAAGCGGTTGAGCGCGGCACGACTGCAGCTTCTTCTTCATCGCGGCGAGGAATCCACCACGAAGGCGAGCGTAGAGCGGTGAGTGACACACCCTTTGTTTTCTTGAGCTTGCTAGTTTAGGCTTGTTGTGTGCTTGGAGCCGTTTGTGGCTCGCATACGGTGTATTGGCAAGTCCCTTGCTTCGACAATGCGGCAAGGAGCGCACAGCATGATTGATTACTGCTTCATGTCAAATTCAAAAATCTTAATTAAATGGCTAACAATATATTACATTAATCTTCATTTCCTCTAGAAGGCATGATCGATTACTGCTTCATGTCAGATTCAAAACTCCAAATAAAATGGTTAACAATACATTACATTAATCTTCCTGCACTACAAGTCATATGGGTGGGCATAAGGAAAATAATTTAAACCATAATTTTCTAGTTGGAAGGCAAATCCTAGCTACGAGGTGTCAGAAGTCGTTTATACTTTTGTCAAAACCTTCTACTCTTTTGCTAAAGTAATCAAAAGTCAACTTAAGAGCCATTATTTACTACAAATCATACATTCAAAAAAATTCCTAATACACTTGTACGACAATTCAATCAATTCATGGTAATCCAATACCACATAAATCCATACAAGAAGACAATTCAAGCACGTTTCACCAACCATTCTCGCTCATAAATGCATTGTGAGAACAATATTCTTTCTCAAACAACATGCATGAATGGGTGCATGATGCATGACTAACCGACTAGTATCAAGCTTCACACTTTCTTTATAACCTTTGGCTTTGATACTATGTGAGAGATACCCCTCCCCAAGGGTGTATGCACAAAATACAAAATTTACACTTCTGTACAATTATCAATATATATATTAGAGTTGCGGAAGCATCTGCATAGGAAAGGAGTTGTGAGTGCTTGACCTAGCATGGAGTTTAAGCCATGAGCTAGACTGCATCCAGAGGCACCTAGCGACTAGTGCTTCCTCTAAATGAGTGATATGAAAGAAATCGTACCCCAAGAAAAATAACATGGTGGAGGGTGAGGTATGTGTACACTGCATTACGAGAATAGAGAGAGAGAGAGAGAGAGAGAGAGAGAGAGAGAGAGAGAGAGAGAGAGAGAGAGAGAGAGAGAGAGAGAGAGAGAGTGAGTAGTGGAGGGTGCAATAGAGTGCACAAAGACACATGAGAATGAAAAAAGAGAATACCCCATCTAGATGAAATAGGAAACCATGTATTAATGCAATAACAAAAGTATTGGTATACCATAACATCAAAAATCTGAGTAGGGATTGACTCGTCCACCCACCCACTTCCGCTCTACTACAGATAGAGAGAATTTCACTTCATTAAGAGCGACCCAAAATACCTCCAACCTACATAATCCACACATAGGTTGTGGCCAGTTTACATCCCTCCATGAACCGGAGCTATAAAAGGATCCCAAATACTAGTAGGTGGTAGTGTACCAAGACCAACTATACCAATTTAGGTGCCATGCCTCTTAGATGCCCATCATCAGGTGTTTAGGCAAAGCCAAGGCAAGATCCCCAATGCATTAGCCATATAGGTCATTCAACCTCCGATGCACTAACTGTATAGATGAGCCCAACAAAAAAGAAGACCTAGGCAACACCCCCGATCCAACAAAGCCCTAAGTCATCTACCCTTTTGTCAAAGGCTAAGAGATAGTAGGTGATCCTAATCTTGTAGAGACATTGCCATGGAAACATAACGCATGTTTCCAATCACAATAGCATCTTACATATACACAAACAATATATTCCGAGCAATCAAGTCACTACAAGGCCTCAATCCTTACACATCCACCATAAATTATCAAAACCACTTCATGATCGAATTCAAAACCATCAACCATAACCCAATTTCATCACATGGATGATCACTCCACCCAACTTAGGGTGATGCACATTCAATCCTACAAAACCACTTTAGCACATAACATGGCCGCACAAA
Organism: Adiantum capillus-veneris; assembly: GCF_014529385.1. Lineage (NCBI taxonomy): Eukaryota > Viridiplantae > Streptophyta > Polypodiopsida > Polypodiales > Pteridaceae > Adiantum > Adiantum capillus-veneris. The sequence goes on along the minus strand of NC_140931.1, from coordinate 111,541,669 downwards.
TTTTGGCAGTATTGGTAACATAACCATATTATAGAAAAAGATCTAAGAGCCATACTCATTTCCACAATCAAAGTCACAACCATAATCCATGAGGGGTCTTAATCCTTGACCACAAAAAATATTCCATACTGAACCGATTCCCACACTTGGAGTTTGACATATCCACTGCAATCAAACTGAGACAACACACATGGCCCTTAAGATATGAACTTTTTATGCATTAAAGATGTCTCACCAACAACTAAACATGACTTCAAAATTCAATTTTGAAAATGTTTAACCGTGCATAGAATGTGCCCAAACAACGAGTAAACATGACCTTAAAATCCAGTTTTGACAATGTTTAACCATGCATAAGAGATGCATTATGACCGCACCTCACCCCCTTAGCACATAGAGCTAGTTTTTGACCTTGAAGGGTGGAAAACAACATGCACATGCACATGAGGGTTCCACATACATTTGTGAGGCTCCATAGATCACATGACATCATTCGATCACCATAATCATGATGCAAAATAACACCATCACTTTGATCAACCATAAACCATAACATCACATATATGCAAAAAATAACTCTTTGCTATTTATGACTGCATGCATAACATGAAAATAAGATATTTGAACCCAAATCAATGCATCAAGCTCAAAAATGTAATCTAGACTAATACCTTATCACATCACTTTGCTATGAGACTCATGCAACAGATAGTAACACAAAAATAAAGCCACTTCAATCATATTTGCCCACACCATTCGGGTTGACTAACAATATACCCCAATATACGTTTATAGACATCAAACACTTGAAATTATGTGATCAAAACAAATCAACAAACATATATGGACAGTTCATCCAACTCACAATGTCATATGGTACTCCTCATTAGTAGCATCCCTATACGCTTAGGTAACCCCGTGCATGGAATGGCTAATAACTTGCACTCTTGAATGATCTCAGAGACTTAAATATATTTATAAAAAAGTTTGGTAAATATTTGATTTCACTAAGTGGTTTTGGTCATCCAATGACTCTATATCGTGGTCCTCCAAAGAGCATTTTGACTGTGTAGTGGGCAACAAGCTATTTTATGACCATGACTCTTATCTCGTGCAGAATTTTTACGTGATACCCAAAGAGAAAATTTTCTAATTGATGTGGTTAATATCTCGTATAAAGGTTTTGAACTAATTCATAGCGGTTTGAGATATATGACCAAAACAATGTTTCTATCGTCTACATGACGTGACATTTTTTATGTACACACGTTGATGGAGCAAAAGACACCGTGCGCACACTCACACACCCAGACAACTCAACACCACACAAGAAATTTACTTGAATACCAACCCACACCCACCACCACTCAAGAGCTCAATAAAAATACTACCCACAAGCTCAATTCAAACTCCAAACGCCTCGACCTACAAGCCCTTGCCTGCCCGCCGCAGACACTACAAGGTGAGTCGTGTTGATTAGCACTTGAAATCACACTTGATGGTGACCATAATATACAATAAAATCCATCAAAAACTCAAAAAATCCACCCACAAAAGTACTCTCTCAAACCATTGCAAAAGCTTCACCAAACTCCACTTTGTTGGACCTTTGGAGTAGCGCCAACCCTAATGGCACCGATACATGGTCACATAGTCTTACAGAAAGCCGCACCTTTTTCCCTCAATTCCTTGCACACACACATCCATGGAAACCATAGAACTTCCATGGACTCTTTCAAGTGCAAAATTGAAGAGATAAATCTCTCATTCACTCCCACACACTAGAAAATAGGACGCGAACGCAACGGGACTGCACTGGACCACCTGTAGGAACCCTGCTTCCTCCCACACATAGAGAGGTGAAAGTGCCAAGAATTGGCTTCAAAAATACTCCCTCAGCTGGAACACTCATGGCACCGTGACTAATGTGGCAAATTGAAGCCTTTTCACACCATTTTTGGTCGTTTTTGACCTTTTTTGACCCAGTTTTGGCCCTTGACGGACATTTTTTGCGAAAAAACCTCAAGCGGACTCCAAAATTCACCAAATTTTCTACTCTTGATCCTGGATACCCAAGGCACTTATCCACATCCCGACATTCTATTTTTGACCACTTCTAGGGTGGTGCATACATCATTGCATATCAGGCACCGTAAATAGACAGTTAATGCATGTCCCAAACTTCTCGAGCTGGATGAGAGTACCCAAACTTGTTGCTTGTATTATTTACATTCTAGATAGCTCAAAAAAATTCTCTAGAGCCAAAAAATAAGCCACCTAGAACCATATTCAAGGCCCCGATACCCTATCCGAGTATGTACATGTGTCCGACTACTAGCACGCGAACCTGTCTATTCACAATGTGTACACGTTGCATCTTTTTTTGAACTTGAAACTAGTTTGCAAAGCTCCCAAATGCATGTCTTTACATCTTTTTGTACATATGACCATGCATATAAATGCTACTTTTTACACGCCAAAATCGGTCTATCATCATTGCCCACCCTCTAGGTAGAGCATTTATGCTCAACCAAGAGACTATTTGCATCTGGAACTACATCCCTCACAAAATATTGCTTCAATCGATACCCATTTATTCTCTAGCGCAAATGTTCACCAGAAAATTTTTCCAACTCATAGGTGCCATTAGGAAATACATGCTTCACTCTGTATGGACCCAACCATTTGTCCCTCAACTTCTTTTGAAAAGTAAAATCCAAGGGAGAATCATACTTCATCACCAGATCTACGTCTTTGATCCTTTTCTCTGGCAGCCTCTTATTCATTTTCTCCATCCTTGTCTTTGCTTGTTGAAGATAATAATCAATGGCTTTCTCTCTATTCATTCACACAACTCTAGAGAAAAAATTATTTCTTGCAGCTTGTCATTATGCTCACCTTTCATTCTCCACAACAACTTCAAGGCATCCAACTGCACTTGTATGGGCATACGAGCTTTCTTTCTACAAACAAGCTCATATGGTGTAAATTGTGTCGACACTCTATACGCAGTTCTATAAGCCCAAAAACACTTTTGCAAGTCCAAGTCCCACTCTTTAGGATGCTCTCCAGCATCTTCACAATTTGACCATTGCAGTTCTCAACTAATCCATTGCATTGTGGGTAGTAAGGAGAAGAATGCCTATGCTGAATTTTCAATTTCTCCATGAGAGTAGCAACAAGTTTTCCCCTAAACCCTGGTCCACGATCAGAAATGATAACCATAGGACCTGCAACACACCTGTTCATACAAAAAAGAGGCCACTCTTTCTGCTGTTACATATTTTACTACTCTTGCCTTCATCCATTTTGTCAAATAGTCCATAGCCACAAGGATATACCTTTTGCCATTGTTGGTCCTCGGAATTGGACTTAGAGCATCTACTCCCCATTTTGCAAATGCATCAAAAGACATTATAGCTTTTTGAGGCTCAGCCAAAAGCTTCCAATTTGCAAACACTTGGGTATTCATGGCATGACTGGCACAAAAAATAAGCATCTCTCATCATAGAGGGCCAACAGTAACCAGCTCTCAAAATACAAAAGACAACTTGATCCTTGCCTTGATGGCCTCTTTCTTCATGCAGTGCTCCAAAATCAAGCATATATCTTCTTTGTATGACACTTTTCTCAAAATGCTATCCTTGCCATAAATCATGAGATCCTCAGCTACCAATGTGTAGTTTCTTGCTTTTGCAACTATTCTCTTACGCCGAACCTTTGACATGCCCTCTGGAAATTGTCTTTTACCAAGAAATACTTATACATATTGCAATGATTCCCTTCATGCATACAAGGCTTCGTTGACCTTTAAAGGAGCTACCAAGGCATCCAACTTGTCCCTAGCCAACTCATCAGCTTCTTTATTCTGCTTAGGAGGAACATGCTTAAACTGTATCTTCTCAAAATCATGCAAAAGCTTCTTGATGCCATAGAACCACTTCTTCAAATTGTCTTTCTTAACATTCCACAAACCAAGCAACTGATTCAGGCCTTTTGCAATGACCCTCTTCAATCCAAACTCAACACATTGCTTCAACCCAAGGAAAAGCGTGAGATACTCGGCCTCATTGTTACTTTCAACTTCATCAAGATCGTAAGCTCTAGAAAAGATTACATTGCCTTTTGGGTTCTTAATGACTACCCCACCACTTGCCTTTTAAAGAACTTTCCTGTATGCACCATCAAACATCATTGTATATGCATCCGTAATATCTACTTTCTCTTCATGATCATCCTTGTCAACCCTTGGGTAAGATGGAAGCTCCCCTCCCTTATGTACCACTATGTCTGCCAAGTGAGCTTTAACAAAATGATCCACTTTAAACTGAACTCATACTCTTGAAGCTCCAAAGTCCACTTTAAGATGATCTTGCTAGGCTTCAAATGTTGTACTACATCATGCAAAAGATTCGATGTCATGAGCACATAGAACTTTTGGGCCAACAGATAGGTTTTGAACCTTTGACAAGCAAGAACCAAGGCGAATACCCACTGTTCCATTTCCGTGTAGGAGAACTCGCTTAAATTCTTCATCTTGCTCTCAAAATAAACTGGATTGAAGTTCCTTTCTTGCTTTTGTAAGAGAACTGACCCAAAAGCTACTGACCCCACACTAATAGATACATAGAAAATCGACTGCAAGTCGGGAGGACTCACTGTTGGTAAAGCACACAATACCTCCTTGATACCATCAAAAGCCTATTGCATTTCTTTACTCCACTCAAACCCTTGAACTCTTTGACTCAGTTTCTGGAGAGGATACACATACTGACATAACATCCAAAAAAAACGTGACAAGTACATGAGATTATGCACAAATGATGCCAAATCCTTTGTGTCGCTGGGAGGATCCATAAGCAATAAAGCCTTAACTTTCTTTGGGTTAGCTTCTATTCCATTGAGGGCAACCACATGTCCTAGCAAATGGACTCTGGCACGAGCAAACTTACACTTCTTTGGGTTGAGTTGCACACCCTCTTGTTGAATCCTTTCAAAACTCAACCTCAGCTTCTCCAAATGTGTGACCCTTGAGCTATAACACCCAATGTCATCCATGAAAATGCGAATGAACTTACCCAAGTAGGGACCAAGCACTCTATTCATACATTCTTGGAAGGTAGAATATGCATTAACCAACCCAAAAGGCATTCTTTTGTAGGCAAAACATCCCCAAGGAGTAATGAAGGTTGTCTTCAATCAATCTTCAATCGCTATCAAGATCTGAAAGTAGCCAGAAAATCCATCCATGATTGAGTAATGCTCATGACCTACAACGTGATTGAGGATTTCATCTAGGAAGGGTAATGGATAATGATTCCTTTTTGTGGCAGCATTCAATGGTTTGAAATTGACACATATCCTAAATCTTCCATTCTTATGGGGCACAATAACTACTTGCGAGACCCATTCAGATTCCTCTACTCAAAAGATGAAATATGCTTCCAAAAGATTTGTCACCTCTTCACAAAGTTCCTTCTCATGAATGACCCCCAACCTCCTAAGCTTTTGAACCTTTGGCTCGGAAACTTCTTTCAAATTGATTCTATGTGCGAATCCTTTAGCTCCTTGCAACTCTGTATATTTAGTGGCAAATAGATTTGGAAACTCTGTAAACATGTCTTCATACTCCTTCTTTTCTTTTTCTGTCAAGTCCTCTCCTAGCATGCTCCTTGCGTTCACTTTGGTAGGCTCTACAACTGATTTTGGACTATCCTTCTCCTCCTTGACCTTCACATCATGCACCGATGCTTCCTTTTCAACACTTATCCCAAAAAGATCAGGACTGCATCAAGCCTTCCTCTACACTTTCTCCTCATGATGTAGACAAAGCATCACTATCGTATGATGTGGTTTCTGTCGAATCCGTATCTTGCATCTCCACTAGGGGCTGTGTACGGCTCTCGTGTGTCTTCATGTTGTAGACAATGGTCTTTCCTTTCTCTTTTTTGGGGATGGTGATCAAGCCCATGCCCCAATCCTGCTTAGCACCAAGGGTTATAAGCCATGGCCTCCCTAAAATGATCGGATAAGCATTGGCACCCGCTTGCATCACGTAGCAATTTACCAAGCACTCAATCCCCAAGACTTTTATCTTCAGCTATTCCAAAACACCTTTTCTTTTTGTGGTTGTCCATCCTCATATGGATTGAAGCATTCATTGACATCTTAACACCTGCTTCCTTCATGATAGCCTCCGTCATGACACATACCTGGGCACCACCATCCACATATGCTTGCACTTCCGTCTTCTTTCCCATCATAGTTTCAACTATTGGCACCATATCCACTGGGTGACTAACCCTCAAAGATGACACCATGCTTTGATGCTTTTCCTTCTTGGAAGGAAGCCACATACTCACACACTTGGTCCACTGCCTCCTCAATTTAGCGTTCAAAGCCACCAACTGACCAAAATATATATTTGCCTTTTGTTTTTGTATATTGTCGACAATATATATTTGCCTTTTGTTTTTGTATATTGTCGACAATATCATAGTCTTCAACACCTTGGCCAAGGAGATAGTCCTTTGGACCAATTTTCCTTGTTCGCCACCTCTTGCTACTCTCTGGTTTGTATTCAACCTTAGCCTTTTCTTTCCTTGCTCTTGTTTCCCTCTCTTCTTTTGTCTCTTTCTCCCTATCATGCCTAGCTCTCTTATTGGCCAAACAATCCACATCTTGATGCTCAAGGGTAATGATGTTAATAGATCTGCCTTTTCCATTTCCAGGCAACAGTTGGGGTTGTTTTTTGTGGTGGTGGTGCTTCTAGTGCCCGCTCTTGATGATTTTCTTCTATTCTCCCTCTAGCATGTCCATATAAGGGGTATATCCCTCCTCTCTCTCTTGGTGGTTCAGGACAATCAGGGGCGTAGTGACCCTCTTCATCACAATTGTAGCATCTACCTTGTAGCCTTCGTCCCCTACCTCTCCCAGCTGGCCGCTCTTCTCTTTGGTTCCTATTCATTATGTTAATTCTTAATTCTTGCAACTAACCGGCAAGATCATGCAGAACCCGCGCCATAACGGGATCTTGACCTTGAACCACTCGCTCTACTCTATCATCTGTTGCCACAGGTACCATTGGTTGCACCACAACTGGCTCAGCGTTGTCGTGCAGCTATTCTCCCATGCTACAAAAGATGCCAGAAAAATGCACATCAAACTTATTTGTGCTTACATGATTAATGAACAGTGATTAGCGCATGGTAACATGCCAAGTTTGATGTTGAATGTATGTCAAATGCGGCTGAAAGGGCCAAAACATGCCCTAATGATGCTAAAAAGTGTTATGCTTCAAGTGGACATGGATGGGATATTATGACCTAGAACTTCAATCCTTGAATTGCTCTACCGGCCTGTCTTTACGGGTCATCGATTGGACAATCCTTGAATTGCTCTACCGGCCTGTCTTTACGGGTCATCGATTGGAGCTACGATGAAGAAGTTATGACAGTTTGAAGTTTAAGTCGATTGCAGATTCGTACTAGATTGGGCAACTACAAATGAGGTGACAAAAATGAAAGGAATGCACGGGCATGAAGTGCTCACTTTGTGGAGCGCGTTGATCTTTTCAAATCGGCGATCGGAGTTCTAGTTGCCAAGATATTGGCCGTTTAAGTTTCCCTGGGGGTCGGTTCTATACTAGTCTGATCCGCTCGGTCGGTGTTCCGTTTGGGAGTTTTGAGCAACAGCAAGGGTTTTGAATACAACAAAATAAGTGCTTGAGATAGCAGTGCTTTAATCGATATGTACACCAAATTTGATGCCTACTGCATTGCCTTGGCTGGTATGTACGCCAATGCCCCTTCAATGTTGGCCGACGGTAGTCGTAATTGGCAGTGCCTGGCTAGTCTGACCATCTTTGACTGAATGTGATGGGAAGACCTTACGTCAAATGCAATCACTTATACTTGCATCTTGCGGGCATGTGGCACTATTCAAGACATTATGACATTGAAATTCATGAAGATATTATTAGCCAAGGACTGCTGGGAGAAATAAGTTGTGCTTGGCAATGCTTTGGTCGATATGTGTGCAAAATGTGGTGCCCTTTACTCCAAGGTTTAATGGCCCAAAGGGCCAAAGGCCACACAAGGAAAAGTTAGTGGCTGCACAATACTAGATCAATTAAGGGTTTTTAGTGTGTAAGCAAAAAAAAGGAAAAAGGAGAGATGGCGTGCAGACGACAGCGAGCGGCGCAAAGGAGGAGGAAGAGGTCATAGCGAGCTCTGCAGGCATCGGTTGATGAAGGCCTAGAAGAAAAATTTTTCCAGCACGCCGGGGCGACCACATTTAGAGAAATTCTGCCGCATGGTGCACTGCTGCGGCCGCACTCGAATTACAACGTCATCAGGACGGGTCTCGCGCCACATCAGTCACGGTGCCGCGACTGATGGGTCGAGGGAAAAATTAGGGGGTTTAGTTTTTTTTAGGGCAGCGAGAAGGCATAACAAGAGGAGGAGCTATCAACGAAGGGAAAAGATAACGAGGAGGAAAAGCTTGAAAAAGGGAAACGAAGGGAACCAAGGAGCTTGAGCAAGAATCTCTCGAAGCTTGAGCAAGCCGAGGCATGAGGATGGGATTCCAAGTGAAGCAATAGAGAGAAGGCGAGAAGCTTAAAGCAAGTAAACAAGGAAGGCTCGTGTTCTCTCTCTCTCGCTTGAACAAGAGAGCAATAGGGAAAGCTTGGCAAAGGGAGCAGAAGAAGACGAGGGCTCGAAGCTAGGAGCGGGAAGCAAGCTCTCGCTCTCTCTTTCGAGCTTGGACAAGGCAAAACTCTCTCTCTCTCCGAAGATTCCTCTTGTTCCCGGCAAGCAAGGAAAGGCATTGAGGATTGAAAAGCATGGAAAGAAGAAAGATGTCCTCGCTCTCTCATCCTCGAGAAGCAAGAGCAAGAGGGGATTCCAAGCGAGGCTAGAGCAAGCCAAAGAGGAGAAGGCAGATAGAGGTCGAGGCTTGAGCAAGCTAAGGCAAGAAGGAGATTTACAAGCAAATGGAAAGCTTGAAGTAAGCAAGCATGCTTGAGAAGGCGAGCTCGGTTGAAGCTGGAGAGGCGAGCTTGGTCTTGAACCAAAGCAAGAGTAGAAAGCAGGAGAAGGCATGCACATTGGTATTAACTGAAGCTTGATGATTGAGGCAGTGAAGTGAATTGAAGCTTTCAAAATCCGAGAGGTATTTGAAGCAGATAAAGCGGGAGAGGAAAATTTCCATCACTGTCATCCGTTAGAGATTCAATTAGCATTTTGTTAAGTCTGGTGTCGTTAACGGCCCAGTTAATCCTGTAAAGTTAGCGGATGATCCAAGTGATGGTGCTTTTAACAACCCGCCTTGGCTAAGGACTAAGTTGTACTCAAAGTAGTATTCAATTAATTAATGATTGTGGTGATTGCCAGAGCTGTCAGTGTTTCTTGTTCTCTCTCTTTCACACCTCCCACAGCCAGTGGCCCGACGCCTGCCGGCTCACGTAGCGAACACATATTCCCCAACATCTTTGGTGAACCTGACGTGAAACGATCTGGGGTGGGAGGTAAAGATGGAGAATTTAGAGCAGATGATGAAGATGATTGCAGTGTTAAGCGCAAACGGTTTTGATGATAAGTTAACAGTTCCAGATTTCTCAAAGATGCTTCAATTGTTTTAAGGATCTCTGCTTGAAATAGAGACCGTAAAGAAGAAAAATCAAATTGATGAAGCTTTGGATGCAGCTTTAGATGCAGTATACGACGAGAGATGACTCTTTGATGGATACAATCTAGAGGGCTACCTAGAGTGCTATGAGCTAGAGACCAACGTAAGAGGGACACGAGAAGAGTTGATGATCAAATATTTTGAGCAGTTAGTGAGTGCAGATGTTAAGGAGCAAATTGAAGAGGTTACCAGAGCATGTAGCAAAAACTGGGAGTATTTCAAAGAAGCTATTGTGCAAGTACGTTATGAGCAGTATGAAAGCTATCAAGAGTAGAGTGCAAGTCTACCGGACTATGGAGATATCCGAGAACAAATACGATCAAAGTTAGAAGCTGTGTTGATGAGTGTATTGTGAAGGATGCTACCTTAATACAAGCTAATGATGAAGACATAGTCAAAGTTGTATATGAAAAGTTGGGGTTTGCAGATTCCTGGCATGAAGTAGAAGTCCTTGAGGGTGAGTCTCTACAACCTCAAACTACACAGGGTGAATTTTTCAAAGAACATGTACCTGTAGTACAAGAGGGAAAGAAATCAGGGGATCAAAACAACAAAGTGGCTAAATCTTATGAAGAAATTGTGCAGGTGAATGAGTGCAGTCATATTCAGGTAGACATGCAGGAAGATTTGGTTACAGGGGATACTTTTGCTCTACTGAACCAAAATTAGAGCAAAATGTTTTTGGTGCAGATTCTACTATAGAGTTGATTCTACTATACAGGTTTTGCCAAAGAGTTGATTAATGATACAAATGTCTTAGGTCAAAGAAGGGCTGCTGTTGAGAGCAGCAAGACCATGGGTTTTGGTATACGAGATTTATTACCAAATTTGGATGTACCAGATTTTGAGGACTTGGTTAAGCAAGAGTATGTGCTTGATTCAGAGGGGGTGTGAACTCCTTCATTGATGACTTTTAGTGAAGCACAGCTATCAAATTGGAAAACTGATCGTGGACGTGATTATGATGAATTAGAGGGGTTGTAGACTCCTTTTTTGAAAAGTTTCTGTGACCTAGAGTTTTCGATCTAGCAAACTAATCCTGAATTTGCTGATGATGATTTAGAGAGTGAGCAAACTTCTTCGCTATCGAGAATTTATGACACAGGGCTCACAATATGGCAGAATAATCATGAACTTGATGATGCTGATTCAGAGGGGGTACATAGTGAAGTGCAATCTCTTGTTGATGAATATGATTGGTTTCATTGTGCCGATGATACACACAGGGCAGTAGATGAAATTTTCAATGTGCATGCTGAACTTTGTTCTACAGAAGTGCAAAGAAATTTGGATGAGGGTGAAAGACTTAAAGAGAAGTTTACAGCAGATGTATTTAGTATGCGTGTCATATGTGGAAATCGTTTACAGCAGCCTGAGATGTGCAAGATGGAGGGACCTTCTCAAGCAGTGGATCTAGATCTTAGGTTCTTATTGGATGAAGCTTTGGAAGGGTTCTCAAACACAGATGCTAAGGATACCAATGCATTTAGAATCATGCATGAGCTAGTTTCTTCAGATTCAATAGACGATGAACTTATGCAATTGTTAGATGATGCATTTGTAATGGAATTTGCCTATTCAATTTGAGAGTAGCGGAATTTAATCAGAGTACTTTCAAGAAATGATTTTGTGAGCATAGCGGGTAGACATAATTGAAGATAGCAACATAATCATAGCAATTAGTTAACTTGGCATAGACAATACTTTTGCAAGAGAGAGAATTTAGAGAACATGACAACAGTTGAGGACCGGATTTATGTGGAGCCGGTCCCCCCTCCAATAGGCATTTGTATTATGATTTCTCCCATAAAGAGAGACTTGTTGTTCCTTGTGACCTAGGTGAAGCAATGAAGATGGAAAGCTTCATGCATCACCATCATAGAATAACCTAAACTTGAAGAAATCTTTAACTATACCAAGCCTCAGTCCCAAGACCTCAAACACCTTCGAAGGTGGAGAGAGCTAGCAGGGAATGAGGGTAGGGAAGAGGAAGAAGAATCATTTCATACGAGAAAGAGCTAGTTCCTCACTTATCATAACTCTTGTGCTAGCATACATAATAGCATAGTAATGAAGAAGAAATAGATGGCAAGATCAAGCATTGAAGCATGGATCTTGGATGGATTTGCACTCCATAGCCAAGAGTGTTGGTGTAGGCTCTCAACCTCTACTTGCTTGGAGAAGGAGAGGGAGCTCTTGCACTTTGCATAGTACACAATGAGAGTGTTTGTGAGTGTGTGTGGGTGAGTATACCCCCTAAGCACCCCCCTAGCTTGCTTGGGTCGACCCCCCCTTGTAGCTCATGCTTGAAGCTCATTGGACTCCTCCAGGCCTAGCCAATCACAAGCAGGAGCCATTACAAGCAACAGGGGTAGCCTTGGGACAAGTGTCCCCCTTTCCCCTTTGAGAGAGAGGACTTGATAAATGCAAAATCAATTAATTAAATATCCTAAATTATCATTGGACCCCTTGGGTGGCCAACCAATAGGCTTCATGCACACTGGCCATGAGGGCAACATGAGGAGGAACTTGACAAGTGTCCTTGCTGCCTCTTCAAGCTGGGGCTTTCCTTGTGTGTGTGTGTGTGTGTGTGTGTTCTCTCTCATCCCCCCCACTTGTAGGCTCGCCCCCCTCCTTGTAGGGATCTTTTTGACTTTGGATGAGCAAGCCCCTTAGTCATCAAGCATGACTAACCACAAGCATCTCAGGCAAGCTTCTCAAGGCACCTCAAGCACCTTAATCATGCACCAAGTCAAGCACCTCAAGCATGGAGCCAGTCAAGCACCTCAAGCATCTTAATCAAGCACCTCAAGCATGACAAGCACCTCAAGTAGGACAAGCACCTCAAGCACGACAAGCACCTCGAGCTTGGGCCGGGTTCCCACCTCAAGCTCAGCCCTAGCTTACCTAAGGTCAAAGGACTTTTACACACATTATTGGAGGTCTTCAATGAAGCTAACCCTAAGGTCTTATGCTCCATTGGTTAGCCTTGCTCTTGATAGACCATCTCCCATTTGGGCCCCTTTACTATTGGCCCCGTGTTGAGATAGATCTACAAGCACATATCTATATCTTAACACTTGTTCTCGTTTATTCTCCCACATTAAGTGATCAATTTAATATGAGAAAATCATTTGGGTATTAACATAACCATGAGAGAGATCATGATGTATTTACAAGTTATTGAGGTGCTACAAATGATTTATTGGGTTGATGGAGTAAGAGATTGTAGAATAGAAAGAGTGGAGGATAGAGTTGCACTTCCTCCAAAGAGGAGGGTTAGGAGGGAAGATGTGAAAAAGGGAGAGTTGGGGTTTTCTCTACTATTGATCAAGAAACAACATGAAGTTGAAAATATAGGTGTGTTTCCTTGAGTCTCTCCAAGAGGGTCTATTTATAGTTGTGTAGGAGTGGGATTATGCTACACTTAATTAGGGTGAGTGATTAGCCCTAATTAAGTGTCCTTTGACCACTCATTGAATATTGGACATAAAAGGGACTATTTATTCACCAAAAAAATCATTTTAGACCGTGAAGGCTCCATAGGGGTGCATAATGTAGGTGGGCCCCACCATGAGGCCCTGCGGGTGGCTCCTGTGGGGTATTTCAACTTGTCTGTCCTGGCATTTAGAAAGCATCTTTAGGTTGGTCCCATCACATTCAAGTGACCTTGGACACTCATTGCTCTTCTAGAAGATAAGTAGGGGAAAAATAAGATCTCACCCTCTTGATTTACTTGATTTACAGTTCCCTTTTGCTGCGAATCTGACAGATTTACACTATTTTGACCATAACTTTTTACCTGTAGCTTGGAATGACATGCTTCAAAAGGCAAATTTGACCTTCTCAACATGTTTGATATGAATTTGGACTATTCTTCATGCCCATGCACCAAGGAATTTGGTTTGGAAGGTCCACACTAGGCTAGGGAACCTTTTGCTTCCAAGTCTTCTTGTATGGGCCCTTTGCTTGTATGCATCCAAGGGGAATCATGCTTTTTCAAAAGCGTATGATGCTTAAACAAATAGAGGAGGGCCCAATATTATTTGCTTGTGAAAAGAATATACAATTTGAGTCTTTTTGAAAGGAGAAAAACTATATGTATATTCTTAAGAGATATTGGGCCACCTATGTAGGGGGCATAGAAGACTTGTAGAGATGGACCATAATCTTTGGTAAAGACAAGTGGAGAGTTGATTTTCCATGCATGGTAATTTATCTATATGGGATGGAAGATGGATATATTATTTTTCTACTACTAATTCACAAGAGGTAAGAAAGTTTGGGGGTAGATAGTTGGTTATTGTATGCTTACTTTTATTTACAAAGCAAAAAAGAAAAGGGTGGTAATATAAATATATGACTAAAGTGACATTTTTGGGAAGAGTACAATGTATGTGTCGCCACAAAAGCTAAACGAAGAGGGGGAATTTACTATAGATAACTTAATAGCGTAGAAAAATATATACACATATGAGGAAGAGGACGTTGAGTAGGCTGAAAAATGTTGCAAAAAGATGGTTACCATTTTATGCCACTCACTGCATTGCCTTGGCCGGTATGTACGCCAATGCCCAAGCAATGTTGGCCGGCGGTAGTCGTAATTGGCAATGTCTGGCTAGTCTAACCATCTTTGATTGAATGTGATGGGAAGACCTTATGTCAAATGCAATCACTTATACTTGCATCTTGCGGGCTTGTGGCACTATTCAAGACTTTACGACATTGAAATTCATGAAGATATTATTAGCCAAGGACTATTGGGAGACTTAAGTTGTGCTTGGCAATGCCTTGGTCGATATGTATGCCAAATGTGGTGCCCTTTACTCCAAGGTTTAATGGCCATTAGGGCCAAAGGCCACCCAAGGCAAAGTTAGTGGCCGCCCAATACTGGATCAATTAAGGGTTTTTAGTGTGTAAGCAAGAAAAAGTAAAAAAGAGATATGGCGTGCAGACGGCAGCAAGCAGTGCATGGAAGGAGGAAGAGCTCATAACGAGCTCTGCGGGCATCGGTTGACAAAGTCCTAGAAGCGAAATTTTACTAGCACGTCGAGGCGACCACATTTGGAGTGATTTCGTTGCATTCTGTGCTGCTGCGGCCGCACTCGAATTGCCACGTCATTAGAACGGGTCCCGTGCCACATCAGTCACGACTTTGTGACTGATAAGCCGAGGCAGAAATTAGGGGGGTTAGTTTTTTTTAGGGCAGCGAGAAGCCACATTAGGAAATTTTGGAGGTCATTTGGAGGGCCTTATTGAAGAGAGAAAAAAGAAGGCGGAGCTAATGAGCAACAACCTTACGTAATGTAGAAATAAATGGAAAGAAACACAGAAATGAAAGAAAAGATTATAAATAATGAGTTTTGTCCCATTTTCGTAAGGTAAATTCCTGCTTTCACAAAGTAGGGCCACTGCTAGTAGCCGTCAAGTTCATGACACCTGACTACTACTGATTGATAACTAGCTCTCTCCCTTCATTAAAAGATATCCAGTACCTTCATGAAAGGCTTTCAAACGTCATTCTCCCTCCATTTTACCTATGGCTTTGTCTTCTACCCGCCCAAGAAGGTCTAGAGGTTGCTCTACACTGTCCCCAACCAGCCTCACCATTAGTGTGCCAAGAAGACCATGTAGTAGCATAAGCACTATCTCAATCTTAAACTCTCTCACTACAGATAATAGGTGGCAAGTGCAGAGGATAAGCAAAGTTTCTTGGGTTCTTATGCAGCCAAGAAGGAGAAAAAGCTTGAAAGCAACAAACATATTTCGTTTTGCATGGAAAGCAAGAGTTTTGTACTTCAAAGTCGAGGTCGGTAAGAAGACTGTGAAAGATGTCTTTGTTCAACATGTTTTCACTCACTCCCATGTGATTGCTAATGGCGGTGATGTCTCCATGGTGCATAATCCACGATGCAACTGTAAGTTAATTATTTAGTACTCCTCTATAAATGTTATCTTAATTTCAAATGAGAATCTGTTTTTCTTCTTCTTTTATCACAGGTATATAATTAGGTTATACAGATGTTTGTATTTATTTCTATTCTATTACATTCACATATGTTTATCCTTTGTCATATGAGGAATGGGAGCCACTAGAGTGCATTATAGGTCTCATCTCTGTGACTCATGCTCATATTGGAGTCTTGCAATATGCTGGCAGAACTAGCAAAAGCGTGGCACACGAGGGTATTTTCTTCTATGACCATTTCTACCAACTCAATCAAAGGAATCAAAGAGGAGTGTTGGTGATGGTTCCACTACCAATCAACTGGAACTCTATGGATTGGCCCGTTCCCGACACAACAATGAGTGAGGCATTGAGGAGCAGGCTCCATAGGGATGTTCCGAGGTCTCTCCGAAACTCTGTACCCACTAAATTGGTGAAACTTGCAAAATTTTGTCCTATTGGTCTCTTTGTTGAGTTATTTCACACCTGCAAAGTACATGTTGCTAAAACAATGTTGCTCTGCAAATCATTTGATTCCCTCTTGTGTGATAAGCTTCTTGATCGAGGGTGGTATGTGAAAGAAACAGATGGCGTATGTTGCGAGATTGCTCTTGGCACTTTCATTGTCAAGTATATGCTTGCGACACAAACATTAATAATCTCCTTTTGGTACAAGCGTTCTCACATTTTTGAAGGTTTCTATGTGCCTATGGATCAAGAGGCAACAAGTCTGGCAAACAATGCTATCATAGACGTGGAAGTGGTGGAAAAAGACCTAAATCTTATGACAGTAATTACAATAAGATAGAAATGCAATTTTTTGCAACTTCGACATGACATAGTGGAGGAGACTGCCGACATTGACTCCGTAAACTTTTCTTTCTTGCTGAACGGACGAAGAGTAATGCAATGAAGGGAGAAGCATTTTTTCTGTGGAGATCTCTCTGGCCGTATTCAAATTTTGCCCATGTAATCATCCCTGAATGTCTTCAACGAAATGTAACATTTTTGACTAGTTTAATCTTAATATCAAGTGTTTGCTCAAGGCTCTCTCTCTCTCTCTCTCTCTCTCTCTCTCTCTCTCTCTCTTTGTCTGAGTATTCGAAACACATAGATAGATACACAACATATATTTAAGGTATAATCAATGAATTACTAAGTACATTTGTAAGTACAAATTTTGATGTGCTCAATGGTCTTAAGTACATTGCTTGCAGATATGGGACCAAAATGTCCTCTAGGTAAAAATCGTGAAGATGCCCTTCAAACGAAGGTGGGGATATAGTAGTGCTGGATGGATTAAGTAAACCCTTATGTGGTGTGTCATCAATCAACAAAGTGTTGAAAGCATCATAAGGTACATTGATCTGCTCAAAGGGCTTGTAGAAAAGTGGTACATTAGGTTTAGTTGGGTGGAAATGTCCCGCAATGGTATTAATATTTCTTTGACTACACACAAAATAAAAAGCCGATCACTGAATTTCAGTCAAATTACAAACTATGGAAACAAGGGGATTCAGGTTATGGGCCTGCATTGAAGACTAGATAGCCACTTTAAACCTTGGAATCAAAAAAATCAAAACTTCCTTTGTGCTTGCTCGAATTAATACTTTAACATTTCCCAAGCGGAAACTACGTAAATCGGAGAACTCTGTATATACATTGTATGGCTGTGAGTAGCAATCCATTGAGATCCAAGATAATCAGTCTCTGCAATCATTGTGCGCATACATATAAGTAGTTAGAAACAAAAAAGCATTAACTATTTAAGTACAATGGATATTACCGAAACAACCATATCTACTTGAAGCAAGAGTCCATACTGGTCATTTCTAATGTTGACATTTTGCTGTTGAGTGTCGATGTTTCCTTGTGTATTGCCAAGTGTATCCACCTCTTGTGCTTGTGCAGTACATGACTCTTGTGTTTCCATGGCCGAATGGTTAACCTGTTTTGTGGTGTGTTCTTGGCCTTGATTTTCAATATTGGCCTCCTCCTCTAGCACTCCCTTATTCTCCTCTGATTCCGCCTAGAACCATTGTTGCATTCTTCGTCTACGAGGAGCATTTTACATCTGTATTTTCAGGGGCTTGGTCTACTTCACATTGCTCAATACCAACTTCGGATTTAGCCGCTCCAACTGCAAAGTTTACCGGTGTCTTTTCCTCTAATATGGGGTCAGTTTGAGGAATTTGGTTTAAGGTGTTGGAAACTGGCCTGACTACCTCTTCACCGGTCATTGTTAAATCTATAATATGGTCGTCGACAAAACTGTCCTCTACATCTAAAATTCTTGGGGTTGAAAGAGATAGTAGATGTTGAATCATTGAAGCGCGGTACCTTTGTAAATATTCTAATGTATAATTTTCCAGAGAATCCTGCAAAATAAGGTTAACTTGTGGTCAATACTTTCATTAATAAAAGCACTAATGTTGGACCATACCATTACAAGGAAATACCTTTGACATAAATGGATGAAGAACAAAAAAACTCTGGAGTATATACTCTGCATGGAGAAGACATCTCCAACCGCAGGAATTTGGATCTGTCTGATTAGGCACTTTGACAGCTTTAAAGGTGGACTTGTACAGTTCATGATTTCCACAAAGTTTTTCATAGACATGAAGTAATTTTTTATACATCTGTAAATAGTGAAGGTTATTTGTTATTAACAATATTCAGGTCATCAACCATTCCCCAAATAAACACTGAAGGTTTTATCAACACTTACACTCTTATCTTTGAATGTGTTGCTTGTATGGAGTTGATAGTCCATACCACTTGCTAGTCCAATTCTATACATACAAGGCTCCAATGATTTGCTGATTCGTATGGAAACACCAGTGTTGTCACCTGGAGCATTGGACAGTATATAAACCATCTCTCCAATGTGCCATGTGGGGTGTTCTTTATTCGGAGTGGCACAGACATTTGTGGATCTAAAATATAAAATTCATTTTGGGTTTCTTGAGTGAACTGGCTCTTTATCAAGCTACAATCACAAACAAGGATTTAACTAGAGGACAAGTACCAACAAAGAAAGATCTTAAAGGTAGAGATGAGCACTTACTTTAGGCATACATAAACAATAGTGTCGCTAATTGTGCATTTGGATCTTTCAATATCCCAATATCAACACAGTCCAGCGCTAATTGCCTATTGCCATCAGCAAGGGGAATGCTTGCTAACAGTCCCTCTATCATGGAGTGTAATACATCATTGTTTCTTTCATTTAGCTCTGTGGTAACTTGCCCATAAGTTCTCCTCTGGGCCTCTTCATCAGCTGCAACAGACTGTATACTCTTTAACTTCTCTGCTTCAGAGTGCCGTCTTTCTTCTTGCTTAGCTCTGGCTCTTGTGTTCACCTCATGAGTAACCTCATGAATCTTAACCCCTTGCGCTCGGTGGCCTGGTGGTATTAGCAGTATATCTTTCATTTTGGGATCAATCAACTAATTGGGGATAAGGAGCTTATCGTATCTCCAGCGCACTCTCTTAAGAGTCTCACTGTCCTTGTCTGTTATTGTCAAATGGTGAGCACGAGCAGAAACAATAGTAATGTCATTAAAATACTCCAAAAGAAAATCTTTTACTGCTTTTTGAAGACACATCAGGTCAATTGCCTTCCACCTCATTGTACCAGCACATGCTTCCTCACAGATTTGTCTCATTGCTCTTTGAAAAGGAAGTTTAGGGACACACAGCTCAATACATTTCTGAGCTTTCCTGATCTCCCTAAATAAACCCATGTTTCTTCAAATATTCTTCATTCTTGGGCCCTTCAATATCTTCAGTGGTTTACCTGAAGTTTTCTTCTTACTAGCATACCTTCCACATGCTTTCTTTGCAAGCCCTTGTCCTTCCCCTGCCTTCCTTGATGTTGCCTTGGTTCTTGCCATTACACTGAAAGAGAAAAATGTAGAGAATCTCTGTGTGTGTGTGTGTGTGTGTGTGTGTGTGTGTGTGGGATCACGGTGCGCGGGCTCAGATTTGACATGGGCTAATAGCCTACTGTGGGTCGTGATCCACGAGGGGAATTCTCTTTCTCCTTATCTCTCTCTCTCTCTCTCTCTCTCTCTCTCTCATTCTCTTTCTCTCTCTCACTCTCATTCTCTCTCTCTCTCTCTCACTCTTTCTCTCTGCCCCTCTCTCTCTCTCTCTCTCTCTCTCTCTCTCTTTCTCCCCCTCCCTCTCTCTCTCTCTCTCTCTCTCTCTCTCTCTCTCTCTTTCGCTTTCCCTCTCTTTCTCCCCCTCCCTCTCTCTCTCTCTCTCTATCTCCTTATCTCTCTCTCTCTCTCTCTCTCTCTCTCTCTCTCTCTCTCTCTCTCTCTCTCTCTCTCTCTCTCTCTCTCTCTCTCTCTCTCTCTCTCCGGAGGTTCTCGCTTCAGCCATTACACCACACACGTTGCCCCAAACTACAAATCTCTCTTCTTCTCAGAACGAGGTAACCGAACCCATTCCTACATCCTTGAGCCCATCCCGTTGAGTGCGATCCGCACCATTGCCTCCATTCGTCTTAGCTCCCATTCTCTACGCTGCGAGACAGGACGTTGGGGCACTGGCAAGGAGTGTCATCGACTTTGCACCTTATGCCCTCGTCAAGTGCGAGAGAGTGAGTACCACACACTACTTGAGTGCTCAGCTTTTGACCACATTAGGTCCTCTTTTCCCCATATATTCAGCCATGAGCTCTCCCTACATACCTTCCTCTCCCAACCACGATGTGGACTCTCTATTGCGACGCTCATTTCAGCCATTTTTGAGCATCGAGAGTCACTTATGAACTCCACTCACACCACGTGACATGTTCATTTGGTCCCATAGGTCATATTTGACCTCCCAGGACGATAATAGAACTATCTATCTATCTATCTCTCTCTCTCTCTCTCACCACCCCGTTTTTTTTCATCTTTAAGCCAAGCTTCTAGATGTCTGCGCATCGTGATCCACAAGAGGATTTACATTTGTAGGATACTTTCTCTCTCTCTCTCTCTCTCTCTCTCTCTCTCTCTCTCTCTCTCTCTCTCTCTCTCTCTCTCTCTCTCTCTCTCTCTCTTTCTCTTTGTTTTTATCTCTTTTTGGTACAAAAATCACCATGGAAATACCTTTCTATGAGGAATTCAAAAGGACAGAAACACGTGTAGGAGCCTTGCGACTTGGTTGCAGAGGATATCTCGGATGTAGATGTCTCTCTGTCTCTTTCTATCGCTCCCAGAGGTTGACTTTTTGGTTATCTATCTCCTCTCCTTCTTGCAGAGGTCGTCTATGCAGGCTTTTTCTCTCTATCCCTCTCTCTCTCTTTGTATTTCACTATCTCTCTCTCTTATCATGAAATCAAGTGCGCATTGTTATGATAAATGTACACATTTTTTTGGGTAGTTAAAAATCACTTTATTGGTCGTACCGCCCATTAAATGCATGTCCTTGTAACACGCATTCAATACATGCGGCTCGCATCGTAAAAAACGCAACAGTAATATCTATTATTGCATGGAAAATGGGGGGAGAGAGAGAGAGAGAGAGAGAGAGAGAGAGAGAGAGAGAGAGAGAGAGAGAGAGAGAGAGAGAGAGAGAGAGAAGGAGGGAGAGAAAGAGAGATTAACGTGTGTGCACATGTTTATTACAGACCTTGAAAGAGACAGATATAAAGCTTTGAGAGACAAAGAGAGAAAGTGAGGAAGGGAAAAAGAGTCAACTAAGAAGGCCAAGGTGCAGAAATCAGAAGCTTGAAGACTCCAAACTACATTCCCAGTCCAAAATCTCTACTCCAACAACAATGTCTAGTCCTAGCAAAGGTAAAGCAAATCCCTTCAGTTTTACTATGTCCTTAGTTTAGTTGTGTTCTGTAAGTGTGCTTCAAAATGTAAAAGCTCATTTGACCTTTCAAACTTCATAATTGGATCATGGCACGCCAGTTACGTTATAAAGATGAGTTTACATACTCCACGCACCGTTATCCACTTTTTATATTTACAAAGGGATTTTTTGTATTACTATATTGTAGGTATTCAATTTATAAAGACTTGCAAAGTGGATCACGGCGTGCTAGCAGTGTTTTCAACGTTAATTTACATATTCCGTGTGTCGTGATCCTCTTTTGACTTTGTACATAGCAATCTTTTGAAAGTACAATTGCTTTTATGTCTTTGTAGCTATTCTATTTTCTGAAAACCAACCAAGTGGATCACGGTGTGCCTATAGTTCTATGGATATTTGTTTCTGTACTCTTCGCGCCGTGTTCCACTTGTGTGGCTTTTACTCCTCACATATATAACCCAGTTTTTCATTTAATCCATAGTAATCATCTTATTTTATTGACTACATGATTAGTTGGTAATAATTGTGGGATACCTAATTATAGTTTGTTCAAAACTTATATGATCATTTGGTGGTCTTCTTTTTGTATATACTCATTGAAACTTATATTTGTGATTATGAAATAAATGGTAGGTTTAAGATCACATAGGAGGAAGAGGCAGAAAATTGATCCCAAGCGCATTGTTGGCCAAGAAAACTTTCCAAGAAGACTGTTGGAGCTATTAAAAACATCAATGAAGAGGAATGTAGACTTCACAGAACCCATTGATATAACTGTTGGAGAGCCTGCCAGCAGTTTGGAGGAGCCAACTGTAGGTTTGGAGGAGCTTGATACTGACCCATCTGTAGAATTGGAGTCCCCTTCTACTCCAAAATTTAATGTACCCAACTCACTTAAGAGAGAAGTGGATTTTTCAATACCTAATTTGCAGAGTGCCCAATGTATTGCAACAATCGAAAATAAAAAAGAGACAGTTATTTATGAAGACCCTACATTGATTGATGAAAGGCTTTTGGATTTTGCAGTTACTTCTGGGGCTGGTGATAAGTTTGATTTGGTCTGCATGTTTAATGCTCCATTCAATCTTGATGTGTTCATAGCTAAACAGAGTGAACACTTGAAGCTGGAACGAGAGAAGTTTGATCTTCACACTCAAGAGGGCAGGTTTATTGTTGGTGAAATGGTGGTAGTCCGTTTAAAGGACTATGCTCCTAAAAGACAGTCTTACAAGAAGTATAATCAACTACCTCTTATGTATATGCCCCATTGGTACAACATACATGATCGAGAGTGCAAGCTGATTCAAGAGTCCTTTGGATTTCTAATATTTTTAAATGGATTATTTACAACTCTTATGAAAGATCCTAAGGAGGTCATGGAGGAACAAGATTTACCAGAAGATGAAAAAGAGGAAACGAATGAGGAATATATTGAAGTGACAGAGAGAGGAGTCCATTGATCTTGAAGAAGAAGCAAAAGAGGTGAAACGAAGCAATCTTCTTAGTGAAAACCTCAGATATCAAGCTACCTCTAGACGTGTCAGGTTTCAATGAGCGGCAAGCCACCTTAATGCTACCAGGAGTGCCAGAGTTTAAATTTGGATATAGGTCCTACATTTTCCTCCATGATATACAAAGTATTTGTTGTTTGTGGGAGGACTTGTTCTGAGTCTTGTTCCGAGTGCTTCAAACCAGTTTGTTGTTGGAAATAGTGACTCATGTAGCCTTAGACTGGCTTTAGTGTCACCCGGTTTTCTTCGTGACGAGGTGGTTTCTAGTTTGTTAACATTACTCTCAAAAGATCTCTTGCGGAGTTCATCTCTTGGAGTAGTTTCTGGTCCTTGGCCAAATATCCTATCCCTTATGGAGTACCCTTGGTATTTGATTTGTTCCATCTCCTCAAGAGTCATCATAACAAAGTTATTGTTATAACAATATCTAAATAGGTAGGGTGGTAGATCTATTGTGCCCTTGTCTTTGACTTTAACGATATACATGATCTTCATGGGCGTTAACTGTCCTGATTTGCATGAGAAGTCCATAGAAGATCTTTGACGTTTCTATCCTCCCACAATAGACTCCGATCCTAGGATTATCTGTGCTAAGCCGTTTCAGAGGCTTCAAATCAACTTGATCATATCCCTCGAATTCTAAAGTCGGTGCTATGATATCTGGAATTAATCCCCATTTCTCTATCACGTCCCGGTTTTCAACTTGTAAATATTGAGTTCCATTTTTATGCATGTACAATTTTCCTTGTTTGTTTGCCTTGATTTCCTCTTCAAACCCTATGCCTTGGTTATCAATGCAAATAGCATACTCTTCAATAGGATCCAAGTAAACATGACTCTCCATGGCGATTACTCTTATAAAAAGAGAGTATGTGCTTATATCACATTGTCATTCCAGTTTCTGCATGAGTCGAATAGGAAGACATTTTAGAATCTGTTGATTCTAAAAAAGTGTGATATTTCTTCAAAGATAGTGTCCAGGTGATCGCCTTGATTCACACTTTCTTCGGTGGATACTCTACTAGCGGTCTCTCCAAATATGCCTTGATTTGCTAGTATACGATCAAATCTAAGGTTCATACAGACTCGTGAAGCCTTGGATAGAGTACTTACCATCGGATTGACTTGTCCACTTCTGTCAAGCTTTCAATTCCTTGTTTGCAACCTAATTCCTGTATTAGTTTTAATCAAGTTAGCTATTCTTTCACAAAGATTGTACAGTTTTTGCTAACTATTATGACTGGTCTATGTTTATCACTTTAAATTGAGCTAAGTGAGTCAGCAATTGAGTTTGTTATATTTTACTTTTGCAAAAAGCCAAAGGACTAATCTGCAACCTTGAAATTGAGTGAACATGTACCAATTTGGATCCGATTGAACCCAAAATTTCCCGGTGCCCTTGTATTATGTTGGTCTAACATTATACAAGTTCAAAAGTCAAAAAAATATCTCTCTGTGTATTAGTAGTAAATAATCACAATTATTTACTTTTCTCAAATTTTTACACTTTTCGGCGTGATTTGCTAAGTATGCAACTTGTTAAGGTCTCTGGATAAGTTTCACTAACCATTTATCAACTATTTCGTGTCCGCAGACTCAATTTTCAAGAATCTGGCTTAAGTCTCACTTTTGTGATCCAAATTTCACCAAAATTGATATGTATGGTCTACTTGATATGGTTGAGCTTGTGGTATACTCAAATGTGCAAGAATATCAAATCTTGTAGCAGATGTGAATAATCACGATTTTGTATTCCTGCTATTTTTGTGCACTTTTTTGCAACAATCTTGACATGAATCTGTTAAGTAGATTAACTTAAGCTCCCTAGACAAGTTTCATCAAGTTTGGATGATTTCTGTTCAAATTGTCAAGAGTTTTGTGTCTGCATATTGACTCTGCAAATTTAGCCACAATGTTCAATCCAATGATCCAAATTTCCCCAAATTTGATTTGTGGTCTTAATATAACATGCTAAAACTAGTGGGGTGCTGGTTTGGTCAAACAAGTTGAAAAATGGGACAAAAGTAAATAATCGCGATTATTTACTTTTGTCAAATTTTTGCATCTTTTTGGTCAATTGAACATGTACACTTGTTTATTACATCCATATAAGCCTATGAGTCAAGTTTCATTGAGTTTGAACAAATTTTCTCAATTTACACTCAAGTTCTCGAAACTCAGTATAAACTTCAGTTTTTACCAAGTTTTTGGTTAGTTTGGTGATCCAAATTTTATGTGCCTTTACAAAAGATATTTGTACACATACATATAATTTGTGGTATCAAGCTTGGTCCCTTTTGAGTTGAAAGTAAATAATCCTGGTTATTTATTTTAGGCCTAATACTTTTTCCGACTTTTTTACTAGACAGTCTTTTTATGAGCTATTTTAAGCCTCTAAGTCAAGTCAAAACTTAATTTAGCCTGAAATGTCTAGAAAAAAGTAAATAATCTGAGTTTTTGCAAACTCTTGAAATTTTTACCTCAATGCGTTCTTAGCTTACCCACTGGTTCATACAACTTTCAAAGCATACTCTCCAGTCGGATTCAGTGGTTGACAGTCTTTTGGTGCTATTTCTAGCCGTAGACCTGAAATTTTGCAACTTCACATAACAACTCACAATTCATTCTTTTGGATAGAGAAATGTTCTGAGATGTTTAATTACCCTACTCCTAGGTTTTACTGCAATGGGGTTGTGGAAAGTGTCCACAAACACTCATTTTCTTGTTTTTTATGGTTTTTTGAGCTTTGATCTTAAGACTTGTCTCGTCCATTGATCATTCCAAAAATTCTAATCTAATTGTATAATCCTACAATCCTAAAGGTACTTAGCAGGTACAACCTACTTCCAAGCTACCTCTACACTGACAAAGACGACAATCTTAAGCTATGCGGTTTTAAAAA
Source organism: Adiantum capillus-veneris (assembly GCF_014529385.1). NCBI lineage: Eukaryota > Viridiplantae > Streptophyta > Polypodiopsida > Polypodiales > Pteridaceae > Adiantum > Adiantum capillus-veneris. The sequence goes on along the minus strand of NC_140931.1, from coordinate 111,515,802 downwards.
GAAAGTTTTGACTCTAGGAGATCCTAGAGGAAGCTAAAAGATAACTTCACAAGACGCTCATGTTTTTTCCTAGTTTAGGTCTCTTCGACCCTCGGCAACGGTGCCAAATGTCGGACGGGTGTCTAACCTCACTCCTATCTTATTGCAGACGTAGCAAGAACCACAATATAATTGTCAATCCATGGGACGAACCTGACTCAACTAGTACATAGAGGCTACAAGAGGTTTTCAATCTCTTGAAAAACAAAAAACAACTCGCATCTAACTCAAGCTACACTCAAATGACTGAAATCACTAGAAGCTAATTGCTCACATTGATAAACAAATCACATCCGTTAAAGCATCAAACGATATCCAAACATTATGAAACTTTTAGAACATGTTTATAAGACCTAATCACACATGCTTATAGTCTCAAATCTCACTTTAGGTCAAGTGCAAAAATCACGATTATTAACAACAGCAGTGAGTTTTTGACCTAGTCATTTTCAACCCAGAATGCATCTAAATGCTTAGTAATGATGCCCCAATACCCCGTCTATACTTAGTTTCTTATTTTAAAGATTAAATTCCTACTTATGATGAGATTAGTCTGTGGATCGGTGATGCCAAAAGCTACGGATTACCATGAAATGCTTACGTCAATGCGTAGAGCCCGATTGCAACACAACAGACTACACTACAATGTGACAACTAGGAAGGGAGTAGGAAGACTGAGAAGGAAATAAGTGAGCGCCGTTAGCTCACATTGTGTTTCTATTATCCAAAACTTACAAAAATTTGGCTTTTATACCTTAGCTAAGGTTTTTGTGGTCAAAACTAATAATCTGGGAGCTCCAACTAAATAAAGAGAGGTTGATACAATCTGGAAGCTTGTAGCCCCAGCTCATCAATTACAATGTTCATCTAGAAAGTAGAAGTTACAATATTTCTCATTCATCAAAATAATAAGTGTTTTTACAATGAAATCTCCAAAAAATGATATCCGAGTTAGCTTGCTACTAACAGAATCAATAAAATAATGTTTACAACTCTAAAGGAAATGATTTCATTGATGAGCTTTTTTATGAAACATTGAGGACAACTCATGATGAAAATGATAAGCTATGTGATCAATGCTTTTGTAAACTCTCTCACAATGGGATAAGATTTTTATGTTGCTCATGATGTTGAAATGGAAACTAACCAAAATGATGTTCTTCTTTATGAAACAATCAAGCAATAAAATGTGGTGTGTGTGAAGCAACCTATTTCACAAACTGAGGGTATGCTAAGTGAATGTTTTCTTGAGACAATGTTGTGTGATGGGATATGTGTATATATATTCCACACAATTGGTGCCTATGTAAAGCATGATGGGGCTTGTATGCTTATCCATGCTAGGAAAGCTGATGACATTGTTGTGATTTTGGGCAAATTAATAGCTACTTTTTGCATGATGATGCAAAGATATTATGGATTTTTCTCATTGTAGGCCTAGAACGAGATCATGTTTGGTGTCTTGAAGTCCAAATTTCATCAAGGAATGAAATTTCTCTTTGCACAAATAACATGGAGCTAATGTTTTTGGATATCAATGTTGTTGAAAGCATATCTTTGCAAATTGAAGCCAAATCAAAGAATGTTTTTGATGAAGTATGTGACAGAAAAGGAGTTTTCATTGATGAATTTTGATCCTTGTTTGAAAAACAATTAAGCTTATTTTGAAGTGATTGGCTCAAAGATGGAATCTACTCAATGGAGTGGATATTTTCTCATTACTTTATGGCTCTACAAGTTTGTTTTGTATGAGATCTCTTGAATGTTGATCTACTTGATGGGTTCCTAGCCCTGGAATGTTGCCAATAAATGGTGCAGTTGTATTCACATATCTTGGGTAAGAAGGCACACTATATGAAGGAGTACGAGCGGAAGTGCGACGCGAGAGAGAGTGCGAGAAGAAGAGCACGACGATATGGTGAACTCGCTCTACTGTAATGTGTAGAGCATAGTGAGTTCTTATTAGGTTTTTACAAAAGAATATGTGTACATACCCGGCGGCCCGCCCACTTACCTGGGTGACCACATTGGGCTTTATACCCCAACAACCTCCCACTTAAAGTCCAATGTGGTACTTTAAGTGTGAGAGAAGCTACTATACAAGCTAATATACAAGAGATGTAGAGAAGTGGTGTACTACCCTACACCTAACTGCTTGCGAAAATGCGCAAAACTCTCTGAGGGAAGTCCTTTTGTAAGTAGATCAGCAGGATTTTATGTGGTGTGAACTTTGACAAGCTGAAGTTGCTTATCCTCGAGCATTTCCGTGATGAAATGATACTTCACATCCACATGCTTTGTCTTTGAGTGATAAACTGGATTGCAAGCCAATTGTATAGAACTTTGACTATCACAATATAACACAGGCATCTCTTCTTTGATTCCCAAATCTGTTACTAGTCAATTAAGCCAAATTGATTCTTTGCATGCCTCTGATGCTGCAACATATTCAGCCTCTGTAGTAGACTGAGTAACACAATCTTGTAATCTAGAACGCCATGATACTGCTCCACCAGCCAATGTAAAGACATACCCTGACGTAGACCTTCGGTTGTCTAAGTCACCTGCATAATCTGAGTCTGTAAAACCCTTTACACTTAGCTCCTGAATCCCATAGCATATACGCATACTCTTTGTAGCTTTCAGGTATCTCAATACTCCTTTCACTGCCTCCCAATGTTTCTTGCCTGGGACGCCACCTGTGAACGGACAACTTTGATAAAACCCCTATATACGACTCATATTCGGGAATATGACCCCCCTTTCTACGCTTATACGACAATCAATGAAGAAAAATATCATACCCCTATCTTATATATAAAATTTAGGTTTTACATTATCTAACTGAGTAAAACTAGTCAAAGATTGTGTAGCCTAGTGACCGGCAACGTACCAAAGGAACCACTTCTTTTGATAACTATATGTACCCTAAATGTGTCTTTGTTTGAATTTCAAATTATGTGCCCCATTAGCATGCACTCTGGCTACTCGTCTAATTCTGACCCATCCAAAGCTGGCGTAAATCAACCCTTGACCTGCTCCAAATCAGCCTATCTATTATCGGCTCGATGCAAAATTTGACGTGTGACTTGATAAAACTTTCCCAAAATTCAATTGAGTTCTAGTGCACACAAGTGACCAATTGTTACAAGTAATCAACCCGGGTTAGTTCCCCCCCCCCCCCCAAATATGATACCCCCCTCCCTTATTTTTAGCTTGAGAAAAATTATTGGGGGTGTGCCTCTAACTTATACGCTTATGTAACTGTAAAAAAAAACCCCTCTCTTGCACTTACGTGGTGTGGTTAGTTTTCCATGGTGAATCTCCCGAGATTGTTATACTTTGTTTTCAAAAAACATAATATTGTAATGTGACATTATATGTTTAAAAATAATAGTGTCACTTTCTATTTTTCTCAAAAAAGCTTTTTTACGAGGAATTTCTTGTCAATAGCCTTATGTAGGCCATAGTAAATTTTCACCTTGTTGGTTTATAAATGGACCTTGCATATGTGGTTTGTCAATGGGTCCCTTCGTTTTCACAGCATTACATGACTTGATAACCTTTTCATTTGATTGCTTTAGAATTTTAGAATGCAGATGTGAGACCACCTTGTTATAATTGCAGCACGTACAAGTTACAAACATAGAAAAAACAATTTATTATTGTCATGTTGACACAAAGCCATATTGAAAACTTATTAGAGTAGGTGATCTCTTTACCAACTTAGATTCTTATTTATCTTGAAGCTCTACTAGGTTCATCCATATACACTCTTGTACATGGTCTATACACTACTAAGAAGAAGACAGATAGCACATTGAAGAGCTAGTCCACTCCAATAGGACATGTTTTTATATCTAAAAAACGTAATTAGCCAAGAATAAGAAACCATAATTTCAATTGATTTATATGAGCTTAGAAACAACGAGCAATGGTATTAATAGTCTTATTCACGATTGGTCACATTGGCTATGTTGCCTTTTTGAGGCCATTGTGAAGTCTTCACCTTGTTTTCATAACTAGTTATGTATTTGATGAAATGAATTTATATATATATATATATATATATATATATATATATATATATATATAGAGAGAGAGAGAGAGAGAGAGAGAGAGAGATAGATAGATAGAGAGAGAGAGAGAGAAAGAGAGAAAATATAAATTAAAAGGATGTTTGGTTTGACATTTACAATATGAGACTATTAACGACCAACATTCAAACCATGTGACAAATATTATACTCATAGTTGTGAGTTCGGCAAAAAAACACATGTACAATATGAGATGAAAATCACCCTAACCTTTCTTTGGCATGTACAAGCGGCAGTGCCTTAACTTGCCTCACTATTTTTTCCTTGGCTAAAACAGTACTTGGCTAAAAATAACTTGGCAATTCTTTGTTTGTATTGGATATAATTAAAAAATCAAAACCCTTCACTAGATGTCTCAATTTCAAAGTCATTAGGTCTCCACAATTTGGAAAAAATAAACACTCCATTAAAAATGCAAAAGTGAAGAGTGTAGAAAATGAAAAGCTTATAGCAATTGGGAAATAAAAAAACTTTTACTCTAATATAAAAGGGTGTCCTTGCCTATATGCAAGGTGTCATGTTTTTTATCATTAATGGTACATAAAAGAATAAAAAGTTTTAAAGAATTAACATATTCAAACTTCAAATCATTTGTTGCGTCCCCTTCCCAAAAAAAAGTAGAAAACTTAAGGCAGCTTTTGGCAAAGATCAATTGAAAGGACATGGTTTCTTTCTTTTCAATTCTCTTGAAGGTTTTTTAAGTCTCTTTTGAGGATGCATGTCAAACAACAAGAGTTGAACGCCCTTCATCCATATGGATACTACGGCCTTTAGAGGCCAAAAAGAAAGACAGTGTATTTTAATGTTTGACATGTCTCCCTCAAGTGGATTTTCAAATATTAACATTTTAGATGAGATATGAAGGAAGTCATTTCATCTATACTGTATAAAATGGAGCTTAAAATTTTCAAGGAAGGAGAGAGCATCCATGTGTCACACTCTACTTCATTTCAAAGAAAGCTGTAAGAAACATTTAATTCAAAATGCAAAAGTGAAAGGTAAGTACTCAGATAAAATTTTGAAGGAAGCAAAGAGCATTCATGTGTCACATTCTGCTTCTTTTCAAATAAAATTGTAAGAAACATCTAATTCAAAAACAACGTGAAGACTTCACGATGGATTCAAGAAGGCAACATGTTTTGCTGTAATAAGTTGAATAATTATTATAAAAACACATTTGACATGTTAATGGACTCGCAATGTTTGGGAAAAATGTGTCTCAGTTTAATATTGTGCCGTTTTCGATTTCAAAAATTCCGGTTGAGAGCAAGGGGAAAAGGATAATTTTTGTTCCAAAAAAGAGAAAAATAGTGTTAAAAAACTTTAAAACAGTGTAAAACTTCTAAAATTTCCTCTTCATGAATTAAAGAAAAGAATTTTTGTCTGTTTGAAAAAATGATTTTTCTCGAATACTTTAATGGAGACAGAGATAGGGAGAGAGAAATGCACGTGTCCATGCACGTCCAATTATAAAAGTATATTGTGGAATTACCAATAGAGAGTATGATCGATAATTGTAGCATTACATAGGTGGGCTAGCAATAAACACCAATAGAAAGTGTCATGAATAATTGTAACAATGCACGGGCAATTAAAAGCTAGTAGTGGCACCTATAAATAGGATCCACTACTTTCATTCTGGGAGGCAATTACTTAGGGTGTGTTTAGTCCTTTGTAGGTGTTGAGCTACTGCTCTAATTCTAATCAGGCTCTATTGTAATCCAACATTCAATGCCAAATATAATTCTAACCCATTATGTCAATACATCAATTCCAGTATTGTGTGTCCATCGTATGTCTTTCTACATTCATTTCATTTCATTATCCAATTTCCTTATATTTATCAAAAGTCTGAATTGGTTGTTCCATTCTATTTGATCTAACATCTTACTTGAATCTCCAAATTGGAATAGTTGTGAGAGTGACCAGATCATTCCACATATATCTAGTGCTTCTTTGGCTTTCTGATCAAGCTTTCGTGAAGTTAGGAATACATGTGTTTTATATACAGTCACTATTGTGAGAAGAGAAAAAAGAAAAACAAGTGAAAGGGTCATGGCGGCTTTCTAAAACAATAAGAAAGTAATAAAATCATTAGGCTACAAAAGAATATTTAGCATGCAAATTGTGTGCATTTAGATTTTTTACAAAGAATTTATGTAAATGAAGCATTAAAAATAGGGATAATGCTTGAGAGTCCTTTAAAAAGATTTCAAAAGAATATTAAACATGCAATTTGTGTGCAAATACTTTTTTACATGTAATTTATATAAATGAAACATTTAAAATAGTGATGATTGATGAATAAATTATTCTTTTGAATATGATTAGCTAGTATATAATTTCAAATGGACAGTTAAAAACAACAAAATCAAACAATTCATACATTTTGTATATGAAATACTCTTCACAGCCGCGTTACAACCAACTATTTCATATACTTAATACTTAAAAAATTAACTGCACATGCACATACATATTATATGACGTTCGTACAGCCAGGTTAATGATCTGAATGCCACATTTATGAAAAAATAGATGTTTCTAACAAACGACACTCTATTAGACGCGTTACTAACCGAGTGCCAATTGAATCTTAGGAAAAACAATGGCCTGAATATGAACATCATATAGCCGCGTTACTGATAGATGCCCATATGTTTTTCGGAAAAGGGGAAGGGAAGTTGACTTACCATAAGGATACTAGATTCGCTATGTTACCAACGTAGTACCCAGACAGTAAGCCAATACTTACCACAAGGACACCATCTTCCCCGCATCACCGAGGTGATGCCCTCGTGATAAGCATTGTTCTGTAGAATAGCTTACACACACACTCCCATTGTGTGGTAAGATACCTTATTACCGCCGCTCACTACGACAAAAAGCACGCTACCACACAACACATACACACACACACAACACACACTCGAATCATGTGGTCAAGTACTTTGATGCTGCCGTGCACTGTGACGTAGAGCACACTCCCACACGACCCCCTCTCTCCCTCTCTCCTCTCTCCTCTCGACGTACCTGCAAAGGTGGTTGTACGCTCTCTCTCTCTCTCTCTCTCTCTCTCTCTCTCTCTCTCTCTCTCTCTCTCTCTCTCTCTCTCTCTCTCTCTCTCTCAAGATGAAAGAAAGACGAAAAAACACCTAGCGGTCCCGCGTATATATATAACTCTGCGAGCCTTCCAGGCTTTTCAGTATTCTCGGCGGGCCCGTAGGGAAAATAATAAACCCCGGTGGGCCCGCTGGGGATACTGAAAATCCCGGTGGGAATTTAGTGGGTTTGCAGGTCACCATTAACCGGGTTCTGTGTGATTATGTTTAGTGTAATCATGTAAATGTGTCAATAAGACCTTGTGATCACACAAAATTTGACGTAATTACGTAAATATTAAATCCTTGATATTAACATGTCCAAGAAGCTTCACTCTATGACATTTCTTAGGGTTCAGTTGACCCCCGCATAACAAGCTCTCTTTCTCCCATAAAACCAAAACTCCTTAGCTTGATTATGATTAATCCATATCAAATCACTCTCTATCTCTCTCTCCTTCGTCAAATCCAAGCTCATTGACTAAGACATATGTGATATGCCTCTCTACTCAAACTTGACATAACATATCCCAAGCTGTAATCTTTTTCCCAATCCCAAGCTCATCAGCTTGGTTTTCAATAATCCATAATATTTTATATATATATATATATATATATATATATATATATATATATATATATATATATATATATATATATATATATATATCTTGAAGCAGTAAAGGAGGAACGAAGTAGAGGAAGAGCATCAAAGTCAACTTGGTAGGCCAACTAAGGTAAAGGGGAAAGCACTGTCAACTTCAGTACTATTATTATCGACTTTGACATTATCATCATTGCATTAACCTATGTTTATTTTCTCTATTATCATCTAAATTAAGTCAGGTTATACCGATGTGTGGAGCTTAAACATATCAACTTAGCATCTAGTTTAAGTAGCAGTGTTCTTAACAGCCTGCTTCGAGTAGTCAAGCTTTGGAATCGTGTTCAAGTTGTCAGATTCAAGTTTTTCACACACAAATCCCTCGACATATTTGGTAAACCGGACGTGAAACAAGCTGGGGGGGAGGTGAAGATGGACATGCCAAAACAATTGATGTAGTTTTTTGAAGATTTCAACTCAAATGGATTTTATGGGAGTCACGAATTTTGAGATGTGCCAAAAATGTTGCAATTGGTTTAGGGATGTTTGCAAGAAGTGAAAGCCATGAGAATGAAAAGTTAAATTGGCAATGTGGTGGAGATTGCACTTGATGACATACATGAGCAATGTTGTATTTTTCAAGGACATGATCTAGATGGACTCCTTGCATGCTATAAACAGGAGATGAAGAGCTGAGGAATTCTTCAAGATCGGATGATTTCAACTTTTCAAGAAGTTATAACCTCCAAATTTAAAGAGAAGGTTCAGAACTGGCAGAAACATATCCCACACAGTGGGACTATTTTCCAGATGGGTTTGTTTATGAATGCTCAAGGATTATCAAATTGGCAATGAAGGAGATTACCGAACAAAGCCAGATTGCCGTTTTGTAAAGGAGAAGGGGATTAGATGCAGTTTCTCAACTATGATGAATTTTTGGAATATAGTTCTGCAAGGATTAAAGCTAAGGTAAATACAGCTTTGGAAGTAGCACATCAGTTTCAGAGGACCATATTTTGAGCAACCTAGCAAAGGTAAACAGTGAATTTAATGTTGAAAAAGAAAAAGATGAGATTTTTTCAAAGATTCCTCGCATGGAAGTTACCTCGTTCTAGTGAAGATGTAGATTGTACATCAAGTGTCTTTCAAGATAATGACCTTGGCATGAAATTTTCTCAAAAAGTCTATCAAGTGATCCTCTATACAATACTAATGGATCTATTAGCACTATAGCTAATCAAGACAACATGTTTACTCCAGATGCTACATCAATAAAGCTATTATATACATAGTACCTGAAAAAGTTGGAATAATGGGCACTCTCAAAAAAGAAAGGGGAAAATATCCAAGCTGCCATAGCCCACTCTAATGAAAAATCCCTCATGCTCTCTCATGAAAAATCCCTCATGCTCTCCTTATGCCATAAGCCTTGATACCTCTCTCATGCCGGACCTTCCATAGCCACTCTTATCCCAAGCTCTCTTTCATGCAAAATCCTTCAATCTCTCTCCTTCCTCCTAACACTCAAGCCTTGAATTATCTCCCTCCCATTGTGATAACAAGCTCTCTCTCTTTCTCTCTCGTAAAACTAAAACTCATTAACTTCATCATGATTAATCCATGCTAATTATTATGAAGTCACTCTCTTTCTCTCTCTCCTTTGTCAAATCCAAGCTCATTGACTAAGACATATATGATATCCCTCTCTACTTGAACTCAAGATACCATATCCTAAGCAGTAATCTTTTTCTGAATCCCAATCTCATCACCTTGGTTTTCAGTAATTTGTAGTTAATGATATCTCTCTCTCTCAACCTTGAAGTAGCAAAGGAGGAACGAAGTAGAGGAAGAGCATCAAGGCAAGCTTGGCAGGCCAATTAAGGCAAAGGAGAAAGCACTGTCACCTTCAATACTATTATCATCAACTTTGACATTATCATCATCCAATTAACCGAGGTTTTAATTTCTCCGTTATCACCTGAATTAAGTGAGGTTAAACTGATGTGAGGAGCTTAAACTTCTCGATGATCATTTAGTTTAAGTAGCGATGTTGTTAACAGCACGCTTTGATTAATCAAGCTTTAGAATCTTGTTGAAGCTGTCAAATTCAAGTTTCTAATCTTCATTGATTGTGTCTACTGTAACCCTCCTTCTCACACCTCTCACAGCCACAGGCCCCATGGCTTCTCGACTCAGGTTTTGAACACAAAATACCCGACACTGCATCAAGGAGAAGATTCATAAATTAAAGGAGGCTGAGTTCATCTACAAGATAGAGCACACCAATTGGGTATCTCCCATTGTGGTAGAGCCTAAGAAGAATGGTGAACTACAAGTGTGTGTGAATCTAAACGTTTAGAGGGAAAGAGAGAGATGGAGGTTAGAGAGAGGGCGTGATCAAGATGATGCAAGAGAGAGGGAATGAGAGAGACACAAACAGACACAACTACTTCTTGGTTCACATTCATTCTTGAGATTACAATATAGAAGCCTTATTTATAGCTTTCGCATGCCCTTTGGTGCTTCCTCCTAGGCAACTCTTTAATTATCCTATACCTTAGATTACAAAATAGAAGCCTTATTTGTAGCTTTCCCGCGCCCTTTGGTCCCTCCTCCTAGGCAACCCTTTAATTCTCCTATACTTTAGTGCTAGCCTAGGGAATAGTGCACATTTACGGTTCAACATCTGGCATAGCCCAATGGTAAGATTTTTGGAACAAAAATATGACTTGAATCCCACAATTCCCTTGATCCAAAAACTTAGTGCTCATATAATACCATGATGCAAAGTGTAGTGCCTGGAGTCTACTCCAAGGTACACATATACACCACAATAGTCCATGAAACATCGGTCTTCCCCCCCTCCCCCGAAGCATTCAGAAAATGCAAAGCATAGTGCCTGGAACTTAATCCAAGATGCACAAATACACTTCCTAAAGCTATATATTGCATTACAATCACCAAACCGGTATAGTGTTGGGGTATAAAGCCCAATGTGGTCGCCCAGGTAAGTGGGCGGGCCGCCAGGTATGTACACATATTCTTTTGTAAAAACCTAATAAGAACTCACTATGCTCTACACATTACAGTAGAGCGAGTTCACCATATCGTCGTGCTCTTCTTCTCGCACTCTCTCTCGCGTCGCACTTCCGCTCGTACTCCTTCAACTAGTATCAGAGCTCAGATCGAGGCTCGGGGCAGCACTGCAGGAGGATAGAGTCACCAACTCAGATTGGAGTGAAATTCGACAGGCGAAGACACGGCCCCAAATCTCGTGGGAGGGCCGGATGGGCTCGGTGTTCTCAGAATTTCATTCTGAGGTCATCTCGGCCACCGTTCGGCTTCGACAAAGGTCTGCGCAAGCCATTTTCGACTAAGTGGTCTCAGCGGGTGCAGATCCGACTCTGCAAATTTGGGGTTTTCAGCCTACGACTACAGGTGCTGAGGATATCGACACTCCTAGAGTGTTGATTTGTGGCTATCTACACATCGAAGGACGGCTCACAGTTCTTAGAGGCGTGTCACATACGACACAGGCGCATCTACACACAGACTGTAGGCGACATCCACTAGTTCATCAGGTAGCTTGTGTTTGCTGCTTGATATTCCGAATTTCATCCTGACATTGCAGGTACTTCCACATGGGATGTATTGTCAGAGATGATGTATGTCTGTTGAGGGTTTGTTGGCTGTGAGTCACGCAGCAAACAACCGTCGTAGCGGTTACAACATACAGTGGGAAATTTGTGGATGTATGACTTTGTGGTAAGTCTATGTACTGTCAGATTTACTGCAGCCTTTTTTGAGGGTCGAGTGAGGTTTTATTGAGCTGGGGGATTCTCGAATGTTGAGATCCTTTCAGTGATACAGGTCTTGGAGCGATCCCTCGAGCACCCTTAGATAGACAGTTAGGGTGTATTGACTATGAGTTAGATAGTTGGGATTTCATCTTTGCTTTACTGCCGTTGAGGCATTGTCAAAGTCTATGCTTACAAGACAGTCAGAGACAGTCCAGGTGCAGGACAGGTTTACCCACAGCTTACAGTGTAAGAGAGACAGTGTTTTTTGAGCTGTTTTTTGGTCTATTTTTGTAGTACACCAGAGCCATTTTACAAAGGAGACTCTGCTAAAATTTTTGCAGAATCTGAAGCTTTCTTGGTTCATTTGACAGGTTGATATTGGTTCAGAGGTCAGTTTACAGGGGAAACTCTGCCGAATTTTTCCCAGAAAAGTAAACTACTGTGAAGCGTAGCTATGGCTAGATCACAGGACACTGCTCTTTACAATATCAAGAAGCTGGATGGAACCAATTTCCCATTGTGGAAGAAGAAAATTTGGCACGTGTTGGTACAAAAGAAGCAGATAAAACCTATAAAGCTCAAGGGGATAAAACCAGAAGATATGGACGAAGATGAATGGAGCGAAATGGATGAATTGGCACTTTCTACCATTATGCTGACTTTGGCAGAAAGTGTTTACTTCAATGTAGCAGACGAGATGTCGGCTTATCAAGCATGGTTAAAGCTCAGTGATCTTTATGAGAAGCAGAGTGCAGCTTCACAGGTATACTGGCTTAAGAAGCTTGTTGACTTGAAGATGAAAGAAGGGACACCTATGTCCAATCATCTGAATGAATTCAACACAATCTACAGTCAGTTGTCAGCTCAAGGTGTCAACTTTGATGAACCTATTAGAGCTATGTTCCTGTTGATCACATTGCAGGAAAGTTGGGACACTTTTCGCACAGCTTTGAGTAATTCTGTACCTCCAGATGGTTTGAACATAGCAGGTGTAGAAGGAAGTCTGCTTACTGAAGAAACCAATAGAAAGACAATGGACAAAGGCAAAGGAACAGCCTTAGTTGTCAGGGGAAGGACCAAAGAAAAGTACAAAGGTGGAAAGAGGAATCAGTCTCGTAGCAAGTCCCGCAGTGCTAAAGGCAAGAGTGACATAGAATGCTACCATTGTGGCAAGAAGGGTCACATGAAAAGAGACTGCAGAGAATGGAAAGCAGAAAAAGGCAAAGAGAAAGCTGAAGACCATGGTGAGAAGAACAAGTCCTCATTGAAGATTCAAGAAATAAATGTGACAAACACTATTGCAGAGGATGACAGTCTAGTGGCAGGAGACATCTACTTCTTGAAGAATACAATGGACTCAGCTCTTCTTACAACATCTGATGGAAATGCACTGAGTGACTAGATTATAGACTCAGGGGCATCACTTCATGTATCTCCAAACAAGGAGTGGTTTACCTCTTATGTGACCACTAAAGATCATGTTCGGCTAGGCAATGGGCAGACATGTGAGATCTTAGGTGTTGGAGATGTTCAATTGAAGTTTCATAATGGCTCTTCTTTCACGCTGAAGAATGTGAGACATGTTCCCGCAATTACAAAGAGCTTGATCAGCACAGGTTTACTTGATGATGTTGGCTACGTCACCACTTTTGGACAGAGCATGTGGAAGATATCCAAGGGTTCTATGACAGTAGCACATGGAGTAAAGTCTGGAGGACTTTACATGATTTATGTATCAAATGTCTCTAAAAATGTAATCAATGTAACCGAGGAGCCGAACGTTTCTTTGTGGCATAGCCGGTTAGGACATATGTCCAAGAAGGGAATGGAAATCTTGTCTCGTTCTGGTTATTTGCCTGGATTTTCATTTAATGATTTTGAATTCTGTGAACATTGTCTGTATGGTAAGCAAACACAGCAGCCACATAAGCATAGAAGCAGTAGAAGAGATACACAATTGGCACTTGTTCATAGTGATTTGTGTGGACCTATGCCTAGCCTATCTCTAGGGGGAGCTTCTTACTTTATGACATTTATAGATGATTACTCGAGGACAGTATGGGTTTACTTTCTCAAGCACAAGGATGAAGCGTTTAGTGTTTTCAAAACGTTTGTGACACTTGTGGAGAATCAGAGTGGCAAGAAGCTTAAATGCTTACGCACTGACAATGGCGGAGAGTATGTGTCAAAGGCCTTTCAGGACTTTTGTGAGTCAAAGGGTATAGAACGTGAACTTAATGCTCCTTACAATCCTCCTCAAAATGGTGTTGCTGAGAGGATGAATAGGACCATACAAGAGAAGGTCAGAAGTATGTTGTCTAATGCACAACTGCCAAATGGGTTTTGGGCTGAAGCTGTATCAACAGCTGTTCATCTTGTAAATAGATCTCCTAGCAAGGTTTTGCAGAAGGATTCACTGCCAGAGATGGTATGGTTAGGCAAAATGCCCTCATACAAACATCTCAGAGTCTTTGGCTGTGAGGCATATACTCACGTTCCAAAGGAATTTAGGAACAAACTTGAGCCAAAGAGTAGAAAGTGCATCTTTCTAGGCTATGGTAATTATGGTGAGATGGGGTACAGACTTTGGGATCCCGAATCCAGAAAGGTTGTCCGCAGCAATGATGTTCACTTTAATGAATCCAAATATCATTCTAAACCAGAGAGGGTTGAGGAGATTAGAAGAGTTGTCTTCCAAGAAGATGGACCTGCACGTGCAAGACATAATGTCAGGGCTCAAGAGGAGCAAGGATAGGATAGAGTGGAACCACAGGTTGTGGCTGAGCCTTATCCACCTATTGTGCGTAGATCTAGACGTGTCACGCGACCTCCTGATAGGTTTGTTCCATCTATGAACTATGTCATGTTGACTGATTGCAATGAGCCTTCATGTTACAAGGAAGTAGTGCAAATGAAGGACTCCGGGAATTGGCAATTGGCCATGCAGTCAGAGATGACATCTCTGCATAAAAACAAGACATGGAAGCTAGTTAAATTACCACAGGGCAAAAAGGCTCTGCCTTGTAAATGGGTTTACAGGTATAAGATCACCGCTCATGAAAGTCAGCCAAAGTACAAAGCAAGGCTTGTTGCCAAGGGCTTTAAGCAAGAACAAGGCATTGACTTTGATGAAGTCTTATCTCCGGTGGTCAAGATGACTACATTAAGATGCTTTCTTGCATTGGTTGCCATATTAGATTTGGTGTTGCACCAAATGGATGTCAAGACAGTGTTCTTGCATGGTGATTTAGATGTGGAAATTTACATGCAGCAGCCAGAAGGGTTTGTTGAGAAAGGCAAGGAAGATTGGGTATGCCAGTTGTTAAAGAGTCTTTATGGCTTAAAATAATCACCGAGGGCATGGTACCATAAATTCCACAAGTTTATGCTTTCTCAAGGCTACAAACGTAGTGAGTTCGATCACTGTCTATATACATAGAAGGCTAAGGATGGTAGTTGGCTGATCCTTATTTTGTATGTGGATGACATGTTGATTGCTGGCAAGCACTTGGAAGAAATTTCAGCTTTGAAGTCAAAGATGGCGAAATCGTTTGACATGAAAGACATGGGTGAGGCAAGTCATATACTTGGTATGCGCATTGAGAGAGACAGATCAAAGAAGTTGATTTGGTTATCTCAAACAGAGTATTGATAGCCGTTTTTTCGGCTCTTTGTAATTGCCACAGTGAGTTACCTCACCCTACCAAAATCACCCAAACACTGTGGCTATCCCTACCATTTCACTGTACATAGGCGTGCGTGAGTCACGGGACTTTTCCCATATCTTCTTAAAAACCCTCAGCTAGCTAGTCACTGGGCTAGGTGAGCCAAAAAAAAAAATAAAAAAATCAAAAAATAAAAGTATATTATGGCCTCTTTGTGTGTAAATATTTCATTGCATATATGGCTTAAATATAGGGATTTTTTATAATTATTTTGGTATTTTATTTAAATATTTCTACTTAGGTGTGTGTTTTATTAAACCTATGTACACCTTCTTTCATCCTCTTACACCATAATTTTATTTTTTGCCAATATGTACATACTCTAACCTCATATTTTTCCTTTATACAAATCACTCTCACATTTTCACCCTCACCCTCGTGAAAACAAAAAATTGATTTCTACTCATTGGTTACTTTTATTATATTATTTACTTGCATACATTTTCCTCTTTCACCAAAAATAATTCAAGGAGGGACCATATCATATGATTCCAATATCTTTCCATATCCATAACTCCTCCATATTTTTATTATTATTTTTACTCATTATTCTAACACCATGTGCTCATTGAGCTAAAGTCCATGAATAGTCCATACACTAGTCCCACCATGTATATATTTCTTATTTCACCAATAATCCTCCTCCATGCATGGGTCAAGGGCAACTTGAATGATTTGTATTATAATATGACAAAGGAGGGGCTCACTCTTGGATGCATTGTACAAATTCAACAAAGGAGGGGACCACTAAAAGACTTTTGCAGGCATAAAAAACAGGCTTTTTGGTGAGAATTTTGGCACCTATCTCCACTCCTAATTTGGAGCGGTGGTCAAAAGAGAAAATCTAGCCCACGCTCTGAATAATCACCCCAAATTTTTTCATGATTTTTGGAGCTACCAGCTGTGAGCTATGATTTTTTTAGTGGACCCCAGTTTTCCCATGCTATGCAGCCACACTCTCTCTTCCACTTTATCATTTTCCTCTTTCACACACACTTCTCCACTCATCATCCCCATCTCTCTCACCACTCCTCTCTGCACACTACTCACCTTCTCCTCAACCTTGAAGAATAAGAGAAACCATGGTGAACTCATACCTCCCACCACAATTCCATTCCAAAATTGACCACCTAGTCTCATTTTTCCTCCTCCAAATTACCCATATCTATCAAAAAACCACAAAATTCAACCTCTTCTCTTAAAAGACAGCATCATGGTGGTTGATTACTCAGCTTCAATTACCTTGTCTCTCAAGGAAGGTCAAGAGTGGAGAAAAAATGTACCGTCAAAGCTAGTGGACCGTCAACAAGCGTCAAAATTGGCCCTACTCAAGACACTTGGAGCATCAACCTTGTAAGAAATCCACCTTTTCTTACCTCTTAAGAGTTCTTCTTCCTTATTTGTATCCTACATGGATACTCCCATTGTAAATATCCAATTCCATTTGTAAATTAATACTAACTCTACTAACACTAACCCACTATGAAAAGTCCTATCACCTCCATTTCTCTCCTCTCTCTTTCCCCACCAACTTCTTGATAATTCCAAGCAAAAGAAATTAGATAAATTGCTGAAAATCTAACCCAACCATGGTTAGAGGAGTAACCCTAGCCTTCAAAATTGCTATAAAAGGAGGGTGTACCTAGCATAAAAGGGGGGAAGCCATAAGCAAGAGCACTATGTTATAGCTTGAGAAGCCAAGCTCAACCTCTCTAGAAGGAGCTCTTGAGTGGAAGCTCATTGTTTTATGCATGTGCATGTGTTGTAATAGGGGATTAGCAAGGGAAATCTATGACATTGTAAGAGAGAGAGTGATCATTCAATTGAGAGTAGGAAATCTATCATTTCTCCTACTAGTGTAAGCCCAACATTCGCTGAATCAAGGAGGGTGGATTTGGACTAAGCTTGGATACTTTGTCTCCCTTCCAACGTGAAGTAATGGACAACAATGATGCGTAAGTGTCTTGGTGTTTTTTTTTTGTTAAGTTCTTGATAGCTTGTCTCTGGTGTTGTCATCAATCTAGCCATAAATCCCACATACTGTAAGAGGGCGACAGGGTGGAGAGGACTCCCCTGGCCTTAAGACAGTGATTGGGGTGGCTTTTCTTGTGATGTGTTGTAATGAAATTTACACAAGCTATGTTGAACAAGTACTAATCTCACTTTGATTTGTCATGCAGATTTGTAAGAAGGTATTAATGCAACAAGCACCCCCTCCCCCTTTCTCTCTCTTTCTTAAATATATAGTTGTGTTTGCTTGATCATCGCCGATACGTTTCAAAGCAGCCCGAGCACTATCTCTCTCTCTCTCTCTCTCTCTCTCTCTCTCTCTCTCTCTCTCTCTCTCTCTCTCTCGTGTTTTAGTGTGTGAGAGTATTCCATTGGTGTTAGGGTTAGTGTAAATTCCTTGCTTGTTTGTGGGTCGCTCTAACGATTCTCCTCTTTTGCGTCCTAGTTCGCTCTTAAACTAGGTGGTGCCCCTTGTGTAGTTGGGATTTGGCGGTGGGTTTGTTGTTTTGGTTTGTGTTGTGTTGTGCCCCAGCCCATTGAGCAGCACGGGAGCCTTGAAGGGTGTCTAGAGGCCACTCTTCTTGTTGCCCGCCCCGGACCGCCTCAATTTTGGTGCCCCCACTGAGGACGGCTTGTGTATTTTTGTGTAGAATCAACCTTTAGCATAGTCAAGTAGTTTGCATGAATCACGAAGCTTTGTATGATCCCTTCATTCCCATTGCAAGGCAAAAGGTACACATAATTGTTAGTACTAAGTTGCAATTTCAACGTGTCATTCGTAGAATTTTAGGTCCTCTTAGGTTGGCGGAGATAAACGCTTCAGTAAATCCTTTTATTTTGCCTCTCATTAGGTACGACCTTAGTTTGGACGTCTATATTTTTGTTTTGTTTTAAGCATTAGGACATGCATAGGCCATGGATAATGGCCCAGGAATAGAGGTTTTTCCCTTTCATTTTACTCCACACATTAGAATAAACGTTGCAATTAGTAGAAAGATCCATTTTCAACAACGAATGGTGTTCATGTTTGGTGCCCAAAGAGCAGGAGAAATTCTTGCATCACCAAACCCTGTCATTCTACCTCTCATTAACTACCACACTTCTTTTGATGTACATGTGTTCATTTTATTTTAAAATGAAGTGCAGCCCGACAAAGTAGTGTGTATGTTTGTTTTTTCTTTGTCCAAGTTGTTACAAGAAACAAAAAAACGATCATTTATTCTAACTGGGAATGTGTGTGCAGTGAAAGTTCAATCCTTAGAGATCTAGCTCTATTACCAATTGAGTTGCAGGAGCAAGTAGTAAGGCGTCTCCCTCATAACAAGAGGGTGGTGAAGTTAAGACGGAAGGTCCTACGCGTGGATTCCATTTTCCTCTTGTTGTTGGGCACTAAGGAAGACCGCGCATTCATCCAACTAGTGTGTGCCCTAAGATTGGTAAATAGAGTGAAATTTGGCGTTTGGCGAGTGCATTTCACCATTGAGGAAGACTCTTCAGGAAACTTGCGGCCAGAGTTCATGCTTCATAGACTCACATTTGGTGAATTTTTCCCTCATTTGCGTCTTATTAATAGTCTTCCTTTCGCTTTCAACAAAGGAGATAGGGAGCTATTCAGAGCTTGTCTTAATAAAGAGAGCATAGAGAAGATTGCAAATTTGTATAAATTCTCATCCTTCTCTACTTTCTATGACACTTTGTTCATAGAGACATTGTAAATCTCTTTATGCTTTTGAATGATTTAACCATAATCCTAAGGAGTTTTTGTCCAGGAATTTTGTAGCACAAGTGGAGTCTTTAAATCTTGCAAACTTGATTGGACTTGATGAGGATGTTCTTTATGAAATTGTGAGAAGGTTGCCTCACTCCGACTGTGTGGAACTCGAAGGAAAGGAGCTCCTAGTCAATTGCTACTTTCTCACGGCCTTTGACGAGCATGAAGATCTAGTTTTTATACAAACCGCTTGTGCATTGGGAATTGTAGAGCAAGTGCAATTTATCACTTGGGACGTGGTTGCTCTTTTGGATCCAGAAAATGAAGTTCTAGAGATTTCTGTTTATCGCCTTAGCTTTGAAGAATTTCAACCCTTCTTAGAGCTCATCAATAGTCTACCCTTTTGTTTTGATCAAACAAATCGAGACCTTATTGAAGCTTGGATAGCTGAAGAAGAAAACCTAGAGTGGTATTTTCTCACTTCTTCATTTGCAGGCGAGTGGTTCTAGATCTCTATTGTATCCCTTATTGTAACTCATGTTGTAATCTTTCATAATAATGGAGAGCCAACGCCAAATGTCTGGATATCCTCTTTTCTTTGGAGAGCTTGGAGAGGATGCAGAATTATTTTTAGCAAATTTCAAGATGTCTTGCCGTATCAAGAGGATAGTAACCGATCAAGAACGTGTAGAAATGTTTGAGGTGGTCCTTAGGAAAGATGCTAGTACTTGGTTTGACTCTTTGCCTGAGGAAGTTAAGGGGAATTACACAGAAGTTTTAAATCATTTTAAGAGATACTTCTTTGATCCCCAAAACACTCAGAAACTATGGCAAGACATTGTTTCTCATAAGCAAAAAGACTTAGATGACTACTACTTGTACAAGCAAGAGTTTCTACGTCTTTGGGCTCTATGGATACGAAATGTTGCTAACCTTGGTGATGGTGCAGAATTTTTAAAGAAGGAGAGGTTCATAGCCGGACTCTTTCCTGACCTTAAGGTAAAAGTTGAGGCGCGTGCACCTGCTACTTTTGATGCAGCTGAAACTAGGGCTGCTGAGAAGTATAGGAAACTCAAGTGCTTAAGGGGAGAGGTTCCAATAGAAGGTCTTAGACCCAAAGGTAAGTCACAAGCATCAACATCGAGGGAGCTTCCTGAGGTAACGGCGGAAGTAATTGAGAAGTTAAACGAATCTTTAAGCAGCCTGTCAATTCACCTTGCACAAGCTGTAGGTCCAAAGGGACAAGCAAAGAAGTCTGAAGAGGAGATCCACGACCTAGGAGAGTCTTGCAATGTTGGAATTGCGGAGAGTCTGGACATGGGATGTATAATTGTCCTTGGCCCCGTGGGGAGCCAGGGAGGCCTAACTTAAATTACCCAGTGATGAATGCAGGTGAAGGAACTGGTCAACAACCAAGGCTTCTACAAAGGCCAAATGGACCAAGACCACCTCCACAAGGGGTAGAAGGAGTTCCACCTTTGCCAGATCCAAATGTGCATGTGGTAGAGGTGACAAATTCAAATGAGGTTGACATGGAAGCCAATGGAATTAAGCGTGGCGAGGAAAAGGTAAAGAGAAAGAAGGAGTCACATCACAGAGTGACCATGGACAAGGCAAGAAGGCAAAGGGAACCAAGGAAACCAAGAGGACTCGACGTCGTATCAACCTCCAAGACTTCCCTCTTGGACATGGTATGGCTCCGTACAACTTGTTGGAAGACATGAGAGGTAAGGGTCCTGATATTTCATGGCCTCAATTTCTTGCATTATGTCCACAAGTTAGGAGGGATTTAACAAGGGCAGTTAGCACTAGGAGAAAGGTAAAAGAGAGTGTGCCTGTTGTAAAAATTGCACAAGCTGAAATGAATGAGGACATTACACCGGTGCTAGATTGTTACATCAAAGGGAGATTGGTTAGGAAAGGTCTAGTGGATGGGGGTGCACAAATTTGCATCATGACAGAGGGACTCATGCAAAAACTAGGCATGCACATCCATGAGACACCTGAAATTAGGGTCAAGATGGCAAACAATAGCAAGGCTAGGTGCGTAGGCATTTGTAAAAATGTTTTTGTGGAGGCCTTTGGCATTAAGAAGGCAGTGGATTTCTATGTCATGTCTACCAAGGGAAATGGTTACCCATTTATCCTAGGAAGACCATGGCTAATGAAAATGCGAGCTTTGCAGGATTGGGAGAGTGGAAAGCTAATTTGCAGGAATGACAATCACAAGAAGGTTGTCTTTGACATGAAGGAGCAACGCCAAGAGGAGCTCCATGAAGAATCATCTCAAAGTGAGACGGAAGAAGGTTGGACCGATAGCACTTCAGAAGAAGAAAGTAGCGGCAGCATTACTGAAGAGGAGTCTTCCATCGAAGTCATGGGGGTAAGGTTTAAGCCAAGCAACCAAGAGACCTCTTGTCAAGGCTTGGAGGAGGTAGGTCCTCAAGAGAACGAAGGTGATCAAGATGAAGGGATGCTGGAAGGTATGCTATCAACAACACTTACAAAGGATGAAAGAGAGGAGTTCAAATGTGTGCTAAGGAAGTTTCCTAGGCTTTTTGCTAAAGACTACACCGATGTGCGTGGAGTAGATGCTGTTCAACACAAAATTGAGTTGAAGCCAGAGGCCACACCTAAGGCTCAGAAGCTACGAAGGCTAGGAGTCATCAAGGAGCAGGCTTTACTCAAGGAGGTAAGAAAGCTTCTAGCAGCAGGGTTCATTTATCCAGTGGAGAATTCAGAGTGGGTCTCTCCTATTGTTGTCACTCCTAAGAAGAACGGCAAGTGGAGGGTGTGTGTGGATTACCGTCCCCTCAATGAGGCAACAAAGAGAGATCACTTTCCCCTCCCATTCCAGGATGAGATACTAAATGAGGTAGTTGGTCATGAGAAGTACACTGTGTGCGATGGTTACTCAGGTTACTTTCAAATAGGGATTGCACTGGAGGATAAATTGAAAACAACCTTTATCACTCCTTGGGGTTGTTATGCTTTTAGAGTCATGCCATTTGGTCTGACAAATGCTCCTGCAACATTCCAACGTTTCATGAATATGGTGTTTCAAGCATTCTTTGGAAAGTCAATTAGGGTGTTCATTGATGATTTCTGTATTTATAGCTCAAAATCGTTGCATCTACAAAGGGTAGAAGAAGGTTTAAAGAAGCTCTACGACATGGGAGGTCAACTCAACCCCGACAAGTGCCATATAGGTGAGGATGAAGTAATCTTGCTTGGTCATAAAGTTTCTTACAAAGGCATTGAAGTGGATCCTTCGAAGGCAAAGGCTCTTATTGAGCTACCATCACCCAAGAGTCTTAAGGAGGTCATCTCATTCATTCAAAAGGTGAAGTATATGTCACGCTTCATTCACTTAGCCTCGGAGTTACTTCACCCTTTGCAAAAGTTGACACAACAAGTAGAATTTGCATGGTCTGATGAGCTTGAAGAGTACTTTTGTAACATTAAAGTCATTTTGTCAGAGCTACCAACACTCATGCCTCCTTGTTGGGAGTACACATTCTTTGTTAGCTCTAGTGCTGGGAAAAAAACGATTGGTGCTGTGTTGCTACAACAAGATCCCCACAGTACAAGGATGCGACCCATCTACTTTGCTAGTAGGGTCATGAATGCTTTGGAGAGAGACTACACAGAAGCAGAACTCATGATGCTTTCTCTCATGTTTGCGGTGAGAAAGTTTAGATCCTACCTGCTACCAAAACCTTTTGTAATTCTCACTGCAGAAAATTTGTTCCCTTGGGTGTCATCTCAAATGAATCTTAGTACTAGGATCTCAAAGTGGATTATGGAGTTGCAAGAGTTTCAATACTCTTTCAAGGTAGAAGATAGTGTGCGTGCACAATTGGCAGGGATTCTCACTTATAGGGTGCACGAAAAGGAGATTAAGGTGCCTGAAGTAAAGACCCTACCATTGCCACCACCAAAAAGTATTCCTAATGCTTTTACTTTGTTCTTTGATGGAGCTTTTCGTCGAGCCACAGGAAAAGCAGGGGGAGGGCTAGTGTTGCTCAACCCAAGTGGAGAGGTGGTCATGAGAGAGAAGTTCAATCTACCAAGTTCAGCTAGCAACAATGAAGCAGAATATGACACTCTACTTCATGGTTTGAAGATGTGCATTGGCCAAGGGATACAACGCCTCATGGTAAAGGGAGATGCACTTCTCATTGTTAAACAGATTTTAGGCATTTGGGCATGCAAGAATGAGAGCTTACGGACAAAAGTTCATGCCATTCGTAGATTGTTTAATCAATTTGAAGAAGTGCAACTATATCATATTCCTAGGAAACAGAATGAAGATGCTGATTTACTTGCACAACAAGCCGTTGCATGTGTAAAGAAAGAAGTGCAGGTCATCATGGTGGCGGCTGCTGTGAAGCAACCGAGGTACCAGGGATTGGAGTCATTGGCTCCCATCATTGGCTACATTTTGGAGGGTGAGTTTCCACCAGACTTCACAAAAGCTCAGAAGAGGAGACTCATGAAGAAGGCAAGCGTATATCTCTTCCTAGAAGGCTCCCTCTATCAAAGAGGGAAGGATCAAGTGTGCAGACGAGTACCAACTATCAAGGAAATTCCAGCCATTCTAAAAGGTTTGCATGAAGAGGCATGTGGTGGTCATTTTGCCCAAGAATTAACTGTGAAGAAGATTTTGCTTTCGGGGTATGTTTGGCCAAGTTTGCATGTGGATGTTCAACATTGGTGTAAAAGCTGTCACACTTGTCAGATAAATGGAAATAGAAGGTTGGTGCATGGCCCGAGGCAAATAGTGCTTGCAAATGGACCCTTTGAAAAGTGGGGCATTGATGCTATGGGTCCTCTGCCTAGGACAAAAAATGGTAAACTCTACATTCTAGTGGCTGTAGACTATATGACTAGGTGGGTGGAAGCACAAAGTGTGGCAAAGGTAAATGAGAAGACAGTGAGCAAATTCGTCTACACTCACATTTGTTGTAGATTTGGCACACCTTTGGAGATTGTTTCTGATAATGGTCCAGGGTTTAGAAAAGGATTGCTCACAGAAGTTTGTGAAGAGCTTCACATTCTACATCGTCATAGCACACCATACTACCCACAGTCAAATGGTTTGGTGGAGAAGGCTAATGGTGTCATTGCAGGAATCATTAGAAAGATGGTGCAAAACAAGACAAAATTATGGGATGACTTCTTGGATGGTGCCTTGTGGGCATATCGAACCACATATAGGGAAGCCACGGAGTTCACACCATTTCACTTGGTCTATGGTCAAGAGGCTTTATAGCCAATTGAGCTAAACATTCCAACAATGCGACTTCATGGCAAATCAGCACAAGATGATCAAGAGGTATGGATGGATCGACTTCTGACGTTAGTGGAGCTTGAGTGGAAAAGAGAAGCAGCATACGAGTGCTACAAGAGGAAAGCCACACAAGCGAAAGAAACGCACGACAAGAAACTGAAGGACAAAGGCATCAAGGAAGGAGAGCTTGTGCTAAGGTATGACAATCGACTTGACAATCGTTTTGATGCCAAGTTTGAAACTAGATGGCAAGGGCCATACATAGTCAAGAAGGCTTTCAATTCTAGCTACTATCAGCTTATGGACTTGAATGGTAAAGAGCTCTCCAAAAAGGTAAACGGGTATCGCTTGAAGCCCTATTTGAGTCGCCTTCTACCAAAGGATCTACCAAAGATCTGTCCAAAGGCCGCTGTCTCATGTAAGTATTGTTACATGAAGCATGAGTGTAACTCCAGCCAAAATTCTGAGGGGCCAAACAATGAAGATCTCGACAAGGACTCTGAAGCACTCTCTTTGGAAAAGATGCTCTATGATGGTACATGAATATACCATCATCCAGGGGGAGGGCTAATGATAGCCGTTTTTTCGGCTCTTTGTAATTGCCACAGTGAGTTACCTCACCCTACCAAAATCACCCAAACACTGTGGCTATCCCTACCATTTCACTGTACATAGGCGTGCGTGAGTCACGGGACTTTTCCCATATCTTCTTAAAAACCCTCAGCTAGCTAGTCACTGGGCTAGGTGAGCCAAAAAAAAAAATAAAAAATCAAAAAATAAAAGTATATTATGGCCTCTTTGTGTGTAAATATTTCATTGTATATATGGCTTAAATATAGGGATTTTTTATAATTATTTTGGTATTTTATTTAAATATTTCTACTTAGGTGTGTGTTTTATTAAACCTATGTACACCTTCTTTCATCCTCTTACACCATAATTTTATTTTTTGCCAATATGTACATACTCTAACCTCATATTTTTCCTTTATACAAATCACTCTCACATTTTCACCCTCACCCTCGTGAAAACAAAAAATTGATTTCTACTCATTGGTTACTTTTATTATATTATTTACTTGCATACATTTTCCTCTTTCACCAAAATTAATTCAAGGAGGGACCATATCATATGATTCCAATATCTTTCCATATCCATAACTCCTCCATATTTTTATTATTAGTTTTACTCATTATTCTAACACCATGTGCTCATTGAGCTAAAGTCCATGAATAGTCCATACACTAGTCCCACCATGTATATATTTCTTATTTCACCAATAATCCTCCTCCATGCATGGGTCAAGGGCAACTTGAATGATTTGTATTATAATATGACAAAGGAGGGGCTCACTCTTGGATGCATTGTACAAATTCAACAAAGGAGGGGACCACTAAAAGACTTTTGCAGGCATAAAAAACAGACTTTTTGGTGAGAATTTTGGCACCTATCTCCACTCCTAATTTGGAGCGGTGGTCAAAAGAGAAAATCTAGCCCACGCTCTGAATAATCACCCCAAATTTTTTCATGATTTTTGGAGCTACCAGCTGTGAGCTATGATTTTTTTAGTGGACCCCAGTTTTCCCATGCTATGCAGCCACACTCTCTCTTCCACTTTATCATTTTCCTCTTTCACACACACTTCTCCACTCATCATCCCCATCTCTCTCACCACTCCTCTCTGCACACTACTCACCTTCTCCTCAACCTTGAAGAATAAGAGAAACCATGGTGAACTCATACCTCCCACACACAATTCCATTCCAAAATTGACCACCTAGTCTCATTTTTCCTCCTCCAAATTACCCATATCTATCAAAAAACCACAAAATTCAGCCTCTTCTCTTAAAAGACAGCATCATGGTGGTTGATTACTCAGCTTCAATTACCTTGTCTCTCAAGGAAGGTCAAGAGTGGAGAAAAAATGTACCGTCAAAGCTAGTGGACCGTCAACAAGCGTCAAAATTGGCCCTACTCAAGACACTTGGAGCATCAACCTTGTAAGAAATCCACCTTTTCTTACCTCTTAAGAGTTCTTCTTCCTTATTTGTATCCTACATGGATACTCCCATTGTAAATATCCAATTCCATTTGTAAATTAATACTAACTCTACTAACACTAACCCACTATGAAAAGTCCTATCACCTCCATTTCTCTCCTCTCTCTTTCCCCACCAACTTCTTGATAATTCCAAGCAAAAGAAATTAGATAAATTGCTGAAAATCTAACCCAACCATGGTTAGAGGAGTAACCCTAGCCTTCAAAATTGCTATAAAAGGAGGGTGTAGCTAGCATAAAAGGGGGGAAGCCATAAGCAAGAGCACTATGTTATAGCTTGAGAAGCCAAGCTCAACCTCTCTAGAAGGAGCTCTTGAGTGGAAGCTCATTGTTTTATGCATGTGCATGTGTTGTAATAGGGGATTAGCAAGGGAAATCTATGCCATTGTAAGAGAGAGAGTGATCATTCAATTGAGAGTAGGAAATCTATCATTTCTCCTACTAGTGTAAGCCCAACATTCGCTGAATCAAGGAGGGTGGATTTGGACTAAGCTTGGATACTTTGTCTCCCTTCCAACGTGAAGTAATGGACAACAATGATGCGTAAGTGTCTTGGTGTTTTTTTTTTGTTAAGTTCTTGATAGCTTGTCTCTGGTGTTGTCATCAATCTAGCCATAAATCCCACATACTGTAAGAGGGCGACAGGGTGGAGAGGACTCCCCTGGCCTTAAGACAGTGATTGGGGTGGCTTTTCTTGTGATGTGTTGTGGTGAAATTTACGCAAGCTATGTTGAACAAGTACTAATCTCACTTTGATTTGTCATGCAGATTTGTAAGAAGGTATTAATGCAACAAGAACCCCCTCCCCCTTTCTCTCTCTTTCTTAAATATATAGTTGTGTTTGCTTGATCATCGCCGATACGTTTCAAAGCAGCCCGAGCACTATCTCTCTCTCTCTCTCTCTCTCTCTCTCTCTCGTGTTTTAGTGTGTGAGAGTATTCCATTGGTGTTAGGGTTAGTGTAAATTCCTTGCTTGTTTGTGGGTCGCTCTAACGATTCTCCTCTTTTGCGTCCTAGTTCGCTCTTAAACTAGGTGGTGCCCCTTGTGTAGTTGGGATTTGGCGGTGGGTTTGTTGTTTTGGTTTGTGTTGTGTTGTGCCCCAGCCCATTGAGCAGCACGGGAGCCTTGAAGGGTGTCTAGAGGCCACTCTTCTTGTTGCCCGCCCCGGACCGCCTCAGTATATTGACAAGGTTTTGCAACGTTTCAATATGGAGAAGGGAAAGGCACTGAGTGTTCCATTGCCACCATATGTGAAACTTAGCAAACAAGATTGTCCTGTGTCTGAGGAAGAACAGGCTGAAATGGATAAGATGACTGAAATAATGATGTTAGAGATGGGAGCTTGTGATTGGTAAGCTCAACTACCAGGAAAGGACAACTACAGTGACTGCAAGTTCTCTCTCTCTCTCTCTCTCTCTCTATTCATCTATTTGGAACACATCAACTCTATATCTCTCTCTCACATTTCACGAAAAGGGTTACAAGAGCAAAAAATGTCCACTTAATTACAAGATCAGACCACTTGAGCATATCTCTATTCAAAACCATCCAAGAAGCGATCGTTCATAGTTGTATACAAAAAATCACATTACATAAAATAAATGCGAGGTGCAGACTAGAATATCTAATCTAAGTCATGGATTGGTGGAGCATAGGGGAGTCATTAGTAGCCTGCTCATTAGAAAAATCAAAGGTATCAACATTAATTTCACTCTCTTTACTATTGTCAGCCATTCTAACAACTTTTAGATGTACTTTGGAACTTCAAGCCCTAGTTGCTACTCTTCTTTACCCCTTTAGAAAAGCACTCAGGCTATTGTACCCATGTCTCAAATACCATAATTGCAAGGAATAGAAGAGAGGGTCGCAAAAACATCACCCGCGCATGTCAAGTTTCTAATAGCTCAATAGTGGTTAAGCCATAGGAAATCCTCGTAGGACTCCACTATTAAAACCATGGCTCTTAATGGTGATACGCCGTTATTTGCACAAAGGCAGACCCAGTGCAAGGCGGCTGAGAAATCCCTATTCTACTTACTCAATTGCAATCAATAGTACCAACCATTTATAGTTATCTTGAGGACCTCCCTTCTTGAGCAAGAAATGAGAAACCTTGTGCTCTGATACCAATGTAACATTTAATAGGCTAGTAGTTTGTGTATAGTGGAGAATAACATGAACATAGTGACTATTTCATTAGAATAGGTTCCTGATGAGCATAACAAGAGTGCTTGGGTGGAGAGATCAACAAAAAGCATAACACCCAGCTATATAGCATGAACAATACTTCAAAGAGAGAGAAATTAAGATTTGAAAATATCTAAGGACCAGATTTACATGGAGCCGGTCCCCCCTCCAAAAGGCTTTGTATTATAGGTTTCTCCCATCAAGAGAGATATTTTACAATAAAATTCCTTGTGTTCCTTCAATATTAGCTAGTGAAATGAAGATGGAAGCTTCAAGAAATAAGAAAAACACTTATAAAACACCACATCAATTCCCTCACATTCGCAAACCCAAGACCTCACACACCTTCGAAGATGGTGAGAGCTAGCGGGGTATGAGAGTCGATTGAGAGGAAGGAGTAGTCTTATGAGAAAGATGTACATCTCCTCACATAATCACTCCTATCAGCATAGCATGACTTAGTAATTAGCATGGTAGAGAAGATGGCCATGCATTGAAGCTTGGCTCTTTTCTGGATTTGCATCACAAAGCCAAGAGTTGTTGGTGTAGGCCTCCCATCTCACAAGCTTGGACTAGATGATAAGATTTCCATTAAAGCTTGAGAACGAGATAGAGAGAGTCTTCTTGCTTCACACATGAGCTAGTGTGAGTGTGTAATTGATAATCCTTCATAAATTCAGCCCCCTCTCTCTCTTGAGCGAACCCTCATTTTATTTCCTCTTCCTGGCTTCCCATTGGACCCCTCCAGGCTTAGCCAATAGGATTTAAAGAGCATAAGTGATAGTCTTCTGACATGTGTTCCCCTTTCCCCTTTTGTGAGATCTTTAGCTAATTAATTAATGCAACTAAACTCCCATTGGACCCCTTTGTCTCATGGCCAATAAGAACCAGGCAAGTCATTGGGCTGCTGAATGCTCATTGGACCCCTTGGGAGACTCTCCAATAGTCTTCTATAGAGCTTAATTCTTATTGGTTATTTATTGAGTGCATTTAAATTAATTAAACTAGATTTACTCTAGCCTAATTCTCATTGGTCCACCTCCATGGCCATCCAATAGGATTTGAGTACACCTTGTGGGCATCTGGGCTAGGGAGCTGACATGTGTCACTCATTCCCTTTGTGTAATGGAAGCTTGTGAGAGTGTGTGTGTGTTTCTCTCTCATCCCCTACTTCGAAGGCTCGCCCCCTCCTATGCACGATTCATTGAAAACATTTGTACACATGCAAAGCATCCAATTCTCCTAAGATTTTGGCCTTTGGACACAACATGTGAATTTTGGAGCCTTAGCATTTTGGAAGTCTTAATGGGCTGAACCTTAGGATCTTTAAAGCCCATAGTTGCACATTGCTCTTTTGCAGATGGCCCCCCTTTGGATTCATATTTTCCCTCCTTTGGATCCCTACTGGTGCTGGTCTACCAGCTTAACCAATATTCAAGCTTTTTCTCCCCTAGCACTTCCCCATATTAAATGATCAATTTAACATGAGAAAATAATTTAAGAGATTAGATATCAGTTATTATGAGACAAGGGGATCAAACGTATGTGCCTCTGGACGACGACGAGATTCAGAAGGATTAGATAGAAAAATATTTGTCCAATCTTTTGTAAAGTTCCAATGTGGCACAACGTACATACAATTATTTGCATTTTATTACAACTTTCTTAAATAGTTGATCTTTCGCATATTAAATTGTCAAGGGAAAGCAAATTCAATTTCAGTTCTTTGGCTTTTTTCTATACTCTTCCCAAAAACAATTGATGTTTCATTGTTTTATGCAGGTCAAAAATAAAGGTGCTCATTTGGGCCACCCAATTTTGGGTGGCCCAAATGAGCACCTTTATTTTTGAATGGTCCTTTAGCAGCATTAAGCATGGTAATAGCAACAACAACAGACGCGGTAATATCATTGAGTATATTACCGCAATTATTAGCGTGCTTATTGCCTCCAAACCACTACCACGTTCAGAGGCATGGTTATTGCCGCGTACACAAACTCTCCATTTTCCTTTGTTTCTCTGTGGCAATACTAGAGGTTCTAGACTACTCCTCTCATAGTGTTGAGTGGTATTTTAAATTTTGGTTTTCTTTTTTATTTCTAATGATTGATAGTCTTCATATGCTCCCTCTTTCTCTCTTACCCAAGCTTTTTCTAGACAAGGTGAGGGCTAGCGCTAATTGAAAGATTGCGCAAGAGAGAGATGAGATTTTCCTAAACAAAGTAAGAACTAGCGCTCACTTGTGCTTTTTGCAAGTACGAGAGGGAAAGTGGGTAGGTGGGAGGTACCTATATAAAGGTATGGGATGCTTAAGTTTTTTTGACTTCTCTAATTAATTTTCATGACAATCATCAACCTTGGAACGTACGGTCTCTCTCAATTACCAACTCCCTCACCCTCTCCATCTTTGTCCCTCTTTCACTCACCCTCTCTATCTCCCTCTCTCCCTCCCTATCTCTCACTTGTGAAGGGAGAGAGGGAGATAGAGAGGGTGAGTGAAAGAGGGACAAAGATGGAGAGGGTGAGAGAGTTAAAAAATGATCATGGGAGATAATTTAGACCTTAAAAGATCTTAAGATTATTTTCCCTCCTCCTCTTATCTCTCTCTCTCTCTCTCTCTCTCTCTCTCTCTCTCTCTCTCTCTCTCTCTCTCTCTCTCTCTCTCTCTCTCTCTTCTCTTCTCTCCCCAATCCCCACTCAATCTCATAGATGCGCATGCACACACACGCAATCCCCACTCAATCTCATAGATGTGCACGAGTGCATGCGCCCACAATCGCCACTCAAATCATAGATGTGCATGCACGCGTGCAATCCCCACTCAATCTCATAGATGCACGCGCACGAGAGAGAGAGAGAGAGAGAGAGAGAGAGAGAGAGAGAGAGAGAGAGAGAGAGAGAGAGAGAGAGAGAGAGAGAGAGAGAGAGAGAGAGAGAGAGAGAGAGTAAGGGGGATAAAGGAGTGAGCAAGGGTGAGCGAGTGAGAGAAAAGAGAGATAGAGAGCTAGAGAATATGGAAATTACCAGTTGGTTGAGTGAAGAAAATGGAGGGAGAGTGATAGGTTGGTATGGAGGAGAGAAAGCAAGAACAATAGGGGTGAGCGAGAGACTTGTAGAATAAGAGTTGGGAGAAAGAAGAAGAGGAAGAAATAGAGGAAAAATAGAAGAGAGAGGAAGAGGATAGAGAGAGGGAGTGGCATTGTAGAGGGAGGGTCAGAGGCAAAAATATAGAGACAAATTTTTTTATAAATATAGAGACAAATTTTTTTATAAATATTCTATTTTTATTTTGCAAATCATACTTCTTGAATGGAAGTTGTATGGATCACGATATCATTTGATCACTTTGAGGGGTTTTGCAAGTAGAGATGGCAGCCGTATTCAGATTGTGCATTTCAACTCAGAGAAGACAGAGAATGACTTGAAGAATTCTTTTCTCAGCACTATGAATCCACACATTGTAAAGAAAATCCTTCATTCATTTTGTGGTTGGCTGTTGAGTCCGCAGTGAATGCTCTATTCTATTTTTTCTCATCTAATACTCCTAGGCTTGACTCACTCTTGCAACTACCAATGACAAAGGCATGTTTGTAGTTGTATGTCAGTCAGATGATTATGCCATGGTTTGTGAAATTGTTGTTGCTGCTGGATTGCATGAAAACCATCTAGACTTAGTTGTCTACAAGACACCAACTTGTAAGAAAAAAGTAGTGCATGCACAATGTTGGTGTCCTCAATGAGAAAAGAGCAAACTTGGACATTAGAGGCCATTGACATACCATCGGAAGACACACGGTTTGATGGTTTAGAGGAGAATAATTGGATGAAAGAGGAGGATGGAACACCTATGTGAGGTACACTTTGGTAACTTATATCCAAAAATAATTTTTTTCTTCTTGCTTTGACTTTTGTTTGTTGTGCATGGGGGAATGGAACACGGGCATTGTCTTGTTTGGCAATTGCTCACGCAGTATACAAACAAGAACGACATTGTTGTCCAGTATGGAGGAGATTATGGGGCATTATATTTCTTGGGGAGCCAGATGGGCCGTTTGGGGAAAATATTCAAGAGCAATGAAGAGTTCACTACCAAGCTACGTGCCATTTTGGAAATGCAAGCCCATCCAGTTAGAGAGATGCATAAGCGAGACAAGAGACATGCAGATGAGGTGGATCGTGCCCTGAAGGCAGCATCTTTGTTAGGCCACTACAAAACATTGTGGAGCTAGAAAGACCTTACGAATCTTCCGCCACATAGAGAGGTAGATCATGATATTGAAACTATCCATGGATGTGAACCTATCTCCAAAAGACCTTATAAGATGTCACTTCCAGAGGCCATCGAACTCAAAGAACAGCTTAGGCAACTCGTTGAGCAAGGATTCATTCGACCCAGTACTTCTCCTTGGGGTGCTCCAGTTCTTTTTCAGAAGAAGAAGGATGGAACCTTAAGACTATGCATAGATTACCGGGGACTGAACCAGGTAACTGTCAAGAACAAGTACCCAATTCCAAGGATTGACGAACTTTTGGACAGACTCCACGGCGCCAAAATATTTACAAAGATAGATCTAAGGTCAGGATATTACCAAATCAGGATCAAGGAATCGGATATTCCAAAGGCGGCTTTCAATACTAGGTATGGGCACTACGAGTTCACAATAATGTCTTTTGGTCTAACAAATGCTTTTGCAAGCTTCAATCAGCTTATGCAGGATATTTTCAGACCTTACCTGGATGATTTTGTCTTGGTTTTTTTTTATGACATTGTGATCTACTCTAAGAACGAGGCAGATCACGAAGAACATGTTCGCAAAGCACTTGATCTTCTTCGAAAACACCAACTTTACGCTAAAGAGAGCAAGTGCACTTTTTTCTCACCAAAAGTCAACTATCTTAGATTTGTCATATTGGTTGAGGGGATTTTAGTGGACCCAAACAAGGTCAAGGACATCGTTGATTGGCCTCAACCATCCACCGTCAGCGAAGTAAGAGGATTTCTTGGAATAACGGGATGGTACAGGATTTTTGTCAAGGACTATGCACGTATTGCTGCACGTTTGACGGAACTCCTGAAGAAAGGAATGAGGATCGAATGGAAGACCGATCACGAGTCTAGCTTTGCTAAGCTAAAAGAATTCTTGGTCTCAGCTCCTATTTTAAAGCTTCCAGATTTCAGTAAGGAATTTGAAGTAGCAACCGATGCTAGCAAATTTTCTCTAGGCGGAGTTCTTACTCAAGAAGGAAGACCAATGGCGTATACTTCGCGAAAGCTAAGAGATCATGAGAAGAATTATCCTACTCATGATTTGGAACTTTTAGCAATTATTCATGCGTTGAAGTTATAGAGACATTATCTTCTTGGGCGCAAGTTTCAGCTGGTGACAGACCACAAGAGCTTAAAATGGATTTTTACTCAACCTATTCTCAATATGCGACAACCGCGATGGATAGAGCTATTACAGGAATATGACCTTGACATAAAGTATAGACTAAGGAAGGAAAATGCAGTTGCAGATGGTCTTAGCCGAAAATCCTTTCTCGGAGCTATCTCTATTCCAAATAACCCTATCTGGGATAGAATCAAAGAAGCATCTTTAGTAGATCCAGAATACCAGCATATAGTATCTCTAGTCCAGTAGAATAAGATTCCTGAAGCTAAAGATTACTCTCTTATGCGAGGATGTCTTTACTACAGACATAGACTCTGTGTACCCAGAGATCCAGCCTTAAAGAAGTCCATTTTGTATGAAGCGCACGATAGCCCTACATCCGGACATCTAGGCTATGCTAAGACTCTTCATGCTGTCAGAAGGAGTTATTTTTGGTCTGGAATGAAAGGGGACATACTTCGCGATGTGAGGCAATCTCTTTCTTGTCAGCGGATAAAGGCCGAAAGAATCAAGTTACCAGGGCAACTTCAACCTCTTGAAATACCCCAGATGAAATGGGAATGCATCAGTATGGATTTTGTTACAGGATTACCTTCTACAAGAGGTTATGATTCTGTTTTTGTGGTTGTTGATATGCTGACAAAAGTGGCTCATCTAATACCCGTGAAGACAACCTTTACTGCTTCAGATGTTAGTCGGGTATTCATCAAGGAGATTTTTAGGTTGCATGGGCTGCCCAAGCGTATCGTCAGTGATAGAGATGCCAAGTTTACATCAAAATTTTGGACTTCTCTTTTCCAAACTATTGGGTCAAAATTAGCCTTCAGTACAACGTATCATCCCCAGACAGATGGGCAAACTGAAAGAGTTAATCAAGTCATCGAGGACATGCATTCTCAAAGCCTATTGTTCACAAGATCCAAAGAAGTGGTTACAGTATCTACCTTTGGTGGAGTATGCTTATAACTCTTCCGAACACAGAAGCATTGGAATGTGATTTTTCAAAGCTCGTTATGGACAGGACTTCTTAGCACCACTGAACTTCTCAGATCCAACCATCAGGGTAGAAGCCTCTAGAAAGATGTTAGAAGATATGGAAGCACAGACTAGAGCTATTCGCCAGGACATTCAGTCCGCTCAGGATAGATAGAAGCACTATGCAGATAAGAACCGATCAGAAAGAACCTTCAAAGAAGGGGATAAGGTTTTTCTGCGAGTCCGACCAAATAAAAGCAACTTGTCACTAGGCAGATATAAGAAGCTCAACCCAAGGTACTGTGGACCATTCGAGATCATTAAGGTTGTGAGTGACCAAGCCTACAAGCTAAAGTTACCCGCAAACTTGAAGGTTCATGATGTATTCCACGTCATCTTACTCAAACCCTATATTCCTAACCCTGATCAATTCTTGGACTCAGATCAGATAGTCATGCCAGCACAAGGAGTTCCCGAGCTCCAACCTGACTACATACTGGAAACAAGGGAAAGGAAGTTACGCAACAGAACTATCACGGAGCATCTGGTAAAGTGGAAGGATTACCCTGAAGAAGATGCAACTTGGGAGGACGAACCAACGCTCATAAAAGATTACCCAAACACATTCTTGAGATGGAGACATCTCAAATTTTTCACGTTGGGGAGGTTGTAAGGTCTCTGACCCGTCTAGTTTTGATCGTCTCAAAAAACTGCACCCATACCTCGAATTTCAAAAAAATGCATTTTCGGACCCCGGGGGCTGCTAAATATGGCAGGTACTCGGGCCAGTACGTATTAGTTAGAGCTTCGTATAGCAATTTTTGGCATCAAAATCCGACTCGTATGACCCGTTTTAGCCTAGAACCAATTTTCCTAAAAATTGTCCGGGGAGGTACCGGGGGCCCGAGGTTGTGTGGGAACAAGTTCCAGGCCACTCCAGACCAGCTTTAGCAGCTAGGGGGCACCCTCTTGCCTTGTGGAAGTCTTTGGGAAGTTTCCAAGCCAGTAACTAAGTCTCAAAGCCAGTTAACCATGCCAACCTGACACTTGGTGGGTAGGGGAACTGGACTTGCCAATGCAGAGACTGAGTGCTCCTGCAGTTGCATTTAGCAAGGCTGGTCGATTTTCAGCCTGTAGGGGCCTATTTAAAGGCCTGCACACACACACACACACACACATACACACACACACACACACACACACACACACACACACACACACACACACACACACACACACACACACACACACACACACACACACACACACACACACACATATATACTCACACACACACAATGCACACACATACCTACACATACTCTAGGAAGGTGCTGCTGGAACACACACCTTTTGAAGAAGAAGCAAGGAGGGAGGTGCTGTCGAATTCTCGCCTCAAGAAGCTCGATTAGATCAGAAAATCGAGAAGATTATCATCCCTTAATCACGGTAACCACAGTTTAATTAATGCTATCTGTAAATTCCTTTCTCTACCATCTAAATTCCTCGTCTATTATGCTTATTCCTAGTCGTAATTCTCTATAATTACTCTCTAAATTCTCCTTAACCATATTCTATTATGTAATCATCATCCCATAGCTGAATTATCAGCCATTCATCACTCTTTATTAATGATTAGTACACGATTATTAGAATTTTCTCTCTCTAGGTAGCATAGAAATTAATCCGTAAGCTGGTAATTGTGTAGATTGATGAGAATCACTCTTTCTATCACACATTAATATTGTAGCTGATTTAGATTCATCTCTGTTATGTATTAAGATATAATTAAGGTAAGATTAATCTGTCATTAAGTCTCTAAGAGGTGGTTTTTCTCACACCTATGCATGCGGTGATTCTGCACCCTCTAATTGCTAGGAAAGAGATTAATCGTGCTTAATTCATCTCTCTCGTAATTCCATTAGTGAAATCCTATTATTCTTAATCATGTAAGCCGAATTATCTTTAGAGCCGGTTCCCATAGGAT
Source organism: Adiantum capillus-veneris (assembly GCF_014529385.1). NCBI lineage: Eukaryota > Viridiplantae > Streptophyta > Polypodiopsida > Polypodiales > Pteridaceae > Adiantum > Adiantum capillus-veneris. The sequence goes on along the minus strand of NC_140931.1, from coordinate 111,478,820 downwards.
TATGTGTCATCCATAATGATTGCTATATGGAAAAATCTAAACCTCTCATGTAGCAGCCATTGTTTGATGTTGCTAATCTATCATTTGGCTTGTTATGACGCTTATGGACATTAGCTCTTTTCCCCAAGTTAATTATTTAAAGTAGTGAGTTTAAAATGGCCCCGGTTAAGAGGACTCGCTTTGGTGGAGCCCACGACCACGAGGTAGGAACGAGCAAGGTGAATGGGAAGGGAAAAGCTCCCATGGAGGAACAAATACTGGCCATCTCACGGGCCATCGACGAAGAAATAAAAGAGGTAGATCATAATTTCATTCAAGTTGTTTAATTTAACATTGCACACGTTTAGTTAGGAATGCAAATATCCCCAACCATGTTGGAGAAATCCAATGGAAACCTCGGAATTAAATTCATTGTACCTTAAGTTCTAAAGTAGGAAGGAAATGATTGATGGGTATGCTGGTTGCAATTAGGAAAGAATGTCTGCTAGGGAAAATTTAGCTCGATATGTTCATTTTATTTCCAATGTTGAATCAGTCCTGACCCCCCTACTGATCACAGGGGACAGAGTTCCTCGTTAAGGGCTCTTAAATCCACAACTTGCTTTTTATGCCGTGGATATCCACGACTTGCTTTTGATGCGGTGAGAACCCACGTCTTGCTTTCTATGCGGTGGGAGTGTCCATGACATGCTTTCTATGCGGTGGACATACCTAGTTGTATGGGTAGCTAGACGACAACGGGAGGAGTGAACTCTCGCTGGAGAGGGGATGTTGTACCTCCAGAACATTGGAATTTTAATGAATAAGTTTGAGTAGAATTTTTACTAGAATTTTGTCTTGGTGTTGTTTGCAATATTGGTTGAAGGGCTGTTTTAACGAACAGTGTGATTCGGAATTAAACAAGGAATCTTTATGTTGAGCAACCTTTGTGGTAGTAATTAGGTCACACAAGGAAGTGTGAGTATGGGGGTGGAAAGTGGGGGCTTGGCTCAGGTTGCCAATGCCTATGAGATGGGTGGTCCCGATTGGTCCGGAACTCTCTGTCCCCATTGTGCTTACTCGATATTAGCAATGCTCATTGCCCCTAGCTAGAGTGGGAAATTCTTGAGAGTATGTGAATCCGAAACATGGGGAAAAAGGAACTCGGGTTTTCTCTCCTCTTGGAAGGTGAGTCTTAGGATCGCTAGATAGTTCAAGTAAACTTCCCCTGCGAGGTGGAGCTAGATCTCCCTGCTAGTAGGCTCGAACTCGACTCACCTTGTGATGAGAGATCATCCACTAGTCGAACCGTGAACTATTTTGTTTGCTTCCGCAATAGATCTAGTGGCCACCGGGTTCACCATCAGATCCGCCATTGGAGACGGCGGGGTGGGGACCTCACATCTTGAATGCCTGTATTATATGTATTTTAGGAAGGAGACCCCCAAAGGTAGACGTAGTTTCACCAAAATTGCAAATCCAAATTAGCCTTCCTCTGGAGACTACAACTAGAGATCAAATGGGCATCCCAAACATTTAAAAGATGTCTCCCCTCAATTCTTTTCCAATCCCAATTGTTGAGACTAATTTCAGATTAGGAAAATTAGGAGATCAAATCAAATAAAGAAGAGAAAAATGCGACTTTAATAATGATGCATGGATACAAATTGCTAGAAAGCAAGTAATGTCATCACAAGCAACAGACTACTCTACACTACTCTTCGACACTCTTGTAGATGAATTTAATCAAGTTGATTTTTCTCTATTTCAATCGAAAACATTGAATCTTCAATCACCACACAAATTCTCATTATGCGGAGATACAGTTTCCTAAACACCAAGAGATGACACCCAATTCCAGTGGGGCCCTTTCAATGCTATTTTTAAAAGAAAACCAAGGTGAAGAAGCGAGAATCCATGCATTGGGTATAGTGTCTTCAATTGATCAAAAGAGGGCCAATATCTCCACGCTTGAGTGTTAAAATAGAGGATGGTGCAGGACTATTCGAAGACTTTGACATGGATGCTCACTTAGCTTGGGGAATCATACGGTGTGGTCAAAAACACACTAACTCAGCTCTTAGCAATGCAAGGCACACCCAACCCAACTTCAAAATCATCAGCTAAAATGGCATTTTTAGAAGAGTTAAAAGCACTTAAAGAAGAGCTCGCACAAGAAAACTATGATAGAAAAATCTTGACAACAGAACATAGGGATGTCCACCAAGCACAAAACGATCAGGAGATAATGCATCTCAAGGTGAAACTGACAAAGGCAAAGTAGAGTTACAGCTCAGAAGGTGAAATATGCTTTTACAAAAGAAAGATATGGAGATCAATGCCATCAAAGCCCAAGCATTTGTGCCACCTCAAACAACACATACAACAGAGACAAAGTTCACATGGGTAGACCTACCTCTAGTTCTTTTGCTAGAAATATCTAGTGAGAAAGGTTTCCATGAATTTGAAGCTACAGAAGAGACACTGAATTCCAAAGATGAAATCAAGAAGTGGAAAATGAAAGTACAAGATCCTTCTCATTGATAATACATGCAATGTGAACTTAAGGTACATTAGGTAGAGAACGAGGTCTAGGAGGGCCTCTTTATTTGACAGCTTAAGGAAGTCAAACCGTTAGTATTTAGAAAGTAATCAAAGGACAACCCTCGAATTCAAATAGGAAAAATGGCTAGTTTTCTTGAATTCAAAATTTCTTCCCGAAAATGAATTTAAAATCTAGCTGGTAAAACCATATCATGTAGCATATCTATGGAAATATCTCGGTGCATAGATTCAAATCTATGATTTCCAGTCGAATTGGAGGTCATGTATGGGAGTTATGGAAGGAAGAAAAAAACATAAAGCTGTCCATCTTTTTTTTGGGGGAAAAAGTGAATCCTTTGATCACTCTTACACATCTCTTACATACCCACCATTCTTGCACACATGGCATGAAGCTATTTGTCAAAATGCTAATCACCTCCATAAGCTCATGAAAAATAAAGAGGCCCTCACTCCTAGACCCCATCCTCTTCCTAATGATTGGATTAGTGGCCTTCTTGATGATCAAGTGAGATGAAGTGCTAAAGACTTACAACCTCTTGAGGACATCAAGGCACGAGAGGCTTATGTTAGAACTTGTAAATAGAGATTCCAAACTGCAACATGATCATGGGTTTGTATCATTGCGTCATGTTCTCCCCTCCCAATATCTACAAACATTCAAGGAGGCTGGGTTCTTCGAGATGAATTCTACCATCTTCAACCCCATGGCGAAGGATCTTCCTGCCCAACATATTTCCTATCAAATCTCTTTATAAACAATCCTTTCAATGATTTAGAAATCCAAGAGGAGATTGAGGCTGGAGCAGAGAAATTTAGACACCTCATAAATACTTTGGAGAAAAGGACATTTGATTGCTAGAGACTCCAGTCCATCAACGTGAAGACCAGTTCCTACCATAGCTAAGCCCAAAGACACAGAAAATGACCAAGACAAAGCTTGCATGAGAGTGCAAAGACTAGGAAGGGGGAATGTTGGTAGATGGACCAGACAGTCGCCCTTCTAGTTGGCTCCTAAAATTTTGATATCCTATCATTGTTTTTTCTAAAAAGCCTTGTAATTATATTCTAGTCTTTGATTTTATTCAGATAATTTTCGAGCCAGTTTATGTAAAATCTGAGTTGTAAAGTCTAAAACTGAGTTTGAGCCTTGTAAAGCCAGCCACTAGCCAACAAAGTGGACCACATTCCTTGATTGGCTTTGTTTATACACTACCAAAGCAACTCATCGTGTTACTTACTCAATATTGTTAGCTTACACCACTTCTTTAAGCCTTACATCACCTAATTTTCTTGTGTCTACAGCACCTTACCTCTACTAGGCTCGTATCTTCAACTCTCTCTCTCTCTCTCTCTCTCTCTCTCTCTCTCTCTCTCTCTCTCTCTCTCTCTCTCTCTCTCTCTTTGGGAAAATCCCTTGTTCTCTATTACATTATCTTACATGTTAACATCATGTTCAAGAATTCCATTGTCTTAGGCATTACACCTTCAACCTATGGATCACTTGGAGCACCCTATCCCTCAGGGATCTATCTTGCAATGAAAGTGCATCCTCCAACATTCTGTCTCTAATGACTGACATAGGCACTGTCTACTTAAATCCTTTGTTACTGTAATATGTAGACATATTTCTCATAAAGCATATAAACTACAAAAACCAAACTCTGAATGACTGTACTGCAAATTTTAGGGCATGTCCTGGTGTGTGCTCACCTTGGAAAAAGTCAATTTGAACTTTGTAATTTGAATTCCCCAAGATGTAGACCACATGTATTCAACCCATTTCCACCACTCTGCAACTATTTTACAATGCCAAAGTACATGTCTAATAGTCTCATTACCCTCACATTGGTTGCACTTTCCATCTGTAAATCCTTTTTTTGGAGGTTACAAGTTGTAGGCAAAACCCTGTACATACTTTCCATAAAAAGACTTTGAATTTGAATTGGTTTGTAATTAACCATATAGCAGATAATACATTTAGCCAGCATTTAATGTGCATGTGTAATCCCATTGTTTACTACATCTTTCATCAATACAAGAACCTGGTAAAGAAGACGAGTAAAAAACTACAGAAGATGATTTCCACCAGTTGGTCCTACATCGTGGAAAATTCTTCTATCTATGTCTATTTTCCAAGTTTGACTATCCAAAAATAGGTAGGCTGAATACATGTGCTACGAGCTGGTGCCATAGGCCTCTGAACCTGACTCCACATTTGTATTGTCTTTTAGCTATATAAAAAAGTTTCAATTCAAGGTTAGAGTCCAGCATTTGATTAATTTAAACAATAAACTTCTTTAGTAGGGTAGTAGCAGGTTTTCCCATCGATTTAGTTGGAGGAACTTTAAAAACAAAGCTCCAAAATACATTTGCAGCACCCAAAGAATTGCCAGTGTACCTTATTCTGCCTTCACAATGCAAAACAAAGCAGCTCTTTTTCCATGATTTTATCAGCATATTGGAAATATCAAGCCCAATTTTTAATGGTGCAGCTGAAAATAGTTATCCTAAGCATTCATAAGCCAAACACCATGAAAATACACTAGAGTTGAATCGATCAATTTCCACAAGCATAGAGACCAATCAGTATCATTATCCACCATGTGCTAGCTAAGTTATGAGGCAAGCCCTTCTTGCCTCAGCATGGCATTTCATATTTAGAATGTGCAGACCATACAATGTGTATGGGAAGGTTAATTCATTCTAGGCAATCAGCGGAGGGGCATCAGAATGAATCCTCCACAAGAACCTAGACATGGATGCTGTACATTTTTGTAACATTTTGTCAGACCACTCCAACAAAGGCAAGTAGTACTCCATGTAAGGGATGAAGATAGATTGGACTATACTTAATCTAACATGCGAGGGCTATTCATCACAATATCAAGTTGTGATTTTGGCATGCACCTTGTCCACTACCCATTGTTGCAACTCGGTTTGAGACACACCCACTCCAATGGGGTATCCCAAGTGTTTGAATACATGGCCTTTTGGGTACCTCTTCCCAAACCACATGAGAGGATCAAAGTCCCTGGCTGAAATATCTATGAGGGCACGTTTGGTTAAATAAAGATTTAACCCAACTGCTAAAGCATATAAGTCCAATACCTTTATACATCTCAATACATTGATATTATATGCTTTGAGAAACACAAAGGTGTTGTCTGCAAACCCTTAACCTGTTACTTGTTTAGAGCCCAAATGAAGAGTTTGCAGGTGCCCATTTGTAGCGAGACGGGCGACTCGCTTAAGAATACTAAGGCTGAGTTGCAACAACAAAGAAGACACAACAACATTTATTCTTTTAGAAGATACATTCGGGTTTACATTAAGCAGAGCACTGCAATAGTGTGTAGCCATATCCAAAATTTTAGTTCCCTTGGTTATAGGAGGTCCATCACCATAGTGAAGAATTGAAAAATTATGCCCTTTCCTTTTGTACTTGAGTTTTTTATAACAGGATTTGGATGAGTCTTTCCCATATGCAACCACCCATTATTTACATAGGTATCTCTGTTTCTTACAGTCATTTCCCAATCCAAAATTACATCTCTAACATCAATTAGCTCTTGTATTTTCCTGTGACACAATGTAGTAGATTGTCTGTGAGTGTTTAGCACAAGCTGTTTTGGTCTTTCTCTGGCTACTTGAGCAAGGTGGGGGAAGGTCTCTCTATAGAATTTTAACCCGTTTTTCCAAATAAATTCTCTTTGGGCACCAGGTGCTTGCTTCCAAGATAAGAAGGAATCAGCTCAACTAAGCCTTTAGCCAATGTAAAGAAATTCTTGGAGAAATGTCCCAGCCGTCCACAATGATAGCATGATCGTTAGAGATTTCCCCACTTAGGGTAAATAACCAGTGTGCCTATAGATTCTAACGCAATTTCCATAGTGTCAGGCATCTTCTTAATATTGTCCCACATAACACAATATCTACTCCTATTGTCCCACATAACACAATATCTTCTTAATATTGTTCCACATAACACAATATCTACTCCTATTGGGACAATTAATACTGCGGGCAAATAGAACTTTGCCTAGGGAGGCAGCCAAATCCTTGATATAAGGCCACAAAAAAGCATGTAAGTCCACAAAATCAACCCATACTGGCTTGACCGGCTGCCAGGGTAGAACATGAACAACTTGCCCACATAAGATAATTGTTGAGGTAGAATGAAAGGTTTTTTGATCCTATGAAAAAAAAAGAACTTCATACAGTCTTGAACCTTTGTAGAAAACCTTGTATACTACTACTTACTAAAGCCATGGTCCAAATAACCTACTGTCTCATTTAGGACTGGAAGTTTGCCTTTGAAATACAGCACTAGAGCATGACTCTTAAAAGCAAAAACTTGAGACAATAATATTATGGTAGGGATGCAAACTGTATGTTGCCCTTTAACCCGAGGGTCTAAGGTTAATGCCTCAGTAAAACAACTGGTTAATTCAGCTTCAGAGAGTGTGCCCATGTCAGATCTTGAAGGTGGCATGGATGCTTCCCTAGGATTCAAGCAAAACACAGTGGGTAAAGTCATGGCTCATCACCCTTGGTGTGGTTTACTTATGAAGGATGCAAATATGTAGAAATCCTGTTTCACCATGTAGAATTGTCTGGATTAACTTAAACTCAATTGTTTTTCCCTTGAACCATGCCCTAGCAAAAATTCAAATCCAAAACTTGGAGATAGAAATAGAGAGATGCCTACCGAGAGACGCCTACCGAGAGACGCCTACCGACTTCATGTACAAAGGATTTTTACTGCCCCTAAAAAAGAAAATAGTATGTTTTGAAATATTTCAATGTGATTAATCTTTTATTGTATGAGACGAACCTTAAGGTTGGAATGGTGTAGGGTTTGACTTATTGGAATTACTTCTAAAGGATTGTAGAGGGCCTAGAGGAGCATGGAATACCTTTTTTTGCAGCATGGAGAATTTTGTCAATTTACATTGGGTGTGTGTGTGTGTGTGTGTGTGTGTGAGAGAGAGAGAGAGAGAGAGAGAGAGAGAGAGAGAGAGAGAGAGAGAGAGAGAGAGAGAGAGAGAGAGAGAGATAGAGAGAGAGAGAGAGAGAGAGAGAGAGAGAGAGAGTGAAGAGATGGAGAGGGTATGTCGTGCTCCTATGTTATGGTTCTCAGAGCACAGTGAGACGTCAAGAGATCCTTTGGCAGAGCTTCTTCATTCTCCCACTGGTTGGGTCCAAGTTGCCTGCTTCTTCTACCAAGGCTCAAAATCAGAGGTCACCCCATCCGTCTCAGCTTCCACTTCCTCTCGCTAGAACTCTTGATAACCGTCTCCTATGAGGTCCTCATTTGACTAGTGCCAAGGGTGGTGATGCCAGTGAGTTGGTAAGCAAGTTCAATTTACAATTTAAAATATTGAAATTAATAAATTCTGTAGATTTTCTCCACTGTTATCTTGGAAAGAGAAATTTGCTTCTATGAAGAATGGTTTTGAAGTCAACTACAATTGATAGCCAAGCTTCGTGAGCTATATCTTTCAATATTGGGTAATCTTAGGATTCTCCATAAGATGTACAATTCAACAAGGTCAATTATTTATGAAAGCTCAAAAGGGTTAATTTTCTTTTCCCTTGACATTGCTAGCATACAAAGAGAAAGGAAAATGAGTGCCTAACTAGACTAATTGCACAAATCATACCGTCAAAAAGAAGAACTACTGCTCCGCAAAAACCACCTGTGATAAGCACCTGTAAAGATTTATGAAGAACCCTTCTATCATGAAGGACACTTGTAATTAGGAGAAACCAAGGATATAATCAAATACCTCGTCTTGAGTAAATGTTCTTAGAGTATCCATAGGCTAAAAACAAATAAAAGATGAGAGAGATATGGCCATTCAAAGTTAGGGGTGTATTCTCTCCTGCTAAAAAATTAGCTCTATTGAAAGTTTGTAAGTGTTGCAGCTATAAAATGGGGCATCTTTTAATATTTTATTTCAAGAGATTGATTCTCTCTCATCAGTGGACAAGGCTCTCCTTGAAGGATCCTTTTAATTCATCCACTTTTGGCCTGGTTTGGGTAGGAAAAATGAGGTGTCGGTGACTTTTGGGCCAAGGGAAGGGGTGGGAACTAGTGTCCAGAGGACCAAAAAATGGGGCAGGCACCTAGGAATCTAGTCTGAAGTAAAAAATGTGCCATCTTCTCCCCATGAAGCCCATGAGACCCCATAGCCAAGGCTTGAGAGAGATTCTCTCCTTTGATACAACCCATATGAGCTTCCCATCCTCCTCTTATACCTCCCATTTCCTTCTTCCCCTTTCCCACGTGGGATAATCCCAGTGCCACATGGCATCCTCCTTCCACACTTCTCCAACTTCCTCTTTTTCTCATAGTAAATTCTCAGCTCAAGCTCCCTTCAGGACCAACTTCCCAGGAGCATGGTGCACCACTCTGGACACCAAATGCAACACTGTAAAGCACGACTTAGAGCCCTTTACTTCAGCTACTTCCAAAAATTTAAAATCTTAGCGTTTCTAATTCAAATCATCGAGTTGGCCAAGATGCCTTTGTAGCATGCATCTGCAACCACTTTCTAAGTCGGGACCGCCCACTTCGGACTCACATATCTCATAATGTACAAGTCCGATTTACAAGCTATAAAGCACGGCTGAAAGTACTTATTGAAAACCATATCTTGGGGACTTGAACAACCCAAAACATCAGTACACAATCCCGGAAAAATTATACCTCTATACATTTATTTTTACATGGTCACTCTCAAGACTCGAAGCACTATGTACACACACACACACACACACACACACATATATATATGAGGCTATTTAGCAAGCTTTCTGGCATGATCTACTTGCTTTATGATCATCCAAAAAATGTTTGGAGATGTCATTTTGCTAGCAAGAGCATCTGTTAGCCATCTGTTCATATGATATCTCTGAAGCTCTTAGTATACAATGGCCATGATTTAAGCTCCGATGAAAAAATCAAAATGCACTTCATTCCCAAGCAAGAGTTACTTATGCATTTAAGAAAATTGGCCACAGAGGGGCAACAAGATTCGACAGTTTCAAGATCTTATTGTTTTTATGTGTTTTAAACTTTCATTTGGAAAATATTTCATTGTTGTGCAAAGCAAAGTTCTTTGATAGACTTAACGAGAAATGCTTCTATTCTCTACCAAAGCACTACCTATTGCCTTAAGATCAAGGGTAATGGCACAAAGGTTTGGTGAATTAGAAATGTATGAATATAAGCTTACATTTTACGTTTGGCAATGTCAAACTATGATGTATCCATGTGACTACAAATTGTGCAAGGCGCAGATTGCATTGGCTCACACTGTTGAGACCATCGTTGAAGCCATGGGCTTATCACTTTTTTTTTTATATGCATGCATGGCGTGCTAGTATGGTGGGATTCATCCCACTGAATAATTGTCTATACTTTTGTTATAGCATCACCTACTTTGTTTAGGAAGAATTGAGGATGGTATATTTTCTAGTGTTGGTTGCATATGATTGTAAAGAGGGCGTTGTACTAGAGATGATATTTTTTGTTTGTAGCACGTGGACATGGCCTTCGTATCAATCAACTAATTCATGGGATGGGATGAATCAACTACAAGAGCTCCAAGCAAGTAATCACTTGTTTCCAATACCAAAGAAAATCTAGTATGACTACCTTCTTTTTGGTGTTGAAAATATTTCTCCTCTTTTCATGGGAGATAAGATTGTTTTAAGATCTAGAGTGAATACGATTCCACCTTGAGAAAATCTTCTGTTTAACTTGATCTAGTTGTGAATAAGATTCAAAATTGAAAGGATCTCATGTTTAGTCTATAGCATTGATTACAGGTATAGGAGTGGTATTTCCAAGGGTACGACCCAGCTAAGGTCAAACATCTCCATGAGTATTCATGGTCATTGATTGACGTCTTCACATATGTACTTTCAAGGAAATAAGTTCTCAATGTGCCAAGGGATAGAAGGTAAGTTCATACTGGACATGGGATGCCTATTTTAGGCAATCAGTTTTGGGTGAGTAGTTTTTTTATAATAAGGGAGATTTTTTCCCTCTATCAAATTTCTACTTAATGACTCAAATGCATAATTGAATCTCTTAGAATGCTAAAAGGTATGTTGTCTAAAACACTTACAAAGGACGAAAGAGAGGATTTCAAATGTGGGCTAAGGAAATTTCCTAAGATTTTTGCTAAAGAATACACCGATGTGCATGGAGTAGATGTTGTTCATCACAAGATTGAGTTGAAGCCAGAGGCCATACCTAAGGCTCAAAAGCTACGAAGGCTAGGAGTCATCAAGGAACAGGCTCTACTCAAGGAGGTAAGAAAGCTTATAGCAGAGCAGGTTTCATTTATTCACTGAATAATTCAGAGTGGTCTCTCCCGTTGTTTTTACTCCTAAGAAAAACGGCAAGTGGAGGGTGTGTGTGGATTATCGTCCACTCAATGAGGCAACAAAAAGAGATCACTTTACCCTCCCATTTCAGGATGAGATACTAAATGAGGTAGCTGGTCATGAGAAGTGCACTGTGTGTGATGGCTACTCAAGTTACTTTCAAATAGGGATTTCTTTGGAGGAACAATTGAAGACAACCTTCATCACTCCTTGGGGTTGTTATTCTTTTAGAGTTATGCCATTTGGTCTGACAAATGCTCCTGCAACTTTCCAACGTTTCATGAACATGGTGTTTCAAGCATTCTTTGGAAAGTCAATCAGGGTGTTCATTGATGATTTCTGCATTTATAGCTCAAAATCATTGCATAAACAAAAGGTAGAAGAAGGTTTAAAAAAACTTTACGACATGGGAGGTCAAATCAACCCCGACAAGTGCCACATAGGTGAGGATGAAGTGATCTTGCTTGGTCACAAGGTTTCCTATAAAGGTATTGAGGTGGATCCAGCAAAGGCAAAAGATCTCATTGAGCTACCATCACCAAAGAGTCTTAAGGAGGTCATCTCATTCATTCAAAAGGGGAATTATATGTCACGTTTCATTCACTTAGCCTTGGAGTTACTTCACCCTTTGCAAAAGTTGACACAACGAGTAGAATTTGCATGCTCTGATGATCTTGAAGAGTATTTTTGTAATATTAAATTCATTATGTCAGGGCTACCAACACTCATGCTTCCTTGTTGGGAGTACCCATTCTTTGTTAGCTCTAGTGTTGGGAAGGAAACGATTGGTGCAGTTTTATTACAACAAGATCCCCACAGTACCAGGATGCGACCCATCTACTTTGCTAGTAGGGTCATGAATGCTTTAGAGAGAGGCCACACGAAGGCAGAACTCATGATTCTTTCTCTCATGTTTGCAGTGAGAAAGTTTAGATCCTACTTGCTACCAAAACCTTTTGTAATTCTCATTGCAAAAATTTTGTTGCCTTGGGTGTCATCTCAAATGAATCTTAGTACTAGGATCTCAAAGTGGATTATGGAGTTGCAAGAGTTTCAATACTCTCTCAAGGTAGAAGATAGTGTGCATGCACAATTGGCAGGGATTCTCACTTATAAGGTACATGAGAAGGAAATAAAGGTGCCTGAAGTAAAGACCCTACCATTGCCACCACCTAAAAGTATTCCTAATGCTTTTACCTTGTTCTTTGATGGATCTTTTTGACAAGCCACAAGAAAACCAGGGGGAGGGCTAGTATTTCTCAACCCAAGTGGAGAGGTGGTCATGAAAGAGAAGGTCAATCTACCAGGTTCAACTAGCAACAATGAAGCAGAATAGGACACACTACTTCATGGTTTGAAGATGTGCATTGGCCAAGGTATACAACGTCTCATGGTAAAAGGGGATGCATTTCTCATTGTGAAGAAAATTCTAGGTATTTGGGCTTGTAAGAATGAAAGGCTAAGGCAAAAGGTTCATGCCATCCGTAAACTCTTCAATTGTATCATTTTCCTAGGAAAAAAAATGAAGATGCTGATTTGCTTTCCCAAAAAGCAGTTTCATGTGTTGAAGGTGAAGTGTAGGTCATCATGGCAGAAACGTTGATTAAACAACCAAGGTACCAGGGGATGGAGTCATTGGATCCCATTGTGAGCTACATTTTAGAGGGAGAGTTTCCAGAAGGCTTCACAAAGGCTCAAAAGAGGAGGCTCATTAAGAAGGTGAGTTTGTATTTGTTTTTGGAAGGTGCCCTCTACCAAAGAGGAAAAGATCAAGTTTGCAAGAGAATACCGACAACCAAGGAGATCCCAACCATTCTTGAAGGTTTGCATGAGGAAACGTGTGGTGGTCATCTTGCATAGGAGCTCACTACAAAAAAGTTTTTGCTTGCCGGGTATGTTTGGCCAAGCTTGCACATTGATGTTCAACATTGGTGTAAAAGCTGCCACAATTGTCAGATTAATGGAAATAAGCGTCTGTTACATGGTCCACGTCAGTTAGTCCTTGCAAATGGTTCGTTTGAAAAATGGGGCACTGATGCTATGGTCCATTTCCCAGGACTAAAAAAAGAAAATTGTATATCTTGGTGGCCATAGACTACATGACTAGGTGGGTAGAAGCTCAAAGTGTGGCAAGAGGAAATGAGAGGATAGTTAGAAGTTTGTGTACACTCACATTTGTTGCAAATTTGGCACACCTTTGGAGATTGTTTCTGATAATGGTCTAGGATTTAGGAAGGGCTTGCTCACAGACATTTGTGATGAGCTTCACATTCTACATCGGCATAGAAAACCCTACTATCCTCAATCAAATGGTTTGGTAGAGAAGGCTAATGGAATTATTGCAGGAATCATCCGAAAGATGGTAAAGAACAAGACAAAGCTATGGGATGACTTCTTGGATGGAGCATTGTGAGCCTATCAAACTACCTACAAGGAATCGACAGAGTTCACACCCTTCCACCTAGTCTATGGTCAAGAATCTTTGCAACCCATCGAGCTCAACATCCCAATGATGCGACTTCATGGAAAGGTGGCACAAGGGGTAGAAGCAGCATGGGAAGATCGTCTTCTCACCCTCACAGAACTAGAATGGAAATGAGAGGCGGATTATGAGTGCTATAAAAGAAAGGCTACGCAAATAAAGGACAAGCTCGACAAAAAGCTGAAAGACAAAGGGATCAAGGAAGGAGATTTGGTGCTAAGGTACGATAACCGCCTTAACAATCGCTTTGATGTGAAGTTCAATACTAGATGGCAGGGTCCCTACATTGTAAAGAAGACCTACTGTTCACGCTACTATCAACTCATGGATTTGGATGGCAAGGAGCACCCCAAGAAGGTGAATGGGTATCGATTAAAGCCTTACTTGAGTCGAGTTCTACCAGAGGATCTACAAGAGCAACGAATAGCTACAATACCAGGTAAGTCTTTGAGCTTGGTACTACAAGATGAAGATTTGATTAAGGCACCAGATATCACGAAGGATAAAAAAAAACTCTCATTGGAAAGTATGACTTTTGACGGTACATGAATGTACTATCATCTAGGGGAGGGCTAAATGATAGCTGTTTTTTTGGCTCTCATAAAATGTTTTAAGAAGCCACTTCACCCCAAAGAAACACCCTAGCACAATGACTAGGCTCGCTTTTTCATTGTAAATGATGTGCATGCGTTTAGGGTTTTTATCACATTTGTTTTATCAAATCATTGAGCGAGTCATTGGGCTAGGAGACAAAAAAATAAATTTATAATATTACGGTCCTCTTTACATGTAAATATTTTCTATCAAATAAAGGACCTAAGTATAAAGGGTTTTTTTCAAAAAAAAATATTTATATAAATATATATTCCTAAATGTGCATTTTTTCTAAATCTCTTTGCATCCTTTCACGGCATGAAATATTTCTATGTTAGTGTGTACATACCCCATAATATTTATTTTTACAAAATAAACCCATGCATTTCATCCCACACCCTCGTGGAAGTCAAAATTTGTTTCTACACTGTCACTCACTTTCACTAGATATTTTATCGCTTGCCTATTTTCCTCTTTCACCCAAGAAAAAAAAAACTCCTATCATGATATTCCTTCATGGGTCCTACACATATTTGTTTCCATACGCCATGTGCTCATAAAGACAAGGGCTAGGAAAAATCTAAGCACTAGGTCTATCATGTGAAATTGCTTTTTATTCTTCAAAATTCATCATCCATGCATGTGGCAAGGGCCACTTGGATTCCTTAGGTCATGGCATGGCTCATGGGGGGCTCACCTTTGGATGTATAGGGAGAATTCAACCAAAAAAGGGTCTCACATAAGCACCTTTGCAGTCCCACAATACACAGCTTTTGGGGCAAATTTTGGCACCCTTCTATCATCCAAATCAGCAAAAGTTGTCAACATACAAAATGAAGCTCGAGAAATGAATTATTTTACATAAATATTTCAGCATTTTTGGAGAAAATCACGAATTTTGGTGAATTGTTTGGTGCGACCCAGTCTTCCCACTCTATGCACACAAGGATCCTCTTACTCTTTTCTCACATTTTCACACTCCCACCCACATACACACTCATCCCTCTCCATCATCCTTTAAGATGTACAGATTTCCATTCCCTCTCACCTTCTTCACCATCTCTCCTTCCCCTCTTACCACCATAGCCTTCTACATACACATATGCTCTCATACAGCTCTCTACTACCCCCAAATTACAAATTCATGTTAACTCTTCTAAAAGGCATGAATTTTTAGCACTTTATCCTTGCATAACCTCTAAAAGTTAGAGGTTTTTCATCAATAATACTCATCTTCATCGTGGAGATCAACCGTGAAGGCGGCGCAAGAAGCAGAAGTAGAAGAAGAAGAAGAACCGGCAGTCATTTTCATAAGGGTGAGTCCATAATTCTTAGAGGTTTCATCAATCTCAAGAGCTCATCCACCTCATTCACCCTTGGTTCCTCGACAATCAAGTCATCATCACTTTTGTAAATATGCCACTAACATTTTCTAGTGATCACTAACAACTAACCCTTCTTGTAAATTGCACCCTCTACTATCTACTAGAGTAGGCACCTCCAAGTTACTCCTTTCACTATCAATAATTCTTCCCCTTGAGCCCACATCCATGTGGCTTAAGGGATAAGGAAGACCCACTCCTATTTAAAAAATCAAATTATTTCCTAATCTCTTGTTTTGTCAATAAAATTGATTAGAACTAATCCTAATCAAAGATTCCAAAAACCTATAAATAGAACCCATCTCTCCTTGAAAAAGGTATCTCTACACCATTGCACACTAGATTGAGCATAGCATACGCCAATTCTATCTTGGTTGTAAGGAGAGAGAAAGCTTTCTATACACCATCACTTTGGTGCATAGAAAATCTTGAGCTAGTTGAGTGAGTGCGAGTAGAAGATATCTTTCTATCATTGTTGTATCTACCCCAACATCAATGAAATGGTAGTTTTGGGTGCAGTTTCATGTCCAAAGGCTCACGCTTCTCCTCCAATTTGGTTTGACAAACTCATTTAGCTTCATAAGGTGACTTGTTTCATTGAAGGTTGTTGTTTTGTTTCTCGTCCTTGTGATTCATTGGTTGTTGTTTGTTGGCTACCATTGTAAAAGGGTGGATGGTGAGAGGGCTCCCATAACCCTAAGACAATGTGCTAGTGATGCTATAACCAAATCTTGTCACTTGAATCCACAAGCTCTAGGTGCCTTCTTGGGCAAATCATAACGTTGAAGCTAAGTTGTACACCATCTCTCTCTCTCTCTCTCTCTCTCTCTCTCTCTCGTGTTTTAGTGCGTGAGAGTGTTCCATTGGGATTAGGGTTAGTGTAATTCCTTACTTAATTTTGGGCTGCTCTAACGATTCTCCCTTTTTTTTGGTGTCCTAGTTCGCTTTTAAACTAGGTGGTGCCCCTTGTGTAGTTGGGTTTTGGCTGTGGGTTTGTTGTTTTGTTGTGCTTGTGGTTGGCCCAACCCCAATTGAGCATCACGGGAGCCTTGAGGGGTGTTTAGAGGTCGCCTTTCTTGTTGCCCGCCCCGGACCACCTCAACATCGAGTATTCATTTGAAGAGTGATAATAGGGGCCCTTCCCATTGAGGACTTGCTTGCCAGGAAAAACACATCCAATGGATTGTGTGCTAGATGAAAGAAAAAGGAAATCCTTAAGGACATCTTTTGGGAGTTCCCTAGTGTTCATGAATGTTCGAAATGGGTGCACTACAAATGGATGCATGTGTGAAACATCAAGATCAAAAAGCATAGGTTCACATTTGGCTATCAATTTATTGCTGACAATATCCCTCTTCAATTTTACCTGGATTCCTTCATAGCATGGTTGTTGCATTTGGTATGGTCTATAAGGAACTCAGTCAGCTTAAACAAATTTATTTTTTATAAGAGATCAATCCCCTAGGATGCCCTCAAGTGTAAGATTATAGAAGATGTATCTACCATTGGCAAGACCAACAATCATATGTATGATAGGGTCTTAGACCAACTGTAAGCCCAACCATGTAAGTTATTGTACAATAACAAAAAGAATTTCCAAAAAACAAAGAGAGAGGGTTGGGATAAGCACTTTCCTTTTTTGTACAAATAGGACGTAGCCAAAATGCTATCATACTTTGCTTGGAGAAATTAAGTAAAAAAAATAAAAGGTTCGACCAAAGGTAAGAAACTTCCCCATGTATGAGACAATCTTTGCTAGTAAAAAAGTTCTTGCACAATACAATTATGAATCCTCATTGTTGCAAGAAAGAAAGCCCAATAAAAGAGATTTACGTTCTAACAAACATGAATTTTCTTAATCAAAATAATAGCACTACAAGAGGCTCTTCATATTAGCGACGCTCACACAGCGACGCTCAAAAAAACAATTCTCGGGGTCGCTATGAGCGTCGCAAATTTCTTTGTAAATTTGCGACGCTCATAGCGACGCTTATAGCGACGCTCATAGCGACGCCGGCTGGGATAAAAAAATAACCAAGCGCGCCCAAAAACTCAGATCTCAGATCTGAGTTTTTCGGCGCCCTCAAGCAAAGAGCAGGTAACGCTCTCCCTCTCTCTCTCTCTCTTTTTCTTCTCCACACACACACACACACACACACGAGGAGAGGAAGGAGAGCCAGGTATGCTCCTTCTCTCTCCTCATTCTCATGTTCCCTTCCCCTCTTTCTCTCTCCCTCTCTCTCTCTCTCACACACACACATACACACACACACATAGTGTTTTTGAGAGAGAGAGAGAGAGAGAGAGAGAGAGAGAGAGAGAGAGAGAGAGAGTACAAACAAAAACAAAAACGCACACACACATACATAAACAAAGAATGCACACACACATTGAGAGAGAAAAAGAGAGAGAGAGCATGCATAAACAAAAAACGCACGCATTGAGAGAGGAAAAGAGAGAGAGAACATGCATAAATAAAAAACGCACACATTGAGAGAGAAAAAGAGAGAGAAAACATGCATACGATCCAAAAAAACGCACACACATTGAGAGAGAAAGAGAGAGAAACTAATTTAACGTCGTAGGAAACTAATTAAAATTAAAAGACCTAAAGATCTAGCCGACGAAGAGTTGAACTCAAGACCTATTATTCAAGAGGGAAATGGCATAATCAATCTATCATACTTGGCATGGGTGATAGAAAGGTTATACCATTTATCTCTTTTTATTGGCACACACATCCACACACGCGCACACACACAAGAAGAAGAGAGTTATAACGTCGTAGGAAACTATCTTAAAAGACGTTAAAGATTAGGTTATATGTAGACTTACATTAAATTAGATTTAGGTTTATTTTTAACTAGATTTACGTTTATTTAAGCTAGATTTAGATTTACGTTATATTAGATTAGATTTAGGTCTCCATAGACTGCGATGCCTGCATGAAGCGGGGGAAGAAAGCCCTCAATGGAATATAGGGTATTGCTGCCTTCACTCATGGTGGGCTCCGTCGATCCAAAAGTACTGGTGAAATGTCTTCAAAAGATAGGGAAGAAGGTGGATCTTCAGGGCGGCAAGAGTCACTACATCCCCGACACAATGACCATCTAGACAACCTCTAGTCATTAGACTTACGTTAAATTAGATTTAGCTTTATTTTTAGTTAGATTTACGTTTATTTAGATTTACGCTTATTTACGTTAGATCGAGTCCACGCAAGAATTACTTACGGTTTAGGGTTTAGAGTTAGACGAACAGTGAAAAGATCTACTGTGAAAAGATGTTAAGATGAAGTGAAGTGCTACAGCTAGAGAAGAGGCAAAGGGGTTTTGTCCACTACATGCAGTATCATGTAGACGTGGGTGTGTAGATTTCTTGTACCCACAAATATAGGTATTGACCAATAAAGACGAGATTATAACCCGGTGGTTCTGATCTCCGTGCACCTCTAGACCGAGGTGTGCGGGGATTGGACATGACTAGAGAATGTGAGGTAAAGAGAGAGAGAGAGAGAGAGAGAGAGAGAGAGAGAGAGAGAGAGAGAGAGAGAGAGAGAGAGAGAGAGAGAGATAAGACGAAGAATGCCAATAGAATATTAAATTTGTTGTCCAAGTTATAAGTTTTTTATCCTCATTATGAGTAGCGACGAGGATGTGGGACCGTCCAACCGAAACACCTATCTCTCAACGAGGGTCTTATGTCCTTGTAATCAATGCAAGCATGCTGTGCGACGGACAAGACGTGTTTCTTTGCAGCACGTTCGCGAATTTGGTGAGTTCGATCCATCTATTATAGATCGAGTTGTTGCCAATTATAACTCGTCGGACTCTGACGCTGGCCAACAAGCAGCAATCTTGCAACCCAATAGACGTGCTCGCAGGCGCTTTGGTCAAGCAGCATATGTGAGGCCACAAGATGTAGCCTCTGACAGCTCGGGGGATGATCATGCAGAGCACATTCCCAACGAGGCAATGTTTGAGCCCGAGATTGATGAAATGATCGAGACGATCATGGATTCAGAAAGGCTTATCTATGATGATATGAAAAGTGAAGCCGATACGCCATTGTATAATGGAGCACGTATGTCTAGATTGAAAGCACTCCTGGTTCTTCTCAACATGCAGGCAAAGTTTGGATGGAGTGACACTAGCGTCACAGCGCTTTTCAGGTGATCTATTACAATTAGTTTACTTTAATAGAACTCTAAATGTACAATGATCTGATAGATTTTTACACGACTGTATCATATTTTTATGTTGTGTAGATTGCTGAAAGAGCACATACTACCAGCTGACAATGTGATGCCAGATTCCCGAGATGAAGCAAGAAAGATTTTGCGAAACTTGGGGATGGATTACAATTCTATCCACGCTTGTCCTAATGACTGCATTCTTTTCAGAGGGGAATACACAGACATGGAGAAGTGTCCGAAATGTGATTCCGAAAGATATCGAGTAGATCTCCACGGGACAAAAATTCCACAAAAGGTTTTGCGACATTTTCCTCTGCTTCCTCACATCAAGCATTTCTTCGAATGTAAGTCCATGGCCGCCCTAGCATCATGGCATGAGGAGAATAAATCTTAGGATGGTGTGCTACGAATTCCTGCAGATTGCGCAGCCTAGAAACATATAGATGGAACATGGTCGGATTTTGCCAGGGAAGCTCGAAATTTGCGCTTAGGCCTGGCTATGGATGGCGTAAATCCATTTGGTCAAAGATCAACATCTTACAATGTATGGCCCGTTGTCATCGTCAACTACAACATTCCCCCGTGGTTGACTACGAAGAAGGGGCACCTATGGCTAAGCTTGATTGTGCCAGGGCGATATAAAGTGGGGAATATGGATGGGTATCTTCGTCCACTATTGGAAGAGCTACAACAATTGTGGATTGGCATAGAGGTGGTGGATATGAGCCGACACACAGGACGACAGAATGCTTTGATCAGAGGCATTCTAATGTGGACCATGCATGACTATCCCGGGCTAACAGAATGCTCAGGTGATCCAATGCACATATTCAAGAATGTGGGTAATCTACTATGGGACCATTTGACCGGCAAGAAAGATACTTTGGGAGCCAGAGTTGACCTTAGAAATGTGGATCGTATGGAGCAATATTGGCCGCAAACAGCGTCTGATGGATCGATAAAACTCCCTAAAGCACCATGGATTTTCACAGGAGCCCAAGAACGCAAAGTAAAAGAGGCCATTCGAGAACACAACCCTAAACCGGCGCTCTAGTGGTGGCGGTGGCGGTTGTTGTGGGGATTCCGCCACCGATGCCTCCACACCGCCTCGTGTTCGACGAGGCTCTTTACCCTCCCCTTCTTTGCCCGCCCCCACACCAGCCACAGCATCGCCATCTACGCCAGGTTTTGCACGGCTGACTGTTCCTAGAAGCTACACACCTCTACCTACTCCGCCAAGAGCCACCCCACTCGACACTCCTCGCTTCGGGGCCCAGACGCCGGTGGAGACACCTGACGTCCGTACCCCCATCGACACGCCGCTAGAGACCCCTGCCGGGACACCCAGGTTCACGCGTCACCGGCCAGAGGGCTTGCCTTACTCCGTCGACATCAGCGGCGGCATCATCATGGATGATGATGGCAAGAAGGTGATCTCGCGCATGCGTGGTCTTTGCTCCCAGCTGTTTAGACACTACATACTAAACAAATGGAGTGAAGTACCAAGTGATTTAAAAAACAGAGTCATCAGCATACTTCATGATGAGTTTCCCGTTCCAACACGGGATCAGCGCTTCAATGAATACCTGATGAAGATTCGAATGCGCGAATACTGCAAACACAAGCGTTCCGAAGTGCAAAAAGCAATCAAGAATGGGTGGAACAGGCCAGATTGGTTGGCCAAAGAAGATTGGAAGAATGCGAAGAAAGCAGCGCGCGAGAATCCCGACAAGTGGAAGCAACAAAAGGATGCAGCCAGAGCGCGAGTAGAGGCAGGGAGCTCGCACCACTTGGGGAGCGGTGGATGGGCATCATTTGAGGCCGATTTTGTAAGTCTTTTCACATTGCTCTTTATGCATGTTCGATAGTTTAGGGTTTATGAGTTTTTTAGTTCTAACATAATGAAATCTTTGTATGTTTTGACAGTGGTCAATGACAGAACGTGATCCCACACCGTACGAGTGTGAGTACGCAGGCAGGAAGGGCTTAAACGCCCTGATGGACATTCTCAGTTCTCGCGGCGGCATGGTTAGTATTAGGGTTTACTCTTTTTTATTTTTTGTATTGTTTTATAAATGTCGTTATATGTTTATACTTACTGAAAGCTGTTTTGCAGAATCCGACAGATACGCCGCTTGGACGCGATGAGACGTCTGATTAGACGACATCAGTTTAGCCGTAGCTAGCTAGCATTAGTTTAGGGTTTCTCATAGCTTATGTATCAAGCGACGGATTTTATACGTCTTTTTGAACCATGTATATTATTACATTTGTCACCGCAGTTCCTTTTGCCAATCAATTCTTTATGCCTATGATGTTGTACAATTGTCATTATTACATTTGCCAATCAATTCATTTTGCCTCTGATGTGTACAATTGTCAATTTTGCAAACAATGCGTCTTGTGGGTGATTATTTTGGGTCTATTATCTATCTTTGCACTTTTTTTAAAAAGTGAATCAAGTACAATATGGTTGATGGGTGAATGCCTTGCCACCAAAAAAAAATCTCTCGGGCGTCGCTATAAGCGTCGCTATTTATGGCTCTGTAGCGTCGCTATAAGCGTCGCTATAGTCATCTGTGTAAACGTCGCTATAGGCGTCGCTATATAGCGACGCTCTCGTAGCGACGCTCTTAGCGACGGTTTAGCAACGCCGGGGGTTATAAAAACCCAATGTATTTCCGTCGCTAACAGCGTCACAAGAGCACACAACCTCTTGTAGTGTAGAGCAAGTGACAAAGAGTTGTCAAGTGTTTTTATAGCTTATGATATATTTTCAAGGATTGTGTGGTATCAATGTCAAGCTCGTCACCTTCCTTACCTTGCCAATTAATTCATAAACCTCATGCATCTAAGAGAGACCTTAGATCCCCAAGGGAATGCAAACTTGTGAGAGACCTTAACTCCCACATGATATTAATGATTTCTTCTATTGCTCCCTTCTTCCATGCAAGTTAGAGCATAAAGAGAATTTTGAGAGCTTGTAGATCAAATGGGCATCCCAAACATTTAAAACATGCCTCCCCTCGATTCTTTTCAAAATGGGTGTTTCAAATCTCTTAAGAGTTAAGGGATTACATGTAAAAGAGGGGTTTCACAATGCAGATTTGAAAAAAAGTTGACACGCTTATGAAGAGGAAGGGGCCACTTTATTCATGGTGGAGTATGTGTGTAGAGGGGCTTTGTACGTACCTCTTGAATGCACATGTGCTATATGTATTTTAGGAAGGTGACCCCAAAGGTAGACGTAGTTTCACCAAAATTGCAAATCCAAATTAGCCTTCCTCTGAAGACCACAACTAGAGATCAAATGGGCATCACAAACATTGAAAAGATGTTTCTCCTCGATTCTTTTCCAATCCCAAATGTTGAAACTAATTTCACATTAGGAAAATTAGGAGATCAAATCAAATTAAGAGAGAAAATTTGTGACTTTCATAATAATGCATGGATACAAATTACTAGAAAGCAAGTAATGTCATCACAACAAAGTACTCTATACTACTCTTCTATACTCTTGTAGATGAGTTTAATCAAGTTGCTCTTGTTCGAATTAGGGTTGCAAAGAAACGTGCACAGCTTGGAGAAGACAAAGGAAGCTCAAGGCACAAAACTGAGAGTGTGTTACTTAGTGTTCAATGGAAAGATAGATAGCCCTAGAGCGATGGGCGTATATACAATGCATAGGGGAAAAAAACTCCTAAAGAGGGAAAAATGCCCCAGTGGTCCTAGTGTGTTCACACACATCACTACCACATGTATATGGTAACAAATCCCCCCTTGAGTGATGCGGTGAACGAGAGCTAGCACATGAGTAAAGGAAAGTGCCATGCCCTAAGGACATGATCAGTCCATGAAGGGGAGCAAGCCCAAAGATTTGTGAAAAGCTTCGAGTTTCTCACGAAACAATGCCTTTGTGAAAAGATCTGCAAGGTTATCCTGTGTTGGCACATAAGCCAAGTTGATCTATCCTGGTGGTAATGCACCTCAATGTGCTTTGTGCGAGCATGAAAAATTGGGTTCCTTGCAGCTGCTAGTGCGCTTTGACTATCAGTCTAGATAGTGTTGGCAGTGTCATGTCCAACACCCAAAGCAGTCATAAGGCGTCTGAGCCATACACACTTAATCATATCTGTGAAGACTGCCTTGTACTCAGCCTCACAACTAGAAGTGGCCATAGTAGGTTGCTTCTTGGTCAACCATGATATACATGAACTACCAAGCATGAAACAAAAACCAGTAGTGGACACTCTCGTGTCAAAACAACCAGCGCAATCTGAGTTCGCAAAAGCGTGTAAGTTTGGCGACAATGATACTCCCTTGGGATAAAACAAGCCAAGATGTAAAGTCCCACTAAGGTAGCGGAAATCCTCTTGACAGCTTTCCAATGCTTAGATCC
The DNA here is from genome assembly GCF_014529385.1 of Adiantum capillus-veneris. Lineage (NCBI taxonomy): Eukaryota > Viridiplantae > Streptophyta > Polypodiopsida > Polypodiales > Pteridaceae > Adiantum > Adiantum capillus-veneris. The sequence goes on along the minus strand of NC_140931.1, from coordinate 111,454,824 downwards.
TGGGCTACGCATCAATTTGCTAGCCTGTGAGACTGCAAACTGAATATCTGGCCTCCTGTTGCATACATGAATGAGGCATCCAATAGCAGTTTGGTAAAGAGTGACATTAGCAGGATCACCAGCATCATGTAGACTCAACTTCAAACCTGTTTCCATGGGAGTGGCAATAGGTTTGCAATCCTGAAGTCCAAACTTACATAGCAATGTCTTTATGTAACTTTTCTGACACAAGGCAATACCACCATCACACTACTTAAAATGTATACCAAAGTAATGATGCAACAACCCCAAATCTTTCATCTTGAAAGTAGCATTCAAATCAGCCTTAAATTCAGTAATATGTCTCTCATTTGGTCCACTGATCAGAAAATCAACAACATAAAGAACCACGATGAGAAGTACATCACCCTCACGCTTTACATACCATGTGCTTTCTGTTGGACTATTACAAAAGCCTTGTTTGACTAAATGAGTGTTAGCTTTATCATACCAAGCACGAGGAGATTACTTCAACCCATACAAAGCCTTCTTACATCTTCACACTTTGTCCTCTTGTCCTTTCTTGACAAAACCGTGAGGCTACGTTACATAAACTTCCTCAAATATGTCACCATTCAAGAAAGTAGAAAAAATGTCAGATTGATGTACATCCCAACCAAAATGAGCTACCATTGCACATAGAAAACGCACAGTAGTCATATGACAAGTGGGAGAAAAAGCCTCTTCATAATCTATGCCTTGTTGCTGTGCATAACCCTTTACAACAAGTCAAGCCTTATGGTGATCGATCTCACCATCCGGCTTGCGTTTCAACTTGTAAACCCACTTCGTACCAATGGCCTTTTTGCCAGGAGGTAAATCACATAAAGTCCATGTGTCATTTTCTATAAGTACATCATATTTTGATTTCATGGCAGCCATTCAATTTTCTAAATTTTGTGCTTCATCAAGATAGAGGTTCCTCAACATCATGAAAGCTAGACATAGCCAAATTAAAGCATAACAATCTGATACATAAGATGAATGGTAAGAGCCTAAACGAGTACGTCTAGACAAAAGTGCATCCAATTTATTGTCACGCAATGTATGCACCAGCCATTTTGGCATACCTCTAGCCTACTTATTTTTAGTCCTTTCCTCATCAAGTACATCATGTGAATCTGCATCAGTAATAGGTTGATCTGTAACAGTTTCAGAAACCCTAATAGGCTGTACATTTGCCTCATTGGAATCTACATTCGCATTTCCACCACAAAAAAAGGCAACAAAGTGTCATAAATGTCATGTGAGCTTACATTACTGTCTCTAGTACATGACAGCAAGGGCTGAACAGAATCTTCCACAGACACTGCATCCCGTGAAACCAGAATACACTTTGTTTGCAGATGTTACAACCTGTAACCTTTTCTTTCAGCACTATAACCAACAAAAATACATTTGACAGCCTTATCATCCAATTTTCTGTTCTGTGTTTGTGGCATCAAAGCATATACCAAACAGCCAAAAACACACATGTACTCAATAGAAGGCTTTCTATCATGCCATGCTTCATATGGAGTAATAGATTTCAAAGCTTTCGTAGGACACCTGTTTAGTACATAAGTGGCACACATGATGGCCTCAAGCCAAAAAGAATGCGGCAAAGCTTGACTTTTGACCAAACATCGTGCCATTTTTGTAAATGACATGTTTTTCTTCTAAACAACACCAATTTGTTGAGGTGTATAAGGCACTTTACATTGGTGTTTTATCCCACAACTAGCCAAAAATGCATTAAATTCATGAGACATATACTCCCCCCTCAATCGGAACGGAGGGTGCCCATAGTACATTTTGCGACATTTTCAGCCATAGCCAGAAATTGTTTGAAGCAAATAAAAACTTAGGCCTTCTCTCTAAACAAAATTACCCATGCATGCATAGAGTAATTATCAATGAAAGCCATGAAGTACATGTAATTACCCAAGGAAGGAGTTTGCATGGCCCCACAAACATCACTATACACAAGCTCTAACCTGCATGTGTCCCTAACTGAACCATAATTTGGAAACTTAGAACGCTGCATTTGACCCAAAATACAGCCTTCACAAACATGTTTGACAGGTGCTTCAAGAGGTGGCAAACAAGTAGCGATATTAGATTTCTACAAAAGCAGTAAACTAGCAAAATTCAGATGACCAAAACGTGCATGCCAAAGTTTTGTATTTGAAATAGCCCTTGAATCTGCAAACTGCATTTACAAAATTTTGTCCACACTTGTCATACAAAGTGATACAGCCCACGGCAGAAAAGCCGAGATGCAACAATTTCATCCAAAACTGAGATCATGAACTATACATCTACCATCCACAAATTTGACTACAAGACTAAGTCTAGCAAGTTCAGATACAGGAAAAAGATTCTCCTTGATTCTAGGTACATAAAGTGCATCAACAAGTGTGAAAGAACTGCCATTTGCAGTAATAAGCACAATCTTTCCAACTCCCTAAACCGGATAGGAGGCATTGTTGACACAAGTGATTGAGTTCCCCTGAGGGACAGACTCAAGAGAGGTGAACAATTCACGATGTGAGGTAATGTGCTTTGTAGCACCACTATCAAAATACCACACATGTGAATCTACATCAACAACTAACTTGCATGCATCATGGACAACAGGATTGTAAGTGCACTCTTCACTAAAGGCCCATTTTGCATCAACATCAGCATTACAGTCTTGTTTCACAGAAGACTCAACAATAGTCCCATTGGTAGTGGAACCAGCATTTGCAGTGGAACCACTCTCTTTCTTCTTAGCCTCTTTGGCCTTCAGCTTAGGACACTGCTTGATCAAGTGATCATTAACTTTACAATAATGGCAACACATCTTCTTTTTGCCCTTATCACCAGAATTGCCAGACGAAGTGCTGCCAGCAGAAGCATTGTGAACAGAAGTTTTGCCACTCCCAGCAAAACCATAAGAAGTGGTTGCATTGCTGTTACCATCCTTTCTTTGAGAAGCAATAAAAGCATGTTCAACGACACACTGTCTAGTCCTGTTTTTTTGGATAGTGACTCTTGCAACAGAAGTGTCCATAATGCATCAAACTTGAAAACTTCAAAATTTCCTTGGGTCATATATCTCGAAATATCAGCAAAAGTCTAGTAAGAATCTGGTAAGGCATCAAGAATAGTCTGCAGTACAAGGGACCTGTCTGAAATGACTTCACCTTCAGAAATAAGTTTCTCATTGATATCCTTGACACCAGCAAGGAAAGTGTCCATATCATCTTCCTCATGCATAATCTTCGATTCCAGCTCTTTACACAGCAAAGCAATTCTAGCCTCATTGCGACTTGCATAAAGACCATCAAAACATCCCAAGCTTGTTTTGAAGATTTTGCTGAATGAATGTGAGGAATAATGGTGTGCTTCATAGAAAACACAATTAATGCATGAGCCTATGCATCCTTTACATCCCAACGAGCTTGTTCTATCCTAGGCAAGACAACTCTAATAGCAGCAATCCTTGCAACAAGAGTGCAACATCCTCAACATTGTTTGCATCCTCAGAACCAGGACGTACATCAATGCCCTGCACAATATTCTAAACGCCCTTTGACACAAGAACATGTTGCATCATGTAAGCCCACATAGGGTAATTGTCCCCATCCAATGTGTCCTCAGCAGCAAACATCTTAAGCACATCTGTGTTGTTGTGAGCCACGATAAACGTTGCACCTGATGTGAAAACTGTTCGAAAAGAGGAGAAACAAAGCAGGAACAACACGTGCTATATATCACAAACCATAGAAGACTATAAGACACATGCTATACAAAAAACGGCACTGACAAAAATTTTGCACAAAATAACGAAATAGCTTGTATAGTACTTCCTGTAGTGGAAACGGAGGGACCCGAAAAAAAAATCAAACAAAATGAGCAAGCGTGTGATGGAGCTTCTGGCGACTGAGCTCGCGAGGATGCAACGTGCTCTGATACCAATTGTTGGAATTAGGGTTGCAGAGAAATGCACACAGCTTGGAGAAGATGAAGGAAGCTCAAGGCACACAAGTGAGAGTGTGTTACTTAGTGTGCAAGGGAAAGATAGATAGCCCTAGAGTGATGAGCATATATACAATACGACACACATCACTACCACATGTATATGGTAACAACTCTTTCTCTATTTCAATTGAAAACATTGAATCTTCAAGCACCACACAAATTCTCATTATGCGGAGATACACTTTCCTAAACACCAAGATATGACACCCAACTCCATTGGGGCCCTTTCAATGTTTTCTTCCAAAGAAAACCAAGGTGAACAAGTGAGAATCCATGTATTAGGTATAGTGGCTTCATTTTATCAAAAGAGGGGCCAATATCTCCGTGCTCGAGGGTTATAATGGAGCATGGTGCGAGACTATTCCAAGACTTTGACATGGATGCACACTTAGCTCAGGGAATCATATGGTGTGGTTTCAAACACACTAAATTAGCTCTTAGAAATGCAATACACCCCCAACCCAACTTCAACATCATCATCAGGTCGAGTGGCATTTTTAGAAGAGTTAAAAGCACTTAAAGAAGAGCTGGCACAAGAAAAATATGATAGAAAAATCTTGACAAGAGAACATAGGGATGTCTACCAAGCACAAAAAGATGAGGAGATAATGCAGCTCAAGGAGAAACTGGCAAAGACACAGCAGAGTAGCAGATCAAAAGGTGAAATATGCTTCTACAAAAGAAAGATATGGAAATCAGTGCCATCAACACCCAAGCATTTGTGCCGCCTCAATCAACACATACAACAGAAACAATTTAACATGGGTAGACCTACCCCTAGTTATTTTGCCAGACACATCTATTGAGGAAGGTTTCAATGAATCTGAAGCCACAAAAGAGACACTGAATGGGAGATATGAAATCAAGAAGTGGATGTTGAAAGTACAAGTCCTTCTCATCGAGAATACATGCAATGCAAAGTAAAGGTACATTAGGAGGAGAATGTTGTCTAGGAGGTCCTACTTATTTGACAGTTTGAGGAAGTCAAACCATTAGTATTTAGAAAGTAATCAAAGGACAACCTTTGAATTCAAACAAGCAAAACCGCTAGTGTATTTGAATTCAAATTTTCTCCCCGAAATAGAATTGAAAATCTAGTGGGTAAAACCATATCATGTAGTATAGCTATGGAAAGAGCTCGGTGCATAGATTGCAGATCTATGATCTCCGTTCGAATGGGAGATCATGTATGGGAGTTATGGAAGGTCAAGAAAACATAAAATTATCCGTCTCTTTTTTGGGGGGAAAAGTTCATCCTTTGACCACTCTTACACATCTCTTACACATGCACCATTCTTGCACTCATGGCATATACCTATTCGTCAAAATGCTAATCACCTCCATAAGCCCATGAAAACAAGGATGCCCTCCTAGACCCCATCCTCTTCCTCATGATTGGAATCAGTGGCCCTCTTGATGATCAAGTGAGATGAAGTGCTAAAGACTTACAGCCTCTTGAGGACATCGAGGCACAAGAGGCCTATGTTAGAACTTGCAAATAGAGATTTCAAGCTGCAACGTGATCATGGGGTTGTGTATGCTTGCATGATGTTTCTCTCCTCCCGTATTGGTTAACATGGAGATTGATAGAATCTTTCTCAGTAGGGTCAATGGCATGAGCATCCTCTATACCAATGATCTCGAGTAAAACGTTGCTAGCCGCAATATCTTCTTGAAGGACTGCAAGTTTAAAGAACTCCTAATTCTAAATTCCAAAGTATCTACAATTTTGATAAATCTATTTTGTCACACTCTTAGGAAAAACTAATTGCAAATAAAAGATTTACTAAATGACAACATATCTACAAAAAAAATATTTTTATGCTCCTCATTGTCTAGAGATTCCTAATCTTTATCTAGCTACATTAGTTTTTTATCCATGATGGTTTTGTCTAGAAGTATACTTGGAGAAACATTTATGCCTTTAAGCTCCAGAACACAAGTCTCACTTTCTATTGCACTATCTTCTTCCATTGGATGATTTCCTGGAATTTTTTTTACTAAGTTTCCTATGGACTTCAAGCCATAGGGTGATCTTCGTAGATATCTCTATGACTTTAAAATAATCCAAAATATGTCTCTTTATGGCCTCAAGGCCATAGGGTTTGGATTGTTAGCAGGTCTCAGCATAAAAATAGACCTACATTCATTCATGAGGAGGGGTATTTCTGCAATTCATGAAATGCCACTTTAAATGATCATGCATGGATACAAATTAATGTCTTAACAACGGACAACAACAGCTAGAGATGAAATGGCTTGTTATTCATGATTGATTTGTCAACAACACATGAAGTCCACATTAAAAATCAAAACCCTATGCAATACAATTGGCTTATAAGGCACTATCTACACGCTAATTAGATGAAGCAATTAAGAAGCCTAATTCTGATTGGGCCTTCCAGCATCAAAACATCCCGCTCAATGATCCGCCGAGCCTTTTCATGGTGGCCCACATGCTCAGACATTGCTGTCGATGAGTGGATCTTCATGTGTCGGTTGATCTTCTTGGATCCGATTTCTGTAGGCAGCTTTTTAACGCTGGCATGCTGCTCTGCCTGGCGTTCATGATCATCATCAGAAGCTAGCCCAACAGAACGTTGTTTATTGTGCAACCCTTGTAGCTTTGAATTGGCATCAATATTGTGAGCATCACTGACAAGGCTCAACAAGATCAAAGCCACCTCCATATCCGTCAAGACATGATGGATACCATCATCACTTATACTAGAGTCCGGGGCCCTTGCAGCCGCATCATCGACTTGTACTTGCACATGAGTAGCAAAGCTTGGATCTGTTTCGCTGCAAGAGCATCTACAGCTTTTAGCGAGGAAGGTGCCATTGATGCGGCTCCTGATCTTGGCCAATTGTCGCCCATAAGCTGTCACAGCCGATGATCCTTCTGATCATAAGTTGTTGGCGATGATGGTTGCTGATCATGGTGCATCAATTCCTCTTTTGCAGACCTTTTGCGTATACTTGCAAGTGGCTACCTAAGGTTGGTCATGGTGGACTAGCTTCTATATTTGGGATGGAGGCCTCGGATGCCACAGAACAACCTGGACGACGACGATATTGTGAGTAGGAAGCAGCGACGGATGTCGATGGCTTGAGTTTTACGTCATAAAATGGAAAATGGGGATGGTAGCACCTCCTAATTTTATAACCCTAAACCCTACCTACTGTTATTTGCTTTCCGCCAGCCCCACGTAAATGCGTGGTCCGCGTTCATTTTTTGTTGCTTTTTACGATATCCCTACGAAACATAGGGCTTTCATTTTGCTAACCATCTTTCCTACGGTTAATTTTACCTTGATTTCATACGTGTAACCACTTATATGTGACCGCGATTTAATAAAAATCCAAAGAGGAGAATCCAAGGAGATTAGATATGTGTTCTCATCAAGTACACTAAGTTCATGCTGATCTGTCTCATGGAGTTCTTATTGGAGGATATATGCCCAATGTGACTATTGCTAGCTCATGCGGATCGGCCTCATGGAGTGCATTACTTTCATGGAGTGCTTATTGCAAGATATACCCAATACCATATGTGAAGGGAACGCCCAATGCTGTGATTCCCTTTAATTGTATACAAAGGGTAGGCCTTCCTACACCCTATACATGATACAACATCATGGAATGCATTACTCGTAGGATTTGCAAAATGAGGCAGTGCTAGAAATCTTTGCTTAGATGGAGTGTCAAGAAGTCTATTTAGATGCACCAACATGTGTTTTTTTGCATACGATTTTGTAGCCAGAATAAGATTCTCTTCACTTCAATATAGTATGCATCCCATGGTCCCAACATCCACCTTATCACTATCCATGATAGATTTAGGGATTGGGGTCTTCAAACAACTAGACGCGCCTATCGAGGTAAAACTACATGTTTTCTGTAAGGTTTCCAGTTTCTGAAACCTGAAATTGTACAAAGCCTGAACAAATTAACCTGGTTGTTAAGAAAATACTGTAGAATGATCCAACTTTGAAATATTGGTATTTTTCATAACCGAATTCCGATAAAATCTGGAAAAGTTACGGGCTCTGAAAGGTTACACTATGAATTTAATTAGTTAAGTAAAATTGAATGGTTTCAGTAATTATTACTGCTAAAGACTTTTATCCTAAGGTTCTAGAAATTGCAGATATTTTCAAATTTAATCATTAAAAGTCATGAAAAATAGCAGAAATCGATTCTGGAAGTTGGGGGGGCTGTGTGGGGCAGTAATGAACTTGCCTAGGTTGAAATTAGCAGCAGGGGACGCTTGTGGAGTTGTAGGGCTACCTTGGGATGCAAGTTACTGGCATATTCAGCAAGTGAGTGCCCAGAAACCTATAAATATTACCCCTTTCTTCACATTTTGAACACACTCGGAGTCCTTACAAATTCTCTCTCATCTAGAGGGATCTCTACTCATAAATCACTAGAGAGCAAATCTCTAGTCGGTTAATCAACGGTAATTAGCACTCTTGTTAAAGGGTCCTAATTAGGGTTTTTGAGCATGTAAAAAACACATGTTGGTGCATCTAAATAGACTTTAATTTAATATCAAAATAGAAGGGGGAAAATCGTTCCATATCATGCATACTAAACCTAACCCCCAAGGTCTCCATTATAGCCCTCTCATGCATACTAACCTCAATTCTTCAAGCTGCATATATGTATTTCCCAATGTGCACCCACTCTCTCTCTCTAGCCTATTGCAAGTGATTGTGAGCATGTCTCTGTGCAAGTGTTTGTCCAGGCTATGTGTGAAGTTGCGCTCTCTCTAGTGCCCACTTTGCTAACCACCCAATAGCAGTGTGTGACACTGTGTGTGCGTGTGTGTGTGTTTAAATAATGCTCTCTACTCGTAGAAAGTCTGGGAAATGCTCAAAAGTTGGGAAAAAAAATTTGTTGCTGAGTCAAATTTACATGAAGATCTCTAGACGTAGGCTAGATTCACACGATGCAATGAAGAAAGAGGGCTAGAGGTGACTTCGACCTTCTCTATGTTCGCATCGTGCACTTGAGAGATGCTTGGAATAATCTTGTGCTGCCCCCATATTCAAACGGCGGTGATAGAAAATACCGATCTCGTGCATCCCCTATGTTCAAATAGTGCACGTAGACGATGCTTGAACACCATCATGTTGCCATGAAAGGTGGTGAAACAACTTTAGAGTGAAAATATATGTTCTCACGATGTGTCATTTCTACATTTGAACTAGCATATAAATACCATCTTCAACATTCTCCATCCCTCTCTCTCTCTCTCTCTCTCTCTCTCTCTCTCTCTCTCTCTCTCTCTCCCCAATGTGTGGTAGGATAGAGAGGAATTAGGATGTATTCTTGTTCTTCAATTGACATTTTGTTGATGACTACAATTCTGTGTTATCTTTGTGGACATCATCGTCTGTTTTGTGAGGTAATATGTGACAAATTACATGCTAACCACTCAAAATTTCTGAAAATTTCCCATGGCTGATTTTGATGTGAGACTGAAAAATCCATCGTCTGGTTCTGATGTTGGGATGCTAGCTTGACCACATAGAGAATGGCCATTCAAAGATTACGAGGAGTTCAAGAAGGACCAAGGATTGCGGGAGGTAGCGGAAAAGGCCAAGGTGGAGCTCTCACCATGCCAAGGTAGAGCTGTCTTCAGGCCAAGGTAGAGATGTCATCTCTCCCTGCCTACTGAGAAGAAAAGTTTCCACTGAATTCTAAGATGGAACTACCCAGTATCCTTCCATTGGACCGTCTTCCTTTTGCCTTTGCTCTTTGACCAGGATGGTGCGTGAGAGGTCCCAGCACCAGCATTCTCCTTCTGAATCAATCGGTAAATGGCCTCCTGCTCAAGCTGATCCCCCCGGTCTATGGTCATCTCTACCTCATAAGGTGTGAGAGAATGATAGGTTTTGGTGTCAGGATCATAGAGTGTACGCCTGCCCTTGCTCAGTCTGGTTCAGGCCCGCTTATGACAATGCGAAGCAGTATGGATCCATCCTTCTGGAAGAGGCTGATTGGTTTTGACGCGAGCTTCGAAAAAAAATCTCAGCCATCTCCCTGTACTGCGGTGCCAGACCTGGCTTTGCTGCAATGTCTTTTTCAGGCAATTTGGAAGATTCGACCGTGAGTTGTAGAAATTGATTAGTAATCATGGTCAATCCTCTGACTTGAATCTTCCACTGGCCCATACACAGCTGAATCCTATGCAGCTCCTCTTTCATTGCCTCAATGTCATTGATTTGGAGAGCATCATTGAGCAATGTCTGCCAAGTCTTCCATTCCACAATTGATCGCTAATACCAATCCTGAAGCTCATCAGTTATTTTGAACTATGTGATTCGATCAACTGGTTCTTGATGTTGAGGATACATCACTGGAAATAATCTTGGCAGCTCAGTTTCTCTTACTGAAACAACATATAAGACAACTGGAGAATCAGACACAAATTCCAAGACATTGAGAACAGCCTGGTTCTCCTACTGCATCATCTTTTTGGTGATTCTCACTAGCAAGAACAGGGTTCGGAGAGCAGTTTCCTGTGATCCTACTGACATTCGCGTTTGAGGTCCTCTGCTAGTGGCTATCTGGTCCTCAAGAATGGCTTTGACTCTCTGATCTAAAACACCCCTGGTAGCTTGCATTTGTACCAGAACTTCCTTGAGTTGTACCTTAACATCCTTCATGTAGCGGTAAGTTGGTTTGTTACCCAACAGAAGTTCCAGTTCTAGAGCTAAGGACCGACAATCTGCAATAGACTGCCTTTGCCACTGTGGGTTTGCCACTTTCTCATTAGCATTGAGTATCCATTATGGAACTCATTCCAATAGCTGGACTGTACTGGGATGCGCAGGTAGTCTACAAGCTTCTTTATCATGGAAAGCAGCTGATTTTCAAGGTTCTACCATTTCCCTGTCTCCCACATATAGTCTTTGAAATCTTTCCAAGTTAGTCCAGAGAGCATCATCCTCTAGATATTGTCTGGTAATGGAGGCCTGTTAATGTCTCAGTTTCTTATTCAAACTAATCAGCTGTAGTGAATGCTGATGATCAGCCACCACTGGTCCCTCAACGTGAACTTTCATTTTCCCTTTAGCCTCTCTGCTATGATGGGACTGATCAGTTGGCTAATTCCCAGTGTTACTGGGCTGCTGCTCTTTAGTCTGTTGATTACCCTACTGGTGCTCTTTATCCTGTCCTTCCTGCAGACCCTCATTCTCGTCTGGTTGGTCTGGCTGTGACTGGACTCCTTCATCTGGCCTTGTCCCACTAGTACCAGGTCTTGGAGGTGGAGATGGTGGTGGGGCATCATCATCGTCCTTTGTATGCCCAGTTTCTTGATCATCCTCCTCCTGATCAGCTACATCTTCTTCATCTTCTTCATCCTCATCCGGGGAAGTCTGTTGCTCAATATAATCCATTATAGCTTGGTTCATCAGAGCATTATTAAACTCACCCACCTTGTCCTGCAAATCGCTCTTCATACTTTCGAAACATCGAGGACTTTAAATTTTCTAAGTCAAAAACAGCATTTCCTGAAGGGTTGAAAATTTCAGACAAGCTATTGTAGATGTATCTGTCAGTCAGCGAACGCTTTAGAGCTGTGTGGTGCAATAGCAGCTTCTGAATTCCGCCCGCTTCATCCTGAGCATCATTTCAGCTCACTCGGAAGCTCTCAGTGCTTCATTCCTTTGACTTTTGATGATCATAATTTCAGACTCAGCCTTAGCTAACCTTTTGTTCAACAACTCTTGAGTCCTTCTTGATTGAGCTTCCAGTACCCTGTGTTGTATGTTCTGCACTTCCTAGGCTTTCTGGAGTGTTTCAGTCTGATGATGTGCTTCTGCCAAGTCAGCTTTAAGCTTTTTGACTTCGTCTTTTGATCCAGTAGCCTCCACCAATTGTCCTATACAACTGACAATGGTATTCCAAGAAGACTGTATCAGTACTGAACATCTGGCTTTGACCGTGGTTGTGGATCAAAATCAACAGGTTCATATATTGCCACTGGAGCCACGTAGGGTAAAGTTGCATAATCAATTTTTCTGAGAAAAAGATGCCCTCTCAATTTCTGAGTTTTCATTTGCTGCAACTTATCCTGTTTTACCAGTTGCCTTGAAAACAGTTTGAGATTTCAGCTTGGCAAACTGTTGGAGTACATTATGCGAGAGTATTTGAAAAAGGTTGATATGGACTTTTGGATCCAGTATCTTGGCCAACAACATAGCAAAAACAATTTTTCTGACACATACGTTGGGTTGTTCTTAAGGCTGACTGCTTCAGCTACAAACCTGTATAAGCAGCGAAGGCTTCCAGTCCTCCTATTGGAACTCCTTGAGAACTTGCCTTGCGCTTCTTTCTAGACATTTCATCCTCCTTCAGAGCGATACTTTTTGCTTCGCAGTTGCCACATACGGTTTGGGCTCATTAGGCATCCGAAATGCAAATGCAATGGATTCTGGTGTCACTGACACCTTCCTACTATTTACCATAGCACTGCTAGTTTTAGCATTAAAGGAATCAAGAAATTTCTTGATGATATCTGCATCAAAAGAAATCCTTGTAGCTTGCAACACAACTCGCAGATCCCAAAGTTGTAGTAGAGTCATTGCGTGATCAGTAAATACATATCGTTGGATTTTACTGTATGGAAGAACGAGAAGTCTTGCCTTTGCCTCAACAACTATAGCCTGGGTTTCCTCAAGAGTTTCCTGCATCTTCTCTGAGCATTTCCTTTTACCCATACACTGTGAGGTCTATGATGATGAAACAGGCGAAGGAGAAGATGACTTACTTGTGTCGAAGTTGTTTCCTGGTGTCACTAGTAATACTGTCTGATAGTCAGGTGTCTCGTCAGAGGTTGAAGTTTGCGGCTATAGTGAAGAAACCTCGGAGCTCGACGATGGCGAATGGTTGACAAGAGGAAAGCGTCGCGCAGGAGATTTATGGGGAAAAATGCTAACTCTCCTGACTATTATACGTGTTCGCGCCATAAAAGCTCCACCACTCGCTGCTCCTAGACTTGTGTGCGTCGTTGATGTCGTGGCAGACATGCATTGGACAAGACTGCGACCCATCCTTGTAATAATTACCACTGGCATGCCATTTGACCATTGGGCGCTTAAAATTTGGAAAGTGTGTCCATACTGGTACTGAACTGATTCCCAGTTTGGTGCGACCATATTGGTAATGATTCTAAGATAAGACTGATCTGGTCCTTCTGGTACTGGTTCTGAAACTGGAACTGGTTGCACATGAAAAAGTCCAAAAATATATTATTCCGATATCTCTTGATTAGCAACCTCTAGTTCCTTAGTTCCTTATTCTAACCCAATCTCTCTGGTCTTTGAATAATAGAGCTTGATCTTGGCTCCATTATACACTCCCGGCAACATCAGTCCAGATAAATCTTTCAATCTGACTGTGCCATTGGAGAAGACCCAATCGACCTCAAAAGGTCCTGCCCAGGCAATCTTCAAATTCGGCTTCTTTGGACCCAATCTAGGGTGATATAGAAGCACTAAGTCTCCTTTCTGGAATTCTTGAACTTTAATTCGGCGATCATGCCAGTGCTTCCTTTGTTTTGCTGAACAATTTCTTGTTCCAATATAGCCCTTTCCCTGAGTTCATCTAACTGCATGAGTTCATCCAACCTTTTCTTAAAATTATGGTTGAAGTCTACTCCATATTTCACAGCCATTCTCAAACTGGGGATTACAAACTCCATAGGAACCACAGCTTCAGTACCATACACCATTCTGAATGGTGTTATTCCAGTAGTTACCTTATAAGCTGTCCTATAATCCCATAGAGCAGTCTGAAGCTTCAAATCCCACTGGTCTAGTTTCTTTTGCACCACCTTAGTGAGAATAGTCTTTATTGTCTTGTTTCTACTTTTAGCCTGTCCATTGCATCTAGGATAGTAAAGAGTAGATTTCCGATGCTTGACTGAAAGCATATCCAATAGGATTTCCATAGTATCATTGATAAAATGTGTTCCTTGATCGGTCACAATTTCTACTGGACATCCATATCGGCAGACAATATTCTCAAACAGAAACCTTGCAGTTGACTTGGCTGTGTTGTCAGGAAGAGCCTTAGCTTCAACCCACTTGGTAACATAACAAGTAGCCATCACGACGTACTTGTTCTTCCTGGGAGTCACCTTCTCAAAAGGTCCCATAAAATCCAGTCCCCATTTCATGAATACTCCCAATGGTTGTATTGGCATTAAGGGAGTTATGTCGGCAGCTGTTGGTCGGCCCATTCTTTGGAATATGTCACAAGTTTTACAAAAACTTCTGACATCAGCAATCAGTGTATCACCACAGACCTGACTGCAGAATCTTCTTGTAGGTCACTTCGTTGGAAAAGTGTCCACCAGACTCACCATTATGCGCTTCTGAAATCACTTGCATTCTTCCTTCCATAGGGACACATCGTCAAAGTATACCATCCACACCTAGTCGATAAAGTAATCCTCCGATGATGGTAAATTTCAGGATTTTTATGATCATAGCTTTCTTCTGATTTTGTTTCCAATCCTCTGGAAAGGCACCTTGGGAAAGGAATTGATAAATATCATACCATTAAGGATCCACTGATTCTTCTCCTCCTAACTGAAATAAATCAACATCAATTGGCTCATCTCTCAGAGGTGATTCTGAATATCCCTCCGTACTTCTGGAAAGAAAGTTAGCTCCACAGTGGTTTTGGCCAGGCTTATGGAAAATTCTGAATTCAAATTCCATAAGGAACATCATCCATCTTATCAGCCTGCCTTGAATAATAACTTTGTTAATCATAAATAGAAGAGCTTGATGATCCACATAAAAATGGAATAACTTCACCAATAGGTAATGCCTGAACTTCGTAGCGCTAAAAACCATTCCAAGAGCTTCTCTTTCAGTAGTCGTGTAGCCTTGTTCAGCCTGATTGAATCTACGACTAGCAAAATAGACCGGATAGTCTGTTCTGCCGAGTTCTACCATAGCCCGAGCAAGCATGAGCGAGCATACAAGAACTCGAGCGAATATCTATGATGGTGTTTTTGTCAATGCATATGACCTAACAAGAAAACAAAGAAAAACATAATACTAATTTTTGAAAAAAATTGGACAGAGCTTCCTTTGCACATAGGTCAATATTTCAAAACAAACCCATTAGCCATTTAAGGCACCTCACATGAGTATTTGAAATTCTAACCAAATTGTTTTAAAGAGTGAATACTTCTCATCCACGACTCAAAACATTGGAACATCAACTCAAAAGTTTCCATCAAAACATGATGAGAACCATATGAAAATAACAAGACATGAATTTCAATTCTAACATCAATGCTACAAATTTCTCAATTCTTATGATTAGTCACATTCATTGTCGAGGTAGACTTTCCCCCTCCAACACATTGTCAATGCATATGACCTAACAAGAAAACAAAGAAAAACATAATACTAGTTTTTGAGAAAAATTGGATAGAGCTTCCTTTGTACATAGGTCAATATTTCAAAACAAACTTATTAGCCATTTAAGGCACCTCACAGGAGGATTTGAAGTTCTAACCAAATTGTTTTAAAGAGTGAATACTTCTCATCCACGACTCAAAACTTTGGAACATCAACTCAAAAGTTTCCATCAAAACATGATGAGAACCATATGAAAATAACAAGACATGAATTTCAATGCTACAAATTTCTCAATTCTTATGATTAGTCACATTCATTGTCGATGTAGACTTTCCCCCTTCACCGCATTGTCAATGCATATTAACCTAACAAGAAAACAAAGAAAAACATAATACTAGTTTTTGAGAAAAATTGGACAGAGCTTCCTTTGTACATAGGTCAATATTTCAAAACAAACCCATTAGCCATTTAAGGCACCTCACAGGAGGATTTGAAATTCTAACCAGATTGTTTTAAAGAGTGAATACTTATCATCCACGAATTAAAACATTAGAACATCGACTCAAAAGTTTCCATCAAAACATGACAAGAACCATATGCTACAAATCCATCAATTCTCATACTCATCGTCGATGTAGACATTCCGTCTCCGACGTGTCTCACAGATTTTAGAATCGTATCGCATGTTCACTTCCATGCTCCGAGCCATATCCTTTGCGTAGACCGGCATGGAACTTCCAATCAACAAGAAAATGCTCGTCAAGACAAAATACTAAACAAGACATAGAAGCAATATCCATAAACACTAAATACCAATGTTGACATCAAAAGGATAAAAAAACATAAGCAATGTCAATGGCATAGTAAGACGTGGGCCTCACTAGTCATCAAAGGGATTGACACGCGATGGCATATCACCCTCATCATCAATATCTAAGGAGGTGGAGGGGTCCTCTCTACTCCACTTTCTACAACGGAGTAATGGTAGCACATATCTTGAAATCAATGGCTCATCAATGTCGAGCTCAACACATGTCTGTCCTGATCCCATGCAAGCCGACAATGCAGGGACTGTACCACATCCAAGCTCCAAGAAAATACCTCCACGCCGACAAAAGAGCTCCACAAAGCATGCAACAAAAGAATGGCTCCGCTGCAATCCACCTCGCAATGGATCGCCTGATGATGATCTAGCTTGAGAGAGCTCCAGAACATGATGCATCATAAAAGAATCCGATGACTGCATGCCAAGGCGAGAAAATAGAACAGTGCTCTATGCTACGAAGCACGATGGACGCATACCTACTCGATGAACCATAAATAGCACAGAGCAAAGACACTATTACAAAAGAGGGACGGTTAGAAAAAGCAGCAACATAAATCATTAGAGAATTAATACAAAGCAAGTGTGTCACCGCAATAGGACCGCCAAAATTCTCAAAATGACCATAGGGTCCATGATGGAGTACTACAATACGTTGATGAACAACCATCTCTGCAGCACGACAAAACCTCTCCACCCACCCAATGGCCTCTCTTGTTCAAAGCATTAATTATTACAAACACTTACAATGATTATTACTATCTTATGGCATGATCATAAACAAAAGGATCTCACCCGCCGTAGACACCATGATTAGAAGCCAGCTTGAATCTGCTAGCATCGAGAATGCCAAATGAACTCCAAAACGCATATGATCCTCACTGCAAATGCCCACTGAGGTAGAGTAGAGGAGCCCTACTAGATACCCACCAAAGGGGAGATCCAAGAAAATGAAATCAGCAGCCCATGGAACGACTCTCCCCGCACGAGTATATAGTGTAGCCTCCGAACGTGCCCGTGAAAGATGCTCATGTACAGGGATCCATATGGGATTCCGGACTCCCGCTCTGAAGTGTGCAACAATGGCAATGTAGTCCCCCACTATGGCCATGCACCCTGTGTCAACAAAACTGGATATGTTTTGTAGTGGAGACTCCACAAGATAAACAAATGAGATAATCTTCCTAGCCATGATGGTGCTAGAAGACACTGGAGCATCACAACAAGATAAAATTAGTCATCTATGAAGCATATTTTTGGAAATCATTAACAAACTTTTATAAGACATACCAGGCATTGAGCCCACATCCTCCTCTACGATCGTATCCACAAATGTTTCCTTTTCCTTTTGCGAGTTGCGTGCATCTTAAACAAAACATTTTAAGTCAAATAGTACTAACTCATGGTTGTTTGGCATGCCAAAGAGTGAAACATACGTGCATGTCTCGCCTCTCTTCTATCTGCTGGTGGATTTTGTATCACAGCATCCCTCGACATCAAGTCATGCAGCTCTCTTTCACGACCAAGAACATGTCCTTTTTCCATATCTATCCACCATGGACAATTCTCAATCTCCCATGCACTCAAGGTGCGCATACTAGAGGGATACATGCATGTGTCTTGAGTAGCCATCTGAGTCCACTGTCTTGGCAAAAAAGGCATGGCAGGCAACACATTCTTCGATACCAAAAACATAAGGAATCTACAATGAACAGCTAACAAGTTACATGAAGCTCATCACATAAACATAACAAATTAATAAAATTGTAACTAATAAATTGTTCACCTGAAAGACAAACGTTGTGCTGTCATTCGTAATGTATCTATTTTCTTCAATGCCTGCTTCTCCACATCCTTCATCTTTTCTCCAAGAGACACTTCAATTGGAAACAAAAAGGGCATGGCTTCAAATTTTATCTCCTCAAAATAGAATGTGAGGGTAGAGTCATGTGGCAAAGGCACAACGCCAGGCACATCCATAAGATTTGACACAATCTGAAATTCTCTTTCAAAGACTCATGCCAAAAAACCCTCTCTACTAAAGCCACCTACAAGTCCAAAAAGAGTGAGAGAAAAAAAAGACAGTACAAAAAATTGAAGATTAATTATCAAGGATCATCTTGCATGTGGAAGACGTGATCTCCTTTCTTAAGACCATATGCACCCCTTGTAATCTTGTCCGCCTCAAGCAAAGAAATCCAATGAATCTTGTTTTGAACGGGAGCATCTTGGAGTGCTATTAAGTTCAATTTCTCCAATGTAGCCCAGATATCATTACCCCATTTCAAAGACAAAACCCTTCCTATCCAATCCATCCCAAGGTTGGGATCCACAATGTTAAGTAACTGCAATATGAGTATAAAAATGATAATTACTCTAATTACATATTGTACCATTTTCCACAAATAAGAGTAGATGCAAACAAATAAAGTATCTTCCCAATACGATCTTGATATTTTGTGTGTGATCTCTTGGTGAATTCTCTCCTCTTCCTTTTTGAAGTCTTTGTCAGAAAAACTATGCTTCACATTTGACATTATCTTCTCTTTCTCTTTTGTCATTTGAATCTAAAATTCAAAATAAGCAAGACTATATTAATAATCACTCACACCAATGACAAAAGAAAGCAATTTATTTGATTCAGACATCATAGACCAATCTGCCAAGGTAACGTCGAGTGAGCGGATACCAAGGATCTGAACCTTTGGCATATTTTTTCCGTACGGCGGTAATAAGATTTTGATCCTTTTCAGGTAAACCGTTTAAGTACATCACATGATCCGCTGCACAAATGTGTGTGGTATTAACGATCTCATCACAAAGATGAGTGGCAACCAAAGCATGAGTATTCATGCTGCATTGACATATCATGTAAGCATTCAAATATATGATAACTTAAATACTTGCAAAGTTGATCAAGCAAAACACTTACAAGTTCATTCTTTGCAAACTGCTTAGCAACGCAATCTCAGGCACTTTGGTAGGATCTATGATAGTGCACAAAACACGACAATGCTTCTCCTTAGAAGTGGAAAACCTTTCTTTAATTGCCTCTATCCATGCCACTGTACGATGATTCCCTTCCCAAACATAGAACATGTGATTGACAAGATCTTGAAACTTTGGTTTCTTTTTCAATTCACATTCGAATTCATCATTGATCTTATTCCATAGAGGTCCCCATGTTGCTTTGATCTCATCTTGAGTACACACAAAAGTTAAACTTTAAACAAAATCCAAAGAATGTGAACAATGGAAAAAAGATAGAAAGTATTGACATACCTGTCACAAGGCTCTCCTCTCTTTTGCATATCAATAAAGAGACAATATATGAAAGCTCCTTTTTCTAGCATATAGCCTTCTTTTGCAAAGGCAGACTCAACCCACTAAGATCGTCTCTCAACCCTCTCACCCTTGCATATGGAATCAATCTGCACAAGGGAATAGAGGGACAATCAAAGCAGCTAAATACACATGTGCTCTCAAGAATATCTACTCCCATATGCATGAAGATTTTTTGTTCATCCTGCATTTCTGTGGCTGCACTAACCTCTTCCCTTATCTAACTATTTTCAACCCATTCTCCTCAGGGGCTAGTGTCTCATCTATCTCACGTAAAGATCCCTGCCCCATGTCCATAGATAGAATCTCCTCTTCTTGTGTTTCTAGCTCCTCTATCATGATAGTAGCTGAAACCGAAGAGACTTGGTCACTACTGTCCACATGACCATAAGAGATTTGGTCACTACTCCTCCCTCTCCGGCACGACCACGGGATCTAGGGCTGATCCAACGTAAATAAACAATTCAACATTTTTAGTAACCTTCAAAAAGAAATCAGTTGTTGATGGAAGCACATAATGAAACATAAAGTATTGTTATGGAATAACAAAATGAAACAAAATTTAATTTAGAGCACTATTTCAAATACTATGCATAGCCCATGAGATATATCTCCAACAGATTTTAGAAACCAAGGCTATTTATTTATTCCAACATTATTAAAAAATGTAAAAAATTCATAAGAATATTTAATTGCAGATATTTAAAAGTTTAAAACACCTGGTAGGAGGACACCCTCTTCGATCAGATGTACCATTTTTGCCTGCCATCGATTGCCCTTGTCGTGAATTGACCTACACAAGTCAAGGCTAAACTTAAATTTGCAAACATGCCATAAGTACCTCTACATTTAAAAATAAGTTGTATTAGCAAAAAAACAAACAAAATGCACAATGATACATCATTTAACACCATTCCGTGTGTAGCAATTGGCTAAGCAAGCCAACAATGAAAAAATTTCAAGCCTTTTGATAGGGCCGCATGCCGGCGTTTGGTCATTGCAACAATATTCTCCTCTATTTTAGCCTGGAATTTATCCTTTTCCCCTTGCGCTCAACATGAATTTTGGATATTGAAAATGGCAAGAAATTAAGCTGACACACATTTTTTTCAAAAACTTGAATGTACCTCTCTACCTCTCTCTCTCTCTCTATGTCTCTATCATTTGAGAGGTGAGAAAACTTGTTCTCTCTCTCTCTCTCTCTCTCTCTCTCTCTCTCTCTCTCTCTCATTTCCTGTGAACATCGTTGAGACCCATTACTATGGAATGCCTTCATGCATTGACCCATTACTAAAAACGTGTTTTAATAAAAACGTTACCCATGCCTTGGTATTTCAGTGTTAATAAAAACTTACCTATCTCTGTGTTAGGCAGTGCAAGCACACAATGTAAAGGTACCCGTCTCTATGTTAGGCAGCCCAAGCACACAAGTGTGTTAGGCAGTGGAAGCAGACTCTCTGGAAGCCGAAAAAGCTGTGTGGCAGCTCGTTTTCCTCTGGGCAACGTCGTTGGAAACTACCCCAACGAGCGTGCGCTGGTGCGTGCTACTTGCAGTAGAGAAAAAACGAATCCTGTGTCTTGCGCGTCCCCATCAATGGACCTCTGTGTCGTGCGCCTCTGTCTCGACAAAAACGTTTTTCTTTAAAAGCTTGCCAAACCTACAGATGAGAACAATTGAGTTAAATGGTATTCGTTTTGGTTTTTACACGAAACTCCGAGAATTTTGTAGGTAAATCTACTAGCCAATATTTTTGCAACATTACACTATTTTTCATGTATTTTAAGCAGAATTTTTTCCTTCTTGCCCTCCCCTCAACCAACTACTTTGATTTCGCAACCGGCTCGAGGCTAAGCTGAGGCACACTTTTCCCGAACACTGATCATTAGAAGAGTCCTGAGTTAATTTGAAAAATTCCTAACTCGAACGTGATGTGGAAAAATGAAATTTTGCATGATTGATAGGAGACGTTCTTGAATGCTCGACGGCTGCGACATTACCACCATCACACACTGCAGTTAAATCAATTAACTTAGGTCTTTTCCAATTTCCCCACTTTGGTTAATGTTTGTACTACCCAGCATCATAACTCAATTAGCCCACAGATCTTGAGCAGTAATCCTATTGCTCCAGCTTTCATTAAAATATTCTTATGTAATGGCTAGGCATATCACTATCTATGGACCTCAAGGTGGCCAAAAGCTTGTTCTTATGTTTGAAGGTAGCACATATGCCCTGTCTGTAGCCTCTGTGAGACAACATTTCGAATTAACTACTGCATTTAATTTGCATCCCTTAACTTTAAGTGGCGACCAGGTAAAGATGGAAGTAATTGAAACTTATAATGGTGATGAGGTTTTCCTTCTAAATCACGACGAGTGTCAGTTTTTCAAGGTTCGCATTGCTTCAAATCAGACAACTGCACATGGCAGTAGAATGAAGTCTGCATCAACAATAGTCGATTTGGAATCTAATGATTTTGAGAAGCTTGGTTCTTCTAGCGTGCTTGAAATCATACGTTCAATGCCTTTGTAGAGGAATCTTTATCTTGCACTAAAACAAGCAAAGAATATCATTCAAGTTCAAGAGTTGCCTGTGCATTATGATGGCTATGTTGCGTTTGAGTTGCCACCTTCTGGTGCAGCCAGTGGAATGATAGGGATGGAGCAAAGAAATGATACTCACATGTGGACAGAATATGTCACATGCAGTTGTGACACTTTTCCAGGAATTGTTCGGTTCAGTCGATGCTCAAGTCACTTGTGCTGTCATAACATTGACTGTCCACATTATCTAAGGACTAGATTATATAATGAGGTTCATTGGCGTGGTCGCCTTTCAAAGTATTCCCCACAAGGCATGCTTACACTTGACTATGACACCTTGATATGCATTCATTGCTCTCAAATGCCTGAATGTGTGGCCATATGTCCTGCAGTTATTTATTATTGTATGCCAAGAGATAAGCAAAGATGGACCCGATGTGTGCTACATTTAGGTGAGCATCACCATCCGTGTGGAGCAGGAAGGTCCATATCAAATGTAGAAAAAATTTGCATCGGTGCTACAAACTCGTGCTTTTGCAGATCCATTTACCACTGTGAAGCACTTGGAGCGTACAATTGCTCAAGATTTTATAATGGAAAAGCTTGTCATGGAGAATGTTGAGAACACCAAATGTATTGAAGATGGTGAGTTTGCTGAATTTCTTGACAAAATCACACCTTTGTCAAACAAGCGAATGATTGAGAGAAGCTTGGAATGTGCCAAATGATCAAAAAACATAAGTGCAAAAGGTTTGGAAGCTGTGCTTGATCTAAAGAGAAAGAGTAGGTATCCATACATTCACGATGTTCTTTTTCCTGGCCAACTTGGAGATGGACAATAGCCACATGTATTTAAGATGTCAACCATTGGTCCGGGAAGTGGGGTTGATCTAGTTAATCAAATGCGCCCGGGTGGAAACTTGGAACACATGTGGGAGCACTTTGATCATGTGCATCGTGTGCATGGATGGCCAACAATGTCTGCACATGTTTATGATCCGTTTGTTCGTGAACTTCTGAAAATTGCAACATGTGAATTTACTATGAATAATAAGTTTGCACAAATAGAGTTTTGGAGGATGATCAATAAGGTGGTTGAAGTCCAAGGGTATGATAAGCCCAAGTTTAGAGGTTTCATGGCTGATGAAGAAAATGCAAATTGGATAGCAGTCAGAGCCATTTATTTTGGAGGTCCCAATATGGCTATGCCTGCCAAGGAACAATCATGTGTGTTCCATTGGGAGCAATCCATGATCCGTCATACTGTGAAGTGCATTAAGCCTTCCTCCCAAGAAGAACACAAGATTAACTGCCACAATTGGCGAATCGCATCATCAGAGAATCAAGCAAAAATCTGCAAGGGAGAACTTCGTCGCTATTGGAGAGCTAGGCATGCTATTGATGGAGAGGTTTCATGTCTAGAGACATGGTTGGCTTGGTGGGATGTCAGAGTTTCACATTGGGGAGGACGATTTGTTATGCAAGATGAGTCTAGCATTTTTATCCCTAAAACTAACTTGTTTGAGAGCAAACATGCTAGCATGCTTTGGTTTCAAAGAAAAAATTAGTTTGTATGAAGCTGCAAGGGCAGACATGGCAATGGCAGTGCTACAAAGTGTAAAGTGTAATGCTTACCTTAAAGGTGCAAAGACATGCAGTGGTTCGGGTATACAAGACCTTGCCAAGAGATTCTTTAATCGATCATCCACAGCTTTGGGTGCTACAAAATTGGTCAATCTTGCTCACTCTTCGATGAAAGAAATGGGTTTGCAAAGTCCAGAGATGAATAGGTCATATAGCAAAAAGAAGATGGATGGTGGTGTTGTGCTAGAGGAGGATAGCCACAGACCTGATTTTTTTACAGTTACAAAACACATTAGTGGAAAAAGACATGCAAATGTACAAGGGGATACAAAATATTGGCCAGAGGTGAAAGTTGCAAAGACGGTATTGGCGATTAGGAAACTGAACCAGGACGTAAGATGACATGTTTTGGGATTTTGCAGGATCAAATAGAGAGATGTGGAAGATTCATTAATGAAGGCTCTAATGACATTAAGAGAGGGGTTGCAGCACCTTGTTTTTGGGGTCGGAGAAAATATCCCTCATCTGGGTCAAATCCTAGGGGGATAGTAGAGGGTTATATTTGGTTTTGCAATGCTAGTAATTTGCACACATGGAAAATTCATGACATGGTGGTGGGACCACCCGGACCTGCACCAGGCGTTTGGAGTGTCGTTGAGGGCACTAATCTTGTGCCATATGAGGCAGAACAACTACAAGCTAATGGATTTGTGCTTCATCAGCACCATGGAGCAAGAGGTGTAGTTCTGAATGGGGGGATTCGAGATGCAAATAGAGTTCCGAGTGCCTTTTGACCAAGATATAGGGATGGCAAGGTTGTCAAGTGGCGATCCAAATTAACAAAGGAATTTCAGACGAGAATTGATTTTGGGACATTCTTGGTGGCAGAATTGATTAAAGAAGTTATTATTGTGTGCAATGAAACACATTTTTTCTATGTTGGCACAGAGGGCTCAAAGATAAAGGGAGTTTCATACTCTGTGACATTATCAGATTTTCCAAGGTGCACTTGTGAAGATTTTCAGAAGAGAGATTCCAAGAGGCTAACATATGTGCCATGCAAGCATATATACTATGTGTTTCTTCATGTTCTGGGTTTGGACTCTCATGCCCATGAGTTCATCCACCAAGCGGCTTTGACAAAGGTAGAGCTCTTTCAAGCTCTCGGTGAAGTACGACCAAACACGCAACAGTAGATCAAGTTTTGTGCTCTAAAGTTTTTGTATTTCATTGTGGTTTTTTGTCAATCTATGATGGCCCCTATAGCCGTGCCTTTGGGTGTGAAGGTTTGCACTTTATGTGTTTTGTGGTCCTATGATGAGCCTTGTTGTGCGAGAGAATATCTAAGGTTTTGAGCAAGTTTTTGAGTATGTATCGATGAATTAGATGTGGGTGTATGGTTCTTTTATTTGAAAAAAATTAAGATATGACTGGTTCATTTTACTACTCTATGTTCAATATCTGAACTATTGCAATATTGATATGATCTTTTCTATTGTATATATTCGATCGATTTTCTGTTCGCTCGGAAGTATTTTCTCGGGGTTAGGGATCCCTCTGTTCGGCCATCTGGTTGAGCTAATATTGCCCCCATTGCCAATCCTGAAGCATCTACATGTACATGAAAAATAATATCCCAATTCTCGGCTGCCTAAGGACTGGTTTACTGGTAATGGCTTTTTTCAAAGTTTGAAAACTCTACTCACACTTAGCAGTCCAATTGAACTTACTGGTCTTCTTTGTAATCTCATATAGTGGTACTGCTTGAGAAGCAAACTTGTGTACAAATCTTCTATAGAAATTCGCATAAACAAAGAAAGAACTCAACTCTGAAGCAGTTCTGGGTGCTTTAGCTTGCTGGACACACTGTATTTTGTCACTGGCCATCTCTATTCCATTGCGGAAAACCACATGTCTCAGTAGCTGTCCCTTCCAAACCAGAAATAAGATTTGAATGGATTCAAACAAATCCTCTTCTCCTGACAGCGTTTAAAAACCATCTCTAGGAATAGAAGGTGTTGTTCCTCATCTGAATAGACAGTGAATTCATCCATGAAAATTGCGAGGAACCGATGAAGAAATTCATGAAACATCTCTATCATACACCGCTGAAAAGTAGCTAGTACATTGCACAGGCCAAAAGGCATCACCAGATACATGAATGCTCCCCACTCAGTGATGAAAGTGGTCTTTGCCCTATCTTCAGGAGCGATCTGTAACTGGTTATAGCCGCTATAACCATCCATGAAGCTATACATCTCATATCCTACGATCTCATCAAGCAACATATCAGTAAAAGGTAAGGGAAATGGATCCTTAATAGTCTGGGCATTTAGTTTGCTATAGTCAACACAAACTCTTAATTTCCCATTCTTCTTAGGAACGACGACTATGGAAAATAACAAATCACTTCTTGCTACTTTCGTAATGAACCCACCTTGAGAAGATTATCAATATCCTCCTTGACCTTCTTTGCATAGTTGGGGTTCATCCGGTATCTTTCCAATCTTACTGGCCTAGCATCCGGTTTCAGTGGTATTCGGTGTTGACAAACTTCAGGATCTACTCCCTTCAAATCTGTATGTTCCCAGGCAAACACATATTCATAGTTCTAGAACATTTTTCGTCCCTTTTCCTTCATTGCCGGTTTGAGGTGCTTGTTGAATTTGATCATTCTGGGATTTTCCTCGGATCCCAAGTTCCACTCCTCTACTTTGTGATCGTCTAGAAGCAACCAGTTTGGTCCACCTCCTTTTTGTTTGGTTGATTCTTCAGCATAGTTCCAAGAAGGTCCATTCATTGTTGAATCATTATTCTCATCCAGTGGGTACTCTTCTGAACATACTGGTTCTTCCATTATACGAGTATCAGCTGGTTCCTCCATTCTTCCAGTTAGCTAAACTGTTCTTTCCCCTGCATTGACTTCAGTAAACTGATCAGGGAATTGTCTCTTCTGATTATCAGCTTGCTCTTTGTTCAACAGGACTGCATTCAAATCGATTTCTGCCAAAGGAAATATGTTCATAGTTGCTAGCATTCGCTGAATTTTCTTTGCTCTGTATTTCTGACACAACTCCTTCGGCCTCAGTTCCTTTTTCCAGCTCCTGATGTTCTTGGTCTAGATTTTGATTCTGCCACTGGCCCCTTCTATGGTCAAAGTTTGGTTTGTATAGTCATGAACAGCATGTGTTGTTCTTAACCATGGGCAGCCTAATAGCATTCCATATGCTCCCTGCACATCCAAGACTAGGAAACTGGTTTTGAATTTCTCCCTCCCAACTCTTATCTGCATGTTTTCAATCATACCCGTCGCCTCTACGACTCGATGATCTGGCATTCTTACTTTGAATGGTGCTGTTTTCATGTTAGTGATACCCATTCTTTGCTGAAGATGGGCTCCCATTATGTTGATTCCTGCTCCTCCATCCAGTATGACGCTTGAGAGAGGTTCCCACTGCTTCCTGACCTTGTAATCTACCTGACTAAGTGGAACTTCATCATCTGTTCTGGCCTCTGCCTCAGTCTTCCTACATTTTTTGATAAAGTTTGCCACCTCAGGCAAGGTCTTTCTTATATCCTCTAGCTCTACAGTGAGCTTCTAGATTCTATCACAAATTTTCACATGAATTTCCTCTCGCTCTTGGTCAGACTGATTGTCAGATCTTGAAGAACTGGTGTCTTCACACTGCCATTCTTCTTTAGTAGTACTTCTACTCTTTCCATCCACTCCCATTTCATCAGCTAGTCCATGTACTACAGCCAGCATGGTCTCTGTCATCGCCGATACTATTTGATCTTTGTCAGTCGATTGGGATGGTATCTTCTGAATGACTCTAGCTTCGGAAGTTTTTGGTTGATCTGGCAGCTTCTTAGCTAAATCCTCTGTGATTTTAGCTTCTAGTTCCCACTGCTCTTGCCACTCATCTACCACCTTTTCTTTACCTTTGGCCTTCCAAACTTCCCTTTGTTGAGCCCACTTGCTGCTGTTAGGATTGGCTGGTACTTTTGAAATGTATGGAATTTCTTCAATGATTACTCCCTTGCTCCTGGTAACCACCCTGACTGGAACCGGCTCTGGTGCCTTAGCCTTAGTAGTAGTCGTTACCGGTGCATCTGGACATTGGGCTACAAAATGACCATACTTCCCACAGGTATAACAATTCATTCTCTTGGTCTGGCAGTTGCCTCTTCCTCTTCCTCTTCCCATTGCTGGTTGGTATCTGCCACATCCTTGACCAGTACCATTGGTACCTGGTCTTTCCTCTTGAGCTACTTTGATTGGTTCTACCTTCATTCGTTCAGTGTAGGCAACCACTGATAGATCCTTTCCTTTCTTAAAATGGTGAATTCTGATGCCACAATTATTCCATAGGTGACCAAAGGCCTTGCAGTAGGTACATTGTGGACATTCTGTGGAGATGTGGTCCTTGGATAAATACATCTTGAACACCAAGTCTCCATCTTTCGGACCGGCTGTCTTATGTGGCTAATTTCTGCAATCTGCCAATCCATTTCTTCAATCTTATTGGTCCATGATCCCTTCTTTGATTTCTCCTTTGTTCGTTCATTGGAGCTGCTCTCGGAACTGCTGGACGTTGCACTGGAATCAGAAGCTTCAGTAGCCGAGCTACTGCTACTGGTCCTTCGCTTCTTGTGGCTCTTCTCTTTCTTAGGCTGCTATTCCAGCTTTAATGCTCTTTGGACTAGATCATTGAGTTTTTCTGTAGGGGCTGGTACTTCTTGTTCCCTAAGCTTCTTGCTTCTGAACCCATTCAGAAACCATGCCCTCAATCTCTTCTCAGACAACGGTTCTTGCAACTGCTTGGTCAGTTATTTTATCTTTTCTACATAGTTGAGGATTGACAAATTCCTCTGTTTGATCTGATCCAATTCACAGAGAATATCTTCGTCCCCTCGATTGTCGGAATATTCCAACCTGAAGGCCTTAAGTAATTTGTTATATGATCCAACTGGCATGCAGGGTAATGGTAATACCATTTCCTCGCTGCCTCCTTCAAGGTTTGTGGAAAATATTCCCCCTAATCATCTTCATCAATGTTTTTTAGTTCAGCATACTGCTCGAAAGCTTGTATGTGAACATCTGGATCATCCTTTTTTCCTGCTTTGAATATGGGAAAGGAAACCTTTAGGGAAGCTGTGTAATCATTTCGATTACTCCTGATCCCACCACTTCTCTTCTTGGCTTGAGAATGGCGCTTGGGAGCCTTCTTGCAATTGTCAGTGTCAGCATCCCAATCAATCTCTATCTCTGTCTCAATATCAGTATCTTCTCTGTTTTGTCTTCTAGAAGTATGGTGACTTTCCTTTCTGCCCTTGATATGCTCATCTCTCTGGCAAGACTGAGAATTCTTGGAGCTCTTTGCCTTTCGTGCTTCCCGTTCTACCCGTCGGCGTCGAGAATGACTAGAGTGCTGTGAGTCCTGCGCCTCATCAGCCAGACTATGCTTCTCCTGAGCCTCAGTGTTAGTCATTTTCTCTTGCTTGGGGTCAGACTCTCTTCTTGACTCCTCAGTAATGGGTTCCACACCAATGGTAGATTTCCGGCCACGATTGGATTTTGGTGCCATTGCTGAAAACTTCAACTAGGAGAAGAGTCTTTCAGTCACAACGAGCTTCAACTCGAGCCACCGTGATCGCCAAAATGGAATTGGAGTTGATCTCTTGAGAGAGCTAATTCCAGTGTTGAAGGATTTCAGCTAACTACTAGTGTGGGAAGATTTCAGATAGCAGACTGAACAGAAATCAGAGACTAAACTGAAATGTGGATACTGAAATAAGAATCAGACTTATAGAGTGGAATAAGGTTTAGATTCAGATTTAGATTCAGAAGACTGGACGAGAAGTAAGTATCACTAAAATATATGTCATGATTGAGATTACAGATCAAGATTACAGCGAATATGATTACAGAGGGAAAGTACAGCCGACAATACTGCCACTGATGCTCAAGTACAATTATAGCCTAAAGCGCTAATACAAGTGATAACAATTGCCAACCCGATAATAATGTAATGGGCCCTATTTATACACTCCGGAATTACTGTAGTAATTAATCTAGTAATTACTAAGTAATTCGCTGCCCATCTTCTAAGAACATGTTCCCACATGGTGATTATCCAGCCGTCTACATCCACCATCAATTCACAATAGAAGAACTTATTTCATTCTCAATAGAATACTGAAACTTAATCACAGGCTAAAAAATATAAGTCCCTAATGTATATGAACCCTATGATTCCAAGGCAATAAGTTGACATATCTTCTCCCATCGCCATTGTGAAGAATTGAAAAATTATGCCTTTTCCTTTTGTACTTTACTTTTTTTATAGTAACAGGATTTGGATGAGTCTTTCCCATCTGCAACCACCCATTATCTACATAGATATCTCTGTTTCTTACAGTCATTTCGAAATCCAAAATTACATCTCTAACATCAATTAGCTCGTCTATTTTCCTGTGAAAAGATGCAGTAGACTGTCTGTCAGTGTTGAGTACAAGTTGTTTTTGTCTTTCTCTGGCTGCCTGAGCAAGGGGGGGGGGGGGGGGGGGGGGGGGGGGGGGGAATTTGAACTTGTTTTGCCAAAAATATGCTCTTTGGGCATCACGTGCTTGCTTCTAGGATAAGAGGGAATCATCTCAAATGAGCCTTTAGCCAATGTAGGGAAATTCTTGGAGAAATGTCCTAGTTTTCCACAATGATAGCATGATCCTTATAAATTTCCCCACTTAGGGTAAATAACCAGTGTGCCTATAGATTCTAACTCAATTTCCATAGTGTGAGGCATCTTCTTATTAGTGTTCCACATAACACAAGATCTGCTCCTATTGGGACAATGAATAGTGGGGGAAATTTGAACTTTGCATAGAGGGGCAATCAAATCCTTGATACAAGGCCACAAAAAAGCATGTAAGTCCACAAAATCAACCATACTAGGCATTTAGACAACAATTCCTCCTTAATTTGCTTGACCGGATGCTAGGGCAGAACATGAACAACTTGCCCACATAAGATAATGGTTGAGGTAGAATGAAAGGCTTTCTAATCCTCTGCAAAAAAAACGAACTTCATACAGTCTTGAACCATTGTAGAAAACCTTGTATACTATTTCTTTCTTAAAGCCCTGGTCCAAATAACCTACTATCTCATTTAGGACCGAAAGTTTGTCTGTGAAATATAGAACTATAGCAGGACTCTTAAAAGCAAAAACTTGAGACATTAATCTTATGGCAGGGATACAGACTGTATGTTTCCCTTTAACCTGAGGGTCTGAGGTTAATGCCTCAGTAAGACAGGTGGTTAATTTATCTTCAGAGAGTGTGCCCATGTCAGACCTTGAAGGTGGCATGGATGCTTCCAGGATTCAAGCAAAACAAAGTGGGTAAAGCCATGGCTCAAAGAAGTCAAATGAGGACCTCATAGGAGACGGCTGACAAGAGTGTTGGCGAGAGGAAGTGGAAGCTCAGTCCGATGGGGCGACCTCTGATTTTGAGCCCTGGTAGAAGAAGCAATCAACTTGAACCCAGTGGGTGGGAGAATGAAGAAGCTCTACCAAAGGATCTCTTGACCTCTCACTGTGCTCTGAGAACCATAACATACGATCATGACATACCCTCTCCATCTCTTCACCACTCTCTCTCTCTCTCTCTCTCTCTCTCTCTCTCTCTCTCTCTCTCTCTCTCTCTCTCTCTCTCTCTCTCTCTCCCTCTCTCCCTCTCTCTCTCTCTCTCTCTCTCTCTCTCTCTCTCTCTCTCTCTCTCTCTCTCTCTCTCTCTCTCTCTCTCTCTCTCTCTCTCTCTCTCTCTCTCTCTCTCTCTTTGTGAAAATCCTTTGTTACATAATGTGATCATACATAACCTTGTTCCTCAAGTCCCATATAAACCATAAGAACCAAGTATTGAAAGACAACAAACAAAAGGACATATCATCATCCTCAGAAGATAGCAAACCAAATATACATTTGAATTTAGAGATTTTACAATTCCATGCCTCATTCCACCAATGTCTGGCCCACTGCCACCATTCAGCAACCACAGTACAATGCCAAAATACATGTCTAATAGTCTCAACTCTGTTACATCTAGGACACTTCCCATCAATAATCTTTTTTTTAACATTACATCAGCAGTGGGGAGTCCCCCAATCAAGCATCTCCACCAGAACACTTTGAACTTAAATGAAGTCTGATAGTGCCATATTCTAGAGAATAGCTGAGACCACCAATCACTATATCTATTCATTGCCCATATTTTATTGCATCTGTCCTGAATTGTGAGGGGAGGCAACAAGATCCTGTGAAAATCTCTTGTCTGGGAAATCCACCAGTTCTTTTGAGCATCTGGGAAGGGCTAGTCTTGGAACCTGTCCTCCTCCAAGGTATTGATAGGTACCTGCAGGTTGTTGACTGAGGCACATAGAAGGTTCCATGGTATTTTGAAGCCATAGTGTAGTCTGAAGTGTCTTCTAGCTGTCAAAAAGGTTATAAACCCGACTCAGAGTCTACCACTTGACAAATGGAACAGATGCCCTTCCTAGAAAAGGAAAGGACATTCCTCCCCAAAGCTTTAGCATGCACAACTCTAAAAAAAAAAACTTCAAAATACATTCTAACTAAAAGAGAGTTGCCCATGTATCTCATTCTCCCCTACCAAATCAGAAGTGCAAAGACATGCTTCCAGGACACTATCAACATATTTGAAATATCATAACTAGTTTTAATAGTGGCAGCTGTAAACAATTTGTCCCAATCACTCAAAGACCAGCAGCCATGAAAATAACAGATAGAGGATCTGATCAAATCCCACATGCATACAGCCCAATCATGTAAGGGATGCAGCATGTATATAATAAAAGTTGCCCTTCTAGCGAGAGCATGTAGTTGTAGGTTCAGAATTCCACAGCCTCCCATGCTTTGGGGAAGACCTAATACATCCCAAGAAACCAAAACAATTGAAGCTCTCTTACAATTCCACAAAAAAAAAAAATCATTACTCAGTTGAAGACCTGTAGATTTTTTTTAGACCAAGGTAGACAAGGCAAAAGATACAACAAATATGGCATAAGAATAGACTAAATTATCCTCAATCTGACATGCAGTGGCCACTCCTCATATGCCATGAAGCAACCTTACTGTAAACTCTCTTGAGCACCCAGTCCTACAATTCAGTAGTGGTAACATGCACCCCTATAGGATACCCTAAATGCCTGAAGATATGACCCTTAGGAAGTCTCTCTCCCCCCTCCCCCCCAAATGAGAGCATTGAAATCAATAGCAGAGACATAAATTAGAGTGGATTTGAGCATGTTAATTTACAACCCTAATGTAACAATTTTTTTTCCCAAGGTAGCCATACATCTCAGAACATTCACATTGTTAGCCGTCAAGAATATAAAAGTATCATTTGCAAAGCCCTGACCCAACATCTGGCCTCTTCTAGTGGAGAGTCCCTGCACAATATGTTTCTCTGCAAGAGAGTCAAGATAAGAGAAAAAGAGGTGAGTAGCAACTGCAAATAACAAAGAGCTCAAAATCAGCCTTGCCTGATAGATTGTTCTATGTGGACCTTGTTAGACATTCTGCCATTCACTAAAAGTCTAGACCAAGCATCTTTACCCAGCATGAAAATGCAGTTGACAATCCTAGGCCCAAAGCCCATATTTTGCAAAACCCCAGCTATAAAGTCCCACTGAACTGTGTCAAAAGGCTTCTCATTGTCCACCTGTAGCAATACCATATCCTGAGAGGATCTCTGAGCATGTTCTATTCCAAGTTGGACTGACAGAATGTTATGAAAAATGGATCTACTAGAGATGAAACCTGACTGAGCTTTATGAAAAGAATTTCTAAGAAGAAGGCTCAGCCTCATGGCCACAATTTTGGCCAAGATCTTATATATAATACCCATCATGGATATGGGTCTCCAATGATTCAAACATTTTGGAAAGGTCTGCTTAGGGATAAGCTTGATAAGTCCCTGTTTGAGACAGGGGTCCATGTATTGAGCTGACCATCAGGAGTTTATAAGAGACACTATGATACCTTTTAGATCATTCCAAAATGCCAGCACAAACTCTTTTGAGATTCCACAAATACCAAGAGTTTTCTCATTGCCCAACTTTGATAAAGCATGTTTAACCTCTGTCTCCTCAAATGGTGCTTCCAATCTCCTTGCATTAGTCTACTCGATACATGAATCCACAGTATCAGAAGTCGCGGAGCGGAGCGTGGATTGACTCTCTCGCTCACACACACACACACACACACACACACACACACACACACATACATAGAGAGATTACACAGTACACATTACGCAGAGAGTCGTTAGAAGGGTTATCTTCCAAAACCTTAGTATCCACAAAAGTATGAGTGAGTATATACAAAGAGTTAGTGATAAGTGAGTTAGGCGGGCAGGCGGCCATATCCGTATAAGAGTCCACTTGGGATTTAATCCCAACAAACTCCCACTTAAAGTCCAATGTGGCACTTTAAGTAACTGTAAATCTATGAACATAAATGTACAAAGATTTACATGGCTTCCATCTATCCAATGCCCAATAACTCACGACAATGCACAAAGCCCTCTCCTGGAAGTCCCGTTGTGAGTAGATCAGCAGGATTGTCCTTGGTGTGGATCTTCAGCACTTGTATCTGCTTGTCTTCAAGTACTTCCCTAATGAAGTGATATTTCACATCAATATGATTAGTCTTCGAATGGAACACTGGATTCTTTGCCAATTGTATAGCACTTTGATTATCACAATATAACTCTGGCATATCTACTTTGATTCCCAAGTCTGCTACCAATCTACCAAGACAAATAGCTTCTTTGCATGCCTCATTTGCTGCAACATACTCAGCTTCTATAGTAGACTGTGTAACACAATCTTGTAATCGAGATTGCCATGATATGGCACCTCCAGCCAATGTAAAGACATAGCCTGATGTAGATTTCCTCTTATCCAAGTCTCCTGCATAATTTGAGTCAGTGTATCCTCTGACACTCAAGTCCTGACTACCATAGCATATGGGCATACTCTTTGGATGTTTTATTTATCTCATGATACCTTTCACTGCCTCCCAATGTTTCTTGCCGGGATTTGACATATATCTGCTAACCACTCCCACTGCAAATGCAATATCCGAACGTGTAGCAATCATTGCATACATCAAACTACCCACTGCAGACGCATATGGAATCTTATCCATTTCAGCCTTTTCTTCCTCAGACACAGAACAATCTTGTTTGCTAAGTTTCACATATGGTGGAAATGGAACACTCAATGACTTTTCCTTCTCCATATTGAAACGTTGGAAAACCTTGTCAATATACTCTATTTGAGATAACCAAATCAACTTCTTTGATCTATCTCTCTCAATGCCCTGAGAGGTGGAAGTGAAAAAATAGACCCGGTGGCCTCTACACCAAGACTATGCACAATGGCCTCATTATGGGGGATACACAATAGGGGCACCACCTAGCAAGATATGCGGCTAGGACGCATACATATACACAATGAAGCATGCCATGGAAAACAATTTCAAGATCCATGCCCAAATGTGGAATGGGGTGGTCGGAGAATAAGGTGAGAGGAGCGGTGAATGAGTGAGAATGGGCTTGCTACTCGTGCATGTTAGTAAGGAAGATAATGAGGTAGGGGAAACTTGTGAGTATGCTCACTTATCATACAAGAGGTGGCGAATCCGCACACCTCAAGATGGAAGTAGCAAGATGATAGGAATATGAGAGGGAGAGAGAGAGAGTGTGTGTGTATGGTGGCGAATCCGCACACCTTTACATAAGCAGAAACAAAAAAGGCAAGGAACAAGCATATACCATACTCACAATGAGATGTATCCAAAGCGACACAAAGTATGGCACCAAGATGGAGTGTGTTGATTGCTTGCAAAAGATGAATACAATAGGTAGCGTATGGTAGGAAAAAGAGAAGGGGACAAGATCGTAGGAGGCATAATGGAGAGATGGGAGTTGATGGCGAGGAATATCATGAGTGTGTCCACCCTTCTTCTTCTTGAAATTGTGCCTTCAACCCTTAATTACAAGTGGTGTGGAGGTGTGGTGCTCATCTTTTGTGCATGGTGATGGTGACGATGATGGTGTTGTGATTATGTGATTAGGGTTCATGCTACAAGCATGTAGCACAAGAGTACGTATGAATAGGTGTGTGTGTGTGTGTGTGTTATGTTTTTTAAGTGATCTCTCATGGCCTCCTTATATAGGGAAGGAGGGGAGGATTTAGCAATATTTCTATTTGAGGTGAGTGTCCCACTTTGGTGACTAGGAAAATGGGGTGCATGTGAGTGTGGCTCCCATCTTGTCTCCTCATTATTTAAAATACCAGAGTCAATAGAGAGAGAAGATGAGAGAATGTGGGTAGGATGTAGAGGATAGGAGATATTTACAATAGTCTAGCTTTGGCTAGACATAAGCTTATTAGGGAGAGAAGAGAGAGGCAAGAAATTTACAAGAGAGATTGTCAAAGGTGGATAGTTGTTGATGAGGATGGATCCTCCAAAAATGGTGATAGAATCACTCTAGACTTTCCAAGACCTCATTAAAAGAGCCTTGACTCTTGTAATCATGCTTGAAGACTTGTAGAACCATAGCCATTCTAGAGGGAAGAAAATTGGGGATGGCCTGTGTCACCATTACACGAGAAAACTAGGGTCCACTACAAAAATCATATCTCCGTGTTCATAACTCCAAAAATTCTGAAAAAAATTGAGCTAAAAGTTGAGATCACTAGCTACATCTTTCATGTTGAACGCTTCTTCATATTCGGGGTTCTTATCTACTTAAAAAATTTAGCCAAATAATGTATTATTTGTGGTTGCAAAGGTCTTTTGGTGGTCCCCTTTGAGTGGACTTCTCTCTTGCCTTCAAGTGTAAGCTCCTTCATGTGTATGAAAACATGACCTAGAGTTTTGAAAAGATTGGCAATCATCTAGATGGAGGTATTATTGAAATTTGAAAGTGGGGTTGAGGTTTGAAAATGAAAACTAGTGAATAAAATATTTGGTAGGGTGAAATAATATATATACATGAAAAATATATTAGAAAATACTAAACTATATAATGTAATTTATATATATTTAATATTTAAGGTCAAAAGAGATATCAACAAAGAAAGCTTACTTATTTATGCTACATCGTGATTGATTAGCATAAGTCTTATTTATTTAATAAAGGCTAAAACGTTTGTGAAAAAGGAAGAAAATATCAAAAGTAACTTATATAATAGGAAATATTTTGGTAAAAGGGCAAAAATATATGGGGGGTTCCCATGCATGGAAAAGATTGCCTCAGCGCATACCAAGTATATGACTTGCCTCACCCATGTCTTTCATGTCAAACGATTTTTCCATCTTTGACTTCAAAGCTGAAATTTTTTCCAAGTGTTTGCCAGCAATCAACATGTCATCCACATACAAAATAAGGATCCGCCAACTACCATCCTTAGCATTCTTTGTATATAGACAGTGATCAAACTCACTACGTTTGTAGCCTTGAGATAGCATAAACTGTTGGAACTTATGGTACCATGCCCTCTGTGATTGTTTTAAGCCATAAAGACTCTTTAACAACTGGCATACCAAATCTTCCTTTCCTTTCTCAACAAACCCTTCTGGCTGCTGCATGTAAATTTTGCACATCTAAATCACCATGCAAGAACGCTGTCTTGACGTCCATTTGGTGCAACACCAAATCCAATATAGCAACCAGTGCAAGAAAGCATCTCAATGTAGTCATCTTGACCACTGGAGAGAAGACTTCATCAAAGTCAATGCCTTGTTCTTGCTTAAATCCCTTGGGAACAAGCCTTGCTTTGTACTTTGGCTGACTATCATGAGCGGTGATCTTATACCTGTAAATCCATTTACAAGGTAGAGCCTTTTTGCCATGTGGTAGTTTAACTAGCTTCCATGTCTGGTTTTTATGGAGAGCTGTCATCTCTAACTGCATGGCCAACTGCCATTTTTTCGAGTCAACCACTTGTAATGCTTCCTTGTAACAAGATGGTTCTCCGTAATCTGTGAGCATGACATAATTTAGAGATGGCACATAACGATCAGGTGGTTTGGAGATACGCTCAGAACGTCTCACCACAACTGATTCTGCCTCTCTAGCCACTATAGGCTATTCCTGAGCCTGACCATGTTGTCTTGATATGCTAGCACTAGGTCCATCTTCCCTAAAGACAACTCTTCTGGTCTCCTCTGCCTTCTCTGGCTTAGCATGAAACTTGGCTTCATTGAAATGCACATCATTGCTACAAATAAGTTTTCTGGACTCAAGATCCCAAAGCCGGTAACCCATCTCGCCCGATTCTCCGTAGCCAAGAAATATACACTTCTTGCTCTTTGGTTCTAACTTATTTCTAAACTCCTTAGGAATATGGCTATAAGATTCACAACCAAAGACTCTGAGATGCTTCTACGAAGGTGCCTTGCCTGTCCATAGCATCTCGGCCACTGCACTCTTATCCAGAACCCTACTAGGAGACATGTTCATCAAATGGAGTGCTGTAGCCACTGCTTCTGCCCAAAATCCATTAGGAAACTCAACATTTGACAACATGCATCTGACCTTCTCTTGTATGGTTCTATTCATACGTTCTGCAACTCCATTTTTTGAAGTATTGTATGATGCAGTAAGTTCCCGCTTTATCCCTTTTGCTTCACAAAAGTCTTGAAAATCTTTGGAAACGTATTCTCCACCATTGTCAGTTCTCAAGCACTTCAGCTTCTGACCACTCTGATTCTCCACAAGCTACAAGAATGTCTTAAAGACCTTGAGCACCTCATCCTTGTGCTTCAAGAAGTAAACCCATACTTTGTGAGAATAGTCATCTATGAATGTACAAAAGTACGATGCTCCTCCTAGTGACAAACTAGGCATTGGTCCGCATAGATCACTGTGCACAAGAGCTAACCGTTCATCCCTATGATTCCTCTTTGATCTGTGCGGTTCCTGTGTTTGCTTACCATAAACAAAATGCTCACAAAACTCAAAATCTTGAAATGAAAATCCAGGCAAATAACCATAATGAGAAAGTATTTCCATTCCTCTTTTTGACATATGTCCCAGCCTGCGATGCCACAGTGATACACTTGGCTGCTCAATCACATTAATTACATGGTTTTTAACCTCTGAAACATATAAAGTGTATAGAGTTCCTAACTTGTTGCTATGTGCTACAGTCATCGAACCTTTGCATATCTTCCAAGCGTTGTTCCCAAAAACTGTCACATAACCCGCATCATCCAACTTCCCTGTACTGATCAAGCTCTTTCGGACTGTTGGAACATGTATGACATTCTTGAGCCATAAAGAAGAGCCATTCTGAAACTTCAACTGCACATCTCCCACTCCAATTATGTCACAAACATGCTCATTGCCAAGTCTGACATAATCTTTAGTAGCCACATATGATGTAAACCACTCTTTGTGCGGAGAAACATGTAAAGATTCCCCTGAGTCGATAATCCAATCACTCATAGCATGTCCATCCTCTGCAGCCAAGAAAACAGAATCAAGATTGCTTGTGAGGAAGATGTCACCAACTGCTATACCAGAATCACTGTCTGAACCAGATCCTGTGACATTCACCTCTTCAATCTTCACTGAACTCTTCTTTTCATCTTTCTCAGAACTCTTTGTTTTGCCTTTTTCTTGTTTCCACTTCGTACAATCTCTCTTCATGTGACCCTTCTTGCCACAATGGTAGCATTCTATGTCATCCTTTGACTTCGAGTCACGAGACATACTTCGGTTTTGTGCCTTCTTACCCTTCTCGCTTTAGACTATTGTCTCCCTCGAACGACAAAAGCACTATTGCCTTTGCCTTTGTCAATGTTCTTCCTGTTCACTTTCTTTGTGAGCAAGCTGCCTTCTACATTGGCACTTGTAAGACCTTCTGGTGCGACAGAATTACTTAACGCTGTACAAAAAGTATCCCAACTGTCTGGCAAAGTGATTAAGAGAAACATAGACTTCACTGAATCTGGAAAGACTATCTCCTGTGTTGTTAACTAGCTGAAAATTGAGTGAATTCATTGAGATGATTTGACATGATTGTCACTTCCTTCATCTTCAAATCCACCAATTTCTTGAGCCAATAAATCTGAGAAGGAGCACTTTGTTTCTCGTACATACCACATAGCTTTTGCCATACTCCATACACTGTAGTCTCTTCTGCTACATTGAAGTAAACATTTTCTGCTAGTGTCAGCATGATTGTGGAATAAGCTAACTCGTCAAGATCTTCCCACTCATCTTCATCCATACCTTCTGGTCTCTCCCCTTTGAGATTCAATGGCTTCACTTGTTTTTTCTGCACCAAAACCTGCCAAATCTGCTTCTTCCAGAATGGAAAGTTTGTGCCATCCAGCTTCTTTATGTTGTAAAGAGTCTCACTCTGAGAAGATGCCATATCTGCCAAACTATTTACTTTTGGGAAAAATCCGGCAGAGTTTCCCCTGTAAACTGGCCTCTGTACACAGTAAACAAGTTGTAAACAACAAGCTGAACACCTTTCCTCAGGAACTATCAGTATTTTGGAAAATTTTGACAGAGTCTCCGCTGTAAACTGAGCTCTAGTAACAAAAAGATAGCTCAAAAACAATCATAAACAGCTGACCACTGACAAATCTGAAAATCTCTGTAATCTGTTGTCCTCTAAGCATACACTGTCTCCTGTATGGGCGATGATAGAACCTGTATCTGTCTAAAGACTGAACCCTGAACACTGCCTCAACGGCCTGACGCATAAGATGCAATCCAGTGTCTACACAAAGTCATATATCCTATGGGATAAAAGTCGCCGAAGAGGATGCGTGTAGACGGGAACTCCAGCAACCTAATCCACCTCACACTGGGTAACCCATCCCCCAGTGCTCGGCTTCAAAAAACCTCACACACGACCCTCACAGATGGCTCAGCAAACTGCCCAGAACTAGCAGACATCCTACAATAGACCAATCACTGTCCTATGACCGCTGCGGCAGTCTGTCTGCTGGCGTGACTCACAACTAGCAGACCCACAATCAAGGTACATCAATCTGCAATACATGCCAGTGGTGTCAAGCCGTCATATGGCCACACCTCCCTTCGAACTTGGCAAGCACAAGAAGTAGCAATGCAGACTGCAATATATATATCTGATGATGTATATGTATACTTGGTCTATATATGATGCTTTGATGACCAATGAGTGATGTATGTCGATGCCGATATCGATGTCGACCACCTCCTGCTTGCCAATCTACACAAGACGGTGATAGCCGTTTTTCGGCTCTCTGTGATTGCCATAGTGAGTTATCCCCCCCTATAAAATCACTCAAACACTGTGGTTACCCTCACCCTTTCACTGTATATAGGTGCGTGTGAGTTAGGGGACTTTTCCCATATCTCCTTACTGAAATAAAAAACCCTCAATTAGCTAGGCATTGGGTTAGTTGAGCCAAAAAAATAAAAAACATAAGTGTATTATGGCCCATGCGTATGTAAATATTTCTTTGTATATAGGGCCTAAATAAAAGATTTTTTCATAATTATTTTGGTATTTATTTAAATATTTTTACCTAGGTGTATGTTATTTATGCTCTGTACATTGCCTCACCATTACTACAATTTTTCTTACCATTTTTCATACTCTTTATTCCATATAGAAATATTTTCATGTAAGCTTCTCTTATATTTGGTGTAACTCCACCCCAACAAAAATCCAAAAAAACTAGTTTTATTTATGTGTATATTTTTTCACTATTATGATTTTTCCATTCCTACATCTATTTTGTTTTTTTTTCTAAAAAATTAGAACACCAAAAATATTTATCTTTTTATGGTAGCCTCATAATGAGAGAGATTTTTTTTTGACCCCTTTATATTTTTTCCACTTATATTATTTTTATTTGACATGTACATATTTTTTAGACCCCTCAATATTCGATTTTCTTAGTTGTACTATTCACTTATATCATGATCTCAACAATATCTTCAATTATAGACCTACCAAATAAGGTCAAGGGTAGGTGGCATGCATACATGC
The DNA here is from genome assembly GCF_014529385.1 of Adiantum capillus-veneris. Classification (NCBI taxonomy): domain Eukaryota; kingdom Viridiplantae; phylum Streptophyta; class Polypodiopsida; order Polypodiales; family Pteridaceae; genus Adiantum; species Adiantum capillus-veneris. Next base: position 111,412,997 of record NC_140931.1, on the reverse strand, counting down.
ACTATGGAGGGCTCACTCTTGGAGGTATTCAAAAGAATCATCCAAAGAAGGACCCCACAAGGACCTTGTGCAGTGGAAAAACACGATTGGTTTTGCTGAATTTTTAAAGTTCACTTGCTCTCAGAATTTGAAAAGGTGATACAAACAAAAGTTGTAGCTCGTGGGCTGAACTTTAGCCTCAAATTTTTTCATATTTTTTTGAGCTACGAGGTGTGAGCTATGATTTTATTAGTGGACCCCAGTTTTCCCATGCTATGCAGCCACACTCTCTCTTCCACTTTATCATTTTCCTCTTTCACACACACTTCTCCACTCATCATCCCCACCTCTCTCACCACTCCTCTCTACACACGACTCACCTTCTCCTCAACCTTGAAGAATAAGAGAAACCATGTTGAACTCATACCTCCCACACACAATTCCATTCCAAAATTGACCACCTAGTCTCACTTTTCCTCCTCCAAATTACCCATATCTATCAAAAAAACCACAAAATTCAGCCTCTTCTCTTAAAAGACAACATCATGGTGGTTGATTACTCAGCTTCAATTACCTTGTCTCTCAAGGAAGGTCAAGAGTGGAGAAAAAATGTACCGTCAAAGCTAGTGGACCGTCAACAAGCGTCAAAATTGGCCCTACTCAAGACACTTGGAGCATCAACCTTGTAAGAAATCCATCTTTTCTTACCTCTTAAGAGTTTTTCTTCCTTATTTGTATCCTACATGGATACTCCCATTGTAAATATCCAATTCCATTTGTAAATTAATATTAACTCTACTAACACTAACCCACTATGAAAAGTCCTATCACCTGCATTTCTCTCCTCTCTCTTTCCCCACCAACTTCTTGATAATTCCAAGCAAAAGAAATTAGATAAATTGCTGAAAATCTAACCCAACCATGGTTAGAGGAGTAACCCTAGCCTTCAAAATTGCTATAAAAGGAGGGTGTAGCTAGCACAAAAAGGGGGGAGAAGAAAGAGCACTATGCTATAGCTTGAGAAGCCAAGCTCAACCTCTTGAGAAGGAGCTCTTGAGTGGAATCTCATTGGCATTAGGAATATGTATGTGTTGTATTAGGGGTGATTAGCAAGGGAACTCTATGCCATTGTAAGAGAGAGTGATCATTAAATTGAGAGTAGGAAATCTATCATTTCTCCTACTAGAGTAAGCCCAACATTTGCTGAATCAAGGAGGGTGAATTTGGACTAACCATGGATACCTTGTCTCCCTTCCAACGTGAAGTCATGGACAATAATGATGTGTAAGTGTCTTGGTGTTTTATTTAATTTCTTGATAGCTTGTCTCTGGGTATTGTTATCAATTTAGCCTTAAATCCCACATGTTGTAAGAGGGCGACAGGGTGGAGAGGACTCCCCTGGCCTTAAGACAGTGAATGGGGTGGCTTTTTTCTTGTGATGTGTTGTGGTGTAATTTACTCAGGCTATGTTGAACAAATACTAATCTCACTTTGATTGGTCATGATAGATTTGTAAGAAGGCATTAGTGCAACAAGCACCCCCTTTCCCCTTCTCTCTCTTTCTTACATATATATATTTATGTTTGCTTGATCATTAACGATACACTTCAAAGCAGCCCGAGCACCATCTCTCTCTCTCTCTCTCTCTCTCTCTCTCTCTCTCTCTCTCTCTCTCGTGTTTTAGTGTATGAGAGTGTTCCATTGGTGTTAGGGTTAGTGTAAATTCCTTGCTTGTTTGTGGGTTGCTCTAACGATTCTCCTCTTTTGCGTCCTAGTTCGCTCTTAAACTAGGTGGTGCCCCTTGTGTAGTTGGGATTTGGCTGGGGGTTTGTTGTTTTGGTTTGTGTTGTGTTGTGCCCCAGTCCCATTGAGCAGCACGGGAGCCTTGAAGTGTGTCTAGAGGTTGCTCTTCTTGTTGCCTACCCCGGACCGCTTCAAATTGGTGCCCCCACTGAGGACAGGCTTGTGTATGTTTTGTGAAGGCTCAACCTTTAGCATAATCAAGTAGCTTGCATGAATCACGAGAATTTGTATGATCCCTTCATTCCCATTGCAAGGCAAAAGGTACACATAATTGTTAGTACTAAGTTGCAATTTCAGCGAGTAATTCGTAGAATTTTAGGTCCTCTTAGGTTGGTAGAGATAAACGCATAAGTAAATCCTTTTATTTTGCCTCTCATTAGGTACGACCTTAGTTTGGACGTCTATATTTTTGTTTTGTTTTAAAAATTAGGTCATGCATAGACCATGGATAATGGCCCAGGAAAACAAGTTTTTCCCTTTCATTTCACTCCACACATTGGAGTAAACATTGCAATTAGTAGAAAAATCCATTTTCAACAACGTATGGTATTCATGTTTGGTGCCCAAAGAGCAGGAGAAATTCTCGTGTCACCAAACCCTGTCATTGTACCTCTTATTGATTATCATAGGTCATTTGATGTGAATATTTTTATTTTGTTGTAGAATAGATTGCAATTTAGAAAATATTATTGTGTAAATCTTTTAAAGAAAGAAAAAACAAAAACGCGTCACTTTGAAATCAATTCAATGGAGAGCCAACGCCAAATGTCTGGATATCCTCTTTTCTTTGGAGAGCCTGGAGAGGATGCAGAATTAGTTCTAGCGAATTTCAAGATGTCTTGCCGTATCAAGAGGATAGTAACTGATCAAGAACGTGTAGAAATGTTTGAGGTGGTCCTTAGGAAAGATGCTAGCACTTGGTTTGACTCTTTGCCTGAGGAAGTTAAAGGGAATTACACGGAAGTTTTGAATCGTTTCAAGAAATACTTCTTTGATCCCCAAAACACTCAGAAATTATGGCAAGACATTGTTTCTCATAAGCAAAAAGACTTAGATGACTACTACTTGTACAAGCAAGAGTTCCTACGTCTTTGGGCTCTATGGATACGAAATGTTGCTAACCCTAGTGATGGTGCAGAATTTCTAAAGAAGGAGAGGTTCATAGCCGGACTCTTTCCTGACCTTAAGGTAAAAGTTGAGGCGAGTGCACTTGCTACCTTTGATGCAGCTGAAACTAGGGCTGCTGAGAAATATAGGAAACTCAAGTGCTTAAGGGGGGAGGTTCCAATAGAAGGTCTTAGACCCAAAGGTAAGTCACAAGCATCAACATCTAAGGAGCTTCCTGAGGTAACGGCGGAAGTGATTGAGAAGTTAAATGAATCTTTAAGCAGCTTGTCAATTCACCTTGCACAAGCCGTAGGTCCAAAGGGACAAGCAAAGAAGTCTGAAGAGCGAGACCCACGACCTAGGAGAGTCTTGCAATGTTGGAATTGCAGTGAGTCTGGACATGGGATGTATAGATTTCCTTGGCCCCGTGGGGAGCCAGGGAGACCTAACTTGAATTACCCAATGATGAATGCAGGTGAAGGAACTAGTCAGCAACCACGGCTTATACAAAGGCCAAATGGAGCAAGACCACCTCCACAAGGAGTGGAAGGAGTTCCACCTTTGCCAGACCCAAACGTGCATGTGGTAGAGGTGAAAAATTCAAGAGAGGTTGGCATGGAAGCAAATGGCATTAAGCGTGGCCGAGGGAAAGGTAAGGAGAAAGAAGGAGTTACATCACAACGTGACCATGGACGAGAAAAGAAGGCAAAGGAGACCAAGGAAGCTAAGAGGACTCGACGTCGTATCAACCTCCAAGACTTTCCTCTTGGACATGGAATGGCTCCATACAACCTGTTGGAAGACATGAGAGGTAAGGGTCCTGATATCTCATGGCCTCAATTTCTTGCATTATGTCCACAAGTTAGGAGGGATTTAACAAGGGCAGTTAGCACTAGGAGAAAGGTAAAAGAGAGTGTGCCTGTTGTGAAAATTGCACAAGCTGAAATGAATGAGGACATTACACCTGTGCTAGATTGTTACATAAAAGGGAGATTGGTTAGGAAAGGTCTAGTGGATGGGGGTGCACAAATTTGCATCATGACAGAGGGACTCATGCAAAAACTAGGCATGCACATCCATGAGACACCTGAAATTAAGGTCAAGATGGCAAACAATAGCAAGGCTAGGTGCGTAGGCATTTGTAAAAATGTTTTTGTGGAGGCCTTTGGAATTAAGAAGGCAGTGGATTTCTATGTCATGTCTACCAAAGGAAATGGTTACCCATTTATCCTAGGGAGACCATGGCTAATGAAAATGCGAGCTTTGCAGGATTGGGAGAGTGGAAAGCTAATTTGCAGGAATGACAATCATAAGAAGGTTGTCTTTGACATGAAGGAGCAACGCCAAGACGAGCTCCATGAAGAATCATCTCAAAGTGAGATGGAAGAAGGTTGGACCGATAACACTTCAGAAGAAGAAAGTAGCGGCAGCATTACTGAAGAGGAGTCTTCCATCGAAGTCATGGGGGTAAGGTTTAAGCCAACCAACCAAGAGACCTCTTGTCAAGGTTTGGAGGAGGTAGGTTCCCAAGAGAACCAAAAAGTGGAAGATGAAAGAATGCTAGAAGGTATGCTATCAACAACACTTACAAAGGATGAAAGAGAGGAGTTCAAATGTGTGCTAAGGAAATTTCCTAGGCTTTTTGCTAAAGACTACACCGATGTGCGTGGAGTAGATGCTGTTCAACACAAAATTGAGTTGAAGCCAGAGGCCACACCTAAGGCTCAGAAGCTACGAAGGCTAGGAGTCATCAAGGAGCAGGATTTACTCAAGGAGGTAAGAAAGCTTATAGCAGCAGGTTTCATTTATCCAGTGGAGAATTCAGAGTGGGTCTCTCCCATTGTTGTCACTCCTAAGAAAAACGGAAAGTGGAGGGTGTGTGTGGATTACCGTCCACTCAATGAGGCAACAAAAAGAGATCACTTTCCCCTCCCATTCCAGGATGAGATACTAAATGAGGTAGCTGGTCATGAGAAGTACACTGTGTGCGATGGTTACTCAGGTTACTTTCAAATAGGGATTGCATGGGAGGATCAATTGAAAACAATCTTTATCACTCCTTGGGGTTGTTATGCTTTTAGAGTCATGCCATTTGGTCTGACAAATGCTCCTGCAACATTCCAACTTTTCATGAACATGGTGTTTCAAGCATTCTTTGGAAAGTCAATTAGGGTGTTCATTGATGATTTCAGCATTTATAGCTCAAAATCATTGCATCTACAAAGGGTAGAAGAAGGTTTAAAGAAGCTCTACGACATGGGAGGTCAACTCAACCCCGACAAGTGCCATATAGGTGAGGATGAAGTGATCTTCCTCGGTCACAAGGTTTCCTATAAAGGCATTGAGGTGGATCCTTCAAAGGCAAAGGCTCTTATTGAGCTCCCATCAGCGAAGAGTCTTAAGGAGGTCATCTCTTTCATTCAGAAGGTGAAGTATATGTCACGCTTCATTCACTTAGCCTCGGAGTTGCTTCATCCTTTGCAAAAGTTGACACAACAAGTAGAATTTGCATGGTCTGATGAGCTTGAAGAGTATTTTTGTAACATTAAAGTCATTTTTTCAGAGCTACCAACACTCATGCCTCCTTGTTGGGAGTACACATTCTTTGTTAGCTCTAGTGTTGGAAGGGAAACAATTGGTGCTGTGTTGCTACAATAAGATCCCCACAGTACAAGGATGCGACCCATCTACTTTGCTAGTAGGATCATGAATGCTTTGGATAGAGACTACACAGAAGCAGAACTCATGATTCTTTCTCTCATGTTTGCGGTGAGAAAGTTTAGATCCTACCTGCTACCAAAACCTTTTGTAATTCTCACTGCAGAAAATTTGTTCCCTTGGGTGTCATCTCAAATGAATCTTAGTACTAGGATCTCAAAGTGGATTATGGAGTTGCAAGAGTTCCAATACTCTTTCAAGGTAGAAGATAGTGTGCGTGCACAATTGGCAGGGATTCTCACTTATAGGGTACATGAGAAGGAAATTAAGGTGCCTCAAGTAAAGACCCTACCATTGCCACCACCAAAAAGTATTCCCAATGCTTTTACCTTGTTCTTTGATGGAGCTTTTCGACGAGCCACAGGGAAAGTAGAGGGAGGGCTAGTGTTGCTCAACCCAAGTGGAGAGGTGGTCATGAAAGAGAAGGTCAATCTACCAGGTTCAACTAGCAACAATGAAGCAGAATACGACACACTACTTCATGGTTTGAATATGTGCATTGGCCAAGGGATAAAACGTCTCATGGTAAAGGGAGATGCATCTCTCATTGTTAAACAGATTTTAGGCATTTGGGCATGCAAGAATTAAAGCTTAAGGACAAAAGTTCATGCCATTCGTAAGATGTTTAATCAGTTTAAAGAAGTGCAACTATATCATATTCCGAGGAAACAAAATGAAGATGCCAATTTACTTGCACAACAAGCAGTTACATGTGTTGAGAGAGAAGTGCAGGTCATCATGGTGGCAGCAACTATCAAGCAACCGAGGTACCAGGGATTGGAGTCATTGGCTTCCATCATTGGCTACATTTTGGAGGGTGAGTTTCCACCAGACTTCACAAAATCTCAGAAGAGGAGACTCATGAAGAAGGCAAGCATGTATCTCTTCCTAGAAGGCTCCCTCTATCAAAGAGGGAAGGATAAAGTGTGCAGAAGAGTACCAACTATCGCGGAAATTCCAGCCATTCTAAAAGGTTTGCATGAAGAGGCATGTGGTGGTTATTTTTCCCAAGAATTAATTGTGAAGAAGATTTTGCTTGCGGGGTATGTTTGGCCAAGTCTGCATGTGGATGTCCAACATTGGTGTAAAAGTTGTCACAATTGTCAGGTAAATGGGAATAGAAGATTGATTTATGGTCCAAGGCAAATCGTGCTTGCAAATGGACCCTTTGAAAAGTGGGTCATTGATGCTATGGGTCCTCTGCCTAGGACAAAAAATGGTAAACTCTACATTCTAGTGGCTGTAGACTATATGACTAGGTGGGTGGAAGCACAAAGTGTGGCAAAGGTAAATGAGAGGACACTGAGCAAATTCGTCTACACTCACATTTGTTGTAGATTTGGCACACCTTTGGAGATTGTTTCTGATAATGGTCTAGGGTTTAGAAAGGGATTGCTCACAGAAGTCTGTGAAGAACTTCACATTCTACATCGTCACAGTACACCCTACTATCCCCAATCAAATGGTTTGGTAGAAAAAGCTAATGGTGTCATTGCAGGAATCATTAGAAAGATGGTGAAAAACAAGAAAAAGTTGTGGGATGACTTCTTGGATGGTGCCTTGTGGGCGTATCGAACCACATATAGGGAAGCCACGAAGTTCACACCATTTCAATTGGTCTATGGTCAAGAGGCTTTACAGCCAATTGAACTAAACGCCAAACTCTCTCTTCCACTTTATCATTTTCCTCTTTCACACACACTTCTCCACTCATCATCCCCACCTCTCTTACCACTCCTCTCTGCACCCGACTCACCTTCTCCTCAACCTTGAAGAATAAGAGAAACCATGGTGAACTCATACCTCCCACACACAATTCCATTCCAAAATTGACCACCTAGTCTCACTTTTCCTCCTCCAAATTACCCATATCTATCAAAAAAACCACAAAATTCAGCCTCTTGTCTTAAAAGACAGCATCATGGTGGTTGATTACTCAGCTTCAATTACCTTGTCTCTCAAGGAAGGTCAAGAGTGGAGAAAAAATGTACCGTCAACGCTAGTGGACCGTCAACAAGCGTCAAAATTGGCCCTACTCAAGAAACTTGGAGCATCAACCTTGTAAGAAATGCACCTTTTCTTACCTCTTAAGAGTTTTTCTTCCTTATTTGTATCCTACATGGATACTCCCATTGTAAATATCCAATTCCATTTGTAAATTAATACTAACTCTACTAACACTAACCCACTATGAAAAGTCCTATCACCTCCATTTCTCTCCTCTCTCTTTCCCCACCAACTTCTTGATAATTCCAAGCAAAAGAAATTAGATAAATTGCTGAAAATCTAACCCAACCATGGTTAGAGGAGTAACCCTAGCCTTCAAAATTGCTATAAAAGGAGGGTGTAGCTAGCACAAAAAGGGGGGAGAAGAAAGAGCACTATGCTATAGCTTGAGAAGCCAAGCTCAACCTCTTGAGAAGGAGCTCTTGAGTGGAATCTCATTTGGCATATGTATGTGTTGTATTAGGGGTGATTAGCAAGGGAACTCTATGCCATTGTAAGAGAGAGTGATCATTAAATTGAGAGTAGGAAATCTATCATTTCTCCTACTAGAGTAAGCCCAACATTTGCTGAATCAAGGAGGGTGAATTTGGACTAACCATGGATACCTTGTCTCCCTTGCAACGTGAAGTCATGGACAATAATGATGTGTAAGTGTCTTGGTGTTTTATTTAAGTTCTTGATAGCTTGTCTCCGGGTATTGTTATCAATTTAGCCTTAAATCCCACATGCTGTAAGAGGGCGACAGGGTGGAGAGGACTCCCCTGGCCTTAAGACAGTGATTGGGGTGGTTTTTTTCTTGTGATGTGTTGTGGTGTAATTTACTCAGGCTATGTTGAACAAATACTAATCTTACTTTGATTGGTCATGATAGATTTGTAAGAAGGCATTAGTGCAACAAGCACCCCCTTCCCCCTTCTCTCTCTTTCTTACATATATATATTTATGTTTGCTTGGTCATTAACGATACACTTCAAAGCAGCCCGAGCACCATCTCTCTCTCTCTCTCTCTCTCTCTCTCTCTCTCTCTCTCTCTCTCTCTCTCTCTCTCTCGTGTTTTAGTGTATGAGAGTGTTCCATTGGTGTTAGGGTTAGTGTAAATTCCTTGCTTGTTTGTGGGTTGCTCTAACGATTCTCCTCTTTTGCGTCCTAGTTCGCTCTTAAACTAGGTGGTGCCCCTTGTGTAGTTGGGATTTGGCTGGGGGTTTGTTGTTTTGGTTTGTGTTGTGTTGTGCCCCAGCCCCATTGAACTGATCACATATTTGATTCACCGTTGTATTTGCTTTCTCATGTTTGAGTAGATTGAGGTTTATTCCCTTCAGGCTTCACTACTACGCTTGTGTGTGATATTGATTATAACACTAATGTTTGGTTTGAATAATACTTGAAAGAGGAGATAGCATACTGATCTATGTTTATTGGTATTGCAGGCATCCAATAAGTATGTCTTCCATCGGGAATGTGAGCGGTGATGTTGGTGTCTCAAGCCTGGCTTCCTTGAGGAGACCTCCTACCTCGATGCCAGGTCCTGCTTCGCAGGGCACCACTTCGCAGGGCAAGCGAAAGGCAGGTGGAAAAAGTGCAGGACCCGAGTGGAATTTTGCCACAAATTTAAATAAGTATCAAGATTGGAAATGTAACTTTTGTGGAGAAGAGAAATCTGGAGGAGCACCAAGAATAAGGGATCATTTCGTAGGTGGCAATACCAGAATCCAAGGAGGAAAGTGCAAGGGCTTAGGTGCAGAAGAAGCAGCTATGCGCTTAAAAGCTTTAATTGGTAAGCTAATTTCCATGATCAAAAGATCAAAACTCTCTACTTTTGACCATCACACCCCGGTATCGATAAGATCAAACCAGTATGAGGGATCATTGGGTGTAACGCCCACCAATGGAAGCACTCAAAGCAGGGAACCAACTTCTCATATCGATGGAACTACACCTCCAAACCATGGATCTCTTGACTTTCAGGTAGGATCGTCAAAAAGTAGACAGGCTAGCTTACAGACGAGCTTCAAAACGCTTGCCTTAGAAGAAGCACAACTTGCTCTAGCTAAAGACGTCTATTTCACTGGGGGATCATTGGCCATTGTCATCCGTGATGCATGGAAGTTAGCTTGGAAACGCATTGGGGAGTATGGTGCTGGATTTACCCCTCCAACATATCACCATATGAGAAACCAACAGTTGGATAAATGTTACACAAGCACACAACACGGTTTTCAATGGGTAATATTAAATACAACAGAACAATCTGGATACACCATAGTTAGTGATGGTTGATCCAACGTTCAAAGGCGGCCATTGATCAACATCAAGCTTGTATGTCCTCGTGGTGAATGTTTTATCAGAGCTGTGGATAGCTCTAGTCAAATAAAGTCTGGCAGTTTTATAGCTGAAATCATTGGCGACGCAGTTGAGGAACTTGGAAAAGAAAATGTTGTCCAAGTAATAATGGACAATGCCAAAAATTGCAGGGTTGCAGGTAGGATACTTGAAGGTTGCTTCCCTCACCTATATAGTGCTGGTTGCAGTACACACAGCTTGAACTTGGTAGTGCAATGACGATCATAATCAACAATTGTCTAATTTTCTTTTTGAACTCTATCATTAAAGTAGCAGAAGGATCCATTTTGCCTGCAATGGTACTATTGCAAACAACACATTGTGAAATATAACTATGTGCCACTGCATTTGGATCTTTTCTACGTGAAAGAAAAAGTGCAGTATAGACCATAGATCTCGTATGCTTTTGCAGTGACACACCTAATCGCAATTGCAACCATGTGCCAATGCCTCACTGTACAACAACTTACAAACAGATGCTCCTGTCATTCTAGTAGCAACACACCTAGTCACAATTGCAACCATGTGTCGAAGCATGAATGAGTGGGAGCAACATAAAACATAGTCACCCTACGCTTTTGCAATGACACACCTAGCCGCAATTGCAACCATGTGCTAGTGCATCCACGCACGGTGACTTCTTTCAAACATATGCTCCTGTCATTCTAGCAGCAACACACCTAGTCACAATTGCAACCATGTGCCGAAGCATGAATGACTGGGAGAAACATAAGACATAGTCACCCTACGCTTTTGCAATGACAAACCTAGTTGCAATTAAAACCATGTGCCAGTGCATCCATGCACGGTGAATTCTTTCAAACAGATGCTCCTGTCATTCTAGCAGCAACACACCTAGTCGCAATTGCAACCATGTGCCGAAGCATGAATGACTGGGAGCAACATAAAACATAGTCACCCTACGCTTTTGCAATGACACACCTAGTGGCAATTGCAACCATGTGCCAGTGCATTCACCCACGGTGACTTCTTTCAAACGGATGCTCCTGTCATTCTAGCAGCAACACACCTAGTCACAATTGCAACCATGTGCCGAAGCATGAATGACTGGGAGCAACATAAAACATAGTCATCCTACGCTTTTGCAATGACACACCTAGTCGCAATTGCAACCATGTGCCAGTGCATCCACGCACGATGTCTTCTTTCAAGATTCAAGCATATGAAGCATTATGAAATTATTTGAGCACACATTCATGCATTAGATGCTACCGTCAATCTAGCAGCAACACACCTAGTCGCAATTGCAACCATGTGCCGAAGCATGAATGACGGGAAGCAACATAAAGCATAGTCATCTTGCATTTTTGCAATGACACACCTAGCCGCAATTGCAACCATGTGCCAGTGCATCCACGCACGGTGACTTCTTTCAAACAGATGCTCGTGTCATTCTAGCAGCAACACACCTAGTCGCAATTGCAACCATGTGCCGAAGCATGAATGACTGGGAGCAACATAAAACATAATCACCCTATGCTTTTGCAATGACACACCTAGCCGCAATTGCAACCATGTGCCAGTGCATTCATGCATGGTTACTTCTTTCAAACAAATGCTCCTATCATTCTAGCAGTAACACACCTAGTCGCAATTGCAACCATGTGCCGAAGCATGAATGACTGGGAGCAATATAAAACATAATCATCGTACGCTTTTGCAATGACACACCTAGCCGCAATTGCAACCATGTGCCAGTGCATCCACGTACGATGATTTGATAAAAGAAATTTTATACCTTTAAGTTTTAACGCAAAAAACTCAAAAAAACATCAATAAAATAAGGAAGGGTTTAAAAAATTACTTCTACACTACTTTGAGAATGTGGAAAGCTGCCAAAAAGTTTGGTGAATACTTTTCAATGTACCTCTTTTGTGAAAAAGACAAGCACCAGCGTCGCCTTTATATAGCCACGGCGGGCCCGGCGGGGAAGTTTCTTTACCCGGCGGGCCCGGCGAGCAAACTAATTAGCCCGGCGGGCTACGAACCGGTCTCCAGGTCTCCCTGGAGGTCAAAAAAGATGAATGTCAATTAATATAATATTTTTTATTTTGCATTTCAATTGTTATTAACCTAAAATTATAGTGTGATCATGTCATTTTGAAATCCCTGACTGAACTAGGTGAGAGTACCCTGGGTGTCATTGTGGAAGGGTTGATGCATCCACATCAAAGTGATATTTCAAGTTTGAATTTGGTAAGCTGGCCTATTAGGAAGCTCACATTTGAGAATGGTGAGCCCTTGATCAAAGACACTGGATCCTCTTCTGCCATTAAGGGTATTTAATATTTCCTCATGGAAGAAACGGGAGATTCCCTTGACAGCTTATATGCTTCCAGTGATGACTATGAGGATGATGACATAGAGAACAACACTGAAACTAGTTTTGAAAAAGGTACCACCAGTACAAAACTAGGTCTTCTTCTTCGTACTCAAAATGATAGAGAGCAGGATGCCATTGCCGGTGACTATGATATAAGAGATGGGATATGTAAGAAAAGGAGTTATGTACATAGAGTTAGGCCTAGAAAAAAAAAGGTAATGCTCATGCTTTCAACAAACAATGTGATGCTGCAAACATTCACAAAGTTGCAACAATTGATTGTTGTGAGATGCGATGCTGCCAGATTCAAAACAGATCCAAAATCATGCAAGCGAGGGCAGACTTTTGGGGACAAAGCTACACTAGTCAATGCACATTTGTATTGGATTGTATGAGCATGGCTCATAGAAAAGATCAAGAAGAGGAATTCTTTGAGTTTACCTTTGATGGAAATAAGGTATGTAGTAAAGCATCGTATGTAATGCATGGAATAGGAAAGTCAACATTTTACAGGCTGCGTAAAAAATTCTTGGATGGAGCATGCAATGGCAATCATGGAAACACTAGAATAATAAGGAAGACCTTGACACATGTTGAGATGGAAAAAGCACTCATAAAAGGTTTCATAGATAATAATGCAAATCAAATGCCACATAAGTCAAGGAAAACCATGCATGGCACTCGGAAAACTCAATGTGTTCTACCAACGATGTACAAACAAGTGTACATTTTGCGGGAAGTAAATGACACACTTGTCACAATGGAATACAAAATGTTGTCACAGCCACCATTCTCAAGGTTGTGGAACATAGTCTTCAAGACATTCACTTTATCAAAATCAAACACATTCTCTAAATGTGACATTTGCACATCCATAAAGGTCAAGTTGGAGTCTACCAAAAATGAGGTGGAGCATGCTAGATACATGGCACAGAGGGGAGCACACATGTTGCAACAAATGAGCTATAGAAATTTGTACTATGCTTGGAGGAGCTCTTCAGAATTGAATCCAACCAAGTTCTTATGCATTATACATGACAAGATGGACAAGAGTAATACTGCTATACAAGGATTGTTGGAACAAGTATTAGAGAGAGAACATCAATGATCCTCAACGTTGGGAAGACACTAGCTGCATCATTTGGGCATGGAAGCCCAAGGGTGGACGAATTCCTGAAAAAATCAAGATTCTAAAGGCAATAATCCTCAAGGCCAAAGAGAGTTAGTTGAAACTTGATGAACATGAGGCACCATCAAATGTCAATGAAAATGAAGAGGAATGATCGCTTAGCATTCTCCTTTCAACTTTGTAATCTTCTAGCAATGGTTCCAATTAGTCCACCCATAGCTATGGTCATTATCAACATTGATAATGGCATCCCACCTTTGTAATCTTCAAGAAATCTTATTCAATATGAATGGTGTTTTTTTTCATATTAGTCACCCAAGTTTTTCTTGCAACTTACATTTTAATTGTTTTATAAAATGAAGCATGTGTGGGAAGACAATTTTGGGTGCACGAGCATGTGTGTGTGTGTGTGTGCACGTGTGCATGAGTGTGTGTGTGTGTATTTGTAAACTAACATGTGAAAAAACACTCTAGTATATAGTATGGTTGTTGAAAATGGACCATATTGGATCTTGCAGACTCATAAGCATCCACTAAACATTGTATCTCAGTTTTCATATGTGCAACAACCTAGTACACAACCTTACCTCAAGTCCATGAGACACAAAGAATCGTCCCAAATGTGTGAATTTTCCCCTATTTTCCTAAATAGGTGTTGTTTGGGATGCCCATTTGATCTCTAGTTGTAGTCTTTAGAGGAAGGTGAATTTGGATTTGCAATGTTTTGTGAAACTGCATCTACCTTTGGGGTCACCGTCCTAAAATACATATAGCACATGCATTCAAGAGGTACGTACAAAGCCCCTCTATACACATACTTCACCATGAATAAAGTGACCCCTTCCTCTTCATAAACGTGTCAACATTTTTTCAAATCTCCATTGTTAAACCCCTCTTGTACATGTAATCCCTTAACTCTTAAGAGATTTGAAAAACCCCTCTCAAAAACAATCGAGGGGGGGAATGTTTTAAATGTTTGGGATGCCCATTTGATCTCTAGTTGTAGTCTCCAGGCTCTCAAAATTATCTTCATGCTCTAGATTGCATGGAAGAAGGGAGCAATAGAAGAAATCATTAATATCATGTGGGAACTAAGGTCTCTCACAAGTTTGCATCCCCTTGGGGATCTAAGGTCTCTCTTAGATGCATGAGGTTTATAGATTAATTGGCAAGGTAAGGAAGGCGAAGAGCTTGACATTGATACCACACAATCCTTGAAAATATATCATAAGCTATAAAACACACATAACAACTCTTTGTCATGTGCTCTATTATATTGATTTTAAAAATTCATATTTTCTAGAAGTTAAATCTCTCTTTTTGGGCTTTCTTTCTTGCAACAATGAGGATTCATACCTATATTGTGCGAAAACTTTTCTACAAGAAAAGCTTGTCTCATACATGGGGAAGTTTCTTACCTTTGGAACCTTTTATCTTTTTCCTTAATTTCTCCAAGCAAAGTATGGTAGCATTTTGGCTACCTCCTATTTCTAGAAAAGAGGATAGCGCTTATCCCAACCCTCTCTCTCTCTCTTTTTTTTGTGGAAATTCTTTTTGTTTTTATACAATATCTTACATGGTGGGGCTTACAGTTGGTCTAAGACCCTATCATACATATGATTGTTGGTCTTGCCAATGGTAGCTACATCTTCTATAATCTTACACTTGAGAGAATCCTAGGGGATTGATCTCTTATAAACAATAAATTTGTCTAAGCTGGCTGAGTTCCTTATAGACAATACGAAATGCAACAACATGCTCTGAATGCATCTAGAGAAAACTAAAGAGGGATATTGTCAGCAATAAATTGATAGCCAAATGTGAACCTATGCTTTGTGATCCTGATGTTTCACACCTGCATCCATTTCCAACATTGATGAACACTAGGGAACTCCCAAAAGATGTCCTTAAGGGTTTCCTTTTTCTTTCATCTTGCACACAATCCCTTTGATGTGTTTTTCCTGGCAAGCAAGTCCTCAATGGGAAGGGCCCCTATTATCACTCTCCAAATGAATACTTGATGTTTAAGTGCACATGTGAGAGTCCATATCTATTATAGGTTTGAAAACCACCAATTCTAACCATTTTGGAATCCCCACTTTCTATTTCATTTAGTAGCAATGGTAGTGGTATGAAGAAGCATCAAGTAGAATTAATTTGTAGGCGCACTCCACCAAAGTTTTTGAAAAAGAGGTAGCTTTCAGTCATGACCTCCAACGTCCACATTGGTGTTACATGCTCTCTGTCTCTATCTTTCTCTCTCTTCCTCTCTCTCTCTCTCTCTCTCTCTCTCTCTCTCTCTCTCTCTCTCTCTCTCTCTCTCTCTCTCTCTCACACACACACACACACACACACACACACACACACACCTTGTGTGTTTTGAATTGTGATTTGTAGATAGGTAGCTCTTTATAGCCTTCACCTATAAGCTTAATTTTCTGTAACTCTGAGATGAAGCCCATATCACAATTGGAGATGTTTTTATGGTCAAATGCAATGTGTATGTATGTAGAATGGTGAGAACCTTAAGCACTCTTAAAAGTGGGTCATTTGGCAATTTTTTTTGTGATGAAAAATATTTTTGATGAGTCATGAAGAGGAGCTATGGAAGTTTAAGGAACACATAAGGATGGCTACCCCTCAAGCTACTTACCACTACTCATCATTGATTAAGAGAATATCTGCATGTACAGGATGAAATTGATAACTATAGTGGATCACACAAAAAACAAAGACCTTTTTTGGGTGAACAAGCAAGAGAGAGAGAGAGAGAGAGAGAGAGAGCGAGAGCTGGGTATGTGGGAAATGGAAGACAGTCGTGTATGTAGAGGGGGGAAGTAGCAACAAACATGAAAGCGGTAAGAGGGAGAAAACATGTAGTTCTACCTTGGGTCCATCGGTCTAGTTTTTTGAAGAGCCCAATCTCTAAATCTAACATGGGTAGGGATATGATGGATGTTGGGATCATCGGATGCATACCGTAGTGAAGAGAATCTTATTTTGGCTACAAAATAGCATGCAAAAAAACACATGTTGGTGCATCTAAATAGACCTCCTGACACTCCATCTGAGGAAAGCTTTCTAGGACTGCCTCATTATGCCCCTACTTTGCAAACCCTACGAGTAATGCATTCCATGATGTTGTATCATGTATAGGGTCTAGGAAGGCCTACCCTTTGTATACAATTAAAGGGAATCACAGCATTGGGCGTTCCCTTCACATATGGTATCTGGCATATCTTGCAATAAGCACTCCATGAAAGTAATGCACTCCATGAGGCCGATCAGCATGAGCTAGCAATAACCACATTGGGCATATCCTCCAATAAGCACTCCATAAGACATATCAACACGAACTTACTGTACATGATGAGAAAAGATATCTAATCTCCTTGCTTTGGATTTTTACTAAATCGTGGTCACACATATCCTTTAATAAGTGGCTACACGTATGAAATCAAGGTAAAATTAACCGTAGGAAAGGTGGTTAGAAAAATATTGATGCCAATTCCAAGCTACAAGGGCTGTAGAATAAACAACGTCGTGTTGGGCTAGCTTCTAATGATGATTATCATCGACAGGCAGAGCAGCACACCAACGTAAAAAAGCTGGCTACAGAAATCGAATCCAAGAAGATCAAGCAACACATGAATATCCGCTCATCGACACAACGTCTGAGCATGTGGGCCACCGTAAAAAGGCTCGTCGGATCATTGAACGAGAGATTTGATGCCGGAAGGCCCAATCAGAATCTCAGCTACTTAGCGTGCATATAGCGCCTTATAAGCTATAAGCTGGGCCAATTGTATCGCATAGGGTTTTGATTTTTAATGTGGCCTTCATGTGCTGCTGACAAATCAATCATGAATAACAAGCTTACTTTAGCAATCAGCTCATATCATCTCTAGCTACTATTGTCCGTTGTTAAGACATTAATTTGTATCCATGCATGATCATTTAAAGTGGCATCTCATGAATTAAAATACCACTCCTCATGAATGAATGCAAGTGGTATACTAACTTCTTTTTGAGGTTCACCTGAGGAGATCTACACATCCACCAAAGCGTATGAACTCTTTGACACTAGATTTTGACTACTCACACACATACTATGTAGTGCTTTGGTTAACCATGTCTCCTCGCTCTTACAAAATGATGACCAAATGCTTGAGAAAGTTTTCATGGCTGTTTGGTTTAGATTTGAATTTGTGACGTATTAATTGCTATTGTTCTCTCTAAACATGCAGCACTTGTGGATTTTTTTAACTCTACAAGAGGTGAGTTATATGTAGCATTACTTATTTGGCTTCTCTCGATATGGTTCCTCTTATCTTGTAGTGCATATTCCGTTCACTTCTTGAAAGAACTTTATGATTTACAAATTTGACTTCCCTCGTGTCTTGTGGTTCATAGAGACTACTCTAAAAGGCGAACTTTGTCAATCTCTAGTCTTTTTTACCGAACGAACAAGCAAAATGTTTTTTCACCCAAATTTGGTTTTTGCACCCACCATGGGATGGATCCCCTTGTTTTTATGCCTAATGAGGGATTACACCCAGCTTGGGAGTTTTATACGCAATCCATGGATACTCACCCTTGGTGTTCATAGGCCAGGCGACAACCTACCTTCAATGAGAACTCTGACCATTTGCACTACAAGAATCTCCCTTTTAGGACCTACTTTCCTCAAGAACACTCTTCATGAAGCTTGTATCATTCTCTTTGACTAGGTATATTCTGATATTTAGTTGTGGAGATATCAAATATGACATCGGTTCATGGATCTTAAACAAGATAGTCTTGGTTCTTGATTTCTTTGGTCTATCATGTCTAAATGAATTATTTCCAACAAACATTAACTATGGTCTCATTACAGAAGATTCAAATCAATATAGAATTATGCAACGTACTTGTTATCAACAGAGCTCGTGTAGAACAGAGCGAGAGGAGACATTCATAGTATACAAGAGATTGAAACTTGATTTCGTCCTTAATCATGATTACAAGAATTAATACTTGATTAATAGAACTTGGTTACAAAACTCGCATTACAATGCTAGAGTACAAGGAAAGATTTGATTACATGAACTAGATTGGAACACAAGAAAAGAATTGGAAGAGGGCTTACCTTGTAGGCCTGGGGGATTCACTGTGTTTTTTCGTACGGCACCACGTGAGTGTACAATAGGGAGGTTTTTGGATTTTGTACATAAGCGTATACAATAGGGGTAGCCCCTCATTATTTCATACTCATACCGTACACATACGGTAGGGGGCGGAGGGGCGGGGAGGGTGGTTACATTGGGGCTACATTCTGTTAGGAAATAAGACGTAGCTAAATAGATAATTGAGTAGATTACTTAATGGAGAGATACAGATTTATATACACGAGATTATAGAGTAGAGAGAGAGAGAGAGTACACACAATATACGTGGTTCACCCAATGTGGGCTACGTCCACGGGAAAGCAGCCACTCAATGGCTTTAGTACTTCAAAACAAGAAGTAGTTTACAAAGAGATTATACCCTTAATGGATCTCCCGCCTTGCTTCACTCTCACCACCTCACACTCACCTTGTTGCATCAACTTCACACTATGAAATGTGTGTAGAAATGGCCTCCTTTTATAGGCCAAAAGGGCTGCCCTATCTTATGAGAGACAGCCGTGTGTAGCCGCCCTTATGCGAATAAGTCCAAATCGGACCATCCAATCCGTCCATGTGTGGCCGCCCTTGAGAAGACAAGTCCGCTTTTGAATTCGGCCACCGGCCATTGAATTCGGCCACCGGCCACCGGCCATTGACTTCCGACCACCGGCCACCGGTCATTGACTTCCGACCACCGGCCATCGGCCATTGACTACCGGCCACCGGCCAATCGACCGATTGTTTTCCGACCACTTTCCGGCCGCCGTCCGGCCATAATATTCCGGCGAAAAAAAAGTCTCGGGGGCCTTTAAAGTTGCCCCTGATTCTTGTCCGTGAAAATTTTGGTTTCCGGTGAGTGATATTCCTTCACGCACGATGGCTTCTCCTCATAATGGGGGCCTTACAAATGTGCGCTTTTACCATAGAAAATTACAAGGGTAAATCAGGCTCCATACTTAACAATCTCCCACTTGGAGACTGATCTCCAAACCAAACCTGTGACTACTTTCCATTCTGGCTTCTTATCCTTGAATGCCGATTGAAGATGAGCAAAAGCTCACTTCTCCTTGTTGACCACCTTTGTAAACATGTCTGCAGGATTTTCACTTGTATGCACCTTTCCTAGCTTTAGTTGGCCCTCTTCCAAAAGAGTGCGTATGAAGTGATATCTCACCTCAATGTGCTTTGTCCTTGAATGAAAGGCTAAATTCTTCGCAAGATGGATAGCGCTTTGGCTATCACTGTACAAGACACAATTGTCTTGTTTGAATCCAAGCTCTTCTAAGAATCTGTGAAGCCACAAAATTTCTTTGCTTGCCTCCGTATTGCTACATACTCTGCTTCCGTGGTAGAAAGTGAAACCACTTTCTGCAGCTTTGAAGCCCAGCTTATTGTTGTGCCTCCAACCGTGAACACATAGCCAGTAGTGCTCCTTCGAGTATCTTTGTCACCTGCCATATCTGCATCAGCATACCCTTCTAGAAAAATATCAGTTCCTCCAAAATACAAAGCATTTGTTGTTGTCCCTTTTAGATACCTAAGTATCCACTTCACAGCTTGCCAATGCTCTTTACCTGGGTTATCCATGAACCTACTCACAACTCCCACTGCATGTGCAATGTCTGGCCTTGTCCAAACCATAGCATACATTAGAGAACCTACCGCTGCAGCATATGGAACTTTAGACATATAGGCTATCTCCTCTTGTGTCTTTGGACACATATCCTTCGTTAGTTTAAAATGACCAGCCAAAGGTGTAGAAACTGGTTTTGCATTTTGCATTGCAAACCTTTCTAGTACCTTCTTGATGTAATCTTCTTGAGATAGCTTTATTGTCTTCTTCGTCCTGTCCCTTGATATTTTCATACCAAGTATCCTCTTTGCAGCACCTAAATCTTTGCAGCACCTAAATCTTTCATTGAAAAAGATTTGGACAGCTCCTCTTTTAGGTCTTTGATGTCCTGCATGTTAGCACTTGCAATCAACATGTCATCAACATACAACATTAGGATGATGAATTTCCCATCTCCCAAATTCTCCGTGTAGACGCAGTGATCCGAGTTGCATCTTGTGAATCCATGATCCAACATCCATCGATCAAACTTCAAGTACCATTGTCTTGATGCTTGCTTTAAACCATACAAGCTCTTCTTTAATCTGCAAACCATTTTCTCCTTACCTTTTACTTCATACCCCTTTGGTTGAAGCATGTAGATTTCCTCCTCTAAGTCACCGTGAGGGAATGCCATATTTACATCCATTTGCTCGAGATTTAGATCATGAGCAGCCACAAGGCTTAAGACAAGCCTAATTGAGTTCCTTTTTACAACAAGAGAAAATATTTCATTGAAGTCAATACCTTTCTTTTGAGAAAAACCTTTTACCACAAGCCTAGACTTGTAGCTTTTCTTCCTACCTTCTTCTTCCTTTAGCTTGTACACCCATTTGTTTTGAAGTGCCCGCTTACCTTTAGGCAACTCAACCAACTCCCATGTTTGGTTGGGATGTAGTGAGTCCATCTCCACTTGCATGCTCTTCATCCATTATTCTTTGGATTCATGTTGCATAGCTTCTTCATATGATTCTGGCTCTCCAGAATCTGAGATCAAGAGATGGTTGAAGGAAGGAACAAACATTTCTGGAGGTCTACTTGCTCTTGTAGATCTTCGGGGAATAGGTTGAGGCTCCTCATTTGGTTGACGTTGTTGCACATTGTCACCGTTTGCAGTCCTTGAGTCTTCACCGTCCTCAAGCTCCATGTACTCATCACCTGTTTCTTTTGTTTGTTTAATTTCCAAGTAATCTTTGTACATATTTTTTTCGTTAAAAATTACATCCCTACTCCTTAAGATTTTACCATCTTCAGGATTCCATAGGCGATACCCAAAGTCTCCTTCTCCATAGCCAATGAAGAAACACTTTTTGGACTTTGCATCTAACTTTGATCTTAGGCTTCTATCTATGTGCATGAAAGCCTCACACCCAAACACTTTGAGAAATGCATAATTCAGCGGTTTACCTGTCCATGCCTCTTCTGGAACTCCCCCATCCAATGCCGTTGAGTGTGACCGATTGATTAAGTACACAGACGTACTTACAGCTTCCGCCCAAAGCTCAAGCGGCAGGCCTGCATGTAGCCGCATGCTTTGTGCTCGTTCCATGATTGTCCTGTTCATCCTTTCCGAAATCCCATTTTGTTGAGGTGTCCTTGGGATTGTCCTTTGCCTCCGAATGCTATTGCTAGCCCAAAAGCTTTCAAAAGCTTGGCTGCAATATTCGCCTCCATTGTCGGATCTGAGGCATTTAACCTTGGTACCTGTTTCATTCTCCACAAAGGCTTTCCACCTTTGAAATATGGAAAATACATCGGATTTATTCTTCATGACATAAACCCATGTTTTTCTAGTCGCGTCGTCTATGAATGTTACATAGTACAATGAGCCACCAAGTGATGGTGTACTTGCAGGACCCCAAACATCAGAATGAACCAACTCAAGTTTTTTATTTTTTCTTTCATTTCCTGATTTTTGAAATTTTACCCTCTTTTGTTTACCATAAACACAATCTTCACAGAAGTCTAAGTCCACTTTTTTCAAACCTGGTAGAAGCTTCTTTGTTTGAAGGATTTGCATTCCTTTGGCACTCATATGCCCAAGTTGGTAGTGCCACACCGCACTGTCAACTTTTGTAGTTGCTGCACAAGCTGAAGGTTGCGTGCTAACAGTACACAAGTAAAGTGTACCGACTTTTTCACCCTTGGCAAGCACCAAAGATCCCTTTGAGATCTTCCACCGTTTGTTTCCGAATGCAATGTTGTGACCTTCATCGTACAATTGTCCTGTAGAGATCAAATTTTTGCGAAGAGAAGGAACATGCCTAACATCTTTAAGCTTCCATTCATTTCCGTTAGCAGTTTTGACAGAAACTGTACCTTTGCCGACAATCTCACAAGCTTCATCATCTCCCAAGTATACATACCCAAAATTACCTTTGGTGTAGTCTTGGAAATGTTGCTTGTGTGGTGTCGCATGGAATGAAGCCCCGGAATCTACTATCCAGGAATTAGACACATTGTCTAATGAGAGAATTAGAGCATCTTGCTCTACTTTACCTGCCACATTGGCCTCCGATGTTGGCTTGTTTTCTTGAGACTCTGTCTCCTTCTTCTTCTTGGACCAGCAATCCTTCTTGACGTAGCCCTTCTTGCCGCAGTTCCAACATTCAAGAACTGACTTTGTGTGTGACTTGCTCCGCCTTGAGCGATCACGACCCTTTTGGTTTTTGAACCTCTCCTTAAGCCTTCCTCTTGTTTCCACTGATAGTGCAGCACTTGATGATTCTCCTGTGCTTCTCCTTCGCATTTCCTTGCTTAGGAGAACACCCACAACATCATCAAACTTAAGAGTATTTGTGCCAGAGATAGAATTACTTACAGCCATCACAAGGCTGTCCCAACTATCCGGTAGAGATGATAGTATAAGGAGAGCTCGCACTTCGTCATCGAAATTGATTTTCACTGATCGAAGTTGACTTATGTTTGTGTTAAATTCATTTAGGTGTTCTGCAACTGAACCATTCTCTGCCATCTTTAGATTGAACAAGCGCTTCATAAGAAATACCTTATTGGATGCCGATGGTTTCTTATAGAAGTCGTCAAGTGACTTCATCAAGTCCTCCGTGGTCTTCATTTCCGAAACATTGAAGGCCACCGTTGACGCCAAGCTTAACCGGATTGTTCCCAGTGCCTTTCGATCAAGGGCAATCCATGCTTCATCTACCATTGTTGCGGGCTTCTTCGCAAGACCGCCTAGTGGCAAATAGAGGTCCTTCTGGTAGAGATAATCTTCAATCTGCATCTTCCAATGTTGGTAGTTTTTGCCGTTGAACTTCTCAATCTTGAGCTTCCCTTCCTCCGCCATAACTCCCACTCAATTCAAGGAATCCTTTCCTTGAGATAATTTAGCTATGAGCAAACCTTGCTCTAATACCAGTTGTTAGGAAACAAGACGTAGCTAAATAGATAATTGAGTAGATTACTTAATGGAGAGAAACAGATTTATATAGACGAGATTATAGAGTAGAGAGAGAGAGAGTACACACGATATACGTGGTTCACCCAATGTGGGCTACGTCCACGGGAAAGCAGCCACTCAATGGCTTTAGTACTTCAAAACAAGAAGTAGTTTACAAAGAGATTATACCCTTAATGGAGCTACCGCCTTGCTTCACTCTCACTACCTCACACTCACCTTGTTGCATCAACTTCACACTATGAAATGTGTGTAGAAATGGCCTCCTTTTATAGGCCAAAAGGGCTGCCCTCTCTTATGAGAGACAGCCATGTGTAGCCGCCCTTGTGTGAATAAGTCCAAATCGGACCCTCCAATCCGCCCATGTGTGGCCGCCCTTGAGAAGACAAGTCCGCTTTTGAATTCGGCCACCGGCCACCGGCCATTGACTTCCGACCACCGGCCATCGGTCATTGGCTACCGGCCACCGGCCAACCGACCGGTTGTTTTCCGACCACTTTTCGGCCGCCGTCCGGCCATAATATTCCGGCGAAAAAAGAATATTCTGGCAAAAAAAAGTCTCGGAGGCCTTTAAAGTTGCCCCTGATTCTTGTCCGTGAAAATTTTGGTTTCCGGTGAGTGATATTCCTTCACGCACGATGGCTTCTCCTCATAATGGGGGCCTTACAAATGTGCGCTTTTACCACAGAAAATTACAAGGGTAAATCAGGCTCCATACTTAACACATTCAACTACCTGAGCCACCTTAAATACATTAGTAAGCCTCTCTCTCTCTCTCTCACAGCATTGATGAATACTTTCATGGCATGGTGAAAGTAAGGGCAAACTTGAAATTTTCTCCTTTTTTAGTCAAAATTAGAAGCCTTTGTTGATAATTACACTAAAACTTATGTAAATTTGATCGTTTTCTTAAAGCCAAGTTCAAACTCCTCTAATTTGTCAAAATTCCCAAAATACCCTTCAAAATTTTAAAATTCCCAAAGTACCCATGTATCTTTTTTGGTCGGATTGATCAAGCTTTTCTAATTTTTATTCCTTTTTGACAATTGAGATGCATTTTTTAGTGGTTAGCATGTAATTTGTCACATATTACCTCACAAAATAGACGATTATGTCCACAAAGATAACACATAAGTGTAGTCATCATCAACAAAATGTCAATCATTGAAGAACAAGAATACATCCTAATTCCTCTCTTCCTGCCACACATTGGAGACAGAGAGAGAGAGAGAGAGAGAGAGAGAAGAAGAAGAATAAGAAGAAGAAGAAGAGAGTTTTAACGTCGTAGGAAACTATCCCACGATACCTTAAAGATCTAGCCGACAAGAAGAGTTGAACTCAAGACCACTTATGTGAGAGAGAGAGAGAGAGAGAGAGAGAGAGAGAGAATGTTAAAGATGGCATTTATTATGCTCGTTCAAATGTAGAAATGACACATCGTGAGAACATAGATTTTCACTCTATATTTGTTTCACCGCCTTTGATGGCAACATGATGGTGTTCAAGCATCATCTACCTGCACTATTTGAACATAGGGGATGCACGAGATCAATATTTTCTATCACCACCATTTGAATATGTGGGCAGCACAAGATTATTCCAAGCATATCTCAAGTGCAAGATGTGAGCATAGAGAAGGTCGAAGTCACATCTAGCCCTCTTCTTTCATTGCATCGTGTGAATCCAGCCTACGTCTAGAAATCTTCATGTAAATTTGACTCAACAAAAAAAAATTCCAACTTTTGAGCATTTACCAGGCTTTGTACGAGTAGAGAGCATTATTTACAAACACACACACACACATAGTGTCGCATACTTCTATTGGGCGGTTAGCGAAGTGGGCACTAGAGACAACACAACTTCACACATAGCCTGGACAAGCACTTGCAAAGAGACATGCTCGCAAGAACTTGCAACAGGTGAGAGAGAGAGAGAGAGAGCACATTGGGAAATACATATATGCAGCTTGAAGAATTGAGGTTAGTATGTATGAGTTGGCATCAACGACAGACATAGAAGAGGTTTTCAAGGTTTCTCTTAGTCCTCACTCTCTCCCCCAGCGAGTCGCAGACGAGCTTCCAAACTCCATAGCCAATCCTGCAAGGCATCTCTCCCCTCCTTCAAAGCCTCCGATCTAACAAGGTACTGTGATTTACATCCTTTTTCGTGCATGCTTCCAATCTATCATTTTTCCACCTAAGGGCCTGGTGCTTCAACATGATCTACTTCGGCAAGCTCTGCCATTTCGATATTTAAAGTTAATAGTTTCTATCAGAGCTCCACCCTGGAGACTTGCCCAGTATTTATAGATTTTTTTCTCCATTTTCTCACATCTTCACTCTCAAGCTATTGGAAAGAGGTTCATGTCCTAGGTTAGGCTCTTGAATCCTACATATTGTGGTTTTATCTACCCATGCTCCTCGCTTGTCAATCTCTACAACCCCGTTCAGACTGCTAAAAAATGGAGCACTTTTCAATCGATGAGCCAATGAAAAGAGGCGCTGAGGAAATTGTGGTTCAAACTACGCAATGCCCATCTGCCAACAGTGCCTTGTTGGCAAGCTGAGTCATGCCCAACTAGCTTCAACGAAGTTCCGACCTAGCAGCATTGAGTGTGTTGTCCAGTGTTAGAAAAAAACCGGGGTACAATGTATTTTAGCCGGCTAAAATTATAAAATCCCGGTTAAATAACTAGCTTGTCTTGAAGAAAACCGGCAAACCTGCAAAAGATTCAAATTTTGACCTAAAAATCGATAGAATTTCAAGTTTGCCCTTATTTTCTGCGGTTAGGAAAAATTAGCCCTGCTATCGCTTTGCGACGTGGCCTTCTGACATGGCAAGAATGGCGGCCAACAGTCTGCTGCAGTCTGAACAGCTTGCGAACAGTGCTACTTGGGCGCCATTTTTGTGGGTTGGAAAAGTGCAGGCTGAGCGCATATGGCCACTCCAGCATGGAGATAATGCCCTTCTCAGTCTTCCGTTCTGTTTCACTCCTCCGATACATCCTCTACACACCCTCGTATGGTAGCTGCACACATACAAACGCATTAATAGAGAGCGAATTAGAGAGAATTAACTAAATCTTTCAGTGTGTGCAGCTACCATACGCTTCACCACGAGTCCCAAGACTCCAACTTTTGCTTGTTCATGCCCTTGTACGACTACCTTGGAAATACCTTCAATCCTAAAACAGAGGCTTTTCATGCCCAAATCCGACACAATATGTAACCTTGTTGTGTAGCTAATACTGAGCCAGTGGAAGCTCTTCACATAATCAATGTGCTAATTGCAAGCTTCCATGCCACACTTCTCATGTGTGCATGCCGTAATCTATCTGAGCGCCGTAATCTCAGTGGAAGTGGTTTTTGTAGACAACACTATCTATTTTAACTTTATTTGGTGTATTAGGATAATTTTTAGTAGTATCTGCATGTATTGTACGTGATCAATTTATTGATTTGTAGAAACCTCTGCAATGTATACGAAATGAGGACAATGTAGAGGCATGGATGCTTTTAAACGTTGATTTAAAACTTCTTAAATGTACTTATTCTGTCTATGAGGTGTGCACAACACAGGTGAATGCATAAGCATATAAAAATGTAATGGTTGCATACATTTGTGAATGCATATAAAGTAAAGGATTCATGTATTGAATGTATATTACGGAGCACATTAAACTCACACCTATATAAATTGTAATTAATGTCACAAAAATTGGACCACTTTCAAAACGCAGGAGATGATGCTTGATCTTATCAAACATTTTGCCTCAAGGCTATTCATGGCGTGGCCGCATGATGAAAGTCATTAAACAATTTAGCAAGCTTGATTGCCTAATTTATTATTGCTGTTCATTCTACACCTTTAAGTTGGAAGCCTAGGTGTTATGGGACGCCCATTTTTGGGCTTCCCATCCTTGCTGTCCTCCCCTTCCCCTCTTCCCAGCATTGTTTGCTTACTTCGGACCCCTCTTATTTGAAAATTGTAGCAACAACATCAATTTTCTGATAGAGGAAGTAATACTAGAGGCAGACAGGATCGGTGTCAAGGTCTTCAGTTTAACGGCTCTTAACAAGGTAAGTCTTTAGGTCTTCATGTTATGTGGATTTTGTTTTGTACTATAAGATGTAGCCATGGAAGTGTGTAGATAAGCACTAAGCTGGCGAGAACTCGTGGTGTACACATGCTTCAAGCATGCTAGCCGAAGGTACTTTTAGTAGACTCACATAAGAATCGGCCATGTTCACACTTGGTTGGACATAGCTCGAGTACCCATCCTGATGTTTGTTGTATAGCTTTAGGAGTGTGCAGTTAAGCTGTATAAGTCTTGAAGGTGCCGTATTTTGTGTGTTTGTGTAGAATGAAGCACTCCATAAAGGAGGAAAGCTCTTTTTGATGAAGCATCCTAATTTGAGGATCAGGGTTTTCCATGGAAATACACTTACCGTTGCAGTAATTATCAGGGAGATACCAGAGCATGTGACAGAGGTGCTCTTAACAGGATCCCCATCAAAGTTGGGAAGGGCCATAGCACTCTACCTTTGCAAAAAAGGGATAAGAGTTCTGGTGAGTGATGATCACACTTTTGTATTACAAACACATGCAGGCATATGCACATGCTCATGTGAAATGCGCTTATTTGATCGTGTACTGTGCTATCTTCGTGTGTATGCGTGTCCAAAATTGTCCCATTGATCATTGATTCATTGGTACCAAAAGAGCCTCCTAACTAGCTGTAGCCTTGCTAAGTAAGTGATTGTTTGCGTACATGTTCCCATTGTTTGGAGGCTTCTATCTTGCACTCTAGAATAGCAGTATAGTGTCTTCAAATGCTTCACAGGCAACTCAAAGTTATGGGTTGTGTGTCATTAGTGCCGCACTGTTAGTTTAAGATCTATACAGTGTTGTGAAGTTCCTACCATGGTTTTGAGTGGTGTTATAAAATTAACTAATGGACCACTGCACTCTTGTTTTCTCATTCACTATCCTCCCTTTATAATCCCTCTTCATCATGCAATAATGTTTCATTGCTAGATATTATATGTTAAACCTTAGAGTCTGAAAAGCATTGGTGTGACAGACACATATCAATGCCTCTACTACCCTTGGTCCCTCTTATTAATTCAATCAAATTTTTTTTGGCCGAAATATGTTGTCTCAGTTTGTTCTTTCGATTGTTTAAGGCCCTGTCACACTAGGGCGCCTATCCTTTGTGAGCTGGATGGCCTTGACCACCATGCCCTTGTGTGAGAGCGGTCCTGCTTACAATAGGCGGTGGAAATGTTGTCACATTGAGCGCAGGTGATAAAGTTGAAAAAGTTGCTCCGTGTCCAATCAGATTGCAAGAATAGTGCATGGGCTGAAGTTGGGCGGGCAAGGGAGGCTGACACACTTTTGAGGAAAGTGTGCCGCTAAGGTGGACAGCCAGCTAAGCTGCAAAAAAAGGGGCAGCGACCCAGTCTGACAACGTGATGCGTCAGCACATAAGTGGATTGGTGGTCTAAAAAAAGAGCGTCCTCTCCCTATCCCAATGTGACATGGGCCTAATTTGCAACTCTTTATGTGGTGTCTTAAGGAATTTCTAAAATATCGTTGCACCCAATATTGTAAGCCAACATACAATCAAGATCTTAACACTTTTTATCCGTGATGGATTGGCCATACTACTTGATGCCTTCTTTGACATGGAGCCAAGAGAGTGTAGAAAAGTGTCTGTCTTTATTTTGTATATAATTAAAAATATAGTCTCAATTTATCACATGGTCATATGGCTTGATTGGGTGTGCCACCTTGAGCTATCGATTTTTACCCTCAATTCTTCTAGCTATCCATATGGCTTGACCGGGTCTCTTGAGCTATCCATTCTTACCAAATGTGTAGTTGTGCCTCTTTTTACGATAAAAAAGCGTTCATGTTTTTAAGACTGTTAATTTTTTTCCCATGTAGTTACAAATTCTATAGTCTCAATTTCCCACATGGTCATGTAGTTTGATTGTGTGTGTTATCTTGAGCTATAGCTTCTTGCCAAGACACATCTAGCATACGTGTGGGGTCTATGTGTCACACATACACAATGTATTTATTTTTTATATAACTACAAAAATAGTCTCAATTTGTCACATGGTCATATGGCTTGACCGGGTGTGCCATCTTGAGCTATTGATTTTTACCTTCAGTTCTTCTAGCTATCCATTCTTACCAATTGTGTACTTGTGCCTCTTTTTACAATAAAAAGTGTTAAAGTTTTTAAGACTGTTAGTTTTTTTTCCATGTAGTTACAAATTCTATAGTGTTAATTTCTCACATGGTCATATGGCTTGATTGGGTGTGTTATCTTGAGCTACAGTTTCTTGTCAAGACAAGTCTAGCATACCTTGGGTCTATGCGTCACACATACACAATGTCATTATTTTGTATATAATAACAAATATAGTCTCAATTTGTCACATGGTCATATGGCTTAACCAGGTGTGCCATCTTGAGCTATTGATTTTTACCTACAGTGCTAGACCTATTTACCCTATTTTAGCTATATATAAGAAAACCTAGCACTAGCATTATCTGGCAACAGAGGCAGCAAGAACTTCGGTTCAACAAGCACCTTCTCAGCAGGACCCCCACAGAGATCCTAGCGTTTTTTTGCACCAGCAGCAAGATCTAGCCTTTTTTATCCACATAACCATCCCTTGCGTTTTTGCATTGGCAGATCAGCCTCGGCAACAACAAGACATAACAAGATCAGCCCTAGCGTTAGCAGATTCCTTAGCAACACAGCAGATCAGTCCTAGCGTTTTTTATTTGTAGATCAGCCTCAGTGTTTTGCAAATCCTTCGCGACGAAACACTAAGAAGCTCTCACAAAGTGATGATGTGGCTAACCCTTACCCTAACCTGATGAAAACCCTAACCCTAACCTGCTGAAAATCCTAACCCTAACCTACTGCAAACCCTAATGCTAACCCTAACCCTAACCTGATGAAAACCCTAACCATAACCTACTAAAAATCTTAACCCTAACCTGCTCCAAATCCTAATGCTAACCCTAACCCTAACCCTAACCCTAAAAGGAAGCCACGGAAAAGCAGTTGGATGCTGACGTGGCACCGTACTCCCGGAAAATGCAACGCGTCTCACGCTGGAATGTATGGTAGCTTTTGCGATGGAAAAAAAAGCTACACAAATTTTTGAGCAGCTTTTATTCTGCACAATTGAAAAAGGTCTTTTTTTGGCTTTATTTTGATGGACGCAAGAGAGCTTGTGAGAGAAAGAGCCTTGGCTTTATTTTTTAGGCTTTTGATTCTAAGCTTTTGGGGCTCTGCTTTTGGCATCCCTTGTAAATAAATAAGTGGATTGGGCTCCCACTACTTTGCAGGGCATCAGGACGCAGAGTCTGAGAGTGAGACCCAACCACTCTTGTACTTTGAACGCATATTAATAAAAAAAAGAAATACCGAAAGGAGCGTCAATATTTGGGGTCAATATCTCTAGGCACAGAACTCCGCCGAGCCAATGTGAAATTCTATTGTGAACTGTGAAGTGTTTTGAAGTGGTTATTTGGTGCTGTCGCGATCGATTTTTGACTTGGAGTGTCCAAGTTTGTTACAGAAGCACCTGCATTTTCAGTTTTCAGCATCAAGACTCTGCAATACAAGTCTCGAACCTTGCAGATCTCACCATCCCACAGCAGATCCTCGCCACACGATCAGATCCATTGAAGTTCACAGTTTCAGCCTAGAAAATGCAGATTTCAGCATCTGTATTTTCAACGTGTCATCGTTGCATCATCGTCATTGTCGTAGTCATCGACATAGAGTCAAAATTTAGCAAATAAAGATTTGCAAATTTCAGCCCATCCCGTCATCCTCGTCGTCATCGACATCATCGGCAAGTCCAAGCATTGGCAAGATTTGTGCAATCATAATAGACCGATCGCTCTCGCCACTGAGAGTGGGGTCTTCAGAGGGGGGTTTGACAAATTTTTTGGTGTCGTATTCTTCTCTCTCTATCTCTCAGTCTCTACACATTCATTCACAGTGTTCACCACTTTGTTTGTGTCCATTGCACTCTCTCACTAAAGGAACGGAAGCTCTCCCTTCCGTAAGTAAAAAGAAACCTTGAGCACAGTTCGGAGCACTCATCATGAGCAAAGTTGAACTCTCATTGCCGTTGCACCTAACAGGAGCAAGTTAACCATGCCCAAGAGAAGACGTTGTCAGAGATAGAATGCCATGTACATCCAATTGAAAACTCTCTGCAGAGGTCTACGAGAAACTCGAAATGTACTTTGACACTTGGCATACCACATGATACTATCACCTATTTACAGAACTTGGGTGTCGGCTCCTTTGGTACATGCTTCCAAGTAGGAATTAATGGTATTTCGTATCTTCCAAGTGAAAATACGTATGCAACAAGCAGTATCATGGACACTACAACATAACCCAAAGTTATCGACGCCTGTACCTTTCCACGCGGACATCGACGTCCTTTGACCCCGTCAATATATGCGTCGAAAAGTGCATCGATATGCACGTGGAAATACGCATGGAAAGGAAAAATTTTCCACACGTATATCGATGGCTATTTCAACACGTATATCGACGCACTTTTCGATGCTAAAAAATTGGGGAAAAAAACGGGAACCCGCGCGCAGGGGCCATTTTTACCCTCAACGCGCACGCTTAGATCCTGGCCGAAACCTGCTGTGCAGGTATTATGGCACTCTTCCCCCCCCCCCCCCCCCCCCCCCCCCCCTCTCTCTCTCTCTCTACACATCGTGTGTGTGTGTGTAGGAAAGAGAGAGAGAGAGAGAGAGAGAGAGAGAGAGAGAGAGAGAGAGAGAGAGAGAATTAATGTATGCGTAAAAAATTAAAATTAAAGAAAGAAATGAAATGAAATTTTATATTAACGTCTTCAAAAGGCCAAAGTGACCTATGAGACCAGAAAGTTCCAATGTGGTGGATCTAATACAAAGTCAGAATAACAAGATGAGAAAATAAAATATTATGAAATCCTAAATTGTTGGGTGTGGACTAAGCAGGTTAAAAAACTAGCTGGGATAGGTAGATCATAGGAGATATAGCATCTGTCCGCCGTTGGCGGACCTCATCAATCTCCTCCATGGTCAGTAGTCTGACTGGGTGTTGTGCATGTCGAGCCAAAGTGACCTGGATCATCTGATGTAGCCTCTGTCGATGTTGTGTAGTCTGGCCTCCGAAGTCGTGGGCGTCTGGATCTCCCTAGCTCAGTCGCTCGTTTGATCAGTACGTAGAGAGAGAGAGAGAGAGAGAGAGAGAGAGAGAGAGAGAGAGAGAGAGAGAGAGAGAGAGAGAAAGAGAGAGAGAGAGAGAGAGAGAGAGAGAGAGAGAGAGAGAGAGAGAGAGGGAGAGAGAGATAGAGACATAGGAAAATAGAGAGAGAGAGAGAAAGAGAGTGATATATATATATATATATATATATAGAGAGAGAGAGAGAGAGAGAGAGAGATAGATAGTTCTATTATCGTCCTGGGAGGTCAAATATGACCTATGGGACCAAATGAACATGTCACGTGGTGTGAGTGGAGTTCATAAGTGACTCTCGATGCTCAAAAATGGCTGAAATGAGCGTCGCAATAGAGAGTCCACATCGTGGTTGGGAGAGGAAGGTATGTAGGGAGAGCTCATGGCTGAATATATGGGGAAAAGAGGACCTAATGTGGTCAAAAGCTGAGCACTCAAGTAGTGTGTGGTACTCACTCTCTCGCACTTGACGAGGGCATAAGGTGCAAAGTCGATGACACTCCTCGCCAGTGCCCCAACGTCCTGTCTCGCAGCGTAGAGAATGGGAGCTAAGACGAATGGAGGCAATGGTGCGGATCGCACTCAACGGGATGGGCTCAAGGATGTAGGAATGGGTTCGGTTACCTCGTTCCGAGAAGAAGAGAGATTTGTAGTTTGGGGCAACGTGTGTGGTGTAATGGCTGAAGCGAGAACCTCCGGATTTCTCCCAAGCCATGATACATTGGCGTTGTAAGAAGGCCTCATTAACTTGGGAGTCGATCGACGCATCCTTGACCAAGTGACATGCATCCCATCTTCCAAACCATTTCTTGATATCAAGCATCCACCCCGAACTTAGTATTTTGCTCTTGCATGTCTTTTGAACCTTTTGACTTGCTTCATATGCGATTCTAGGAAGTCGATGCAAAGGGCTACGTTGTGTCTTACGCATGTACTCCACAACCCTTTCCATGCCCAAGACCTCAATGGGAAGCGATCCGGACTCAAGAAGTAAGAGCATGTAGGGTGTTTGTGTCTTGACTTGGAGAAAGTTGGTGAGAAAACGCTTTTGAACATTCTCAAACTCTTTCCAAGTAGACTTCCCGATGCTTCCACCCCACACCTCCACTCCATAAAGAAGCACCGGTGTCACCAATGTGTCAAAGAGGTACTTTTTGAGAGCCCAACACTTGATCTCTCCTGCATTGCACATGTTCTCAAATGCATAATAAGCCCTCTTTCCGGCTTCCAAGCGACGCATTGCACAATCCTTCCATTTATGATTGGATGGAACCTCAAGGCCAAGGTACTTGAAGTGATCTACCACTTCAAGTTTCTCATTGTTGTATACAATGCATGGATTTTCGTCATTGAGGGTCTTTACAAGCATAACCTTGGTTTTGTATCCATTCACGATCAGCCCGCTATGTAGGCAAAAGCGTTCCAAGACACTCATAAGCTTTTGTGCATCTTCTAAGGTATGAGCCAAGAGCACTACATCATCGGCATAAAGCAAAAGCATGATCACCGCATTTCCAATCTTAACCTCTTCTATGCCTTCTTGTTGCATAAAATCAAGAACCATGTATTCCAATTCATCAATGAGTAGCCCAAAGAGGGTTGGGGAAAGTGGGCATCCTTGTTTGACACCAATAGTGCTTGCAAAAAATTCTGAAATTCCGTCTCCCATACGTAATCGACATATCACTTTTTGGTAGATGCGAAAGACTGCATGCATAAATTCTCTCGGCACTTGAAGGCTTTGCATACGTCTCCAAAGATTTCCTCGCGGTACCATGTCAAAAGCTTTCTTGAAATCCACAAAGCAACAATACAACTTTTTTCCTTTCAATCGAGACGCTTCCATAAGAACTCGAAGAGTGACAAGGTGATCAATAGTGCTATGATGCTTTCGAAAACCTGCTTGGCCAAGCGCACGTTTGCCATTCTTTTCAGCCCATTCACTTATCTTCATCTCCATGATACATCCAAATAACTTTGCCATCAAAGAACCAACCATTATAGTGCGATAGTTGTTCACATTGTTTACATCTCCTCCTTTGTGCAAAGGTTTGATCCAATTTGCACTCCAATCATGAGGCATGCCATACTGAAGTGCAAGGTTAAACATATCGCATATCCAATATCGTGTTTTCTTGCTTGTCCATTTAATCATTTCAGCCTTGACACCTTGAAGGTCACCTGCCTTGCAAGTAGCAAGTTTCTCAAGCGCGCGGCATACATCTTCAATGGTAAAGAAGGGAGACATAAATGGAAGGGAGCTACAACCCTCCATCTTATCAACATTGGGTTGCTCATAGAGGTTCTTACAATGCATATACATATCCTCAAGAGTCAAGTCACCAAAGCTCTCAACGTGCTTGCCTTTTAGATTTTGCCAAAACTTGCCACATGCATGTGCTTTCTCTTGTGCTAAAAGAAGTTGTTTTTCGACTTCCCACCTTCTCCTCTTCTTTTGAACAAGTGCTTTGTATGTGTGTGAACATTCCAAGTAAACTTCCTTGTCTTTGATTGCATCCAATCTTAGCAAGTGTTTTCGGGCTTGACTACATTCCATGTCAAACCATTTCTTCTTGGTGCTACCCTTCTTAGACCTTTTGCAAGACATGTGTTTCACCGAAAAGCATTCCTTCGCACAAGAGAAAATTACTTCTTTGAAAACTTTCCACTTGCATTCTAATGTTGGGCTCCCTTGATGCTCTATCATGCTTAACATTTGGTCCACCATATCAGCATATATAAGTGCTCGTTTGAAGTCTAGACGTAGGTACAAATGATTCACATCATGATTGGAGGCTACATGCTCGGGCCGTTTACCACACTTGAGGTCAATACATAACATCCTATGATCCCATTCCGGATTCCATTCACCAAGTGTAAAGCTTTGTATGCATTCTAGAGTGGCTTCTGAGAACAACATATAGTCAATCACGCTAGCACCATTGTGCTTTCTACATGTAAAGTCATTGGTGCCTTGCCATAGAGATACACCATTTGCAATGAGCATTCCGGTACTATTGCACATATGTAGAAGTGACTTTCCATAGTGATCCACTTCTTTTGCATCATTAGAACTTTGATTATACATGTATGAGTCATCCACTCTTCTTGATACATGCGGCATGTCGACTTGTTGTGTGTCATGTTGTAACATATTTGTGCGAGCATTCATGTCTCCAAAAACAATGACTTCACCTTGATCCTTGTAATGAGCAATGTCTTCCTCTAGTTCAACAAAGGGCTGATCTCTATCCATATTCAAGCGAGCATAAAAGTTGGAGTCATAGTGAGGAATGTAGCAGCCGGCCACAAACATGACTTGACCATTTGGTGGGTTGATTTTCAGCCATAAGTAGCGTTTATACTTATCTTCTTTGACAATGGAAACATCTTTCAAACCCTTTTTGGTCATACATGCTACGCCTCCTTGGCCTCTTCGTTGCTTTGCATTTTTGGCCCACATCAAAGAATGTACATCGTATTTGTCAAATCCAAGAATTCGTTGCGCATCATGCTCCCATGTTTCGACAAGAAGTATCACATCGGAGTCATTGGTAAGCTCATCAATGCCAATTCCCGCATTCCATGGATACCCGTTACAATTCCAAAAGCTTATTCGCAAGCGTGAGTTGGTCTCATAGATCATGTGTCCCTATTTGTTGGGTGGACTTGCATCCTCCTCAAGTGACTTTTCTTCTTGAGATGATACCTTAACCTTCTTGCTTCTTTCCTCGTATGCTTTGCGACGTACATTTTGTTGCATAAGAGTGCGATCCTCATATACATTACAACCCGTTCCTTTGAGGTAGATCCAACCATTGTCAAGGATGATCTTTCTCTTTACCTCATCAGCCATGGTACATACAATAGGTCTTTCTCCCGAGCGAGGGACTCCTTGTTTTCCAACTCGATGTGCACCATAAGCCATGATTCCTGACATGCCAAAGTGTGTAGCAAAAAACTCTTCAATAGCAACCGCAAGAGATTGGGGTGTTTCCATGCTTTCCTCCTTGATTCCACGAATGACGATGTTCTTTGAGCGTTTTTGTCGTTCTTGCAATTCTTGAGTGTCCACATTCTCTACATTCTTTGCTTGGACAACGGCTTGCGTGATAGGAGATGTAGAAACCACATTATCCTTACATATATCAGCCCATGATTTGGATGCATTTCTCATCTCACATACATCATGTCGTATTGTATCTATCGTTTCCTCTTTCAATACATGATCACTCTCAACTTTACTCATTGCAAATGGTGTATCTCTATGGCAAGGCACCAATGAGAGAGAGAGAAAGAGAGTGATATATATATATATATATATATACAGAGAGAGAGAGAGAGAGAGAGAGAGAAGTGGAGAGCGAGACAGAGAGAGAGAGAGAGAGAGATAG
Organism: Adiantum capillus-veneris; assembly: GCF_014529385.1. Classification (NCBI taxonomy): domain Eukaryota; kingdom Viridiplantae; phylum Streptophyta; class Polypodiopsida; order Polypodiales; family Pteridaceae; genus Adiantum; species Adiantum capillus-veneris. Next base: position 111,375,716 of record NC_140931.1, on the reverse strand, counting down.
GGAAATAGTAAAATAGAGAGAGAAAGAGAGATAGCGAGAGCGAGATCGAGAGAGAGAAAGGGAGATAGCGAGAGCGAGATCGAGAGAGAAATAATGAGAGATAGGGAACGTAGACACAGAGAGAGAGAGAGAGAGAGAGAGAGAGAGAGAGAGAGAGAGAGAGAGAGAGAGAGAGAAATAAAGTGATAGACAGTGATATATATATATATATAGAGAGAGAGAGAGAGAGAGAGAGAGAGAGAGAGAGAGAGAATTAACTAGAGATAGCTACAGAGATAGAGAGAGAGATAGATAGTAGATAGAGAAAGAGAGAGAGAAAGAGTTAGGTTGGCTTACCAATTGCATGTGTGAAAAGGACAGAAACTCTCTCTATCTCTCTCTCTGTCCCTCTAGAAGAAACTATGGAACTAAAAGAGGCAAAGGGGTTTTTCCCGCTACATGCATTGCCATGTATACCTTGGAGTGCACGTATGTGTCTACCCATATAGGATTTGACCAATAAAGACGAGATTTTGACCCGGTGGTCGTGATCTCCAGACACCTCTGGACCGAGGTGTACGGAGATTGGGCAAGACTAGAGAATGCGAGGTAGTTTACATTACGAGGAGTATATATATCAAAACAACATTCATAATCATTGTAGATGTCAATGTCATCAACTAACATGGAGGAAAAGATTGCATGCTCGTGCACGCTCTGCAAGTATCAAATCCTGAAAAAGCGTAGGATATGTAATGAGCATGTTCACAAGTACGAAGAGTTTGCTAGAGAAACCGTACAGAATCTACGATACGACTCCTACAGAACGGGCATTGATTTTCGTGACATAGCACCTACATCTGAGAGAAAGAGAAAAAGGATTATGCGTGAAGGTCCGACCAATATAGAGCCAAGGATGGAAGCATAAAAGGGCTTACAGACAGAAGACAACGGCATGGAGGAGATGTTGGATGCCTTCTTATAGACAAGCGAGGAGAATGCTAACAAAGCAGCACCAAAAGCGGTGCGCCTATCTCCTGAAGACATGTTGAGGAAGTTGGCACGTCAACCAATCTATGAAGGCGCCAAAATATATGTGCTTCGTACTTGTCTGGCGTTTTTGAATCTTCAGTCAGTGTACGGGTGGTCAGATGCAAGCGTCACTGCTTTGTTTAGGTACGTAATTTACGAAAGATATTTTTCGATTGCAAGGGTGACGTGCTTGGAGATCTTTTTAATTTAATGTGTCTTAAATAGGTTGTTGCAGGAGCAACTTCTCCCGGCTGGCAATGAAATGCCCCCCCCCCCCAGCAGGCCAGACGCAAAGCAACTATTGATCTTAGTTGGCTTGGACTACAACAAGATTCATGCATGTCCAAATGATTGCATTCTTTTTCGCAATGAATTCGCAGATTGTGTGTCGTGTCCTAAGTGCAAAGCAATGCGTTACAAACAAGATGCAGTTGGTGAGATAGTGCCAGCTAAAGTGTTGCGACATTTACCTATTATTCCTAGGATAAAAAGCATGTTTCGTTGTGGTTCCATTGCAAAGTTGATGCGGTGGCATTCTACGAATAGATCCACTGACGCAACAGTTAGGGTGCCCGCTGATTCAAAGGCTTGGAGGCACATTGAAGATACCTAGACACATTTTAAGAGTGAACCACGCAATTTGCGTTTGGGCACGGCAATGGATGGAGTCAATCCATTTGGCTTGAGAAGCTCGTCATGGAGCACTTGGCCTGTGTGCCTTATCAATTACAACCTCCCGCCGTGGCTTGACATCAAGAAGAGTCGTTTGATATTAAGTTTGATTGTACCTGGTAAGTTCAAGGCAAAAAACATGGATGTTTATCTAGCTCCACTAGTTGACAAGCTCTAGGAGTTATGGCATGGGATTGACATAGCAGATGCGGTTGAACCAGTAGGAGAACAACATGCAAGGATCCATGGACTTCTTATGTGGACTATGCATGATTGGCCAGGACATGGAGAAGCTTCTGGTAATGGTTCTTGATTTACAAAATTCTCGCTATTCGCAAGCACTTTGCCTTGGCCTGATTCATGCTTTAATATATGCAGGGCTAACAACTTCGGGATACAATGCATGTCCAATTTGCGGGCAGTCTTTGGATGTGCGTTATTCTGCCTCTCTTCGAAAGACAATTTATCAAGGCCACCACCGTTATCTTCCAGATGGCCATCACTTGCGCAAAGGTCAGCTTGGTCGTGTCGAATGTCGTCCTATGCATGTACAAGAGTGGCGTCACCGATGGGAGCAACATGAGGGGCAACCTGTTCTAGGAATGAAACGTTTGTCCATTCTCCATATGTCACCGTATTGGGGTGATCTACTAATTAACCATTTACTGGATCCAATGCATATATTCAAGAATGTGCGAGAGCTCCTCTGGAAGACAATCATGGGAATAAAAGACAATCGATCTTCACGAGATGATCGGGCTTCACGAGATGATTTGAAGTCAGTTGGAAAGATGCCAGAGCTGTGGCCTTTCACCAATACAGCTGGCCAAACAAAAATTCCAAGAGCGCCATGGGTATTGCTAAAAAACGAAGTGCGATAAGTTAAAAGGGTGATTTCAGAGTTCAGGACGCCAACAAGATATATGCGATGTCTCAAGACAACATTAACTTGCGACAATCAACTGTCAGGACTGAAATCCCATGACTGACATAAGTTCTTGCAATCCATTCTTCCAATTGCGATCAAGGGGTGTTTAGCAGAGGAAGTGCAGACCTGCATATACAAGATTTCAGAGCTAGTGCGGTGGATCTCTTCCAAGGAGATATGGGAGGAATCTATTGCAGTTGCAAGGGCTAACTCCATTGAGGCAGTTTGCAGGATTGAGAAGTATCTACCCACGAGCTGCCTAACTATCCAAATGCACTTGCTCGTCCATGTAGTAGATGAGGTTGCAGTGGCAGGTACAGTCCACAGCCGTTGGATGTTCTTTCTAGAGCGGTTCATGAAAACACTTAAGGGTTTTGTTTGCCAAAAAGCACGTCCAGAGGGGAGCATGGCAAAAGGATGGTTGGTGCAAGAGTCTCTTGTATTGAGGACCGAATTTCTATCCGTTTCTGATCGAGAAATGCCTCGACTATGGAGCGATGAGGAGGATGCAAGATTGGTGGGAGAGGAGCCGCAAGGGCAAGGGGTGCCGAAGAAAATAAACGACGCCATGCGAGAAAAGATCATGAAGTTCTGTATACTAAATTCAGCGCCGATGCAAAAATGGCTTGAAAGGTACAAAGAAGAGAAAGAGAGACGCAATAGCGAGCGACACAATTTCAGGCGAAGCCGAACGACTAGAGGCTTACCCTTGCGAGACTATCTCACTCCTCTACCTGAATTTCCTACAATGGCATGGTTGGACAAGACAGTGAGAGCAGCTCGATAGATCGGAGAACCCATATCTCTAAAAGAGGAAGAGTTGGCTATTGGATGTGACTGGAAGTGTCATACATACATGGCACTGTGGTTGCATGAAAAGCATTTCAAAACACAACAAATTGACAGCAGAAGAAACACGTTTGATAGTGGGTTAATGGTTAGTTTCATGAAAAAGAGCAGGGTCAGTGCTAGAGACATGAATGAGAGCACTAGCAACCTGGATTACTGTGGTCTGGTGCTAGATATCCTGAAAGTCTTCACGCGGTTTGAGATGTTTTTATTGGATGTGTAGTGGTTCAAGGTGATTTTTCTGGTCGCAATGCAACGGTACGCAGAGATGGAAACAAACTTGTGCAAATAGATTCTACAAAGGTTTGGACAGATGCGAGCGACACATTTGCTCTCCCCAAACATTGCGAGCAAGTGGTCTTTGTACTGGACCCTCGAGAGCGACAATGGTGGTTTGTGGTTCAGGTTGCTCCAAGAAATAAACAAGTATTTGAAGGGCAAGAGCTCCTGGAGTAAAGTCAGTCAGACAACGTCTATACTACTGTGACATAAGATGAGATGGACGAAGGTATGGCAGAGGAAGCTGACAGATATACGAAGGATGACGCAGACGAGGTAGAATTGACACTTGTAGATGAACATGCAGTGGATGAAGAAAATCTGCCAAAACGAGTTGGGGCAGAATTATGTTTGCAATTAGAGATAGACGATGATACGGTGCAAGATCTTATTGATGATGCCTCACTCGTTGAGGACTAGGCCTGTAAATAAGTGTTTGTGTGAAGACATTGATTTAATTAAAATTAAGCTTAAAGTTAATTTAAACAAAGGTGTTTTGACGTTTTATTTTAATTTCTTTGTGCAAGACTTTAAGATGGTAGACCAGTTTCCAGATCCCGCTTCTATGAGTGTAGATGCATTCATGGGCTTTGTCACACGGATGATGCATGCTCAAATGGCAGAGGCTTCTCATTACTAGGTAGCCAGAGGCACGGGTACTACGCCTCCGGGCTTCACACCCGAGGGTCCGACACCTATGGGGAGGAAACCAGGGGGGGACGCCTATGGGTACGATGCCAGCTGCTTCTCCCATCACGGCCGCTTTGACACCTAGGGGTGCGGCAGAGGCAGGTACGTCCTCATCTCCGCAGCACAGGTGCACTCACTGATCTTCAGGTGGAGGTGGTGGTTGCTGTGGAGGAGGTTCCACAGATGCTTCGACCCCTCCTCGCTCACGACCCCCGTCCTACCCAGGCACACCTCTCGACACACCTCTTGGCACACCTCAGACACCTTGGGGGACACATGATCCTAGTGCCTCCAAGCTCTATATTGTACGGGTAGATTGTTCACTTGACATGGATAGAGTCGGGACTGAGATGAGACAGTGGATTCGCCAGCTCGCGCAGCACTGCACTTTTCGATCAGATTTTGACGCATTGGCTTGAGCTGGATGATGACAAAGTCGGTTACATAGTGGAGATCATCCTGAGAGAGTACCAGCGTGCTCCGGGTTCAAAGGTTGTTCCAAGGAGGTGGATCAAGGGTGTTGCACGGGACACCATGAAACATCGACGAGATGCAGCGCGGCACGCTTTTAGGACCGGCTCGCCGAAGCCTTCGGGCATCCCACACGAGACGTGGCTGCAGATCAGGGAGGATGAGCGGACAACGGACACGCGGTTCAGACAGCAGCGTCAAGCAGCGCAGATACGACAGATGACCAGGGGGACATCTCATCTTGACAGCAGGGGCTTCGACACCTTTCGCTATGAGTTTGTGAGTTTCTAATCCAATCCTAACTATGGCGTTTTTTTAAATGCAATGAATCATGTATTGTTATTACTTTAATTTTTGTATAAACGCAGAATCTTGCGATGCATCGAGCCCCGACACGCTAGGAGGAGACAGATGGATATCGCAGAGGTATCTAATGAAGTATTGAATGATCTTGATGCTTGAGGAGAGCTTGTAGACTGGGAGGCCTTACAGTCTCGCTGATCGCTGGAGGTGAGACGTTGATATGTGTGAGTTGATTTAATTAAGTAAGTATATGTGAAGTAATATCAATACTAATTTTGTGACTTGTCTTATGTGGAGGTTGTGACGCCTAGTCATGGACAGGATTTCATATATATGCATTGTGAGACACACACACGCTTCTGTGTCTCTTTTTTGTATAGACATATATGGTTATGGTTATTTTTCATAAAATTATTGTTTTCCTTATGGTTATGGTTATTGTCATTTTCATTGTATAGACATGGTTATTTCTCCTATTCTTGTATAGACATGGTTATGGTTCTTGTTTTGTTTATGGTTATGTTTAACTTTCTAGTTATGCTTATGGTTATTGTTAGTTTTGTTTATGGTTATGGTTATCTGCATTATGATTTTGATCAAAGTGGTTATGGCCGGTTATGATTTTAATTTGGTTATGGTTTTGCACAAAATAAGTTCGTTATGGTTATGCTTTTAACACTACAAGAGGCTATTCATATTAGCGACGCTCACACAGCGACGCTCAAAAAAAAAATTCCCGGCGTCGCTATGAGCGTGGCAATTTTCTTTGTAAATTTGCGACGCTCATAGCGACGCCGGCTGGGCTAAAAAAATAACCGAGCGCGCCCAAAAACTCAGATCTCAGATCTGAGTTTTTCGGCGCCCTCAAGCAAGGAGCAGGTAACGCTCTCTCTCTCTCTCTCTCTCTCTCTCTCTCTTTCTTCTCCACACACACACACACACACACACACACACACACACACATGAGGAGAGGAAGGAGAGCCAGGTATGCTCCTTCCCTCTCCTCATTCTCATGTTCCCTTCCCCTCTTTCTCTCTCCCTCTCTCTCTCTCTCACACACACACATACACACACACACATAGTGTTTTTGAGAGAGAGAGAGAGAGAGAGTACAAACAAAAACAAAAACGCACACACACATACATAAACAAAGAATGCACACACACATTGAGAGAGAAAAAGAGAGAGAGAGCATGCATAAACAAATAACGCACGCATTGAGAGAGGAAAAGAGAGAGAGAGAACATGCATAAACAAAAAACACACACATTGAGAGAGGAAAAGAGAGAGAAAACATGCATACGATTCAAAAAAACGCACACACATTGAGAGAGAAAGAGAGAGAAACTAATTTAACGTCGTAGGAAACTAATTAAAATTAAAAGACCTAAAGATCTAGTCGACGAGGAGTTGAACTCAAGACCTATTATTCAAGAGGGAAATGGCATAATCAATCTATCATACTTGGCATGGGTAATAGAAAGGTTATAGCATTTATCTCTTTTTATTGGCACACACATCCACACACGCGCACACACACAAGAAGAAGAGAGTTATAACGTCGTAGGAAACTATCTTAAAGGACGTTAAAGATTAGGTTATATGTAGACTTACATTAAATTAGATTTAGGTTTATTTTTAACTAGATGTACGTTTATTTACGCTAGATTTAGATTTACATTATATTAGATTAGATTTAGGTCTCCATAGACTGCGATGCCTGCATGAAGCGGGTGAAGAAAGCCCTCAATGGAATATAGGATATTGCTGCCTTCACTCATGGTGGGCTCCGTCGATCCAAAAGTACTGGTGAAATGTCTTCAGAAGATAGGGAAGAAGGTGGATCTTCAGGGCGGCAAGAGTCACTACATCCCCGACACAATGACCATCTATACAACCTCTAGTCATTCAACAGCAACTTCAAAGTTAGTAACAAGAGCAAGAACGGTCTAAAGGGCCAATTGTTGTCGTCAGATGTGGATGGAGATGAGGCAGCGTCACCGCCAGAAGTTAACTCTCACATCTTTAGTGATGAGAATGCCAAATCTTGCCGAGTTTAGGGAAAAATTATGTGTTAAATCAGTTTTAAGGTTCTTATAATCCCTGTTAGTTTAGTTCTTTGTTTTAATATAACATAATTTACGTTAGATTTAGATTTATGTTATATTAGATTAGACTTAGGTTTATTTAGGTTTACCCACACACACACACACACAAGAAGAAGAGAGTTTTAACGTCGTAGGAAACTATCCCAAAAGACGTTAAAGATTAGGTTAGATGTTAGACTTACGTTGAATTAGATTTAGGTTTATTTTTAGTTAGATTTACGTTTATTTAGATTTACGCTTATTTACGCTAGATCGAGTCCACGCAAGAATTACTTACGGTTTAGGGTTTAGAGTTAGACGAACAGTGAAAGATCTACTGTGAAAAGATGTTAAGATGCTGTGAAGTGCTACAGCTAGAGAAGAGGCAAAGGGGTTTTGTCCACTACATGCAGTATCATGTAGACGTGGGTGTGTAGATTTCTTGTACCCACAAATATAGGTACTGACCAATAAAGACGAGATTATAATCCGGTGGTTCTGATCTCCGTGCACCTCTAGACCGAGGTGTGCGGGGATTGGACATAACTAGAGAATGTGAGGTAAAGAGAGTGAGAGAGAGAGAGAGAGAGAGAGAGAGAGAGAGAGAGAGAGAGAGAGAGAGAGAGATAAGACGAAGAATGCCAATAGAATATTAAATTTGTTGTCCAGGTTATAAATTTTTTATCCTCATTATGAGTAGTGACGAGGATGTGGGACCATCCAACCGAAACACCTATCTCTCAACGAGGGTCTTATGTCCTTGTAATCAATGCAAGCATGTTGTGCGACGGACAAGAAGTGTTTCTTTGTAGCACGTTCGCGAATTTGGCGAGTTCGATCCATCTATTATAGATCGAGTTGTTGCCAATTATAAGTCGGCGGACTCTGACGCTGGCCAACAAGCAGCAATCTTGCAACCCAATAGACGTGTTTGCAGGCGCTTTAGTCAAGCAGCATATGTGAGGCCACAAGATGTAGCCTCTGACAGCTCGGGGGATGATCATGCAGAGCACATTCCCAACGAGGCAATGTTTGAGCCCGAGATTGATGAAATGATCGAGACGATCATGGAGTCAGAAAGGCTATCTATGATGATATGAAAAGTGAAGCCGATACGCCATTGTATAATGGAGCACGTATGTCTAGATTGAAAGCACTCCTGGTTCTTCTCAACATGCAGGCAAAGTTTGGATGGAGTGACACTAGCGTCACAGCGCTTTTCAGGTGATCTATTACAATTAGTTTACTTTAATAAAACTCTAAATGTACAATGATCTGATAGATTTTTACACGACTGTATCATATTTTTATGTTGTGTAGATTGCTGAAAGAGCACATACTACCAGCTGACAATGTGATGCCAGATTCCCGAGATGAAGCAAGAAAGATTTTGCGAAACTTGGGGATGGATTACAATTCTATCCACGCTTGTCCTAATTACTGCATTCTTTTCAGAGGGGAATACATAGACATGGAGAAGTGTCCGAAATGTGATTCCGAAAGATATCGAGTAGATCTCCACGGGACAAAAATTCCACAAAAGGTTTTGCGACATTTCCCTCTGCTTCCTTGCATCAAGCATTTCTTCGAATGTAAGTCCATGGCCGCCCTAGCATTATGGCATGAGGAGAATAAATCTTCGGATGGTGTGCTACGAATTCCTGCAGATTGCGTAGCTTGGAAACATATAGATGGAACATGGTCGGATTTTTCCAGGGAAGCTCGAAATTTGTGCTTAGGCCTGGCTATGGATGGCATAAATCCATTTGGTCAAAGATCAACATCTTACAGTGTATGGCCCGTGGTCATCGTCAACTACAACATTCCCCCGTGGTTGACTACGAAGAAGGGGCACCTATGGCTAAGCTTGATTGTGCCAGGGCGATATAAAGTGGGGAATATGGATGTGTATCTTCGTCCACTATTGGAAGAGCTACAACAATTGTGGATTGGCATAGAGGTGGTGGATATGAGCCGACACACAGGACGAAAGAATGCTTTGATCAGAGGCATTCTAATGTGGACCATGCATGACTATCCCGGGCTAACAGAATGCTCAGGTGATCTATTGACACTCCTCACTCAGACACTGTAAATCTTGTTTTTTCCCATAGTTGATCTATTATCATGTGTATACATGCAGGGCTTCAAACAAGCGGATACAGAGCATGTGTCACATGTGGACCTAGACTGAATGCACGTAGGGCACCCTCACTGAAGAAGCAAATCTACGAAGGTCATCAAGCGTATCTTCCAGAGAATCATGTGTTACGCGATGGCTTTTTGGGAAGAGAGCCACCAGGGTGTCTGCACAAGCATGGTTAGAGCAGAAGGAGATGTGCGATGACGGATTGCCTCCAGGGATGAAGAGACTATCTCTATGGTACGAGTTACCATACTGGCCCCGACTCATGATCAATCACTTGCTCGATCCAATGCACATATTCAAGAATGTGGGTAATCTACTATGGGACCATCTGACCGGCAAGAAAGATACTTTGGGAGCCAGACTTGACCTTAGAAATGTGGATCGTATGGAGCAATATTGGCCGCAAACAGCGTCTGATGGATCGATAAATCTCCCTAAAGCACCATGGATTTTCACAGGAGCCCAAGAACGCAAAGTAAAAGAGACCATTCGATCTTTGCGGACCCCCACTGGCGTAATGCACTCGCTCCGAACGTGTTTTACTAAAGAAGGAAAGCTTACCGGTTTGAAGTCACATGATTGGCATAAAATGTGTCAGGTACGTTCATAGTGGACTTTAATATCATTGCATAAAATGTGGACTTTAATATCATTGCTGCACATACTTTACAGTTTATTTTACCGGTTGCCATTGAGGGATGTTTGTCTCTCGACATCCGTAACACAATCTACAAACTTGCAAAGCTGGTGCAGTGGATCTCACAAAAGGAGATCAACGTAGACTCCATACCATTCGCCAAACTAAATGCTGCGGAGCTTGTGTGCATGTTTGAGAAACATTTTCCTACTACAATGCTAACCATTCAGGTGCATCTTCTTGTTCACATAGTTGATGAGGTGGAAATAGCTGGCAGAGTTCATTCCAGATGGATGTTCTTCTTAGAACGTTTCATGAAAACGCTTAAGGGATATGTGCGTCAAAAGGCACGTCCGGAGGGTAGCATGGCAGAAGGTTGGTTGGTATCAGAGTCCCTAGTGTACATTGGAGAGTGGCTAGACGGATTTGATAAAGCCCGGGACACGCTATGGCGAACCATAGATGATGAGCGCATATCTGGGATTGTCATGTGCAATCTCGGTGTTGAGAAGAAGATGACGGAAGATCTAGAGGCTAAAATCAACCGATATTGCATGCTTCACAATCTAGTGATGCAAAAGTGGATTTCACAATATGAGGATGCAAAGCAAGAGCGACAAAGGGCACGAATCGAGTGGAGACGGGGAAGACGACCACTGATGCACTATCCAGCGGTTCTGGAGAGCCTACCAACCTTCATGAGCTTAAGATGGTTGCACAACCAATTGAAAAGCGCACAACAATGCGGTGACGAAGTGACTGAGGAAGAGTGGGAGTACTCTCGGGGTTGCGCGACCAAGGTAAGTTTGCAATGTACGACTTGCAAGTGACTTTATTTCTAAATGTTTGAGCGGCCACTCATAATCTTTGTTCGTTGTAGTATAAGTCATACACAGCAGCATGGTGTAAAGGTCGACATTTTAGGGTGGAACGAATCGACAAAAAGCGTTTTAGTCAAGATTGTGGAATCATGGCAAAATTTGAACAGTCCAGTCTAGTAAGTTATGTGGCTCTGGCAGGTAATATTTCATCCTACAAAGTCTACATCAAACTGGTGGTACGTCATAGAGGTAGCCCCTCGTAGTTCAAGGACGTATGAAGACTACCATGTGCCAATCACAACAGCATCAATGGAGGAGATCAGAGAAGATGCTCAATCAGAAGCCGCTGCGGTGGTGCCAGACGAGCATCAAAATGCTACTACTCTATATGGGGTGCATGCAGAGGAGCTACAAAATGAAACAGAGGATATGTGTTTAAACGGAGAGCTCTATATAGATATAGGTAGTTATGCTGAGTTATGCGAGGATGAGAGAGAGATCTCTTAAAGCCACAAATATTGTATTTGAACAATTTTGCTCCGTGTTGTAAAAGCTCTGGCTCTCTAAGTACCTTCCATGGTGTATAACGCTCTTTTCTACTCGCGCTCACATCTTTTGATTGAAAATTCTGAGTTTTCGACTTGCCTCTTCTATCACTCAATTCATTGCGTCATTGTATTTATATGCGTCATTACGTCATTGCATTTAATGGTCTTTGCGTCATTGTCTACTCTATTCATTCAATATTAAGTTTAAATATTCGTGTGTTTAATGCAGGTATGGATGATGAGGAGTTTCTTTCTTCTTTGTCACCGCAGCAGAGACAGTGGTACGTGGAGCGTCATCGCTCTCGCGCATCATCGTGCGTTCCTACTCCATCCGCATCTCGCTATCTTTCGGAGCATTCGGTGCGCTCCGAAGCTTCGGTGTCGACGAGACGAGCTTCACACTCGTCTAGACACCGGCGCTCTAGTGGTGGCAGTGGCGGTTGTTGTGGGGATTCCGCCACCGATGCCTCCACACCGCCTCGTGTTCGACGAGGCTCTTTACCCTCCCCTTCTTTGCCCGCCCCCACACCAGCCACAACATCGCCATCTACGCCAGGTTTTGCACGGCTGACTATTCCTAGAAGCTACACACCTCTACCTACTCCGCCAGCAGCCACCCCACTCGACACTCCTCGCTTCGGGGCCCAGACGCCGGTGGAGACACCTGACGTCCGTACCCCCATCGACACGCTGCTAGAGACCCCTGCCGGGACACCCAGGTTCACGTGTCACCGGCTAGAGGGCTTGTCTTACTCCATCGACTTCAGCGGCGGCATCATCATGGATGATGACGGCAAGAAGGTGATCTCGCGCATGCGTGGTCTTTGCTCTTAGCTGTTTAAACACTACCAAGTGATTTAAAAAAACAGAGTCATCAGCATACTTCATGATGAGTTTCCCGTTCCAACACGGGATCAACACTTCAATGAAGACCTGATGAAGATTCGAATGCGCGAATACTACAAACACAAGCGTTCCGAAGTGCAAAAAGCAATCAAGAATGGGTGGAACAGGCCAGATTGGTTGGCCAAAGAAGATTGGAAGAATGTGAAGAAAGTAGCGCGCGAGAATCCCGACAAGTGGAAGCAACAAAAGGATGCAGCCAGAGCGCGAGTAGAGGCAGGGAGCTCGCACCACTTGGGGAGCGGTGGATGGGCATCATTTGAGGCCGATTTTGTAAGTGTTTTCACATTGCTCTTTATGTTCGATAGTTTAGGGTTTATGAGTTTTTTAATTCTAACATAATGAAATCTTTGTATGTTTTGACAGTGGTCGATGACAGGACGTGATCCCACACCGTACGAGCGCGAGTACGCAGGCAGGAAGGGCTTAAACGCCCTGATGGACATTCTCAGTTCTCGCGGCGGCATGGTTAGTATTAATTAGGGTTTACTCTTTTTTATTTTTTTTATTGTTTTATAAATGTCGTCATATGTTTATACTTACTGAAAGCTGTCTTATTGTCTTTTTTTGCAGAATCCGACAGATACGCCGCTTGGACGCGATGAGACATCTGACTAGACGACATCAGTTTAGCCGTAGCTAGATAGCATTAGTTTAGGGTTTCTCATAGCTTATGTATCATGAGACGGATTTTATACGTCTTTTTGAACCATGTATATTATTACATTTGTCACCGCAGTTCCTTTTGCCAATCAATTCTTTATGCCTATGATGTTGTACAATTGTCATTATTACATTTGCCAATCAATTCATTTTGCCTATGATGTGTACAATTGTCAATTTTGCAAACAATGCATCTTGTGGGTGACTATTTTGGGTCTATTATCTACCCTTGCACTTTTTTTAAAAAGTGAATCAAGTACAATATGGTTGACGGGTGGCAGGGCATTTAATGCCCTGCCACCAAAAAAAAATTCTCTCGGGCGTCGCTATTTATGGCTCTGTAGTGTCGCTATATTCTACAGTGTAAACGTCGCTATAAGCGTCGCTATGAGCGTCTCTATATAGCGACGCTTATAGCGACGCATATAGCAACGCTTATAGCGACGCTCTCATAGCGACGCTCGTAGCGACGTCGGGGGTTATAAAAACCCAATGTATTTCCGTCGCTAACAGCGTCACAAGAGCACACAACCTCTTGTAGTGTAAGTTGGTCCGGTTATGGTTTTGCACAAAGTTCATTTCATTTCTTTCACTGGCCTTAAATCTCATGTGAGATCCTACATGGATAGCATGTAGGAGGCATATACATGATATGTTTTTTTTTTTAAAGTTTATGTAAAAACGAAGAGAATTCTGCCAAAATTTCTGCAGGAGCACGGTTGATTTTGGTGCTGCTTGCTTTCGTGGGCAGAGGACAGGCAGCCTGGCTATGGTTGTGTCCATCTTTTCATTGGGCACAGGCCAATCTGCCTGTCCTCTGCCCAAGAAAAAAATGTATTGTTATGGTCGTCGCTATGTGCGTCGCTAAGCGCGTCGAAATACACGTCGATAATATTACCTTTCGACGCATATAGCGACGGTTTCGTAGGGACGCGTATATCAACGGGCTTTTCGACGGAATGCGTCGAAACCTGCGTACAAGGCCCCCTTTGTTGTTGTAGTGGGACATGGTCTTTTGGTAATTGTGTGATTGGAGGTTTCCTATGTAGTATGATATGTAGGTCATACCACCACTTTGAAGTTAAATAACTTTGATTGTATTGAAAATGTGTTTGATTTTAATGTGTGAGATAATCCTTACATCCCACGTGGGAGCCCAAGATGAGGTGGATAGTGTTTTTGGAAAAATAAATTATGTGATGAAAATCCCATCTGAGAGCCCAAGAAAAGGGTGTATTGATTTATTTTGAGAAAGAGGTCTTCGTACAAAGGAGACTCTAGCAAAATTTTTAAGTTTTATATTTTATGTACAAACTCAAAATTGAATATAGATGGTGCTTTTTTAAAAGTTGCATTTTGCTTAAGCATAGACGTGCATTCATATCACATATATTTATTTTTCTTCAAAAAGATTAATCTGAGTTCAAAGTACATGTGTTTTGATTTGATAAGTTAATTTTTTCATGGTTGTTTAAGAGTATGCATTATTTGTTATTTAGAGAACAATCCATTTCATATGTGTGCCTTAAATCCCATGTGGGAAGCCTACTAAGTAGGTGGGCTAGTATCATATTTTTTGAGATTGAGATTTGTATCAGTTTACAAGGAAAATGCTAATCGTTTTTTGGCACAAATTACATTGAAACGGTTAATTTATTTTAATTTTGTATTCATTATATTTGTTGCTTTTCATGGTTTGTTTTCTTAGCATCTATTGCAAATGAAAACACACACTTCTGTTCATTTGCAGTTCAATATGTATTTTTGCAAAAGCATATCCTTTTAAAATTGTTGTGTTACTAGTGTACATAAATTAATGGGTCATTACATTTTGTACGAAATCCGTATGAGGGGTGATGGCTCATTGCGAGAACGTCTGTATCTTGTCCGTATGTAGGGGGTAGGTTAGCAAGTAAGATACTGTACATATGGGGGTTTCTCTAATTTTGATGCATGCAAATGACATCCCCCAATTACTAATAGGGAATCCCTTGGGCTTGTAGGAACCTCATAGCTGGTGTTGGCAAGAATGAGGGGCTCACTGCCCAAAACCTCTATTTATACCAAAGCATGAGGATGTTAAGAAACTTCTAGGTTCTATCTTCTAGAACTTTCTAGATCTTTTAGAACCCGATAGGTTCTCCCTTCTAAAATCGTCTCGCTTTTTTAGAACCCTCTAGGTTCTTCTAGAATCCTCTAGGTCCTTCCTCAAGATTCTAGATCTTTCTAGATTCTTCTACCTACTTTTAGAGTCTTCTTGATACTTCCAAAACCTTTTTGAATCTACTAGATGCTTCTAAAACCTTTTAGAATCCCCTAAAGCCTTCTAGAATCTTCTAGATCCTTTATTATTCTTCTAGATATTTCTAGAACCTTCTACATTTTACATGTTTGTAGAATGTTACATAACCTTCTAGAATCTACTAGATGCTTTTACAACATTCTAGAATTCTTCTAAGATCTTGCATCCATGACACTATCCCCTGAGGTATCCCCTCCTCTAGGGACGAGTTTAACAAGGGCAAGTTGTCCCTCTTGATGTAGGGATAGGGTTCAATGAAAATTATTGATGAAACAACCTTTGGCTGGTGTATGTGAGACCATGGAGTCTATACTTTGTCTCAACTCCTTGCCTCTTCCCCCTTATGTGCGGAAACCTCCAAGCTTGGTTCAAAGTGGTCCCTAGACACTAGCTCATGGACTGACATTACTCCCCCCTTGGAGAAGAATTTTCTTCCTTGAAAAAAAGGAGAAATTGTCCTCATAAGAACACTAAGGTTTTACAAAGTGGCACCTTCCTCAGGTTTGTCTTTCCACTTGACGAATGCTTGTCGACTCGTATGGTGATGGGTTACACTAAATCATGATAGTCAAGACCGTACTCTTGTTCATGTGGCTAGGTTTGAGATTCAATGAAATCAACCAAAATATACTCGTCAATGACATTGTGGTTCCTTTGCAAGAATTTACATTGTTATGCATTTCTTGGATGAGAAGAAAGTCACTAAGTCGTGCATCATGTATATATGTGTACATAGCCCTGCAAGTTTTGGAAGTGCCCCTTGTAAAAATCTATGTATAAAGGTGTGATTCTGGAAAGATTGAATGCCAATGTTTTGGGTTGTTCCAGTCTCCAAAATATGGTTTTTCATAAGTATTTTTAGCCGTGCTTTATAGCTCGTGAAACAGACTTGTACATCATGAGTTATGAGCATCCGAAGCGGGCGGTCTCAACTTAGAAGGTGATTGCGGTTGCATGCGACAAGGGAAATTGGGTCAACTTAGGGGTCTAAAATTAAAAATTCTGAAGTTTTAAATTTCTGGAGATAGCCGAGGTGATGGGCTTTGAGCCGTGTGTTACGGTGCGTCATTCGGTGACCGGAGCAACAAGATATACCTCAGGAAAAATTGTATGAGAAGTCCTTCTGCTTAGGGAAGAAGCTGAGAGCCAGTGGGGAATTTGGGAAGCTTGAGAATATTTCCATGTGTCATGGGAATTATCCCACATGACAAGAGGAAAAGGGAAAGTGGGGGGTATATAAGGCACATTGGGTGCCCACTATAGGGTATCAAAGGTGAGAGAAGCTCTCTCAAGGCTTGGCTATGGGGGCTCGTGGGCTCATAGGGAGGGAGATGGAGCATTTTTCCTCTTCACACTACTAGACAGGTGCCTGGTCACTTTTTTTGGGTCCGCGGCCACTTGCCCCCACCCCATTCCTTGGTTAAAGGGTCACTGACAACTCATTTTTCACCCAAAAAAGGCCAAAATTGAATTAATTAAAAGGTGCCTTGAGAGAAAGCCTTGTCGGCTAAGAAGAGAGAAAAAATATATATTAGGGATAAAAGATAATAAGGCCCCCATTTTAATAGCTGCAACACCTACACAACTTCCAGAGAGCTCATTTTTTAGCAAGAAAAAGGACACCTCCATGTTTTCTTCTCGATTTTTTGTTGACGGATACTCTACAGACATCTCCATGAGACGAGCTTTGTCATGGTGTCCTCTGTTTCTCATGATTTTTCATTTGTTCCATGCTTGGGGAGGTTTTCATGAATCTCTACAGGTGTTTTCGGTCGTGCAGTAGTTCTTCCTTTCGATAGTGTGGCTCGTGCAAGGCTATAGAGGCTTTCATTTTCCTTCTCGTTTGCATGCTAGCAACATAAATGACTTACATAAAATATGAGATGAATACAAGAGTGCATAGAAATATAGAGTTTGTAACCCATATCTCCAACTCGCTTGAGTATCTTAAAAGGCCCACAATATCTTGGAGATAATTTAGGTGTTGGCCTAGTCTTCAAAATTTTTGAATACTCTAGCACACATAAAATAAAGATAACTTACCGTGATGTTTTACATTAACGGGATTTTTGTATCTATTCTTTGCTCTTTGAACATTTTGATGAACCATACATCAACATAAAAAGACTAAAGCCAATTGTCACATGCTAAGCACTATTGTAAGCAGAAACTGGAATAGCGAGATAATCTTCCCAATCTCATTGCTTTTTGCTAACATATGAAAAAATTCTTTTCAAGCACTAATTGACAAAGTACTGGATTATGTATAGCTTAATTTTAGAGGATCTCTGAAGTAATTGAGTTGGTCAATTACAATATACCACATCTTCTTAAAATCTTGTGTTGTGTTTGGAGGTATTAACAAGTTCAGTACCATTCATGTCTTGTAGACAAGAAATTCTATCATGCATTTGAGTCATTAAGTAGAAATTTGGTAGATGAAATAAGCTCGCTTATTATCAAAAAGCACTCACTCAAAATTGATTGCCTAAGGTAGGCATCCCATGTCCAATATAAACTTACCTACTATCGCTTGGAAGATGAAAACCTCTTTTCTTCAAAGTACATCAGTGAAGAGGTCATTCAATGGCCATGAACACTCATGGAGAGTTTTCACCTTAGCTGGGTCATACCCTTGGAAATACCACTCCTATAGTCATAATCAATGCTATGGAGTAAACATAAGATCCTTGCAATTGGTAATCTTATTCACAAAATTAGATTAAGGTAAATAGAGGATTTTCTCAAGGTGGAATTGTATTCACACTAGACCTTAAAACAATCTTATCTCCCATGAAAAGAGGAGAAACATTCTCAACACCAAAAACAAGGTAATCTTACTAGATTTTCTTTGGTGTTTGAAACAAGCAATTACTTGCTTGGAGACTCTTGTAGCGGATTCATGTCATCCTATTAATGAGTTGATTGATAGGGACACCATGCCCCGTGCTACAAACAGAACTCATCATCTCTAGGATAGTGCCTGCATTGCAATCATATGCAACAAACATAAGAAAATATACCATGCTCAACTCTTCCTAAACAAAGTAGGTGATGCTTGAGAAAAATTGTAAACAATTATGCAGTGGGATGAATCCCACCATACTAGCACGCCATACATATTGTATATAAAAAAAATAAAAAGTGATAAGACCATGGATTCAATAACGGTCTCAACGGTGTGAGCCAATGTCATTTGTGCCTTGTAGTCCCATGGATACATCATAGTTTGATGTTTCCAAACGTTAAATGTGATCTTGTCTCCATACATTTCTAGTTTGTCAAACCTTTCTACCATTACCCTTGATCCTAAGCCAATAGGTAGTGCTTTGGTAGAGAGTAGAAGCCTTGCTTTTTGTTAAGTCAATCAAAGCACTTCGCTTTGCACAACAATAAAATCTTTTACAAATTAAATAATAAAACATATATAAACAAAAGAACTTAAAATTGTCGACCTTGTTGCCCCTCTGTGGCCAATTGTCCTAAAATTCATAAGTAAACTCTGGCTTGAGAATGAAGTGCGGTTTGATTTTGTCATTTGGGCTTGAATCTAGCTCATAGCCATGTATACTAAGAGCTACAGAGCTATCATTAGGAAATTTCGGAGGTCATTTGGAGGGCCTTCTAAGAAAAGTAGAATTTTGACTTTCTCTCTCTAGAAAATAGGTGTGGTGAAAGCAAATGTAAAGTTGGAATAACCATTCGAAAAGTGTACTTACAAGTAGATTCTTGCCACAGTGTCATAACGGTCATGATGATTGAAGAATAAATCGTTTTAAGTTGCATTTAGTGAACGTCCTAGAATTGGAGGGAGTTTCCTTTACATGGAATGTATGACTAAAGGAAATAGGACGTATCCTTCCAAACCTGCTCTCTCCTTACTCTCTCACTGTTTGTGCGATGACCTTAAAGAAATCCTCCCTTTCTTGCTCTATTGCACACATGGCTTCTTCTTCCACCCCCACAAATGTCCTCCTTAAAAGACCCTTCTATCATCTACACATTGACCTGGATCCTCAATATACACCATCGTGTAAGCGAGGCAAAACTAATATCAAAGTGACACCAATCATGACAGAGAGACTCGGAGTAGAGGGAGCAAAACAATTAGATATTTGGACAAAAGGATCACTCTACCCATTGAATCCCATGACAAATGCTTTCCCAGCATTTGCAAATCCCACTAACTTATTGACCTTTGCAGGTAATGGAGAGAATGGATTGCTTGGCTATTATAAAGCTCTAAACAACAAATCAGAAACTTATAAAGACATGGTGAAGCACCAAGAAAATGAGATTCAAAGACTTTCAAACTTGCATCACGAGGACCAAAAGACTGTAATGCTGTGCACACAAGAATCACAGGTCTTGCGAACAAAGGTACGGTCATTACAAAACAAAGAGACAATGTTAGGCACTCGTGTGCGAAAGAAGAAACTACGAAATCTTGAAACATTGAAGGTAGGCTCTGGCGGCCTTAAGAAAAGAATCCAAGCATTGTAAACTGTCTAATCAATTTAAATTGCAATCCGTCATCGCACATCTCCTTCTGCTCTAACCATGCTTGTGCAGACATCCTTGGTGGCTCTCTTCCCAAAAAGCCATCACGTAACACATGATTCTCTAGAAGATACGCTTGATGACCTTCGTAGATTTGCTTCTTCAGTGAGGGCGCCCTACGCGCATTCACTCTAGGTCCACATGTGACACATGCTTTGTATTCGCTTGTTTGAAGCCCTGCATGTATACACATGATAATA
Source organism: Adiantum capillus-veneris (assembly GCF_014529385.1). Classification (NCBI taxonomy): domain Eukaryota; kingdom Viridiplantae; phylum Streptophyta; class Polypodiopsida; order Polypodiales; family Pteridaceae; genus Adiantum; species Adiantum capillus-veneris. The sequence goes on along the minus strand of NC_140931.1, from coordinate 111,355,643 downwards.
GATCAACTATGGGAAAAAACAAGATTTACAGTGTCTGAGTGAGGAGTGTCAATAGATCACCTGAGCATTCTGTTAGCCCGGGATAGTCATGCATGGTCCACATTAGAATGCCTCTGAACAAAGCATTCCGTCGTCCTGTGTGTCGGCTCATATCCACCACCTCTATGCCAATCCACAATTGTTGTAGCTCTTCCAATACTGGACGAAGATACACATCCATATTCTCCACTTTATATCGCCCTGACACAATCAAGCTTAGCCATAGGTGCCCCTTCTTCGTAGTCAACCACAGGGGAATGTTGTAGTTGACAATGACAACGGGCCATACACTGTAAGATGTTGATCTTTGAGCAAATGGATTTACGCCATCCATAGCCAGGCCTAAGCGCAAATTTCGAGCTTCCCTGGCAAAATCCGACCATGTTTCATCTATATGTTTCCAGGCTACGCAATCTGCAGGAATTCATAGCACACCATCCAAAGATTTATTCTCCTCATGCCATGATGCTAGGGCGGCCATGGACTTGCATTCGAAGAAATGCTTGATGCGAGGAAGCAGAGGAAAATGTCGCAAAACCTTTTGTGGAATTTTTGTCCCGTGGAGATCTACTCGATATCTTTCGGAATCACATTTCGGACACTTCTCCATGTCTATGTATTCCCCTCTGAAAAGAATGTAGTCATTAGGACAAGCGTGGAAAGAATTGTAATCCATCCCCAAGTTTCGCAAAATCTTTCTTGCTTCATCTCGGGAATCTAGCATCACATTGTCAGCTGGTAGTATGTGCTCTTTAAGCAATCTACACAACATAAAAATACGATACAGTCGTGTAAAAATCTATCAGATCATTATACATTTAGAGTTTTATTAAAGTAAACTAATTATAATAGATCACCTAAAAAGCGCTGTGACGCTAGTGTCACTCCATCCAAACTTTGCCTGCATGTTGAGAAGAACCAGGAGTGATCTATAATAGATGGATCGAACTCGCCAAATTCACGAACGTGCTGCAAAGAAACACGTCTTGTCCGTCGCACAGCATGCTTGCATTGATTACAAGGACATAAGACCCTCGTTGAGAGATAGGTGTTTCGGTTGGACGGTCCCACATCCTCGTCACTACTCATAATGAGGATAAAAATCTTATAACCTGGACAAAAAATTTAATATTCTATTGGCATTCTTCGTCTTATCTCTCTCTCTCTCTCTCTCTCTCTCTACCTCACATTCTCTAGTCATGTCCAATCCCCGCACACCTCGGTCTAGAGGTGCACGGAGATCAGAACCACTGGGTTATAATCTCGTCTTTATTGGTCAATACCTATATTTGTGGGTACAAGAAATCTACAGACCCACGTCTACATGATACTGCATGTAGTGGACAAAACCCCTTTGCCTCTTCTCTAGCTGTAGCACTTCACAGCATCTTAACATCTTTTCACAGTAGATCTTTTCACGGTTCGTCTAACTCTAAACCCTAAACCGTAAGTAATTCTTGTGTGGACTTGATCTAACTTAAATAAGCGTAAATCTAACTAAAAATAAACCTAAATCTAATTTAACGTAAGTCTACATCTAACCTAATCTTTAACGTCTTTTGGGATAGTTTCCTACGACGTTAAAACTCTCTTCTTCTTGTGTGTGTGTGTGTGTGTGTGTGTGGGTAAACCTAAATAAACCTAAGTCTAATCTAATATAACATAAATCTAAATCTAACGTAAATTATGTTATATTAAAAACAAAGAACTAAACTAACAGGGATTATAAGAACCTTAAAACTGATTTAACACATAATTTTTCACATAACTCGGCAAGAGTTGGCATTCTCATCACTAAAGATGTGAGAGTTTACTTCTGGCGGTGATGCTGCCTCATCTCCATCCACATCTGACGATAGCAATTGGCCCTTTGGACCGTTCTTGCTCTTGTTACTAACTTTGAAGTTGCTGTTGAATGACTAGAGGTTGTCTAGATGGTCATTGTCGAGGATGTAGTGACTCTTGCCGCCCTGAAGATCCACCTTCTTCCCTATCTTCTGAAGACATTTCACCAGTACTTTTGGATCGACGGAGCCCACCATGAGTGAAGGCAGCAATACCCTATATTCCATTGAGGGCTTTCTTCACCCGCTTCATGCAGGCATCGCAGTCTATGGAGACCTAAATCTAATCTAATATAACGTAAATCTAAATCTAGCGTAAATAAACGTAAATCTAACTAAAAATAAACCTAAATCTAATCTAATTTAACTTAAATAAACCTAAATCTAATTTAACGTAAGGCTACATCTAACCTAATCTTTAACGTCTTTTAGGATAGTTTCCTATGACGTTATAACTCTCTTCTTCTTGTGAGTGTGCGCATGTGTGGATGTGTGTGCCAATAAAAAGAGATAAATGGTATAACCTTTCTATCACCCATGCCAAGTATGATAGATTGGTTATGCCATTTCCCTCTTGAATAATAGGTCTTGAGTTCAACTCCTCGTCGGCTAGATCTTTAGGTCTTTTAATTTTAATTAGTTTCCTACAACGTTAAATTAGTTTCTCTCTCTTTCTCTCTCAATGTGTGTGCGTTTTTTTGTTTATGCATGTTTTCTCTCTCTTTTCCTTTCTCAATGTGTGCGTTTTTTGTTTATGCATGTTCTCTCTCTCTTTTCCTCTCTCAATGTGTGCGTTTTTTGTTTATGCATGCTCTCTCTCTCTCTTTTCCTTTCTCAATGTGTGTGTGCATTCTTTGTTTATGTATATGTGTGTGCGTTTTTGTTTATGTTTGTACTCTTACTCTCTCTCTCTCTCTCTCTCAAAAAAAAAAAGACACTATGTGTGTGTGTGTGTGTGTGTGTGTGTGTGTGTGTGAGAGAGAGAGAGAGGGAGAGAGAAAGAGGGGAAGGGAACATGAGAGTGAGGAGAGGGAAGGAGCATACCTGGCTCTCCTTCCTCTCCTCGTGTGTGTGTGTGTGTGTGTGTGTGTGTGTGGAGAAGAAAGAGAGAGAGAGAGAGAGAGAGAGAGAGAGAGAGGAAGAGCGTTACCTGCTCCTTGCTTGAGGGCGCCGAAAAACTCCGATCTGAGATCTGAGTTTTTGGGCGCTCTCTATTATTTTTTTTAGCCCAGCCGGCATCGCTATGAGCGACGCCGGGATTTTTTTTTTTTGAGCGTCGTTGTGTGAACGTCGCTGATATGAATAACCTCTTGTAGTGTAAAGACAAATCTATGAGGAAGCATGTGCTGGTACAATGAGGTGGAAGGCTGTTGCCCTGCTGTGTCTTCAAGAAGCGGCAAAAGATTTTCTTTTGGAGTATTTTAATGATATTACTATTGTTGCTGCTCATCCTCACTGGGTGACAATAATGGATCCAAGGATAGTGAGACTCTCAAGAGAGTGCATTGGAGATACAATAATCTCCTTATCCCTAATGAGTTTATTGATCCCAAAATGAAAGATATACTGCTAATACCACCAGGCTGCTGGGTTCAAGGGGTTAAGATTCATGAGGTTACTCATGGAGTGAACACGATAGCCAGAGCTGAGTAAGAAGAAAGACATCACTCCAAAGTAGAGAAGTTAAAGAGGATACAGTCTGTTGTTGCTGATGAAGACCAAGCCGCCGGGTTCAAGGGGTTAAGATTCATGAGGTTACTCATGGAGTGAACACGATAGCCAGAGCTGAGCAAGAAGAAAGACATCACTCCGAAGTAGAGAAGTTAAAGAGGATACAGTCTGTTGTTGCTAATGAAGAGGCCCAGAGGAGAAATTATGGGCAAGTTACCACAGACCTAAATGAAAGAAACAATGATGTTTTACAATCCATGATAGAAGGACTCTTAGCAAACATTCCCCTTACTGATGGTAGAAGGCAATTAGCACTAGACTCTATTGATATTGGGATATTGAAAGATCCAAATTCACAAATTACCGACTCTATTGTTTATATATGCCCAAAGTAAGTACTCATCTACCTTTAAGATATTTTTTTTGCTGGTACTTGGCCTCTAATTAAATCCTTTTTTTTATTGTAGCTTAACAAAGAGCCAAATCCCTCAAGAAACCCATAATGAAATTTATATTTTAGATCCACAAATGTCTATGCCACTCCGAATGAAGAACACCCCTCATGGCACATTGGAGAGATGGTTTGTTCACTGTCCAATGCTCCAAGTGAAAACACTGGTGTTGCCATACGAATCAAATAATCATTGGATCCTTGTATGCATAGAACTTGACAAACAAGTGGTATGGACTATCAACTCCATACAAGCAACACATTCAGAGATAAGAGTGTAAGTGTTGATAAAACCTTTAGTGTTTATTTGGGGTATGGTTGATGACCTGAATATTGTTAATAATAAATAACCTTCACTATTCACAGATGTGTGAAAAGATTACTTCATGTCTACGGAAAACTCTGTGGAAATCATGAACTCTACAAGGCCACCTTTAAAGCTGTCAAAGTGCCTAATCAGATGGATCCAAATTCTTGTGTTGGAGATGTCTTATCCATGCAGAGTACATACTCCATAGTTTTTTTGCTCTGAATCCATTTATGTCAACGGTATTTCCTTGCTATGGTATGGACCAACTTGGTGCTATTATTAATTAAAGTATTGACCACAAGTTAACCTAATTTTGCAGAATGCTTTGGAAAATTATACATTGGAATATTTACAAAGGTGTCACGCTTCAATGATTCAACATCTACTATCTCTTTCAACCCCAAGAGTTTTAGATGTAGAAGAGAGTTTTGTCGACGACCATATTATTGCTTTAACAATGATCAATGAAGAGGAAGTCAGGCCAGTTTCCAACACTGGAAACCAAATTCCTCAAACCAACCCCATATTAGAGGAAAAGACACCGGTAAGCTTTGCAGTTGGAGAGACTGAATCCAAAGTTGGGATTGAGCAATGTGAAGTAGACCAAGCCCCTAAAAATGCAGATGTAAAATGATCCTCAGAGGTGAGGAATGCAACAGAGGTTCTAGGCCAAGCACAGGAGGAAAAGGGAGTGCGAGAGGAGAAGGCCAACATTGCAAATGATGGCCAGGAATAGACAACAGGTCAGGTTGACCATTCGGCCATGGAAACACAAGAGTCATGTACTGCACAACCACAAGATGTGGATACCCTTGGCAATAAACAAGGAAACTTCGACACTCAACAGCAAAATGTCAACATTAGAAATGACCAGTATGGAACCTTGCTTCAAGTAGATATGGTTGTTCCAGTAATATCCATTATACTTAAATAATATATGCTTTTTTGTTTCTGACTACTTATATGTATGCACACAATGATTGCAAAGACTGATTATATTGGATCTCAATGGATTGTTACTACTATGACAGCCGTATAGTGAACATACAGAGTTCTTCGATTTACGTAGTTTTCGCTTATGAAATGTCAGAGTATTAATTCGACCAGGAACAAAGGAAGTTTTGAATTTTTTGATTCCACGGTTTAGGGTTGGTATCTGGTCTTCAATGCAGGCCCATAGCCTGAATCCCCTTGTTACCATAGTTTGTAATTTTTATGAAATTCAGAGATCGAGTTTTTATTTTGTGCATAGTCAAAGACATTGTAATATCATTGTGGGACATTTCCACCCAACTAAAGCTAATGTACCACTTTTCTACAAGCTCTTTAAACAGATCAATGTGCCTTATGATGCTCTCAATAATTTTTTGATTGATGACACACCACATAAGGGTTTACTTAATCCATCCGGCACTACTATATCCCCACCTTCATTTGAGGGCATCTTCACGATTTTTACCTAGAGGACATTTTGGTCCCATACCTGCAAGCAATGTACTTAAGCCCATTGAGCACATCGAAATTTGTACTTACAAATGTACTTAGTAATTCATTGATTATACCTTAAATTGATACTATCTACCTATCTATGTGTTTCGAATACTTAGAAAGAGAGAGAGAGAGACAGAGAGAGAGAGAGAGAGAGAGCCTTGAGCAAACACTTGATATTAAGATTAAACTAGTAAAAAATGTTACATTTTGTTGAAGCCATTCAGGGCTGATTACATGGGCACAATTTGAATACAACCAGAAAGATCTCCATAGAAAAAATGCTTCTCCCTTTGTTGCATTACTCTTCGTCCGCCCAGCAAGAAATAAAAGTTTACAAAGTCAATGTCGGCAGTCTCCTCCACTATGTCATGTCAAATTTGCAAAAGATTGCATTGCTACCTTATTATAATTAATGTCATAAGATTTAGGTCTTTGTCCACCACTTCCACGTCTATGACAACATTGTTTTCCAAACTTGCTACCTCTTGATCCATAGGCACATAGCAACCTTCAACAATTTTAGAACGCTTGTACCAAAAGGGGATTATTAATGTCTGTGTCGCAAGCATATACTTGACAATGAAAGTGTCAAGAGTAATCTTGCAACGTATGCCATCTGTTTCTTTCACATACCATCCTCGATCAAGAAGCTTATCACACAAGAGGTAATCAAATGATTTGCAGAGCAGCATAGTTTTAGCAACATGTACCTTGCACGTATGAAATAACTCAATAAAGAGACCAATAGGACAAAAATTTGCAAGATTCAAAAATTTAGTGGGTACAAAGTTTCGGAGAGACCTCTGAACATCCCTATAGAGCCTGCTCCTCAATGCCTCACTCATTGTTGTGATTGGTAGAAATGGTCATAGAAGAAAATACCCTTGTCTGCCAGACTTTTGCTAGTTATGCCAGCATATTGCAAGACTCGAATATGAGCACGGGTCAGAGAGATGAGACCTATAATGCACTCCAATGGCTCCCATTCCTCATATGACGAAGGATAAACATCTGTGAATGTAATAGAATAGAAATAGATACAAACATCTGTATAACCTAATTATATACCTATGATAAGAGAAGAAAAAAACAGATTCACATTTGAAATTAAGATAACATTTATAAAGGAGTGCTAAATAATTAACTTACAGTTTCATCATGGATTATGCACCATGGAGACATCACCGCCATTTGCAATCACATCAGAGTGAGCGAAAACATGTTGAACAAAGACTTCTTTCACATTCTTCTTACCAACCTCGACTTTCAAATCCAGAACTCTTGCTTTCCATGCAAAACGCAATATGTTTGTTGCTTTCGAGATTTTTCTCCTTCTTGGCTGCATAAGAACCCAAGAACCTTTGCTTATCCTCTACTCTTGCCACCTATTATCTGTAGTGAGAGAGTTTGATATTGAGATAGTGCTTATGCTACTACCTAAGTTGCATTATTCGTTATTCAGGAGACGTATAATACGCGAATAATGGGCGTATTATTCGTTTAGTTAAATTATACGGCCGTATTATACGGTGCCACATCAGCATAAACGGCCAATCATATAACTTCTTGATTTTTCGATTGAAAAACTTTTCGATCGAAATTATTTTCGATCAAAAATTATAACGATCGAATATGTTAGTATATATAGCAACGCGCGAAAGGCCTCATACTAGCTTTCAAAGTCAGTGTTTTCCATGTGAGTACTCTCACCAAACGATCAAAAAATGTAATTTGTAAAAAAATACAACAATTTGAATGCAATAAAAATTAAAATTCAATAGAATTTTAATTTTTGTGATTCAAATATATGAATTTGTTTTGAAAAACTTAGTAAATAGTTGAAAGTTTGTATTTTGTGAAGAGTTTAATCTCTCACCTGATACAAACTGTAATTATAAGAATCACTTGTCAATGTGTTCAATTAATTGACACTTGAAAGTGACTAATAAAAAAAAAAGTAAGATATTATCGTTGTGTGTAGAGTGTACTCTCACATGAGATAATTAGTTTAAAAATATTATTACATAAAAATTAATTTTATGTAATTTAAAGTTCGATTTTGATGTGTGGAGATTTTCTCTCACTTCAAAATGAATATAATGAAACAAAATTATATTTTTACGTTTTGTGTAGAGCTATTCACACTGCTATGCTCTCACTAGAGTAAAAATTTAGGAAAAACATGTCCAAAAATAATGATATTCTCTTATCTTTATTTGGACTGCAAAATCTACCGTACTGTGTGAGAGCATACATATGCTTGCATTGTAGATAGATAATCGCTTAAAAATCTATGGTAAAGTGTAAGAACTTTTTGTTCGCACTTTACATAGATACGATAATTATCAAGTATTGTAAGTGATTATCGTTTTGACATTTAAAAATGTCACTTATAGCTCTTGTATGTATAGTAATTTATAATGATAATCATTTTAATACTTGATTTAATTGTAATTATTGGTTATCGTAATGTGTTAAAGATACAAGCTTGCACTTTAGATAAATCGGTGCAATTTATATGTAATCCGATGGTATTGTTTTTTATTATTGTATTTTTGTTCAATCATTGTTTTTAATTATTTTAATTTCGTTCAATCATTGTTAGTTAAATCAGTTTAATTTTTTAATTGATTTTGATTTTGAAAATGATCATTGACTTTGTTTTTACTAGCAAACTATTTTTGTGCATCATGGTGAAAGGACAAGAGTGGAGTTATGTGGATGAGTTGAAAGCTGGGAGAAATACATCTCGACTTAAATGTAAATCTTGTGGCCACGAGTTCAGTGGTAATGCAACTAGAATTAAAGAGCATTTGTTTAAAGTCCCTGGCAATGTTGAAAAGTACGGGGCACCACCAAAAGATATTCATGAAAAATTTGCCATGTATTCTCGCAAAGTAAAGTTGATTCTTGCAGTTAAACATAAAGGTGATGTTTCTAAAGATATTCATGCAAATATTGAACCATCTGTATGCAATGAGGCAACAGAAGAGGTGTGTACCACTCAAGTAAATGATCAAAGTTCTCAATTGAACCCTCTTCATGGACATGCTTCTACATCAGGAGGAGTTCCTAGCACAAGCAAATCCGGCAGAGCGTCATCCAATGGACAGACAATGCATGAAGCATTATGTAAACAATGGTTTCTTGAGTTGCATTTAAAATGTACACAAGCATTTGTTGCGTGTGGCATATCGTTCAATGTTATGCGCAATCCAATATTTCAAGATGCTTTGATGAGTACAGCCAAAAAAGGATTTGTGCTTCCTGACTATAACAAGATGCGAATTGAATATCTTGATAAAGTCAAAGACATTACTGAAGCCATTCTCAAATGCACAGTCCTAGAGTTTGTTCCAGCATATGGATGCACCATAGCATTGGATGGATGGACTAACTGTCAGAAAAAACCTTTAATCAATGTAATGCTTATTAACCCTAGAGGGGCTATGTTCGTGGAAGCAATTGACAGCTCATTGAAAGAGAAGACTATCACCTACCTAGCAGGGGTGTATGAGCGTGCAATTGAAAAGGCAGGTGGACCAAAGAATGTGACTGCTATTGTCACAGATAATGCGGCCAACTACAAAGGAGCAGGAAGAGCTATTCAAGTCAAGTATCCGGAGATTTCTTGGGTACCATGTGCAACTCACACTTTAAATTTTCTTTTAAAATATATTGGTGAAATGGCATGTGTGAAGCAAACTTCATTGGATGCAAATCATGTGTTGAAATTCATTAGAGAGCATCAATTTTTGTATGCTCTTTTTCGAACCAAGTCACCAAATAAAGCTTTGCAAATATTTTGCGCAACAAGGTTTGCTACGGCATACTATGTTCTTGCTGCTTTGCAAGAGTTGAAGCCTGCATTGATGGAAACCTTAGCAGACAGAAGATAGATGGATGGCTCAGCAAGTATCCAAGTTATCAGGAAGCAGCTGGTCGATGTGCACAAATAGTAAACTCGCCAGTCTTTTGGCGTAATGTAGAAAGAATAGTAACTGTGTTTAAGCCATTTGTAGATCTTTTGAGAGCAGTTGACACAGATTCTTTTATTTTTGGTCGGGTCTACTGGTATGTGTTAGAGGCTATAAGCAAGCTAAGAGAAAATGTCAGTTTTGGTGCAAAGGATAAAGCTACCATGATTACAATTGTTAACAAGCGTTGGGTGCAGTTGCATACGCCATTGCATGGTGCGGCTTTTGTATTGGATCCTAAGTTTCAAATGCATCAGCAATCTTCCAACAAAGAAGTTATGTCTGACTTCAAAGCAGTGTGCTCCCAACTCTTAGGGCACGAAGATGGAAAAACAGCTTTTCATCAATGAGTAGATTATGCCAACAGAACTGGTATGTTTCAGGATCTGTGGCATATAGATGCCATTGGCTAAACAAGTGCACCTTTATGGTGGAAGGAGTATGGTGGAGAGAAAGTGGAGTTGCAACACATTGCAGTTAGAGTTTTATCAGTAGCTGCATCAAGTGGAAGTTGTGAACAAAATTGGTCAGCATTCGACTTTGTGCACACGAAAAAGCAAAACAGACTTCATACTAAACGGGCTGCTGATTTGGTGTATGTTTTTTGCAATATGAGACTTATTTATAAGCCTCAAAACATTGCAACTAGAGCCGCTCAAAAGCAATATGGAGTCTTCCAAACGCATGAAGCTATTTCTGTAGAAGTTGATGATGAAGATGATATGGAATGGGAGATAGTTTCAGAATGCTCAGATATGGACGAAGTAGATGATATGGTTGCAGTTTTTGAAGATGGAGATGATTTGTGAGAGTACCATTGTAATACTTAACAAGTTTTTGCATATGATGAAAGAAAGTGGTATCTCGTTGTCGTTCACATCAAAACCTCTCTTTCTCTCGCTCATACGCACATATTTACTCACACACAAATATAAATTTCCGATAATATCTTGTCGAATAACAATTACATAAAGTCGATGTAGGTTTGAAATTACAACAAGGTTCTGGGAAATTACTCAATCAAAAAGAGTTTGATATAATTTTGAGATTACAAAAAGCTTGTGAGTGACTTATGAGTTTGATAGATTTGCTATAAGCTGGTCTATGGTAAAATCTGTAATTCCTAGCTCAGGGGATGGTTGAGCACCATATTTATGTGAAGTGGTGGTATCATCTGGCAAAGGTCCATACAATGATTCATATCGTTGAAGCTTTGCTTGTGCATCACTTAACTCTATTTAAAGCTCAAGAATACGGCCACGAAGCATGTCCGGTGTTTCTCCTTGGTTGGCAAGGTCTTGTCCTTGGCTGGCTAATTTAGTCAGTGTTTCTGACTCTTTAGGAAGTAAAACAATAGGACGCTTGCGAGGAGGCATTGGATTATTTGCATTGCATGCTGCCACCTTTTTTGCAATGCGTCCATGTCCAACGCTAGCGGTGCCTGGACGATCTGACCAATCCACTCTCTTCAGCAAAACATATCAAACATAGCATTGTTGGATAAAGTAAATTGCTACTTGGTTGTTGTTTGGTAGGCATCTCTCTTGTCGTATAAACCTTTGCAGCAATACACGTGCCAGTCCTTTATATTGCAAATCAGAGAGCTTTAACGGAGCTGTATCTTTTGCATTGCCACTTATTTGAAATAGTTGATGGCGTACAAAGTGATTAGGGAAATTATTTTTGCACTCTTTAAGGGTTAGTGATTCGCTCTACAACTCAGATTCATATTCTTCAATGTTCGCAATAGTAGAAATATCTGCTTGTCCACATCTAACTTGTTGTTCTTTAAAAATTGCCTGGAGCTTCAGCGTGGTTGAGTTCTTCTTCCATATCTGCATATTAGGTGAACATGTCATTACTTTTAAATACCCATTCAATTAATTTGATATTGGACAATATATCAAATGACAAACATAGATATTTTGTTCAATTAAACATACAATTAAATCTGACACCAAAAGTAAAACAATGATGAAATCATGAGACTTATGTTTTCATTAATCATCAGCTAGTCATAAGCCATATGTCATTACAATGTTGTAACCCACTCTATGGGCACCATTTAAACATAAGGAGAGGTCAAAAGCGTTAGGCTGAGTTTTGGGGTTTAGGTGCTTGCCGGTTTCAAGATGAGCAAGTACATTACTAAAAAAATGTCTCTTGCTTTGTTCTTGGGGCTCTGGTAAGCACTTCAAAATGCGTTTACATGTATGACACATGGAATAAATATCCATAGCTTTGGTCCAGGAGGGAGGATTACTAGATATACATTCGGGGGCTGCCCATGGATAATCTCTCTCATATTGTTTTCTAGTTTCTATCTGTATATCGTGTAGAGGAGGAAAACCGGCTGTGGTATTTGTTTTGGTGCATGAACCCCAATCCACAATGCCGGCATAAACACCTTTTTTGCCAAAATGCAGCATCATATTCCGAGAGTGTAATCATTGTGGAGGTAGTTATGCAAATGTATATACTTTAGAGTTTGGAGGAGAGCATTGATGATCTGCAAAATATTCTCCTGGAATAGCTCTACTGTTCCTGCAGTGAGTACATAATCACGGATGATAGGTTGGCTGCCGTCTACAGTGCATTCTTTGATCCATTGCTCCACATGGCCACCATTCCAAAATCGTGAAATGAGCATTGGTCGCTCCACGTGGCGCACCATGGCAAGAGGGTAGATAATACCTCTATGTGAAATATCCAAAATTGTTGCTTCGTCTTTGACCTGTTGCTCCATGGTGGGCCCATGTAAGTGTACTTTGAACACTTTTGCAGCATACACTTGATCTTTGAAAACGGGATGTGTGACACCCACACGCTTCACATGTGCCCATATTCCCTCTCCTAGCTATGGAGCTTGGATATTGAAGACGGCTGTGTCGGGTAAAAGGTGTAAAATAGGTGGTAGTTGAGAGAGGTCTAATGTAGCAACGGATGACGTTTCAGGTTCTGTTCTAAGAATGATTTCTGGTTCAACAGCAACTTTAGAAGAGCTGGCTTCCACTCTTGCACGCTTTGCTGCTCTTTCTAACTTTTCCTTGCTCTTGAACTCCGTGTAAAGCTGTTGCACAAGATGTATGGCAAGGAAGTAATTGCAGGATTTTTCAGTTCTTGAAAGGTTTTCATGATTTGTCCAATGGTTTGTTTGACCATGTTTACTAAAGCACCTGATGTCAGGAGGGCTATGTCAAAAATAGCTGGTGCAAACTCTGCCTGGAGCTGCTCAAACACAGACTTGGTTAGAGTCTCTGTAAGCTGATAAAAATGCTCCGGAGCGACAGGGTTTAAACAATGCCTAATCTCTTCCTCTAACGAGTAATGGAAGTGTCTCACAATCACTTCGGAGACGAACTTTCGTTGATGTTTTGCTAGCTTCGTGTCTGCCATATCTGTATGACAAAATTATAAATTAAGAATCTTACGAAATGATTGTACACCATAGTAACATAGTTATTATATAATGAGTGTTAACCCTATATATATATTAAATGATGATTCAAATTTATTAAAGAATACTAAATTATTGCAAATTAAAGAGAAAATCTTATGATTACAAACCACATTGTGCGAATCGACCATGAAAATTCATTTAGAGAGAGAGAGAGAGAGAGAGAGAGAGAGAGAGAGAGAGAGAGAGAGAGAGAGAGAGAAACAGGCCAGGAGTGTGAGATGCTCTCAGCACCAGAGCTGGACCCTGCTATGTGCAGAAGTGTGAGATAATGAAAGAAATTACATCTAAAGGGTTGGAGAATCGTATATGTGAACAGCTCAGCTAGTGTGAGATATTCTCAGCACAAGTCCTAGATGCTATTGTAAAATAGATTGATAGTTTTTATCAATCTAATCCTTGATAAAGTGTGTGGAACTCACAACACAACTATCAGCGGATAAATTAACAATTGCAGATGTAAGTTACCTATCGTATGTGTTTATGTCCAAAACAACACCAAGTCATTTAATGATGAAAAATGATGTTCTTTTGGAATATGAAACACACGAGTAACCAGTATGTCACATTAAGATGAAGAGGGCATGAAAATATGCATCTCTTCACTCTTAATAAAACGAGTGGTAACGCTTGTGTTTTTATGTAACACATATGACAGAAAAACTTAATCTAAAATTGTAAATTTTATAAGCTATTTCTAATAGAGTGTGTGGCACGCACAACACAACCATCAGCAAACAGCTCAACAATCTCAAATGTAAATCAATTGTTGTATATATCTATGTTCAGAGTAACACCAAGTCATCTGCTGATGAACAATGATGTTACTACAGAAATAGAAGCACAAAAATAATGAAAGTCATATTAAGATGAAGAGGGCATAAAGTATGCATCTCTACACTCTTAAAATGACGAACTTTAATTTTTGTGCTTCTATGTAGAATAATCAATAATGATTTACTTTAAGATTGTAAGTTTTATAGGCCACTCTGAAGTGAGAGGTGTAGCATCATGCCTACTACACTCCACGAGTCGACCTCTAATCCTAACTCATCTCTATGGTGGGAGATATACTACTACACCATACGAGTGAGAATCTAAATTTACCCTAAGCCCTCCCTGGAGTGAGTTATATAACTACACACCACGGGAAAGGAAACTATATTCTATACACCTCTGGAGTGAGCCATATGGCTACACACCACGAAGTGGCCTACGACCTGCAAGCCAACTTTGTGGTGAGAGCCGAAACTACTGCACCACACAATTCTAGCACAACACAAAAAAAAAGTTAATATTTATTTAAAATTTAAAAAATATACCTGAAAACTGCTGTAAATCAAAGACGTTGTCTCTATCTGGCAAACTCTCAGAAGCTCCAAGCTCTCCAAACTCCAAGAAAGTCCACAATGCTTTTCGATCGAATACGACGACGATTGTATATATATACTTTTTTTCGATCGATATATTTTTCGATCGAAATACTTTTCAATCGAAAAATATATCGATCGAAAAATGTTTTATACGGCTATTCGGTAATTATTCGGAGATACGGCGTATATTGACGTTTTATACATATATTTTTTGTTATACGGGCGTATATATGCAACGCAGGCTACTACATGGTCTTCTTGGCACACTAATGGTGAGGCTAGTTGGGGACAGTGTAGAGCAACCTCTAGAACTTCTTGGGTGGGTAGAAGACGAAGCCATAGGTAAAATGGAGGGACAATGAGGTTTGAAAGCCTTTCGTAAAGGTAGTGGATATCTTTTAATGAAGGGAGAGAGTTAGCTATCAATCAGTAGTCAGGTGTCATGAACTTGATGGATACTAGCAGTGGGCCCTACTCTGTGATACCAGTAAGTTACCTTACGAAAGTGGGACAAAACTGAATATTTTAAAATGTTTTCTTTCATTTTTGTGTTGTTTTCCATGTATTTCTACGTTACGTACGGTTGCTGATCATTGGCTGCACCTTCTTTTCTCTCTCTTCAATAAGGCCCTCCAAATGACCTCCAAAATTTAGTAATGCATATGAACCTTGCATGCCCTCTTTGCTTGGTTCATACCGACCTTTAGTGAAAAAACATCCAATATGTTGCAAAGTTTCCCAAAGTTTGTATGCTAGTTGTTGAACCGGAGGGAGCGAGCGCAGGTCTCTAGAGCAGAAGAGAGAGAGACGACACCATCATATGAAAATCCCAAAGTGTGTCTATACCGATCACACGAGATGCGTTTATATAGAGGAGATCAGGATGCTATATACAGAGTTACTATATATAGCTCAACATCCCCACTCAAATGAAGGTCCCTGACTGTGGACGAAAAAATCCTTTGGGGCTCAAGGGAAAAACCCACATATCTATATATACCGGCCACCGCTATACTAAAATATTCTAAGTATACATTTACAATGTTCAAAGGAGCTACATCACTCCCGTTTTACAATGTTCCCTTTCAAGGGTCTTTAACATACAGTTGAATTGATGCAAATTCTTCAATCTCTTTCAAAATCTTCAATATCTTTGAGCAGCTTGAATATCTTTGGGACTCTATACACAATGCTTGATGTGACTTTCATCCTGTAAACAATATCAACTGAAGAAACATATTGAGACGTGAAGGTTATAAATGACAACATCACATTGTCCGTAGAGACGGTTCACGACGCCGTTGTCGTTCTAGAGCCAACATAGAAACAAACATAACGATGATTCAATCACATATGCAGACGACATAGAAATAAACATAGTCTCAATGTAATCACATGTGTACACATATATACAAAGACGAGATGCATTGAACATATCGGGGGTCCCAAGATCTCAACAACTCTTAGCTATCATCATCATGGCTTTACGTACCATGGCATCACGATATTCACCATGACATAAGAGATGCTTAAAAAAACCTTGAAGTAGGAATAATCATCATGGATTTACATACCATGGATGGGAGACGCTTTCAACAAATAAAAACATTGAAATAGAAATAATCATCATGGCTTTACGTATTATGGCATTAGGGCATTCACTATTGCATTACAGGTGCTCATAGAAACTTTGAACTAGCAATCATCATGGCTTTACATACCATGGCATCAGAAACGTTTTCTTGAAATCAAATAAATATTGTAAGATAATAATCACCATCATAGCTTTATGTACCATGGCATGAGAGACACTAGTTTTGTGAAAAATCTGCAAAACCTCAAGACAATGACTAGTCAATAGATAATGGCTTGGTAAATCTTGTCATCTCTACATTGATGATTCCCATGAAAACCATCACACATGTTAGTATACGATCACATAAAATGAGTATTTTATGACAAATTGCCAGGAGATCAGTAGCATGCATGCCATAAATCGCATCAAACGGTGTGACCCTACTATCATTGAGGTAGAAACAAATAAAAAGAGTTGATGCTCAAACATACAACCTAAAGATGGCAATTCAAGGTGGATCTAGGGAAATCCCTACTGATGATGAAGGCTGGACACCACATGCCTAATCTATTGATAAAATTTTGTTCAAAGATATGTATATTTTTTACTAAATCAAAAAAACGTTGGGCACGATCAAAACGATGCAAAAACCTATTACCAAACAGTGAATAACCAAGCTAGCTGAGACATGTAGATTGCATCAATGTGCATGAACTCTTAGCGTTTATGAGCATCCAAAAGCAGTGGAGATTAACTCTAAAAATATAATCCGCCAACCATTTTTAACGCCAGGTCACTCGCTATTCTTAAAGTAACATTTAATATAGCACTGTTTATCGTCGTGCTCCAAACCATCGCATTGTTTCTCCTCCATGTGTTGCCAACCATCACAAGGTTTCATCAGTTTTTTGAGGTCTTTTGTCTTAAGTGGATGTCTGTCAGCTGTTTCTTGGTATATATATGAAGAAGACTGCTTTTGTTGCTCGCTTCCTGTGCTACTCTTGGCATTTGCCACTGCGGGTGCGGATTCTTTCAACTTGGGAGACAATATGGTTTTAATTCAGACTTTGGAGTAAACGCAGAAGACTTGGTTGCATCTAGATGACCCCCCTCGGCTTTTACTAGGCTTACTCCTTAATAAACAACTCACACGTGTGCAAAAAACCTCCATGCAAAGATTTTCTCATCGTGCTCTTCCTACTTGCATGGTCGTCATGAGTAAGCATGTGCAATACGATCCTGTGCACTACTCGTGTAGCCCTCGCACATGGCGTGCACATGTGTAACCCTGCAGATCGTTGAAGGAGGACTTGTCCTCACAAGTTTTGAGTCCTGAGTCCTGATCACATGGACGACTTACATTGAGAATAGGGAGGTTTGTTCAGCAGCCATCGTTAGGTGCTTGAGAGAGCATAAGTTGCAGCGCTGTAGCGTGCAGAGCATTCATGATCATCAAGGGAAACAAGAGGGGCAACATGAAATTGTGTAGGAATAGTAGTGTAAATCATGAGATGCTAAATAAATTGCATAGTGCAATAAAGAGCGGGGCCTTATGAAGGGTAGCTTCTTAGGCTCTTCCATGATCATGAAAAAGGCTCCATAGGGTTGGGCGACTTGATTGATGTTGTCCTTGTCCTGATCTGTGCAAGTCAAATCCCCTCCTCGAGCCCCTCTCCGCGCTGCACATAGAGCCAAGGACCCTCCTCATAAGGATGGCTCACCGAGAGACATATTTCTATATAGAGAGCTCGGCTTAGAATAACGTAGAGTACAAAAATACAAATAAAATAGCGGGTATTTTCTTAATATATGTTGTTGATTGGGGCACCACATTTAAAATAGACTTGTTGGGCGAACAGTTGCATGAGTAGCCCTCACGAGATACAGTTGCACGGTTGCACGGGCGAGGCACATGTACTACTATAGTCCATGAGTGTAGCGTACAGGGACATGAAGACCTTCAACTGTCAGTTTTTTTGAGACTCATGAGGTTTCTTTACAAGTCAGAAATTGCAAAAATGATTAAACCATCGCTTATTCACACGTCGAATTTCTGGCTACTATAGCATGACCTATAAGCCTACATCTCTAAGTTTCTGCAGTTAACCAGAAACAAAATTGAATACAACTTATCATCGTGTTTGCATGTAATTCTTGTGGTTGCCCTCGCATCCAGAATGCCAACCATTTTTCTATGAAACATTAACACAACAAGAAAACACACAAATACAAATATTCTTGAATTAGCTTATGAAAAGAACATCATGAGTAAGCTTATCTTTCATGTGTATGCTCTCCATAACTCTGATACCATGTTGAACCGGAGGGAGAGACCGAAGGTAGACAAGAAGAGATAGAGAGACGACACCATCGTATGCAAACCCCAAAGTGTGTCTACTGATCACATGAGATGCATTTATATAGAGGGGACCACGGTGCTATATATAGAGATACTATATATAGCTCAATACTAGTAACATATTTCAAACTTTGGGAACTTCTATGAAATATACATTAAGTTATATCCCTACTTTGCACAAATACATCTAAAAGATAAGCTAGGATGAAGCCTGTGCTCATGGTTAACAAATGCTCTTGCTTGGAAACAGAGGTCAAGGAAAAAAAAAATCAACCGTGTCCAGCTTTCATAAAGAATTGACCTTGTCGAATTGTACATCTTTTGGAGAGTCCTAAGATTACCCAAATATTGAAAGATATAGCTCAGGGAGCTTAGCTATCAATTGTAGTTGACTTCAAAACCATTCTTGATAGAAGCAAAATTTCTTTCCAAGAGAACAATGGAGAAAAACCTACAGAATTTAATAAGTTCCAAATTGTAAATTGTAAATTGAACTAACTTATCGATGCATTCTAATCACCACCCTTGGCACTAGAATTTGTATCACCCCTTGGTGTGGTTTATGCAGGATGCCGCAAATATGTAGAATTTGTGTCTCAACATATAGACTTGTCTAGATTAACTTAAACTCATTCCCCCCTCCCCTAGCTAGAACCATGCCGTGGCAAAAATTCAAATCCAAAACTTGGAGATAGAAAGAGAGAGAGGCCTACCAGCTTCATGTACAAAGGATTTTTATTGTCTTAAAAAAAGGGAATAGTATGTTTCGATTTTTACTGCCCTAAAAAAAGGGAATAGTATGTTTAGAAATATTTCAATGTGATTAATATTTTACAGTATGAGACAAACCTTAAGGTTAAAAGGGTGTAGGGTGTGACTTGTTGGAATTACTTCTAAAGGGTTTTTTAGGGCCACGAGCAGCATGGAATACCTTTCTTTGTAACATGGAAAATTTTGTGGATTTTACTCTTTTTGGTTTTTTTTGTTTGGGGGGGGGGGGGGGGGGGAGGAGAGAGAGAGAGAGAGAGAGAGAGAGAGTTAAAGATAGAATCCTAGTAGATGTAAGGTGATGTAGAGACAAGAAATGTAGGTGATGTAAGGCTTAAAGAAGTGGTGTAAGCTAGCAATATTAAGTAAGTAACAAAATGAGTTGCTTTTGTGTATAAAAAAATCCAATCAACAAATGTGGTCCCTTTTTCATCGATGGAATGAAAGATAGTTTAAGATCAATGAATCAAAGTCTAGTGTTCTTTACCACACTAGTTTTGAGAAGATAGCTAGTATGGGGAGAATCTTGAAATAGGTTAAGGCTTACATTTTTCTTTAAATGACACATCCTGCAGTGGGTAAAAGAGGCACATAGTGTAGTGGGTCATAAAGGGATAGCTAAGTTAGAGGTTTAGGAGGCAAATGGTGTGGAGGATGTATAATCCTTACTAATTAGGTTAAGGTTAACGTTTAAAGCGTGGTGGGAGTCTAAGGTATTTACGTAAAAGGTTGGTGTGTTAGGCTCTTTGGTTCAAGTTGGGTTTCTCATGAGCCTAAAAAACAAAGGCTAAGCATAAAGATCTTATGAGGACAAGATTAGCTGCCGGGCAAAGAGCATGATGGACACATGATTTTCTTTGTTAAAGGTTGAGGTATTTGAAAAGTTTGATTGAGTTAATATTAAGGCTATATGAGGACAAAGTTAAGTTAGATAAAGGTTATCCAAGGTTAAGGTTATGTTAAAATTAAAGGAACTAAAGTGGTAGGTGTACGCATTTGGTATTTGGTATAAAATTTTTAGGTTAAGTAAAGAGATGTACAAGGTTAAAGTGTTGTCTTAAGGGTTTGGTTTCTTCCCTACATGGCCATTTGGATCCAATCACATGGATATTTATTGTCAAGCTAGTCTTTGTGAGGTGAGGTTGCTACATGTTTGGCAAAGATATATCTTTGGATGGGCACATTTGTTTGGCCCAATACAAACAAAAGAATCTAAAATTAATAGATTTGTTTGTAGTGTGTAGAAGAGAAAAGTCCATGAGTCTAGGAAGGTATCTTTTGAAGGCTTTTTGTAGTGGACAACTAAGTTGTCCAAAGGTTGTAGGTAGGCTAAGATGAGATATTTTAAGGCCTTGCAATCATGGGTGAGGTGTAGGAGACTATATCATGGGCCATATATTTTTCTTTACGGAAAGCAACAACTATGTGATGTGAATAAAAAATCTTGTTTCGGGTGGGAGGTAGCCTCTGACTAGGAACATAATTCTTTTTAACATAGGAGGGTGAAAGCATGTTAACTTGCCGCGCTTTTTGTGCTAGTTAGCAATTTCAAGTTAGTACATCTTCAAAAAGTTGGGCGTCCGGTAAATTTTTTACAAATAATATCAAAATTTGTTGGAGGTTGTACATTTGGATTCTTTGTTTCAAGTGCTTTCTATTGATATATCATATGTCATAGATCTTGGAGATGTACTAGTTAGCATATGTCAAAATTGTGCTAGTTAGCATTGTCCAGAACATGAAAATGCATGACAGGTTAACATGCTTTCACCCAGGAGGACTTTCAATGGCCTATATGGGTATCCCTCTATGGGGATATCGATGACAAAGGGACTTGCAAAAGAATAGGTACTATTTTCTCATGATAAGTAGAAAAAGGGCTAGAATAAAGACCTTGTATGCTAGCGTGTGAACCTCTTCCTCTCTCCTAAAATATTGTCTACCCTTCTTCTTCAAGTCCATTCAAGAATCAAATATTTCACCACATGGAAGCATGTACTCTAGCCCAGTTATAAAGTTTTTTATTAATAAGAAATTTTAGCCCTTGTTTTTCATAGTTTTTGCATGTGTCGTATCTCTACACTTTCTCTTTCAATTTCTATGGTGTCTCATCACTTGCCTCGACCATAGCCTTTCTTCTTCAACAATGATACCAATCAAAAGAGACCTTGAACTAATGAAGGGTGTGCTATATCAATGAGAAATCTAAAAACCTGGGGTTTTTAAATAAGTTCTTGAATGCACATTGGTGATAATGATGTTCATACTGACTCTGATACCAATGGTCACATGGACCAAATTCTTTTTTAACATACTGCTACGCTCTGTAGCATTCGTTCCTTCCCTCTTCAAGGATTCGCTCTTTACAAAAAAAGACATGCCATCTGCGAGTGGAGAGTCTTGGAAAAACCCCTATTTATGACTCACATTGGAGAGGAAAAATGGAGAATACATCGAACACACAATACAAGGCCTCTCTATAGATAAGGGCATTCCCAACATCCCTATCCCCTCAGAAACCCCTTTAATATCATTTGTACTAGGAGACCACGATTTGCACACTTCTCAAATCTCACACACCCAACAAGACCATAATACAACTCATACCCACTTCGAAAACATGTCTCAAACCTTACACATGCACATAACTACTCAATTTTACTCTCTTACACAAAAGATCACTAGTTCCGGCGGGGGGGGGGGGGGGGGGAATACACATCCACACTTCCGGCACCACGAGATACTGAAGAAATAAAATCGGATGGGGCATGAGACTCTTTGATGGTGTCAACCTCCAGAAGTAGACCTACGAATCCATCTCTTGCTGCCTTGCACCAGCAAATATATTACTCTTAAATTTGGAAAACTACCTATGTCCTATGTCACTGCAGTCGGTCTGACACTCAAATGAAGTTTAAATGCAAGAAAAATTTAGGAGGAGGTCTAAGACACCTAGGGCACTTTGTATCTAGTTTGGTTGCAATCCAACAAGGTACCAAAATCACGATCCATCATGATGAACGTCCTGAAAATTGCAACAACACATACCAAAAAGGTTGCCCTATTGTCTAGGAACACTCTGCTATGGTTGAAATATAAAATAAAAACCATTAAGGAAATCAAAATAGCCAACTGAGCTCGCTAATGCATAGTCATGAACCACAATAGAATTGCCAATGATTACACTTAATTAATGAGCAATAGACAAGGAACACAATACAAGTTGGAATAAAAATCCAATTACTAAAGCTCAAGATAAATCGACTACAAAGCACGTGGGAGTAGTCGCTCTCTGTCATACGCTCCAAAACTCATATTTCCTTTTGATCATGATAATGTGTCTTTCCCACTTACAAAATTGAGCTTTATACTCAAACCTTTTGTGGCCAGTGAGACTGGCTTTAGAAGGCTCAGACTCAGTGTTAGACTTTACAACTTTGATTTTACATAAATTGGCTCAAAAATTATTTGAAAAAAACAGAGACTATCATATAATTACACGGATATTTTGAAAAAAAATGATAGGATATCAAAATATTAGGTCTCATGATGAAGGGGTCAACTAGGAGGGGGCCTGTCTGGTCCATCTGTCAACATTTCCCCCTTCCTAGTCTTTGCACTCTCGTGCAAGCTTTGTCTTGCTATGGTAGGAATTGGTCTTCAAGTTGATGGACTGGAGACTCTAGTAAACAAATGTACTTTTCTCCAGAGTCTTTGTGAGGTGTCTTAATTTCTTGGCTCCAGCCTCAATCTCTATTTGGATTGCCAAATTCTTGAAAGGATTTTTCAAAAGGTGTTTTGATAGGCAATATGTTGGGCAAGCATATTCTTCGCCATGGGGCTGAAAATGGCAATCCATCTCAAAGAATCTAGTCATGAATGCCTCCTCAAATGTTTGTAGATAATGTGACGGGAGAAACATGACGTGAACGTACAACCCCATGATCACGTTGCATCTTGGAATCTCTAGTTGCAAGTTCTAACATAAGCCTTTTCTGCCGTCTTGAAGCACCTTCCATGGGTGTTCTATCGCCTAAATTTCCTCAAGAGGGTGTAAGTATTCAGCAATTCATTTGTATTGATCATCAAGAGGGCCACTGATTCCAATACCTTTAGTTCACATTGCATGTATTCCCAATGAGAAGGATCTTGTACTTTCAACATTGCATGTATCCTCAAAACCAGGACGTACATCAATGCCTTGCACATTAATGTTCCAGATTCCCTTTTACACAAGAACATGGTGCATCATATAATCCCACATAGGGTTATTTTTTCTTATCCAATCTATCGTCAACACCAAACATCTTGAACACATTTGTGTTGTTGTCAGCCATGGTAAATGTTGCACCTAATATGAAAATTGCCTAAAAAGAGGAGAAGGTAAGTGAAAACAACACGTGCTATACAACACAGACTGTAGAAAACCATAAATGCCTATTATGCAAAAATGGCACTAACAGAATTTTTGCACAAAATGATAGAAAAATAGTCAGCGAAGTTCTCATGTAGTGGGAACGGAGGCTGAAATGAGTCCAAATCAGAAATCTAAGCAGACAAAGCTCTTCAAGCTTGCCCAAAATCTTTGTTGACATATGTATCCTCACCAAAGGTCACAAAATTTAAAGAAAGTGAGCAGGGATGTACTGGAGCTGCTGGCAACTATGCTCGAGAGGACGCAACCTGCTCTGATACTAATTGTTGGAATTAGGATTTCACGAAAACACACACAAATTGGAGAAGAAAAAGGAAGCTCAAGGAACATAAAAGAGAGTGTTTTACTTAGTGTGTAATGGAAAGGTTGATAGCCCTAGAATGATGGGCGTATATACAATGCACTGGGAAAAAAACCTCCTAAAGAGGCAAAAAATGTTCCGACGGTCCTTAGTGCGCTCACACACATCACTATTACATGTATATGGCAACAATATTCAAGAGATTCTAGGTTGTGCCCCATCTAAGAAGAATTTGCAATCGATTCCATCCAAGAGAAAAATGTTAACCAAATATTTTCCAAGCATGACTTCTACCTATACTATATATAGTGGACCTTAAAAATTTCAAAGAAGGAGAGGGCATCCACTATAATTTTTTGACAAAGACTTATGTTGGCAATAGTTTTCCAAAAATCCCTAGATTTAGTGTAGTCCCACTTGCAAATTTTGAGATTTACCTCTAAATTTTTAATTCAAAGGTGAGAAAACCTACAAATTCTAGAGAAAACCTATTGTAAAAAACTTCAAATATGATCAATTTATCTCTAGTATTTATCATATATATGTTGGGTTTTCTAGTTTTCTCTTTTTGAGCACCGGTTGGCAAAGTCCTTTACGGTGTGTAGCTTAATTCTAGAAGATCTATGAAGCAATTAAGCTGGTCAATTTACAATACACCACATCTTCTCACAGTCTTGTGTTGTGTTTGGACTTATGAACAAATTTATTACCATGCATGTCTTGTAGATAAGAAATTCAATTATGCATTTGAGTCATTAAGTAGAAATTCAGTATAGAGGGAAAAAAGCTCCCTTATTATAAAAAACTACTCGACCAAAAATTGATTGCCTAAAATAGGCATTGCATGTCCAATATGAACATACCTTCTATCCCTTGGCACATTGAGAACTTATTTCCTTGAAAGTACTGAGGCGGTCCGGGGCGGGCAACAAGAAGAGTGGCCTCTAGACACCCTTCAAGGCTCTCATGCTGCTCAATGGGGCTGGGGCACAACACAACACAAACCAAAACAACAAACCCACAGCCAAATCCCAACTACACAAGGGGCACCACCTAGTTTAAGAGCGAACTAGGACGCAAAAGAGGAGAATCGTTAGAGCAACCCACAAACAAGCAAGGAATTTACACTAACCCTAACACCAATGGAACACTCTCACACACTAAAACAAGAGAGAGAGAGAGAGAGAGAGAGAGAGAGAGAGAGAGAGAGAGAGAGAGAGAGAGAGAGAGAGAGAGATAGTGCTCGTGCTGCTTTGAAATGTATCGGCAATGATCAAGCAAACACAACTATATATTTAAGAAGGAGAGAGAAAGGGGGAGGGGGTGCTTGTTGCATTAATACCTTCTTACAAATCTGTCATGACAAATCAAAGTGAGATTAGTATTTGTTCAACATAGCTTGCGTAAATTTCACCACAACACATCACAAGAAAAGCCACCCCAATCACTGTCTTAAGGCCAGGGGAGTCCTCTCCACCCTGCCGCCCTCTTAGAGTATGTGGGATTTATGACTAGATTGATGACAACACCAGAGACAAGCTATCAAGAACTTAACAAAAAACACCAAGACACTTACGCATCATTGTTGTCCATTACTTCACGTTGGAAGGGAGACAAAGTATCCAAGCTTAGTTCAAATCCACCCTGCTTGATTCAGCAAATGTTGGGCTTACACTAGTAGGGGAATTGATAGATTTCCTACTCTCAATTGAATGATCACTCTCTCTTGCTAATCCCCTATTGCAACACATGCACATGCATAAGACAATGAGCTTCCACTCAAGAGCTCCTTCTAGAGAGGTTGAGCTTGGCTTCTCAAGCTATAGCATAGTGCTCTTGCTTATGGCTCCCCTTTGTGCTAGCTACACCCTCATTTTATAGCAATTTTGAAGGCTAGGGTTACTCCTCTAACCATGGTTGGGTTAGATTTTCAGCAATTTATCTAATTTCTTTTGCTTGGAATTATCAAGAAGTTGGTGGGGAAAGAGAGAGGAGAGAAATGGAGGTGATAGGACTTTTCATAGTGGGTTAGTGTTAGTAGAGTTAGTATTAATTTACAAATGGAATTGGATATTTACAATGGGAGTATCCATGTAGGATACAAATAAGGAAGAAAAACTCTTAAGAGGTAAGAAAAGGTGGATTTCTTACAAGGTTGATGCTCCAAGTGTCTTGAGTAGGGCCAATTTTGACGCTTGTTGACGGTCCACTAGCTTTGACGGTACATTTTTTCTCCACTCTTGACCTTCCTTGAGAGACAAGGTAATTGAAGCTGAGTAATCAACCACCATGATGCTGTCTTTTAAGAGAAGAGGCTGAATTTTGTGGTTTTTTTGATAGATATGGGTAATTTGGAGGAGGAAAAATGAGACTAGGTGATCAATTTTGGAATGGAATTGTGTGTGGGAGGTATGAGTTCACCATGGTTTCTCTTATTCTTCAAGGTTGAGTAGAAGGTGAGTAGGGTGCAGAGAGGAGTGGTGAGAGAGGTGGGGATGATGAGTGGAGAAGTGTGTGTGAAAGAGGAAAATGATAAAGTGGAAGAGAGAGTGTGGCTGCATAGCATGGGAAAACTGGGGTCCACTAATAAAATCATAGCTCACAGCTCGTAGCTCAAAAAAATATGAAAAAAGTTGAGGCAAAAGTTCAGCCCACGAGCTACAACTTTTGTTTGTATCACCTTTTCAAATTCGGAGAGCAAGTGAACTTTAAAAATTCAGCAAAACCGACCGTTTTTTTCCACTGCACAAGGTCTTTGTGGGGTCCTTCTTTGGATGATTCTTTTCAATACCTCCAAGAGTGAGCCCTCCATAGTGCATGTATGCATGCCACCTACCCTTGACCTTATTTGGTAGGTCTATAATTGAAGATATTGTTGAGATTATGATATAAGTGAATAGTACAACTAAGAAAATCAAATATTGAGGGGTCTAAAAATATGTACATGTCAAATTTAAATAATATAAGTGAAAAAAATATAAAGGGGTCAAAAGAAATCTCTCTCATTATGAGGCTACCATAAAAAGATAAATATTTTTTGTGTTCTAAGTTTTTAGAAAAAAACAAAATAGATGTAGGAAGGGAAAAATCACAATAGTGAAAAAATATACACATAAATAAAACTAGTTTTTTTGGATTTTCGTTGGGGTGGAGTTACACCAAATATAAGAGAAGCTTACATGAAAATATTTCTATATGGAATAAAGAGTATGAAAAATGGTAAGAAAAAATTGTGGTAATGGTGAGGCAATGTACAGAGCATAAATAACACACACTTAGGTAGAAATATTTAAATAAATACCAAAATAATTATGAAAAAATCTTTTATTTAGGCCCTATATACAAAGAAATATTTACATACGCATGGGCCATAATATACTTTTATTTTTATTATTTTTTATTTTTTTGGCTCAACTAGCCCAATGACTAGCTAATTGAGGGTTTTTTTTAGAAGATATGGGAAAAGTCCCGTGACTCACGCACGCCTATGTACAGTGAAATGGTAGGGATAGCCACAGTGTTTGGGTGATTTTGGTAGGGTGAGGTAACTCACTGTGGCAATTACAAAGAGCCGAAAAACGGCTATCATTAGCCCTCCCCCTGCATGATGGTATATTCATGTACCATCATAGAGCATCTTTTCCAAAGAGAGTGCTTCAGAGTCCTTGACGAGATCTTTATTGTTTGGCCCCTCAGAATTTTGGCTAGAGTTACACTCATGCTTCATGGAACAATACTTACATGGGGTAGTTGCCTTTTGCTCTGGTAGATCCTTTGGTAGAAGGCGACTCAAGTAAGGCTTCAAGCGATACCCGTTTACCTTCCTAGAGTGCTCTTTACCGTTCAAGTCCATAAGCTGATAGTAACTAGAAATGAAAGCCTTCTTGACTATGTATGGCCCTTTCCATCTAGTTTCAAATTTGGCATCAAAACGATTATCGAGTCGATTGTCATACCTTAGCACAAGATCTCCTTCATTGATGCCTTTGTCCTTCAGTTTCTTGTCAAGCTTCTCCTTTGTCTGTGTGGCTTTCCTCTTATAGCACTCGTATGCTGCTTCTCTTTTCCACTCCAGCTCAGCTAAGGTAAGAAGTCGATCCATCCATGCTTCTTGATCATCTTGTGCTGATTTGCCATGAAGTCGCATTGTTGGAATGTTTAGCTCAATTGGCTGTAAAGCCTCTTGACCATAGACCAAGTGAAATGGTGTGAACTCCGTGGCTTCCCTATATGTGGTTCGATACGCCTTCAAGGCACCATCCAAGAAGTCATCCCCTAACTTTGTCTTGTTTTTCACCATCTTTCTAATGATGCCTGCAATGACACCATTAGCTTTTTCTACCAAACCATTTGATTGGGGATAGTAGGGTGTACTGTGACGATGTAGAATGTGAAGTTCTTCACAGACTTCTGTGAGCAATCCCTTTCTAAACCCTGGACCATTATCAGAAACAATCTCCAAAGGTGTGCCAAATCTACAACAAATGTGCGTGTAGACGAATTTGCTCACTATCCTCTCATTTACCTTTGCCACACTTTGTGCTTCCACCCACTTAGTCATATAGTCTATAGCCATTAGAATGTAGAGTTTACCATTTTTTGTCCTAGGCAGAGGACCCATAGCATCAATGCCTGACTTTTCAAAGGGTCCATTTGCAAGCACTATTTGCCTCGGGCCATGCACCAATCTTCTATTTCCATTTATCTGACAATTGTGACAGCTTTTACACCAATGTTGAACATCCACATGCAAGCTTGGCCAAACATACCCCGCAAGCAAAATCTTCTTCACAGTTGATTCTTGGGCAAAATGACCCCGACATGCCTCTTTATGAAAACCTTTTAGAATGGCTGGAATTTCCTCGATAGTTGGTACTCTTCTACACACTTGATCCTTCCCTCTTTGATAGAGGGAGCCTTCTAGGAAGAGATATGCGCTTGCCTTCTTCATGAGTCTCCTCTTCTGAGATTTTGTGAAGTCTGGTGGAAACTCACCCTCCAAAATGTAGCCAATGATGGGAGTCAATGACTCCAATCCCTGGTATCTCGGTTGCTTGACAGTTGCTGCCACCATGATGACCTGCACTTCTTTCTCAACACATGTAACTACTTGCTGTGCAAGTAAATCGGCATCTTCATTCTGTTTCCTAGGAATATGATATAGTTGCACTTCTTCAAATTGATTAAACAATCTACGAATGGCATGAACTTTTGTCCGTAAGCTTTCATTCTTGCATGCCCAAATACCTAAAATCTGTTTAACAATAAGAAGTGCATCTCCCTTTACCATGAGGCGTTGTATCCCTTGGCCAATGCACATCTTCAAACCATGAATTAGTGTGTCGTATTCTTCTTCATTGTTGCTAGCTGAACTTGGTAGATTGAACTTCTCTTTCATGACCACCTCTCCACTTGGGTTGAGCATCACTAGCCCTCCCCCTGCTTTTCCTGTGGCTCTCGACGAAAAGCTCCATCAAAGAACAAGGTAAAAGCATTAGGAATACTTTTTGGTGGTGGTAATGGTAGGGTCTTTACTTCAGGCACCTTAATCTCCTTTCCATGCACCCTATAAGTGAGAATCCCTTCCAATTGTGCACGCACATTATCTTCTACCTTGAAAGAGTATTGAAACTCTTGCAACTCCATAATCCACTTTGAGATCCTAGTACTAAGATTCATTTGAGATGACACCCAAGGGAACAAATTCTCTGCAGTGAGAATTACAAAAGGTTTTGGTAGCAGGTAGGATCTAAACTTTCTCACCGCAAACATGAGAGAAAGCATCATGAGTTCTGCTTCTGTGTAGTCTCTCTCCAAAGCATTCATGACCCTACTAGCAAAGTAGATGGGTCGCATCCTTGTACTGTGGGGATCTTGTTGTAGCAACACAACACCAATTGTTTCCCTTCCAACACTAGAGCTAACAAATAATGTGTACTCCCAACAAGGAGGCATGAGTGTTGGTAGCTCTAGAAAAATGACTTTAATGTTACAAAAATACTCTTCAACCTCATCAGACCATGCAAATTCTACTTGTTGTGTCAACTTTTGCAAAGGATGAAGCAACTCCGAGGCTAAGTGAATGAAGCGTGACATATACTTCACCTTCTGAATGAAAGAGATGACCTCCTTAAGACTCTTTGCTGATGGGAGCTCAATAAGAGCCTTTGCCTTTGAAGGATCCACCTCAATGCCTTTATAGGAAACCTTGTGACCGAGCAAGATCACTTCATCATCACCTATGTGGCACTTGTCGGGGTTGAGTTGACCTCCCATGTCGTAGAGCTTCTTTAAACCTTCTTCTACCCTTTGTAGATGCAATGATTTTGACCTATAAATACAGAAATCATCAATGAACACCCTAATTGACTTTCCAAAGAATGCTTGAAACAACATGTTCATGAAACGTTGGAATGTTGCAGGAGCATTTGTCAGACCAAATGGCATGACTCTAAAAGCATAACAACCCCAAGGAGTGATAAAGGTTGTTTTCAATTGATCCTCCTATGCAATCCCTATTTGAAAGTAACCCGAGTAGCCATCACACACAGTGTACTTCTCATGACCAGCTACCTCATTTAGTATCTCATCCTGAAATGGGAGGGGAAAGTGATCTCTTTTTGTTGCCTCATTGAGTGGACGGTAATCCACACACACCCTCCACTTTCCGTTTTTCTTAGGAGTGACAACAACGGGAGAGACCCACTCTGAATTCTCCACTGGATAAATGAAACCTGCTGCTAGAAGCTTTCTAACCTCCTTGAGTAAAGCCTGCTCCTTGATGACTCCTAGCCTTCGTAGCTTCTGAGCCTTAGGTGTGGCCTCTGGCTTCAACTCAATTTTGTGTTGAACATCATCTACTCCACGCAATCCGGTGTAGTCTTTAGCAAAAATCCTAGGAAACTTCCTTAGCACACATTTGAACTCCTCTCTTTCATCCTTTGTAAGTGTTGTTGATAGCATACCTTCCAGTAACCCTTCATCTTGAACACCTTCGTTCTCTTGAGGACCTACCTCCTCCAAGCCTTGACAAGAGGTCTCTTGGTTGCTTGGCTTAAACCTTACCCCCATGACTTGGATGGAAGACTCCTCTTCAGTAATGCTGCCGCTACTTTCTTCTTCTGAAGTGCTATCGGTCCAACCTTCTTCCGTCTCACTTTGAGATGATTCTTCATGGAGCTCCTCTTGGCGTTGCTCCTTCATGTCAAAGACAACCTTCTTATGATTTTCATTCCTGCAAATTAATTTCCCACTCTCCCAATCCTGCAAATCTCGCATTTTCATTAGCCATGGTCTTCCTAGGATAAATGGATAACCACTTCCCTTGGTCGACATAACATAAAAATCCACCACTTTCTTAATGCCAAAGGCCTCTACAAAGACATTTTTACAAATGCCTACACACCTAGCCTTGCTATTGTTTGCCATCTTGACTTTGATTTCAGGTGTCTCATGGATGTGCATGCCTAGTCTTTGCATGAGTCCCTCTGTCATGATGCAAATTTGTGCACCCCTATCCACTAGACCTTTCCTAACCAATCTTCCTTTGATGTAACAGTCTAGCACCGGTGTAATGTCCTCATTCATTTCAGCTTGTGCAATTTTTACAACAGGCACACTCTCTTTTACCTTTCTCCTAGTGCTAGCTGCCCTTGTTAAATCCCTCCTTACTTGTGGACATAATGCAAGAAATTGAGGCCATGAAATATCAGGACCCTTACCTCTCATGTCTTCCAACAAGTTGTACGGAGCCATACCATGTCCAAGAGGGAAGTCTTGGAGGTTGATGCGACGTCAAGTCCTCTTGGTTTCCTTGGCCTCCTTTGCCTTTTTGCCTTGTCCATGGTCACTCTGTGATGTGACTCCTTCTTTCTCTTTACCTTTCCCTCGGCCACGCTTAATGCCATTGGCTTCCATGTCAAACTCATTTGAATTTGTTACCTCTACCACATGCACATTTGGATCTGGCAAAGGTGGAACTCCTTCTACCCCTTGTGGAGGTGGTCTTGGTCCATTTGGCCTTTGTAGAAGCCTTGGTTGTTGACCAGCTCCTTCTCCTGCATTCATCACTGGGTAATTCAAGTTAGGTCTCCCTGGCTCTCCACGGGGCCAATGACAATTATACATCCCATGTCCAGACTCTCCGCAATTCCAACATTGCAAGACTCTCCTAGTTCGTGGCTCTCTCTCTTTTGACTTCTTTGCTTGTCCCTTTGGACCTACAGCTTGTGCAAGGTGAATTGACAGGCTGCTTAAAGATTCATTTAACTTCTCAATCACTTCAGCCGTTACCTCAGGAAGCTCCCTAGATATTGATGCTTGTGACTTACCTTTGGGTCTAAGAACTTCTATTGGAACCTCTCCCCTTAAGCACTTGAGTTTCCTATACTTCTCAGCAGCCCTAGTTTCTGCTGCATCAAAAGTAGCAGGTGCACCCGCCTCAACTTTTACCTTAAGGTCAGGAAAGAGTCCGGCTATGAACCTCTCCTTCTTTAAAAATTCTGCACCATCACCAGGGTTAGCAACATTTCGTATCCATAGAGCCCAAAGACGTAGAAACTCTTGCTTGTACAAGTAGTAGTCATCTAAGTCTTTTTGCTTATGAGAAACAATGTCTTGCCATAATTTTTGAGTGTTTTGGGGATCAAAGAAGTATTTCTTGAAACGATTCAAAACTTCTGTGTAATTCCCCTTAACTTCCTCAGGCAAAGAGTCAAACCAAGTGCTAGCATCTTTTCTAAGGACCACCTCAAACATTTCTACACGTTCTTGATCAGTTATTATCCTCTTGATACGGCAAGACATCTTGAAATTCGCTAAAAATAATTCTGCATCCTCTCCAGGCTCTCCAAAGAAAAGAGGATACCCAGACATTTGGCGTTGGCTTTCCATTGAATTGATTTCAAAGTGACACCCGTTTTGTTTTTCTTCTTAAAAAGATTTACACAATAATGTTTTCTAGCTTGCAATCTATTCTACAACAAAATAAAGATATTCACATCAAACGACCTATGATAATCAATAAGAGGTAGGATGACAGGGTTTGGTGATGCGAGAATTTCTCCTACTCTTTGGGCACCAAACATGAACACCATACGTTGTTGAAAATGGATTTTCCTACTAATTGCAATGTTTATTCTAATGTGTGGAGTGAAATGGAAGGGGAAAACCTCTATTCCTGGGCCATTATCCATGGTCTATGCATGACCTAATGCTTAAAACAAAACAAAAATATAGACGTCCAAACTAAGGTCATACCTAATATGAGGCAAAATAAAAAGATTTACTGAAGCGTTTATCTCGGCCAACCTAAGGGGACCTAAAATTCTACGAATGACATGTTGAAATTGCAACTTAGTACTAACAATTATGTGTACCTTTTGCCTTGCAATGGGAATGAAGGGATCATACAAATTTTCGTGATTCATGCAAACTACTTGACTATGCTAAAGGTTAATTCTACACAAATATACACAAGCTGTTCCTCAGTGGGGGCATCAATTTGAGGCGGTCCGGGGCAGGCAACAAGAAGAGTGGCCTCTAGACACCCTTCAAGGCTCCCGTGCTGCTCAATGGGGCTGGGGCACAACACAACACAAACCAAAACAACAAACCCACAGCCAAATCCCAACTACACAAGGGGCACCACCTAGTTTAAGAGCGAACTAGGACGCAAAAGAGGAGAATCGTTAGAGCAACCCACAAACAAGCAAGGAATTTACACTAACCCTAACACCAATGGAACACTCTCACACACTAAAACGAGAGAGAGAGAGAGAGAGAGAGAGAGAGAGAGAGAGAGAGAGAGAGAGAGAGAGAGAGATAGTGCTCGGGATGCTTTGAAACGTATCGGCAATGATCAAGCAAACACAACTATATATTTAAGAAGGAGAGAGAAAGGGGGAGGGGGTGCTTGTTGCATTAATAACTCCTTACAAATCTGTCATGACAAATCAAAGTGAGATTAGTATTTGTTCAACATATCTTGCGTACATTTCACCACAACACATCACAAGAAAAGCCACCCCAAACACTGTCTTAAGGCCAGGGGAGTCCTCTCCACCCTGCCGCCCTCTTACAGTATGTGGGATTTATGACTAGATTGATGACAACACTAGAGACAAGCTATCAAGAACTTAACAAAAAACACCAAGACACTTACGCATCATTCTTATCCATTACTTCACGTTGGAAGGTAGAAAAAGTATCCAAGCTTAGTTCAAATCCACCCTCCTTGATTCAGCAAATGTTGGGCTTACACTAGTAGGGGAATTGATAGATTTCCTACTCTCAATTGAATGATCACTCTCTCTCTTACAATGGCATAGAGTTCCCTTGCTAATCCCCTATTGCAACACATGCACATGCATAAGACAATGAGCTTCCACTCAAGAGCTCCCTCTACAGAGGTTGAGCTTGGCTTCTCAAGCTATAGCATAGTGCTCTTGCTTATGGCTCCCCTTTGTGCTAGCTACACCCTCCTTTTATAGCAATTTTGAAGGCTAGGGTTACTCCTCTAACCATGGTTGGGTTAGATTTTCAGCAATTTATCTAATTTCTTTTGCTTGGAATTATCAAGAAGTTGGTGGGGAAAGAGAGAGGAGAGAAATGGAGGTGATAGGACTTTTCATAGTGGGTTAGTGTTAGTAGAGTTAGTATTAATTTACAAATGGAATTGGATATTTACAATGGGAGTATCCATGTAGGATACAAATAAGGAAGAAAAACTCTTAAGAGGTAAGAAAAGGTGGATTTCTTACAAGGTTGATGCTCCAAGTGTCTTGAGTAGGGCCAATTTTGACGCTTGTCGACGGTCCACTAGCTTTGACGGTACATTTTTTCTCCACTCTTGACCTTCCTTGAGAGACAAGGTAATTGAAGATGAGTAATCAACCACCATGATGCTGTCTTTTAAGAGAAGAGGC
Organism: Adiantum capillus-veneris; assembly: GCF_014529385.1. Classification (NCBI taxonomy): domain Eukaryota; kingdom Viridiplantae; phylum Streptophyta; class Polypodiopsida; order Polypodiales; family Pteridaceae; genus Adiantum; species Adiantum capillus-veneris. Next base: position 111,320,666 of record NC_140931.1, on the reverse strand, counting down.
TGAATTTTGTGGTTTTTTTGATAGATATGGGTAATTTGGAGGAGGAAAAGTGAGACTAGGTGGTCAATTTTGGAATGGAATTGTGTGTGGGAGGTATGAGTTCACCATGGTTTCTCTTATTCTTCAAGGTTGAGTAGAAGGTGAGTAGGGTGCAGAGAGGAGTGGTGAGAGAGGTGGGGATGATGAGTGGAGAAGTGTGTGTGAAAGAGGAAAATGATAAAGTGGAAGAGAGAGTGTGGCTGCATAGCATGGGAAAACTGGGGTCCACTAATAAAATCATAGCTCACAGCTCGTAGCTCAAAAAAATATGAAAAAATTTGAAGCAAAAGTTCAGCCCACAAGCTACAACCTTTTTTTGTATCACCTTTTCAAATTCGGAGAGCAAGTGAACTTTAAAAATTCAGCAAAACCGACCGTTTTTTTCCACTGCACAAGGTCTTTGTGGGGTCCTTCTTTGGATGATTCTTTTGAATACCTCCAAGCGTGAGCCCTCCATAGTGCATGTATGCATGCCACCTACCCTTGACCTTATTTGGTAGGTCTATAATTGAAGATATTGTTGAGATTATGATATAAGTGAATAGTACAACTAAGAAAATCAAATATTGAGGGGTCTAAAAATATGTACATGTCAAATTTAAATAATATAAGTGAAAAAAATATAAAGGGGTCAAAAGAAATCTCTCTCATTATGAGGCTACCATGAAAAGATAAATATTTTTTGTGTTCTAATTTTTTAGAAAAAAACAAAATAGATGTAGGAAGGGAAAAATCACAATAGTGAAAAAATATACACATAAATAAAACTAGTTTTTTTGGATTTTCGTTGGGGTGGAGTTACACCAAATATAAGAGAAGCTTACATGAAAATATTTCTATATGGAATAAAGAGTATGAAAAATGGTAAGAAAAAATTGTGGTAATGGTGAGGCAATGTACAGAGCATAAATAACACACACTTAGGTAGAAATATTTAAATAAATACCAAAATAATTATGAAAAAATCTTTTATTTAGGCCCTATATACAAAGAAATATTTACATACGCATGGACCATAATATACTTTTTTTATTTATTTATTATTTTTTTTTTGGCTCAACTAGCCCAATGACTAGCTAATTGAGGGTTTTTTTAAGAAGATATGCGAAAAGTCCCGTGACTCACGCACGCCTATGTATAGTGAAATGGTAGGGATAGCCACAGTGTTTGGGTGATTTTGGTAGGGTGAGGTAACTCACTATGGCAATTACAAAGAGCCGAAAAACGGCTATCAGTACATATGTGAAGAGGCCAATCAATGACCATGAACACTCATGGAGATATTTGACCTTAGATGGGTCATACTCTTGGAAATACCACTCCTATAGCTGTAATCAATGCTATAGACTAAACATGAGATCCTTTCAATTGTGAATCTTATTCACAACTGGGTCAAGTTAAACAGAAGATTCTCTCAAGGTGGAATCATATTCACTCTAGACCTTAAAACAATCTTATCTCCCATGAAAAGAGGAGAAAGATTATCAACACCAAAAAGAAGGTAGTCATACTAGATTTTCTTTGGTATTGGAAACAAGCGATTGCTTGCTTGGAGACTCTTGTAGTTGATTCATGTCATCCCATGAATTAGTTGATTGATACGGAGGCCATGCCCACGTGCTACAAACAAAAAATATAATCTCTAGTACAACGTCCGCATTGTAATCATATGCAGCCAACACTAGAAAATATACCATCCTCAACTCTTCCTAAGTATAGACAATTTGTTCAATGGGATGAGTCCCACCATACTAGCATGCCATGCATGCATATTAAAAAAAAAGTTATAAGCCCATGGCTTCAATGATGGTCTGAATAGTGTGAGCCAATACCATTTGCACCTTGCACAATTTGTAGTCGACATGGATACATTAGTTTGACGTTGCCAATTGTAAAATGTAGACTTATATTCATACATTTCTAATTAACCAAACCTTTGTGCCGTTATCCTTAGGTAGTGCTTTGGTAGTGAGGAGAAGCCTTGCTTCTTGTTAAGTCTATCAAAGCACTTTGCTTTGCACAACAATGAAATCTTTTCCAAATGAAAGGTTAAAACACATAAAAACAAGAAGAGCTTGAAATTGTCGAACCTTGTTGCCCCTCTGTGGCCAGTCATCCTAAAATGCATAAGTAAACTCTTGCTTGGGAATGAAGTGCAGTTTGATTTTGTCATGTGAGCTTGAAGTTGGCTCATAGACATGCCATACTAAGATCTAAAGAGGTATCATATGAACCATTCATTCCCTCTTGCCTTGATTCATACCGACCTTTAGTTAAAAAACATCTAATATCCTACACAGTTTTCCAAAGTTTGTATGCCAGTAGCATATTCCAAACTTTGGTAAATTCTATGAATTGTGCATAAATTGAAGCCGTGCTTTGCACAAATACATCAAAACGATAAGCCAGGATGAAGACTCTGCTCATGGCTAACAGATGCTCTTGCTAGAAAAAAGACGTTGTCAGGCATTTTTTGGATGATCATAAAGCAAGTAGACCATGCCAAAAAGGTTGCTAACTAGCCTCATATATATATGTGTGTACATAGTGCTTTGAGTCTTGAGAGTGACCATGTAAAAATAAATGTATAGAAGTATGCTTTTGGTGGGATTGTGCCTTGATGTTTTAGGTTGTTCTAGTACCCAAATATGGTTTTCAATAAGTATTTTCAGCCGTGCTTAATAGCTTGTTAATCGGACTTGTACATCATGAGATATGTGCATCCGAAGTGGGCGGTCGTGACTTAGAAAGTGGTTGCAGATGCAACCACAATGTAGCACCGCCAACTCGATGATTTAACTTAGAGATGCTGAGATTTTAAATTTTTGCACAGAGCCGAAGTAATGGGCTCCGAGTCATTCTTTATGGCGTTGCATTTGGTGGCCGGAGTGGTGCACCATGCTCGTGGGAAGTTGGTCCTGAAGGGATCTTGAGCTGAGAATTTCCAGTGAGAAAAAGAGGAAGTTGGAGAAGTGTGGAAGGAGGATTCCATGTGGCACTGGGATTATCCCACATGAGAAAGGGAAAGAAGGAAATGGGGGGTTTAAGGGGAGGACGGAAAGCTCATAAGGGTTGTATCAAAGGAGAGAGAAGCTCTTTCAAGCCTTGGCTATGGGGTCTCATGGGCTACATGGGGGAGAAGATGGCACATTTTTTACTTCACACCAGCTTCCTAGGTTCCTGCCCCATTTTTTGGTCCTCTAGACAGTAGTTTCCACCCCTTCCCTTGGCCCAAAAGTCATTGACACCTCGTTTTTCGTACCCAAACCAGGCCAAAAATGGACGAATTAAAAGGAGCCTTCAAGGAGAGCCTTGTTTGCTGATGAGAGAGAATAAATCACTTGAAATAAAATATCAAAAGAGGCCCCATTTCATATCTGCAACACCTCCAAACTTTTGAGAGAGCTAGTTTTTGAGCAGGAGAGAATACATCCCTAACTTCGAATGGCCATATCTCTCTCATCTTTTATCTGTTTCTAGCCTATGTATACTCTACAAACATCTACTCAAGACGAGCTATTTCATTGTGCCTTTGGTTTCTCCTATTTCCAAGTTTCCTTCATGATAGAAGGGTTCTTCATGAATCTTTATAGGTGCTTATCACAGGTGGTTTTGGCGGTGCAGTAGTTCTTCTTTTCGACGGTGTGATTCGTGCAAGTCTAAACAAGCACTCATTTTCGTTTCTCTTTGCATGCTAGCAATGTCAAGGGAAAATAAAATCAACCCTTTTGAGCTTTCATAAAGTATTGACCTTGTCGAATTGTACATCTTATGGAGAATCCTAAGATTACCCAATATTGAAAGATATAGCTCAGGAAGCTTGGCTATCAATTGTAGTTGACTTCAAAACCATTCTTCATAGAAGAAAATTTCTCTTTCCAAGATAACAATGGAGAAAAATCTTTAAAAAATTATTAATTTCAAAATTTTAAATTGTAAAGTGAACTTGCTTACCGACTGGCTGGCATGACCACCCTTGGCACTAGAATTTGTATCACCCCTTGGTGTGGGTTACTTATGGAGGATGCCGCAAATGTGTAGAAATTGTGTTTCAGCATGTCGAATTGTGTGGATTAACTTAAAATCAATTGTTTTTGCCTAGAACCATGCCTTATAAGAAATTCAAATCCAAAACTGGGAGGTAGAAACAGAGAGATGCCTACCGGGAGACGCCTACCGGCTTCATGTACAAAGGATTTTTACTACCCCTAAAAAAGGAAATAGTATGTTTGAAAATATTTCAACGTGATTAATCTTTTATTGTACGAGACAAACCTTAAGGTTGGAAGGGTGTAGGGTTTGACTTGTTGGAATTACTTCTAAAGGATTGTAGAGGGTGTGGAGGAGCATGGAATACCTTTCTTTGTAGCATGGAAAATTTTGTGAATTTTACATTGGGGGTTTGCGAGAGAGAGAGAGAGAGAGAGAGAGAGAGAGAGAGAGAGAGAGAGAGAGAGAGAGAGAGAGAGAGAGAGAGGTGAAAGCATGTTAACTTGTCATGCTTTTTCATGTCGCGGACAATGCTAACTAGCACAATTTTGACATATGCTAACTAGTACAATAACTTGAGCTACATCTCCAAGATCTATGACATATGATATATCAATAGAAACCACTTGAAACAAGGAATCCAAATGTACAACCTCTGACAAATTTTGATATTATTTGTAAAAAATTTACCGGACGCCCAACTTTTTGAAGATGTGCTAACTTGAAACTGCTAACTAGCACAAAAAGAGCGACAGGTTAACATGCTTTCACCCAGAGAGGAGAGAGAGATGTCGAGAGGAGAAAGAGAATGGGGTAGCGAGTTCCTCTATTTTGCAGGTTCCTCTGTTCTACCATCGACCTCACCGTGTTGCTGCTGCAGCTCCCAGCCCTCAAAGTAGAGCCTCGCCTTCATCCTTTCAGGTCTCCTCTTGACCCTTGAAGCATGTCCCTCCCCCAAGCGTTCCTCCTAAATCCTAATGGTGAAGAATCTTCTTCTATGTTGAGTAGTGAGAATGTCCGGTTTGAACACTTAGCCATGTCCATTGCTCTAATTAAAGACTCTCTCACTCGTCTATCAAAGGACATCATAAGGTATCTCTAAACTCTGCTAAAGTCTGGAATCAGGTCACCGTCTTTCAAACAAGGGCTGTAGTTCTTTACTTTACTAGAAAGATCCCAAGCATTGGGGAGGTTGCAGGCTTCATTGCACATGGCTTTAGGAGAATAGTGGTGGAAAAAATATTTTATTCTGGTTCTGGGTTATTTTAGGTGCTCTTCTTCAAGACTAAGGATCAAAAATCCTTTCTTTCATCCTCTACTGTGATCGTCTGTGGGCGTCTGTGGGCAAGGGGTCCATGTGTTGCAATGGCAACCAATCAGGACCATCAAGGAAGATCTGTTGAGTAACTTCCTTGTGTGGGTAGAACTAGTAGATCTCCCTTCCTACTTGTGGCCTTGTATCTCTGAAATAGTAGCCTCCTTAGGGAAGGCTCTATTTAGCCTGACTATTAACTGCTCTAATAGGAATAAAGCTTGCATCTTGTGGGACATGGATAGATAATTTCCATTCACTTTGGAAATAGAACTGTAAGAAGTAGGCAATGTGTTCTTGTACCTTAAATGGGGGAATTTAGAAGGTTCTTGTTTCCATTGTGGAAAATTAGGCCACTTCTCCAAAAAATCTCCAACATTGAAAGAAGGCACAGTAGAGCTGATCCCTTCCTATCCAGGGAGAAAGAACTTGATACCTAGGAGCCAAATTTTTGGCAAACCCATGGGTAAACCTACTACCCTTCCTATACCAACTCCATCTCAGACGGTGGTTCCTTTGGTTGGTCCCAAAACCCACTCTTATGCTAGACCACCTGAGTCACTCATCAATACTAGAAGTACCTCTTCTCAACCCTGTTCCTCAAAAGGTCCTAAAGAAGGGGACAAAGGGAAAATAACTGGTGATTCTGAAGAATTTCAGAATCCCCATGCGAGAAAGACCTTCAAACCAAGAAATTTGGCCTTTGGCTACACCTCTTCTAATGTCTATGACATCTTGCAAGACATGCCCTCTCCAAAAACCCTGGAGGCTGTTGAAGTTATGGTGAAGGATTATCATCAAAAGAGGACTACATATCCTCCTGAAGTTAATTTGGAAGTGAATATGTAGGAAGTAGAAGAGGATACTTAGATTTTTGTTAATACCCCTCAATGATTGTCACAACCTTCAATGTTAAAGGGATCAAGGATCCCTCTAAACTCCTTTCCTTCAATGCTTGGCTGATAAGGAGTAATGTTGATGTAGGCTATTTTCAAGAGCATAAATTTCATGAAAGAGTTGGTAAGATGTTCTTTTACAAAGGCTACTGTATGTTCTATGGAAGGCAGCCTGGTGGCTATTCAGGTGTCTTGACATGCATTAATGAGGATTTGAATCCCCAATGGATTTTGGATCATCCCTCAGGTCGTTGTTCTGTTTTTCTAATTGGTTCTACCTTTGGACCCCTACATGTAGTCAACATCTATGACACAAGCTGTTCTAAAAAGAGAATTTTGCTTTGGAAATGGTGTTTGGATCTTCCGTTGTCTGTAGGAGTTGTAGGGGGTGATTTCAATATGGTTTTACATAGTAATGATACAACCTCTCTAGCTTCTATCTGTAACTCAAAGGAAGCTGGAATCTGGGAATCTCTTAGCAGTCTCATTGGTTGCATACTGATGCCTGGGATGAACACTCTCAATAGGCTGGCTACACATTTCATTCCCTTTCCCACCTATCCTCATGGTATAGGATAGACAGGGTTTATTTCATGCATTCTGATTGGCTGCCAATGAAGAAAACTTGCTTGGTGGATGTTTCAATGGTGTTGTCTGATCATTTCTCTCTGATTTGTTCTTTGTCTGACCTGGATGCTAACTCCTACATGCATGGTATGAAACATCCCTTGATGGTTAATAAAAAATTATTTGACGATGGCTTCTTTAGCTTGGAGGTAATACAAATGATTAACAAGAATAAGATAATGTTTTCTCACCCTCTGCATGTCTGGATGCATATATGCTCTGATTTGCAACATATTGTAAGGAAATATGGGAAGAAGAATGCTGCATTGAGAAGGGGAAAATGGAAATCTTCTCAAGACAAAATTGAGCATTTCCTTCAACTGGCTAAGATCAGTGAACTGTGTCAAGAGAAACTTGTGGAACTACAACAGGCCAAAGATGTATTAAAACAAGATGATTTGGCAATGGCCACAAAATGTAGATTTCTATGCAGGGTTCATGCACTATAGGACTGTAATGATGTCTCCAAGGGCTTTTTTAACAAACTAGAAGCTAAGAGAAAGAGAGATTTGATGCATTGTTTACAGATTGAGAATGACACTGAAATATCCAGCCCTACTGACATCATGCAATACTGTGAAGTTTTTTTCTCAGAGCTTCTATCTAAGAGGAAGACTCACCCTCTTGGCAAGGATACTGCTATTAAGGAACTGTTAGATACTGTTGGGATTAAAGCCCAAGTGGACTCTTATACAGATATGGCTGGCTACCCGCCTAACTCACTTATCACTAACTCTTTGTATATACTCACTTATACTTTTGGGGATACTAAGGTTTTGGCAGATAAACCTTCTAATGACTCTCTGCGTACTGTGTACTGTGTAAGCTCTCTCTGTATCTGTGTGTGTGTGTGTGTGTGTGTGAGAGTCGATCCATGCTCCACTCCGCAACTTCAATTGGTATCAAAGCCAAGTTCAGTGCATATTTGCGTAATCGCGCGTGCGCGCACTTTTTAGGCAGATTTTGGATCCGAAGCTTGAAATTTCACACTCGGCGTTCCGAGAGCGTTTCCAGCAGCCGACTTGGAGTTTTACCCCCTTTCGAATCCGTTTATGCCCTCATAATTTCGTTCTGAGCACTACAGCAGAAGATAGATTTCAGCTCGCAAAGAAATCCGTTGAAGCGGTCCGGGGCGGGCAACAAGAAGAGCAACCTCTAGACACCCTTCAAGGCTCCCGTCCATCCCAAAAGTAGAGATATCGACCCAAAGATTCACCTTCCTACCCCTTTCATGAATCACTCCAGTCCAAAAAAGAACTAATGACCCATGATTGGAGCTCTAATCAAAATAGCAAGCAAATACAACGGCGGTGAATCAAACATGTGATCAGTCCATCCCAAAAGTAGAGATATCGACCCAAAGATTCACCTTTTTATCTCTTTTCAAGAATCAGTTCAGTACAAAAAAGAACTAATGACCCATGATAGAAGTTCTAATCAATATAGCAATCAATTTAGCAAATATAACAGTGAACCAAACAAGAGATTAGTCCATCCCAAATGTAGAGATACCGACCCAAAGATTCACCTTTCTACCTCCTTTCAAGAATCAATTCAGTCCAAAAAAGAACTAATGATCCATGATCAGAGTTACATTAAGTTTTAATTTTTTTTAAAGACTATTCATTTTTTTACCTTTAGTTTTTCTTCTAAATTTTAAAGGATGACCAAATTTAGAGGAAGAGGTCATGTGATGTGATGTCTACTACAGGGTTATATAGAGCCGCCAAATATGGAGGGGGTACATGAAGGGTCTGGCGGGATTCTTGCTTGGCCCGCCGGGCCCGCCGCGTTTCATATTAAACCCGCCGGGTCCGCCGGGTTTCATCATAAACCCGTCCGGCCTCCCGGGATTGTTGGTTGTCCCGCCGGTTCTACGTTTTCTACCGGTTTTCGTAAGTCATGACATTAGATATGTTATTAACATGAAAAAAATAGTGATAATAACAACAATAATTAACATTTAACAAAATGCGTCATCGCGTAATTAAAATCCCTGACTTCAGTGCAGTCTATAGCCTCATATGGGTGGATCAGCAATACCACTCCATTACCAAGTTTTGTAGATCTATTGTCAGCCCAAAAGATGACTCTTTTCTCTTTCCAACTCGATCTATCTATCAAGCCATCTTCTTGACCAAAGAGAAAATCCTCATCTATTGTGTGAGATTTTCCTTTGTCCATAACAATATTATGCAATGGCCATTTGATGATGCTTCAAACTGCTTGAGACATGGTTCTTGCATCCATTGTGATGAATGGAATCAAGAAGGTGTCATCAAAACTTTCTAGTACATGTATCGCCACACATGTTGTGCCAATCAATTCAAAACCAGAACGTTGACATGCATCAGTGGAATGAATAACCCCACGAGCTTTCCTTGTGGAACCATCAACAAGAAACACTAAATCACCTTGTTTTGGACCCTGCAATTTTTGAGAAAATCAAGAGATATCAGTAAAATTGTATGTCTGAAAATATAACTCAAAATTTAATGCATTCCCGAGATACACTCACAATTTTGGCAAAATCTTGCATCCCATTCAATTAAGAAAATCTACACTGAGTCAATCCATGGAGGATGGTAGGAGGCTCGAGCTCAAGTTTGAGCCTGTATGTACATCCAAGTGCTAGAAATATAAATCTGACAAGAGTTGCAAGATAGGGACTATGTTACATTGCAGAGGCACCCATGGAATTTGATAGGAGGATGGAGCCTTTATGCACATCCAAGTGCTAGAAATATATAGCTTACAAGAGTTACAAGATGGATCTCGAGTTATATTGAATCATCAACCCATTAGGGATGGAAGGAGGCGCGAGCTCAAGTTTGAGCCTAAATGTACATCTAAGTGCTAAAAATCTAAAGCTGAAAATAGGTCCAAGATGGTGCCTAAATTACAATGCCGGAGCATAGATGGAGCCTAAATGTAGGTCTAAGTGCTAGAAATCTTTAGCTTAAAATAGTTGCAAGATGGATCTCAATCTATATTGAGTCAACCCACGCACGACGGTAGGAGGCTCAAGCTCAAGTTTAATCCTAGATGTACATCTAAGTGCTATAAATACCTAGATAAAAAGAGTTTCACAAAGACAAAGTTTCATAGAGGCAAGCATGGAATTTTGTAGGTGGCTCGATCTCAAGTTTGAGCCTAAATGTACATCCAAATGTTAGAAATCTATACTTGTCACACGGGTTGCAAGATGTAGCCCAAGTTACATGGAGGCACCCATGGAATTTGGTAGAAGGCTCAAACTCAAGTTTGAGCATAAATGCAAAGTCAAGTGTTAGAAATCTACGAGCAACAACAGGTGTGAGGAAAAACCCAAGCTATGTTGAAGTAGCCTTAAATTTGGAAGGAGACTCAAATTGAAGTTTGAGCTATATTATAAATTTAAAGAGTTGTAAGGTGGAGCCAAGGTAATGATGAGCTTTACATCAAACCTAAGTTTCCTTGAATGACCTATCAAAAGAGTCAGAGCTTACAAGAAGGTGAGGCTTCAAAGTAGTTGCATGAGTGGCTCAAACTTAAGTTCGAGCCTAGTTAGTCATATAGTTTTCTTTTAGGATAGGACATTAGTTCGAGTATAGGTGGCCTTGGAGATTATGCTATGAAAATTGAGCGTTGATGGACGTTCAAAATACAATGAGGTTTTTTTCTTAGTTGTTTATGTGTAAATCGATTCTTGGTGATTATAGTCCTGGTGTTTTACGTGTTGTAGCAGGACAATTCTACATGCAAAAAGGTGCAATGAAATCGGTTAAGGAAGAGGGTTGGTGGAGGTGGGTCCCTCACTCATTGATCCTAAGAGATTTTAGCCAAGGGAAGTCAAAACTATGTCCAGCTTGTGAGTATTATTTTCCCAAAACTCTCAAAAAACTAGTTCTAGACACCCCTAACTTCGTCGAATTTTTTGACCCCTTAAACGTCGTTTTTTTGAAAACTGTTCATAAAACCTGTTGTAAAAAAGACTTGTTTTGTAAACAACAGTTTTCGGAACAGGGGTTGTTCAGAAAAGCATAGAGCTGCTCTCAAGGTACAGGCTCATAAAAAATGTTTTGCAATCGGACTCCGTATATGAAAGTTATGCTGATTTTCATGAAAAGTTTTTTTTCCACTTCTTTTAACCATCATGAAAACCATTAGTTTTGGTCCACGCATGTGAGTTTGCTAATCTAACCTTAGTAGGGTTGGTGGGAAAAGCTATTAAAGGCTTTTTAATGCTTTTGAAACCTTCTATATTATAATAGGTTTGGATTTTTCTACAAACTGTGACGAATTTGACGACGGCGTGACAGGTGAGATTCTTTACTCCCACATCTCCTTGCCCTCTACGAATCTGCTCGCGGCCCCACAAGGCTCTTTTTCACAACTCTATATTAATTCTCTATCTCTCTCTCTCTTCTACATTAAAACAGGGTTTCAATTTTTGTGCAGACTGTGAAAAATTTGACAACGATGTGACAGGTATGGCTCTTTAATTTCCCATCTCCCTCTCCTCTATGAATCTATTTGCACTCCCAAAACACTCTACATTAACTTTGTGTGTGTGTGTGTGTGTGCATATCTTTCTCTTTTTGATTGCAGGTGAAGATCTGATTGCAGTTTAGATTTGAAATTTGAATTTCAAATTCGAAAGGCTTATCCAGGTGCACTTCTTTGTCTCTCTCTCTCTGTCTCTCTCGTGTGTGTGTGTGTGCATGTGTGATATCTTCTTCTAATCTTTCTCTGTAATTACCCTCAGCTCCTCTTAATCACTCCCTAATCTCTCTGTGTAATCTCCTTTCCTTCCTCTAAATCACTCCCTAATCTCTCTATGTAATCTCCTTTGCCTCCTCTTAATCCCTCCCTTATCTCTTCTAATCTCTCTATGTAATCTCCCTTGCCTCCTCTTAATCACTCCCTCCCTTCCTCTTAATCTCTCCTAAACCTGCATTTCAAAAGTTCAGTCTTCAATATCATTCTATTAGTTTATAATCTCTATTTAATCTACTTCTAATGACTATTTATACTCATTATTATTTGCTACCGTCTCCTTGATACACCTTTTAAACTCTATCATTAAGTTAATCAAACTACAACTACGTCTAAAATCACGCTCTATAAATTGAAAGTAAGTGGCTATTCTTTAATTAGAGTACTTAATCATAAGTACTTTAATTAACTCTTTTTATAACTGTAATTAAGTAATTAATCTACCTAAAGAAAAAGATAGATAACAACACTTACTTGGTTGGGTACTAAGTGTGACATTTCCACTTGACGTAGATTCTTTGCTTTTGATATTTAGCTCGTTTTTGGTGCCTTGTTTCCTTGTTGAGAAACTAGAACAATGAGCTGATGTAGCTTAAACCTCACCTTCTAATGCTCTCAAAGCACTAGCATATTCCACTCTAGTGTGACCTCATGAGCTTATTGTGGATATTTTAGCATGATAGCGTTGCCTCATGCAAGTGATTGAGACATATTAACCAGGGCTAGATCATAATAGCTCTAGGGAAAGCGGCTCAAATTTAAGTTTGAACCTCATCTACATATGCTATTGTAGCAATTCTGGCTTAATGGCATCCTTGTGGCTACTTAGGGAAAGAGGCTCGAGCTTAAGTTTGAACCTTGCCTACATATGCTAATATAGCAAGTCTACCTTGAACTTAAGTTTGAGCCTCAACTGTATATGTTACTTTAGCACTAGGGTGTACGGTTAGCCTCATGACATCTGTGTGGCTACCAATGCCAGTAGGCTCAAATTTAAGTTCTATCCTCACTTGCATATAGTAGAGTAGCACCATCATGTAGGGATTGTTGCTACCAAGGGCATAGAAGAACACCTTTAGGCTAGATCTTAAGTTCGAGCCTCAAGTGCATATTCTTTAGAACTAGGATGCAAGGCTTGCCTCCTAACATCCTTGTAGCTACCAATGGAAAGAGCCTTGCTTGATGTGTAGCCCTACTATGCAAGGGCACAGCCTCATGACATCCTTGTCGCTATCAAGGACATGGAAAAATATCTTTAGACTCAACCTAAAGTTTGAGTATTTCATACTGTAGCACTAGGGGGGAAGGTTAGCCTTGTGAAATCCTCATAGCTACTAAGATCATAGAATAGCATCCTTGTGGCAAACAATGGGAAAAAGCTTGCACTTAAGTGTAAACCTTGCCTACAAATGCCAGTATAGCACTACGATGCATGTATAGCTTCATGACATCAATGTGGATACCAAAGGAAAAGAAAAACACTTTGAGGCTCGAGCTTAAGTTTGAGCCTCAATTGTTTAAGCTATCGTAGCACTAGGGAGTATGTCTAGACTCATCCTTTAGAGATACTAATTCCAAGAGGCTCGAACTTAAGTTTGATCCTCACTTGCATAGGCTAGTGTAGCACTAGAATGCAAGCCTAATGCCATCCTTCTGGCTACCATGGGTATAGAATAGAACCTTAAGTTCAAGCCTCATTTTCATATGCTAGTGTAGCACTAGGATGCAAGGCTTTCCTCATGAAATCCTTGTGTCTACTAAGGGCAAGAGGCTCGAACTTAAGTTTGAGCCTTGCCTACATATGCTAGTATAGCACTAGCATGAAAGTCTAGCTTCATGACATCCTTGTGGATACCAAGGGAATAGAACAACACCTTTAGGTTCAAACTTAAGGTTAATCCTCAATTGCATATGATATTGTAGCACCAATGTGTAAGGATAGCCGAGGGATATCCTTGTGGCTACTTAGGGAAAGAGGCTCGAACTTAAGTTTGAACCTCGCCTACATATGCTAGTATAGCAAGTCTAACCTAATGACATCCTTGTGAATACTTAGGGAAAGCGGCTCAAATTTAAGTTCGAACCTTGCCTACATATGCTATTGTAGGCTATCTTAATGACATCCTTGTGGCTACTTTGGGAAAGATGCTCAAACTTAAGTTTGAACCTTGCCTACTTATGCTAGTATAGCAAGTCTAACTTAATGTCATCCTTGTGTCTACTTAGGGAAAGGGGATCAAATTTAAGTTGGAACCTTGCCTAATATGCTATTGTAGCAAGTCTGGCTTAATGACATCCTTGTGGCTACTTAGGGAAAGAGGCTCGAGCTTAAGTTCGAACCTAGCAAGTCTGCCTTGAACTTAAGTTTGAGCCTCAACTATATATGTTACTTTAGCACTAGGGTGTAAGGTTAGCCTCATGACATCTGTGTGGCTACCAATGCCAGTAGGCTCAAACTTAAGTTCGATCCTCACTTGCATATACTAGAGTAGCACCAGCATGTAGGGCTTGTTGCTACCAAGGGCATAGAAGAACGCCTTTAGGCTCAATCTTAAGTTCGAGCCTCAAGTGCATATTCTTTAGCACTAGGATGCAAGGCCTACCTCATGAAATCCTTGTGGCTAGCCTTATTTTCATATGCAATTGTAGCACTAGGGTGTAAGGCTAGCCGAGGGACATCCTTGTGGGCTACCAGAGGCAAGAGGCTCGAGCTTAAGTTCGAGTCTCACCTAGATATGTTAGTATTTTCATATGCTATTGTAGCACTAGGATGCAAGGCTTGCCTAATGACATCCTTGTGGCTAGCCTTATTTTCATATGCTATTGTAGCACTAGGCTATAAGGCTAGCCGAGGGACATCCTTGCCTAATGACATCCTTGTGGCTAGCCTTATTTTCATATGCTATTGTAGCACTAGGGTGTAAGGCTAGCCGAGGGACATCCTTGTGGGCTACCAGAGGCAAGAGGCTCGAGCTTAAGTTCGAGCCTCACCTAGATATTTTAGTATAGCACTATCATTAAAATCTAGATTCACTAAGTCCTTTTAGGATTCATGCAAGAATAGAAAAACACTTAGGATTGAACTTAAGTCTAGCCTCATGGCATCCTTTTGGTTACCAATGACAAGAAGCTCATACTTAAGTTTGATCCCCACTTGCATATTTGAGTGTAGCACTAGCATGGAAGGCTAGCTTGATGACATATTTGTGGCTATCAAGGGCATAGAATAGCACATTTAGGCTAGATCTTAAGTGCGAGCCTCAAGTGCATCAGGGAATAAAAAATCGATTTTAGGCTCAAACTTAAGTTTGAGCTTCCTCTCCATATGCTAATGTGGCACTAGGGTGCATGCCTAGCCTCATGACATCCTTCTAGCTAGAAAAATCATAGAGCTTCACTTTTAGGCTCAAATTTAATGTAGCACTAACTTGCAAGACTACTCTCATGACATCCTTGTGGCTAGGAAGGGTACAAAACAACATCTTTTGGCTCAAACTTAAGTTTGAGCCTCGCCTACACATGCTAGTGTTTTTTTTAAAATGTACTATTTAACTTAGACATATGCTCCTTGTTTAGGTTCTAACATTGTTCTATTTGGTTGTTTAAGGAATGGAGGCTTCCAATGTACCAAGTATACCAGAGCAGGGTGCACAAGTCTTCACACTCGATGTTCTTGGAATGTCCACTCACGCCAAAACTACTGCTCCAAGAATAAAGGTTGACAAGACCTTTGAGTTAACAAAAGAAGAAGGAGTGAAGTGGTTTGTGGATACCTACGATACAGATGCAAACTACAAAGGTGACATCCATCTATATTTTTCACAACTAGGTGATATGAAATATGGAGACATGAAGATTGTTGTGGGTGTCAAAGATGATGTGGATGCAACAATAATGCCATGCTTTGCATGTAATGTGCTACCTATTGGAGAGACCACAAAGGCAAACAAGGTTTGCTTATCATTGGTTACTTTTCATGTAGCAGACATGAATGGTAGCAAACTAGGAAAAGAAAATTCTATTGTAAAATTAGGATTGAAGATCTCCAGCATCACTAATCAAGAAGACTCGGGTGTGGACTGTGTGGAAGACCTAGTGAAGGCAGTGAAACATGCAAAGCGATTCTTGAGCTTACCAAAGAAGATTGTACCTGCAAAGAAACCAATAGGGGCACTACCTAAGAAAGTTGTGGAGAAGACAGGGAAAGCCATAGTTAGGAGTGCATTTGCAGCATCAAGAGTTGCGCGTGCAAGCGCTTCAACACATGTAGAGAAGATCACTACCACCATTAATTTAGAGGAGTAAGAAGGTTCACAAGGGCAAGATTCACAAGGACTGAGAAGAAAAAGAAATGCAAAGGATGATTCTACTCTTGAGGAAGATCGACAAAAACTAGCAAAGAGGAAGATGAAAAAGAGTGCAGAAGAAAAAGAGGTTTCTGAAGAGGAGTTGATGGACATGGAAACTCCATCCGAAGATAACAAGGCACTGACCTCTTTAGAAATCAAGAAGGGATTCTATCCTTTTGGGATCAATGAATTCTTTAGCATTGACGTGACAAGGTGTTTTCTTGCTCCATCAAACTATGTGTACAGAAGATTAAATCTAGATTGGGTCAGGATTTTGACTTTAGACTTCATTCAAGAACCAAAGCAAGAGGAGATACTAGCAATTTTGATGCATTGTGATCCTTCCAAAAAACATCCTCTTGAAAAACTTGCCAAAGAGGACGTTCGCAATGTTGATTACTGGATCATCTCTGGACAACACTCCATTAGTGCTGCAAAACATTGGCAAGGTGAAAACGTTGCAAAGGTTACCCCTCAATTGCGTCAACAATTCAAATATAGACGATCAAAGATTATTCTCCATTGCCCACCAAAGATCTCTCGTGAAATCTCCAAAGATGCGAATCTATCTGTTGCAATGTCAATGCAAAAGGATCCATTTCTTGACCAACTTATGCAAGCGCGAGCACAATGGCATGAAAATGGTTGTCCTTCTAAGCCACCACCTGGTGTCAACCAAACCAAGAAGGACTTTGAGGCTTGGAAGGTACTTGTTTGATTCTTTGAAAACATGGATGTGAGTCTTTTTAATCAATATCTATTTGTAAACTAGTGTCTATCATAGGCTCAAGCAAGACCTCCATGTGCTCATTTAGAACTTAAATTGAGGTTTTAACTTAAAATTTAGTGTCACTTGCATATGAGGCTAAGTGAGGCTCGAACTTAAGTTTGAGCCCCTCTTACATATACCCATGTATTTTGGACTTTGCATGGATGTATGTGAACATATAAAGAAACAATTCAATCTAGTTAGGCTTGAACTTGTTAAGTATGCGTCTCAATCCCACAAGCTAGAGCCTTGTCAAATATTGATGTTGGAATTTTCAATTTTGTAGACCTTTGTTGAAACAATAGAGAACACACTTCAAAAGGGATTTGTCAAGACCGACTTGCATTTGCTTCTATGTGATGAGAAGATATGGAAGAATTGGGTCAAGATCATGAGACAATATGCTCAAGGCTTGCTACCAAATACGAAGGGAGAAACAATTGACGAAGGTTCCAACAAAAATCCTAAATTTCTAACTATGAAGGGTGGTCAGATTCGACAAGCACCTGGCACAGCAACACTGGCACCTACATTGTTCAGGTGCATTTTAGGCCTCGAGACTAAAGAATTTCTTGAACTACAAAATGCAATCCTAGACAAAACCATCGTGCTAAAGGAGAGTAAGCATACCCCTCATAGAATGGACATGGATGAGATGGCTTGGAAGCTAAAAATAGATCGAGTGTTGTCTTGGATCTTCATGGTACTAAAGAAAATCTCTCTATAGATTTTTTTCAAATTTGGCACTCAATCTAAACACATTGAATGCACAATACAAATATGTGCTAGTGTGTTTAATTGATTTCATCAATATCGGAATTCTTGTTGAAGGGGTTTCTAGCCAGTCAACTAAGGTCCATATTGAATATGGAAATATCCAAGCGACAAGAGATGACTCATGGATAGATGGAACTATGGACTCTGCAATGGTTGCTCTTTTTGTTAGCAAGGTTTGATAGATTTGAGGCTATTGACAAAGCTCATACAAAAAGAGTCATTTTCTCATGCTCTTGTGGCAAGGATCATGAATTTATTAATAGAAACTTCATTGATGGCCTTATCACATGGTTTTGTCCTGAGCAAAGCTATGTGTTGGAATTTTTTTACGGTGGATTTGTGTTGGAGCAAAGCTTGTCGAAGAAGAGAAGGGAAATTTCTCTATGTAAAGATGATTTTGAAGCAATGGAGTTAGAATATCAATGCTCTAGTCTTCTAGAGAGAAATCTGTCCTTGCAAGAGTGGTGTGGTCCAAGTCAAGCATCACTTGCGAGACAAACAGTGGAGCTGGATGATAAAGAAAAAGAAGACCTTAACAATATTGACATCAATGAGCAACAAAGCAGTGGAGACGATGTTGATGGAAATGAAGACAACGATAACGTAGACAACACGGATGATAGTGAAGTTCAAGAAGCTACGAATTTTGATCATCAAAGGGAGGCAGATAATGTTGGAGAAATGAGTCCAGTTGTGGATGGTGAGTGTGAAAAAGAAAATGATGAAGATAATGAGGATGATGATGCAGGCAATGAGGATGCACAAGAGGATGATAGAGACCCTCAAGACATTGCAGTAGCTGATAAAAAAGGTGCGAATGCTTCTTAGAGTATTTTTGATACTAGGTTTAATGATGCATGCCATTATCATGTACCAACAGACTCCTAAAGTATAAAAAGGCAGGATGGTGTATTGAATTGATCAATTGTGATACTTTAGGTCCTTCAAACACTATTTTCTTAATACTATCTCGTGTCTTTATCTAAAAGTATGTCATTTTAATTAGATTTAATTGCTATTGTTTTTAAAAATGATGGGGGGCATCAAACTTGAGTTTGAGTTATCATAAAGCACATGTATTTATTTAAAGTGTCAATTCACAAAGCATAGCTAACATACAGATGTGTTTTAAGAGTAGGAAATTTTGGTTTTGGTGAGACAATAATGAAGCATTACCAAACACTAATGAGGCTCAAACTGAAGTTCAAGACTAACAAGGAGAGATAGTGAAGCACTTGTGTATGAACTTCAATCTAAAAAGTCATGGCTGAGTTGTTCTAAGTGAGACTTGAACTTCCAGATCCTAGTGTAGCACTTGCATATGTTACGTGAAAATCATGATGTCTTTGTACCTAACAAGGCATTGAAATTTAGTTTTTAGGCTAAAACTTAAGTTTTAACCTTGCCTCCACATGTTAGTGTAGCACTACCATGTGAGGCCGAGCTCATGAGCACCTACCATGTTAGGCCAATCTCAAGAGAATTGTAGTAATATAATCTTCCAAATAGCAATACTTATGGATCATGAAGTAAAAAGGATCATATCTTGAAAAATTCATAGTTAAGAGGTTTTTTTAATAGGCCATAGATGTGCACAATATAATATTTTATACATAGTGAATGCGTTGAGACTAGACATGGCTTGAGATTTAAGCCTTACACTTGAAACATAAGCTTAAGGTTAAGACTTAAGCCTTAGGCATGAACTTAAGTTTGAGCCTCAAAAGTCTTTGTCATTGAATCCTACCTCAACAACAAAAGTCCTTGTCATAGAATCCTACCTCGACATGGCTTCAGATTTAAGCCTTGCACTTGAAACATAAGCTTAAGGTTAAGACTTAAGCCTTAGGCATGAACTTAAGTTTGAGCCTCAAAAGTCCTTGTCATTGAATCCTACCTCAACAACAAAAGTCCTTGTCATAGAATCCTACCTCAGTAATTCCAAGTGAAGCTCACAATTTCATATCCTATTGTAGCGATTATATATGTTAAGAAAGATAAAGAGTCATAATCTATAATAAGAAACTGAATTTTATTTTGTAGGATCGAACTTAAGTTCGAGCCTTGCCTTTGTATGTTAGTGTAGCACTACTATATGACTCCAGTGTCATGAGCATTGTAGCAAAAAAATGTTACAAATAACAAAATACTTATAGATTATGAAGAAAATTGGATGATACCTTGACAAATTCATAGATAAGGGGTTTTATAAATAGGTCTTCAATGCACATAGTATAAAAGGTTTTCATATAGTGAATGATGAAGACTAAAAAGGGCTTAGGAATTACATTTTAAACTTCAAACATAAGCATAAATTTTGAGACTTAAGTTTTAGGCTTGAAACAAAAGCTTAAACTTTGAGACTTCAACTTTAGGCTGGAGCTTAAGATTAAGCCTCACTTTCAAATGTGTTTTAGGTATCGTTCTAGGTTAGCATTTTTGTGTTAATGTGCTAAATGGAGCCTTTCTAGCATAAAACGTCTGGGTTAGATGATGGAAATGAAATGGATTCTATGGTTATTGAAAATCCACTAGACTATTTTCTAAACAGGTAAAAATTTGGCTTTTTTCATCTTTCAGATGAAGACAACAAAATAGAAGACGGAGATAACATATCTCAAGCAGCACAAGTGCTACCCACCATTGTTGGAGAGACCCAGTTTCATAAAGGTGATCTTGTAGAGCACAAAAGTGATCTTGTAGAACAAACCTCTCAAAAAACTTCAAATGAAATGACTAAAGAGAGCGAGAACATGCTACCTACAATTGGAGAGACCCAAATTCATGAAAGTGACATTAGGAATAGTGAAGAGGAGATGGTGGTGGTAGAGCATCAAAGTGATTTTGTTGTGCAAAATTCTCCAAAACCTTCACACGACACTAACAACATGCCTCAAAGAGATAAGGATGCAGAGGGTAGTGAGAAGAAGGGTGAAGCCAATGAAGAGCTCCAAGCGACTCTTGCAACCAAGGACATACAAGAAAAAATTGACAAAGGGACAGGAAAAGCGACACCAAATACAAACAAAGTCCAAAGCATTCAAGAAAGGGAGCAAGGGATTGAAGTTGGTGAGAAAAACAAAGGTACTTATTTGTCCAATGTGATTAGTATAGATATGGCCCTTTTTGGAAGATAATACAAAATCCTATTATGTTGTCTTTGCACGTGAAATTGACATTCAAAATCAAGGATCTAGTGTGCCACAAGTAGACATCAACGTTGAGGAGCTACATCCTGATGCACGAAAACGTAGGCCACTTGGAAGCTTATATTCTTTTGAGAGAGATGGAGATAAACTAGTCTTTCAATCTTTCCACATCAATAGAGAAATGCAATCACTTTTAGGAGACATCATTATAGATTAGTATGGGAGTATGAGATGTAAATAAACGTGTGCAATTTACAATTGTGTGCTACAAATATATGGTCCTTTGTTTTGAGATTTATAAGTGCAAAAACTTAAATTGTTATCATTCTTTTGTATCGTATGCAGAAAATATTGCTCATGCAATCATCATGAAGAAACATGCACTCATTCTTGATCTTAATGGATTTTTACTCAGCAAAGAAGACAAGAGGCATCCATGTACAGATTGTGTCAAAATTGACCTTGGTCACACCACAATTTTTGGATGAGATATGTGAGTACTTTCATGTTGGTATTTGGTCCACCGTGCTACAAAAGAATGTTTGCACTTATTTGAACACTCTTGAAAAGCATGCACATAAAAAATATCATTTCTTTATGGTATGGGGACAAGAAGATTGCTACAACCATAATCTTCGAAAAGTGTATAGACCAGATACGCCTAATGTTGAGGCTATGTTTAAGCCTTTGTTGAGGGTTTGGTATCAGTGCGGGAATTTATGCAGTACAAGGAATACATTGCTCATTGATGATACCCCTTTCAAGGGATGTATTAACCCAACGATAACTGCTTATATCCTAAAAGTTTTCAAGGGAGGCCTGACTATCTTCTTTGCAATGAGCTTCTACCATACCTTTTAAATCTAAATAATATAGATGACATTCGATCTGTTATTTCACTCAATCGGCTAGGACAATCTCCAATCATAGAGGTTCATGACCTATTTACAAAGTTTCAAGACATTATGGAAGAATGGGCCATGTTCAATGTCCAAGTTCTAAGGGCAGAACTTGACAACAATTCAGTTGAAGTGGAAATCTCATCTTGTGCATCTTCACAGCTACCATTGTGCAATAACAAGTTAAGTTATGTTCAAGAAAGTAGAGGCAAGAAAGTAGTAAACTCCTTAAGCAAGGATCCAACTATGTTGGCATCCAAGTTTGGTGTGCCACTATTATCTTCAAACCATCTAAACTTGTTAAGATTGTCTCACAAAACAAAAAATTTGAGTGATCAACATGCTATTGATTATGCTACTAGCTTGGGGTATGGTCGTGGTCATTTCATTAGCAGAGTTGCAGCAAAAGCATACATATCAAAGCTACAAAAGGCCTACTTAAGCTTATGGGTAGGACTCACTTTAGATTTATCAAAAAATATAAAAAATAAAATCAAATTTTTATCTAATCTAGCATATTTGTTATTGGAGGTGGAAGAAAACAACCAGTAAGGGCTTGGCGTGCGTGTTGACTCAATCACCAGGAATGTTCACATACATCTAGAGTGGTGGAAATGTGTTAAGAAGATTTTGACCAAACAATGTGTTGGGATCTAGTATTCCGGCCACAACAATGTGTTGGGTCCAATTAGTTGAACATGAACCAAATATGTACACTTTTATATTTCATCAACTAGACGTTATTTAACCTTGGAAAAGAAGTCTCTCTTTTATCTTTGTGGTTGGAGCTCTTTGTACAAGATTTCTTCTGTGTATTGAAGAAACATATTTTCTTTTGTTGTCTTCTCAAGGTTTAAGTCTATATATCATGGATAAAATAAATAATGTTGGTGCACAGTGTGTTAATTGAAAATAATATCTCTTCCATTGACCATCATGCCTTTTTTTTGGAACAGAAGATTCTGAAGCATATAAATTTGATATCAAATGTACAAAGCATTTACTATTGAGGTGGCACATGTCATTGAGGACTCATAGGCCTAAAAGGAAATTGATTCCACCACCCTCAGATACTATACGAAAACAAAGAAGAGTATTGATCCTTGAACTCAATGGTGTTTTACTTAAGACCATTGAAATGCAACATGGTGAGGTATGCCCAGGCTGGGGAAAACATATGCATCTCGTTGAAGAGAGTACAAATGTGTGGCATTTTATTCGCAAAGATGCATTCACTTTCCTCGATTTTTGCATGCAATGGTTTGAGGTGTGGATTTGGAGTACTAATAGATTTCAAAGGACTCGTCGTATTCTTGAGTTATGATTTCCACAACACCATCAAAAATTTAATGTCATAGTAGGACAGGCAGCATGCCAAAAAACAGATCTTCTAATTGGATATCAATTTGTATACCACAAGAACTTGGATGTAGCATGGAGAATTTTTCATGGTTTGGATGGAAATAATACCTTAATTTTTTACGAGGCCCTTTACAGTGTAATGTGGAATATGCCCGGAACCTACTTGATTTTTCTAAAACTGTGGAATCAATCAAAAGAGGAGCTTGAAGGTTTTTTGGAGAGAACAATCACTGCATGGTTACTTGGTTGGATCTATGCAAGGGACAAAGGAGAGTATACTTTCAATATGCTGGTAAATGAAGCATATTGTGATAGAGAAACCTTGTACGTATTGGAGCAATACATGAGAAAACACAAAGTTTAATGATGTATTTATAGTCATTGAGCCTCTTGAAATAGTATCATTTCCTCATATGAGTTGTACAATACTTGGATCCATGTAAATATGTGAATTGGATTTTATTTTTTATCTTGGTGTTTCTAAACACCACACTATTTTGAGGTCCCTTCAATTCTAAAATTTGTTTTTGATTATTGTAGATAATTTTTATGAGTGTTGATATAGCCAATTCTTTAACGTTAATGTCTCAAATCTGAGCTACTGATTCAAAGAAATTTCTGTTGGAATTAGGGTTGCAGAGAAACACACACAGCTTGGAGAAGACGAAGGAAGCTCAAGGCACACAATAGAGAGTGTGTTACTTAGTGTGCAATGGAAAGATTGATAGCCCTAGAGTGATGGGCGTATATACAATGCACGGGGGAAAAAACCTCCTAAAGAGGGAAAAAATGCCCCGGCGGTCCTAGTGTGTTCACACACATCACTACCACATGTATATGGTAACAAATCCCCCCTGGAGTGATGCGGTGAACGAGAGCTGGCACATGAGTAAAGGGAAGTGTCGTTCCCTGAGGATAGGATCAGTCCACAAAGGGGAGTAAGACCAAAGCTTTGCGGAAAGCTTCAAGCTTCTCACGAGACAATGCCTTTGTGAAAAGATCTGCAAGGTTGTCCTGTGTTGGCACTTAAGCCAAGCTGATCTCTCCTGCTGAGAGCCTCTCCCTGACATAGTGGTAATGCACCTCAATGTGCTTTGTGCAAGCAAGAAAAACTGGGTTCCTCGCAACTGCCAATGCGCTCTGACTGTCAGTGTAGATAGTGTTGGTAGTGTCCTGTCCAACACCCAAATCAGCCATAAGGCGTCTGAGCCATACACACTCAACCATAGCTGTGAAGACTGCCCTGTACTCAGCCTCACAACTCGAAGTGGCCACAGTAGGTTACTTCTTGCTCAACCATGATATACATGAACTACTAAGCATGAAACAAAAACCACTTGTGGACACTCGCGTGTCAAAACAACCAGCCCAATCTGAGTCCGAAAAAGCATGTAAGTCTGGCGGCAATGATCCCCCCTTGGGATAAAACAAGCCAAGATGTAAAGTGCTACTAAGGTAGCGAAAAATCCTCTTGACAGCCTGCCAATGCTTAGACCCTGGGCTATGCATAAATCTGATGACCTGTGAGACTGCAAACTGAATATCCGGCATACATAAATGAGGCAGCCAACAACAGTTTGGTAAAGAGTGACATCAGCAGGATCGCCAGTATCATGTAGACTTAACTTCAAACCTGTTTCCATGGGAGTGGAAATAGGTTTGCAATCCACAACTCCAAACTTACACTCTATGTAACTTTTCTGACAGAAGGCAATACCACCATCACACTGCTTAAACTGTATACCCAAGTAATGATGCAACAACTCTTGAAAGTAGCATTCAAATCAGCCTTAAATTCAGAAATATGTCTCTCATTTGGTCCAGTGATCAGCAAATCATCAACATAAAGAACCACGATGAGAAATACATCACCCTCACGCTTTACATACAATGTGCTTTCTGTTGGACTGTTACGAAAGCCTTGTTTGACCAAATGAGTGTCATATTTCTCATACAAAGCATGAGGAGATTTCTTCAACCCATACAAAGCCTTGTTACATTTGCACACTTTGTCCTCTTGTCCTTTTATGACAAAACTGCGAGGATGCGTTACATAAACTTCCTCAAATATGCCACCATTGAAGAAAGCCGTAACAATGTCTGATTGATGTACATCCCAACCAAAATGAGCTGCCAATGCACATAGAAAACGCACAGTAGTCATACAACAAGTGGGAGCAAAAGTCTCTTCATAATCTATGCCTTTTTGCTGTGCATAACCCTTTGCAACAAGTCGAGCCTTATGGCGATCAATCTCACCATCCGGCTTGTGTTTCAACTTGTAAACCCACTTCGTACCAATGGCCTTTTTGCCAGGAGGCAAATCACATAAAGTCCATGTGTCATTTTCTATAAGTGCATCATATTCTGATTGCATGGCAGCCATCCAATTTTTTGAATTTTGTGCTTCATCAAAAGATAGAGGCTCCTCAACATCATGTAAACTAGACACAGCCAAAGCATAACAATCTGATGGATAGGATGCATGGAGAGAGCCTGAACGAGTACGACTAGACAAAGGTGCATCCAATTTACTGTCACGCAAAGTGTGCACCAGCCATTTTGGCATACCTCTAGCCTGCTCATTTTCAGCCCTTTCCTCATCAAGTACATCATGTACATCTGCATCAGTAATAGGCTGATCTAAAACATTTTTAGAAACCCCCATAGGCTGTACATTTGCCTCATTGGAACTTACATTCATATTTCCACCACTGAAAAGAGGCAACAAAGTGTCATAAATGTCCTGTGAGCTTACATTGCTGTCTCTAGTACATGACAACAAGGGCTGAACAGAATCTTCCACAAACACTATATCCCGAGAAACCAGAATACGTTTTGTTTGTGGATGATACAACCTATAACCTTTGCTTTCAGCACTATAACCAACAAAAATACATTTGACAGCCTTATCATCCAATTTTCTACGCTGTACTTGTGGCACCAAAGCATATGCCAAACAGCCAAAAACATGCATGTGCTCAATAGAAGGCTTTCTATCATGCCATGCTTCATATGGAGTAATAGACTGCAAAGCTTATGTAGGACACCTGTTAAGTACATAAGTGGCACACATGATGGTCTCAAGCCAAAAAGAATGCGGTAAAGCTTGAATTTTGACCATACATTGTGCCATTTCCGTCAGTGACTTGTTTTTCCTCTCAGCAACACCATTTTGCTGAGGCGTATAAGGCACTGTACATTGGTGTTTTATCCCATGACTAGCCAGAAATGCATTAAATTCATGAGACATATACTCCCCCCCTCGATCGGAACAGAGGGTGCCCATAGTACATTTCGAGACATTTTCAGCCATAGCCAGAAATTGTTTGAAGCACATAAAAACTTCGGACTTCGCTTTAAGCGGAAATACCCATGGATGCCTGGAGTAATCATCAATGAAAGTCACGAAGTACAGGTAATTGCCCAAGGACGGAGTTTGCATGGTCCCACAAACATCACTATGCACAAGCTGCAACCTGCATGTGGCCCGAACTGAACCATACTTTGGAAACTTAGAACGCTGCATCTTACCCAAAATACAGCCTTCACAAACGTGTTTGACAGGTGCTTCAAGAGGCGGCAAAGAAGCAACCATCTCAGATTTCTGCAAAGGCAGCAAACTGGCAAAATTCAGATGACCAAAACGTGCATGCTAAAGTTTTGCATCTAAAATAGCCCTTGAATCTAGCTGCAACAGCATTTGCAAAATTTTGTCCGCACTTGTCATACAAAGTGAGCTTATACGGCCCACGGCACAAAAGGTAATGTGCTTTGTAGCACCACTATCGAAATACCTTACATGTGAATCTGTAGCAACTGACAAGCATGCATCATGGACAGCAGGACTGTAAGTGCACTCTGTGCTAAAAGCCCATTCTGCATCAACATCAGCAATACAGTCTCCTTTCATAGAAGACTCAACAATGGTTGCATTTGTAGTGGAACCAGCATCTGCAATGGAACCACCCTCTTTCTTCTTAGCCTCTTTGGCCTTCAACTTAGGACAGGACTTGATCAAGTGATCATTGGCTTTACAATAATGGCAACACATCTTCTTTTTGCTCTTATCATGAGAATTGCCAGACGAAGTGCTGCCAGCAGAAGCATTAGGAACATAATTTTTTCCACTCACAACAGAACCATAAGAAGTGGTTGCATTACTGTTACCACCCTTTCTTTGAGAAGCAATAAAAGCCTGTTCAACTGCACGCTGTCTAGTCCTGTTTTTTCTGGACAGTGACTCTTGCAACAGCAATGTGCATAATGCATCAAACTTGACAACTTCAGGATTTCCTTGGGTCATCAGTCTCCAAGTACTAGCAAAAGTCGGGTAGGAATCTGGTAAGGCATCAAGAACAGTCTGCACTAGGGAACTTTCTGAAATGAGTTTCTCATTGATATCCTTGACACTAGCAAGGAAAGTGTCCATATCATCTTCCTCATGCATAATCTTCGACTCCAGCTCTTTACGCAACAAAGCAATTTTAGCCTCATTGCGGCTTGCATAAAGACCTGCTAGAATATCCCAAGCCTGTTTTGCAGATTTTGTTGAACGGATGTGAAGAACAATGGTGCGCTTCACAGACAACACAATTAATGCATGAGCTTTCGCATCCTTAACATCCCAACGAGCTTGTTCTGCCATAGGCAAAACAACCCTAACAGCTGCAATCCTTGTAGCAAGACCTGCAACATCCTCCACATCGCCAACATCCTCAGAACCAGGACGTACATCAATGCCCTGCACAATGTTCCAGACACCTTTTGACACAAGAACATGTTGCATCATATAAGCCCACATAGGGTAGTTTTCCCCATCAAACCTGTCCTCAACAGAAAACATCTTGAACACATCTGTGTTGTTGTTGTCAGCCATGATAAATGTTGCACCTGATGTGAAAACTACCCGAAAATAGGAGAAATGGAGTGGGAACAACCTATGCTATCTATATAGCACAAACCGTAGAAGACTATAAGGCACCTGTTATGCAAAAAACGACACTGACAGAAATTCTGCATAAAATGACGAAATAGCCTGTGCAGCACTGCCTGTAGTGGAAACAGAGGCCCAAATGAGCCCAAATCAAAATTCTGAGCAGACCAAGCTCTTTGAGTTCTCCCAAAAAATTTGTCGACCTGCGAACGCCTACCAAAGCTCACTGAAATCGGAGAAAGTGAGCAGGCGTGTGTTGGAGCAGCTGGCGACTAAGCCCGGGAGGACGTGACCTGCTCTGATACCAATTGTTGGAATTAGGGTTGCAGAGAAACACACACAGCTTGGAGAAGACGAAGGAAGCTCAAGGCACACAATAGAGAGTGTGTTACTTAGTGTGCAATGGAAAGATTGATAGCCCTAGAGTGATGGGCGTATATACAATGCACGGAGGAAAAAACCTTCTAAGAGGGAAAAAATGCCCCGGCGGTCCTAGTGTGTTCACACACATCACTACCACATGTATATGGTAACACTTTTTATACATGAATAATGTTGTATAATGCAAATTGAGTTAGTGCCATGCTTCCCTTATTCTTTTGATGTCATTGTAGTTGATGCATATAAGTATGTATATAAATACACATATCCCTATAGATATGTGTTAAGGGGTATATGAAACATAGAGTGTAACCGTGAATAGATGATAGCTCAAACTACACAAAAATACTAAGTTTTTTAATAGCGTTATAAGAAATGGGACTTGAATAATTCCCAAAATTTCTAAATAGGTCTTAAACATTGAAAAGATGCCTCCCCTTAATTCTTTTCCAATTCCAAATGTTGAAACTAATTTCACATTAGGAAAATTAGGAGTTCAAATCAAATCAAGAAGAGCAAAATGTGACTTTTATAATGATGCATGGATACAAATTACTAGAAAAAGCAAGTAATGTCATAACAACAGACTACTCTATACTACTCTTCTATACTCTTGTAGATGAATTTAGTCAAGTTGCTCTTGTTGGAATTAGGGTTGCAGAGAAACTCACACAGCTTGGAGAAGACGAAGGAAGCTCAAGGCACACAACTGAGAGTGTGTTACTTAGTGTGCAATGGAAAGATAGATAGCCCTAGAGTGATGGGCGTACATACAATGCACAAGGGAAAAGACCTCCTAAAGAGGGAAAAATGCCCAGCGGTCCTAGTGTGTTCACACACATCACTACCACATGTATATGGTAACAAATCCGCCCTAGAGTGATACGGTGAATGAGAACTGGCACATGAGACAAGGAAAGTACCATGCCCTAAGGACATGATCAGTCCACAAAGGGGAGCAAGCCCAAAGCTTTGCGGAAAGCTTCAAGCTTCTCACAAGACAATGCCTTTGTGAAAAGATCTACAAGGTTAACCTATGTTGGAACATAAGCCAAGCTGATCTCTCCTGCTGAGAACATCTCCCTGACATAGTGGTAATGCACCTGAAGTGCTTTGTGTGAGCATGAAAAACTGGGTTCCTTGCAGCTGCCAATGCGCTCTGACTGTTAGTGTAGATAGTGTTGGTAGTGTCTTGTCCAACACCCAAATCAGCCATAAGGCGTCTGATCCATACACACTCAACCATAGGTATGAAGACTTCCCTGTAGTCAGCCTCACAACTAGAAGTGGCCACAGTAGGTTGCTTCTTGATGAACCATGATATACATGAGCTGCCAAGCATGAAATAAAATCAGTAGTGGAGACTTTCATGTCAAAACAACCAGCCCAATCTGAGTCCAAAAAAGCATGTAAGTCTGGCGGAAAATGATCCCCCCTTTGGATAAAACAAGCTAAGATGTAAAGTGTCACTAAGGTAGCAAAAAATCCTCTTGACAGTCTGCCAATGATTAGACCCTGTGCTATGCATAAATCTACTGACCTGTGAGACTGCTAGCTGAATATCTGACCTTGTGTTGCATACATAAATGAGGTAGCCAACATTGGGAGATTTCGGAGGTCTTATGGAGGGCTTTTTGGAAGAGAGAGGAAAATAAGCTCCTCCAATGAGAGAAGAGCCTACGTTACATAGAAAAATAGATTGATATTAACAAAAATATAAAAGGTGTCCCTCTCCTCATTTAATAATCTAGTGGTCCTTGAAGACGATCACTCTCTTTCATTTAATGCGAGCACCTTTTTCAGAAGGTAGATGCGGTGCATTTGACACGGCTTACATCATCACTAGAACTCAAAAAGTTACAAAACTATCAAGTGGTGGAAGATTTTGAAACTTTTGGTACTGTCAATGCGTCCGGAACGCCCAAATATCCTAGAAATGAATCTCCAATTGCCTCGCTCCGACATCCAAAGAGGCAAAGACTGTCAAAAACCCCTAAAAGAACATTTTACGAACGGTGCGCGAGGGGGCATTCCAAAATTTTGGAATGCCTCCTCACGCGCCGTTAGTAAAAAGCCCCTTTTTTCCTTTTTTAGGGAGCTTTTTGAGAGGAAAATGTCAAAAAACCTCTAGAAAGGGGCTTTCTTGAAAGATAATTGTCCAAAAATCACTAAAAGGAGCTTTGTACTAACGGCGCGCAGAGGGGCATTTTAGAATTTTAAAATGCCTCCTCGCGCGCCTTAAGTAAAAAACCCATTTTTGGGGGTTTTTTGACATTTTTTGCCTCTCCGGATGTCGGAATGAGACAAGTAGACATTCGTTTTTAAGGTATTTTGGCATTTCGGACGCATTGGTGGTGTCAAAAGCCTCAAAATCTATCACTATTTGATATTTTGTGACTTTTCAACTTTCAGTGATGACGTAAGCTGCATTGAATGCGCCGCACCTGCCTCTTGAAAAAGACGCTTGCATTAAATAAAAAAGTGACCGTTTTCAAGGACGATTGGGAATATAAATCTACTTTTTAGAGTGTCTGGTTGTCCTTTTGGACGTACTCACAAGGTGCAAGTGCATTTTTAAAAAAGTTACTAGAGAGAGAAATACAATTTCTTACAAGGCCCTCCAAATGACCTCCGAAATTTTCTAATGCATCAGTTTGGTAAAGAGTGACATAAGCATGATCATCAGCATCATGTGAACTCAATTTCAAACTTGTTTCCATGGGAGTGGCAATAGGTTTTCAATCCTCAAGTCCAAACTTACATAGCAATGTCTTTATGTAACTTTTCTAACACAA
This sequence comes from Adiantum capillus-veneris, assembly GCF_014529385.1. Taxonomy (NCBI): domain Eukaryota; kingdom Viridiplantae; phylum Streptophyta; class Polypodiopsida; order Polypodiales; family Pteridaceae; genus Adiantum; species Adiantum capillus-veneris. Next base: position 111,289,627 of record NC_140931.1, on the reverse strand, counting down.
GGAAATACCACCATCACACTGCTTAAACTGTATACCCAAGTAATGATGCAATAGTCCCAAATCTTTCATCTTGAAAGTAGCATTCAGATCAGCCTTAAATTCAGCAATATATCTCTCATTTGGTCTAGTGATCAGAAAATCATTCACATAAAGAACCATGATGAGAAGTACATCACTCTCACGCTTTACATACAATGTGCTTTCTGTTGGACTGTTATGAAAGCCTCGTTTGACCAAATGAGTGTTATCTTTCTCATACCAAGCAGAAGGAGATTGGTTCAACCCATAAAAATCCTTCTTACATCTTCACACTTTGTCCTCTTGTCCTTTCTTGACAAAACCGCAAAGCTGCGTTACATAGACTTCCTCAAATATGTCACCATTCAAGAAAGCAGTAACAATGTCTGATTGATGTACATCCCAACCAAAATGAGCTACCAATGCACATAGAAAATGCACAGTAGTCATATGACAAGTGGGAGCAAAAGTCTCTTCATAATCTGTGCCTTTTTGCTGTGCATAACCCTTTGCAACAAGTCAAGCCTTATGGCGACCCATCTCACCATCCGGCTTGCGTTTCAACTGTAAACCCACTTTGTATCAATGGACTTTTTTCCAGGAGGCAAACCACATAAATTCCATGTGTCATTTTCTCTAAGTGCATCATATTCTAATTGCATGGTAGCCATCCAATTTTTTGAATTCCGTGCTGCATCGAAAGACAGAGGCTCCTCAATATCATGTAAGCTAGACACAGCCAAAGCATAACAATTTGATACATAAGATGAATGGCGAGAGCCTGAACGAGTACGAGTAGACAAAAGTGCATCCACTTTATTGTCACGCAATGTATGCACCAACCATATTGGCATACCTCTAGCCTGCTCATTTTTAGCCCTTTCCTCTCATCAAGTACATCATGTACATCTGCATCAATAATAGGCTGATCTATGACATTTTTAGAAATCCCCATAGGCTTTACATTTGCCTCATTGGAATTTACATTCCTATTTCCACCACTAAAAAGAGGCAATAAAGTGTCATAAATGTCCTGTGAGCTTACATTACTGTCTCTAGTACATGACAGCAAGGGATGAAGCGAATGTTCCACAAACACTATATCCCGTGAAACAAGAATACGCTTTTTTTGTGGATGAAACAACCAGTAACCTTTGCTTTGAGAACTATAACTAGCAGAAATACATATGACAGCCTTATCATCCAATTTTCTGCATTGTGTTTGTGGCACCAAAGCATATGCCAAACAACCAAAAACACGCATGTTCTCAATATAAGGCTTTCTATCATGCCATGCATCATATGGAGTAATAGACTGCAAAGCTTTTGTAGGACACCTATTTAGTACATATGTGGCACACATGATGGCCTCAAGCCAAAAATAGTGCGGCAAAGCTTGACTTTTGACCATACATCATGCCATTTCCGTAAATGAACTATTTTTCCTCTCAGCAACACCATTTTTCTGAGGTGTATAAGGCACTGTACATTGGTGTTTTATCCCACGACTAGCCAAAAATGCATAAAATTCATGAGACATATACTCCCCCCCTCAATCAGAACGGAGGGTGCCCATCGTACATTTTGAGACATTTCCAGCCATAGCCAGAAATTGTTTGAAGCACATAAAACTTTCGGGCATGGCTCTAAGCAGAAATACCCATACATGCCTAGAGTAATTATCAATGAAAGCCACGAAGTATAGGTAATTGCCCAAGGACGGAGTTTGTATGGCCCCACAAACATCACTATGCACAAACTGCAACCTGCATGTGGCCCTAACTGAACCATCCTGTAGAAACTTAGAATGCTGCATTTTACCCAAAATACAGCCTTCACAAACATGTTTGAGAGGTGCTTCAAGAGGCGGCAAAGAAGCAATCATATCAAATTTTTGCAAACATATCAAACTGGCAAAAATTCAGATGACCAAAACGTGCATGCCAAAGTTTTGCATATGAATAGCCCTTGAATCTGCAATTGCATTTGCAAAAATTTATCCACAATTGTCATACAAAGTGAGATTATACAGCCCACGATAAAAAAGTCAAGATGCAACAATTTCATCACCAAAACAATTTTTGTCATCCACAAATCTGACTACAAGTCCAAATCTAGCAAGTGCAGATACAGTCAAAATATTCTTCTTGATCCTAGGTACATAAAGTGCATCAACAAGTGTCAAAGAACTACCATTTGCAGAAATAAGCACAATCTTTTCAACTCCCTGAATCGGATAAGAGGCATCGTTAGCACAGGTGACTGAATTCCCATGAGGGATAGACTCGAGAGGTGAACAATTCACGATGTGAGGTAATGTGCTTTGTAGCACCACTGTAGAAATAACACACATGTGAATCTGCAGAAACATTTGACATGCATGCATCATGGACAATAGGATTGTAAGTGCACTCTCCACTAAAAGCCCATTCTATATCAACATCAGCATCAGAGTCTCCTTTCATAGAAGACTCAACAATGGCTGCATTGGTAGTAGAACCACCCTCTTTCTTCTTAGCCTCTTTGTCCTTCATCTTAGGACACTACTTGATCAAGTGATCATTAGCTTTACAATAATGGCAATGCATCTTCTTTTAGCCCTATCACAAGAATTGCCAAACGAAGTGCTGCCAGCAGAAGCATTGTGAGCAGAATTTTTTCCACTCGCAACAAAACCATAAGAAGTGGTTTCATTGTTGTTACCACCCTTTCTTTGAGAAGCAATAAAAGCCTGTTCAACTGCATGTTGTCTAGTCCTTTTTTTTTGGATAGCGACTCTTGCAACAGCAATGTGCATAATGCATCAAACTTGACAACTTCAGGATTTCATTGGGTCATATATCTCCAAGTACTAGCAAAAGTCTGGTACGAATCTAGTAAGGAATCTAGTAAGGAATCAAGAGTAGTTTGCATAGGGGATCTGTCTCAAATGACTTCACCTGCAAAAAAAAGTTTCTCATTGATATACCTGACATCAACAAGGAAAGTGTCCATATCATCTTCCTCATGCATAATCTTCAATTTCAACTCTTTACGTTGTCAAGAAATTTGCGGTCTTGCCAGGAAAGCACCGGGCTTATGGCTGTCAGAGTTTGTGAGAGAACTCAACAGAAACTATATGAAGGAGTTAAACCATAGATGCCATGAAGACTAGGGTTTGGAAACAAGTGCAATCTAAGAAGACCCACTCTTTCTCTCTTGCACTTACACACACAAAGAAAGAACACAAAAGAAAATGTCAAAACAACACAAAGATGAAAACATCAAGGCTATGGTCATATCGTATCATGGGTAGTATGAAAGGGTTAATAGATGAGTTAATGGCATTCAATCTTGGCTGACCAAATATATATGTTTTGTCTAGTGATGGGGATTAATTGTGTTTACAAATCCTCTTGGTTCATAGCAAGATAACTACGCTTACGTCAAAAGAAAAGTTATAGTCTATGAGAGGTATCATGATGGGATCCGATGATAGAAGTATTTCATTGAGCCTTTCTGGACCAAAGAGAAACACTATACGTTGTTGAAAGTGTATTTTACGGCTAATCCATACGTTAATTCTAATAGATCGTACAGAGTGAAAGGGATAGAAATTATCATCATGTGGGTTATTCATCTAGGATAGTATGTGAGAAATGTAGATATGAGAGAAGTGAAGAGATGAGAAGTTTCCCTCCCAAGCCCTATTCTTGCCCGTAGGCAATAAGGATACTACGGGGAGAGATGTACCTATAGCAAAGAGAACCTAAAATTTGTAGAGAGGATAAATTACAAAGAGTGAGAGAGATAGGTTTGGTTAAGGAGATGAGATTAGATATATATATATATGTAGGATTAGAGATGAAAAATAAAACAACAAGTAATCAAGAAAACATCAATGTAGAACACATCTTACTTGACAAACCCTTCGGCACCATTATTGATGGAGAGAGAAGAAGAGTGGATAATTCCACTTTGATTGATACACCAAGTGCAAGACATTCTTTGATTAGAGTTGATCTTCCAAGGTTAGATTGTTGTTGCAAGAATGGCTCGTCTTCTTCTCGGAGAAAGTGTAGGCTTAGGCTTATGTTAATGACTAAGTACAATTTGGCATTACTACTCCCTCCCTCGTGAATTCCTCTCATCAATGGCTTGAATGCTTGAGTTATTTTCAAGGAAGAAAAGGTCCCCTTTTATAGGTGAAGGGGACCCCCAAGGGTTTACACAAGAAGAGGGGAGCCACTGTGAACAGGAATTGGAAAAGTTGGAAATGAGCTGTCCCTCCATGATGTGGGCAGACTGAGGTCCAGTATTTTGATCATATCTCCTCAACCGTGTCTCCAAATAAAACAGTAAAAATTTGGGCAGAAAATGCAGCTCATTAGCTATTATTTTCATTTTAAAATTGTTTTCCAATTCAGATTGAAACCTTGTGTAAAAAATTCATCAAAATAGGGTCCATTTTTGGCAGCAAAAGTCTTCCTCTGGTCCCCTTAGTCTAAACTTTCATTTGATTCCAAAGGACACCTCATGCCATATGAAAGCATGACATTGCTCCTTGAAAAAGTTTTGTAATCATGCTTGCAATAATGCATTAAAATAAGTGTATCTTTGAAATCATGCCACCTAGTGTCCCACTAGGATTTGATTCCCTCCTAGTAGCTATTTAAAAAGAAATATAAGAAAAATATGAAAAATACATAGAATATATATATATTGGAGTTTACCCTAGATATAGGATCTAGCTAGGGTGTGAGATGATAATGAGATAGTAGAAATAAAGAATCAATTCTTTTTGCCCCAAGTTAGAGAGGCGGAGCTATTGATGCTTTTCCCATAGTATTTTCTGATGGGGTAAAGTAAGAATAGGTTACCCTTGAGAAAAATAATAGGATGAGACACAAGGCTTATTATTATACTTAAATATGCATATGTATATTATAAGAAAGATAATTATGTATCTAAAAAATTACAAGATAGATCTTGTAGCATGCGTTCCCACTATGTACGTGTCACAGCACGACATCCACCCCCTCTAAACCTACACATCCTCTGGTATGTGCCACATTATTTCTTTGTAAGATCAGCCCTCTTGTACATCTTCCTTGCTTTCTTCTTCACTGGATGATTCCAAAGCTTCATCTTCACTTTGATCTTTACCTGTGGTTTTCTCTTCTTTCTCATCAGCATCTTCTGGATCATTGTCTCCTCTTCTCTTAAACATTTTGATCCTTTTTCTTGCAATGAGAATCTTTACTTTTGTACCATCTAGTTCAGACAAGCTGTAAGTAGCATTTTCATGCACATGATTTACAACATACGGTCCAAACCATCTTTTTGAAATCTTACGCATGTCTGTGTGTTGGTTATCAAGGCTACTATCATACACCAAAACCCAGTCACCTTTGTCAATTTCTTTGCTCTTGAGTCGATGTCGCTTATCAAAGTAGTCATTGTTTTTCAACCTTGCATTTTTGAGTCGTTCTTTTGCAGCTTCAATGTCTCTAGGTCTTCTCTCTAGCTTCCTTATACGAAGTGCAAGGAGATCTTCCCTGCTAAGCCCCTCTTGCCAAGGTAGTACATTCCATGTGGGAATTGTATCTTCAATCGGCATCACTGGCTTTTGACTATACATTAGCTTCATAGGCATGTAGCCAGTTACTGAGCTATGTGTTGTACGATCAGCCCATAAAGCATATGGTAATAGTTTTGGCCACTCACCGACTCTTCTTTCACAAGCCTTGGCCAAAGCTTTGATGATAGGAAGATGCCCTCTTTCATTCTTTCCATTGCCTTCAGGGTTGTAAGCTATAGTAAGAGAAAGCTTGATTCCTAATTTAGAAAAGAACTCCCTTGCTTCTTCGGCATCGAGTTCACCTCTATCTGCAATGATTTTTTTCACACAACCATAACGACAAATCACCTCATGAATAAGGAATTTGCACACAGCTTCTGTGGTTTTAGCTCTTAATGCTCTTCCTTCAACCTGATTAGTTAGGTCTTCTCGTGCAAGAACCAAGTATCTCATCTGCCAGAGTCCTAAAGGCATTGTGGCTAGATCCACAACCCATTTATAGTGCATGGATAGTGGATATGTAGGGTGCAATCCATCACGATGTTAGACATTTGAATACATTTGACAAGTTACACATGAATCTACAAATTGAGATACATCTTTATACATACCCTTCCACCAATATTTTTCTTTCAACTTGGAGAAGGTTGCCCACACACCCCTGTGTCCAGCCCATAAACTCTCATGAAACTCTTGCATGTGATTTACTTGAGTCTCTTTTTTACATATAACCCGTTGTGGTGTAGCACCCTTTTGTTTAGGATGCTTCCACAAGTAACCATCCCTCAAAAAGTACCCATATGGTTTCCTGCGTATCCTCTTGAATTCTTGTTCAGACCAATCATCCTGTTTTGTTAGAGTACTCAAGTAGCTTCCAATAAGAAGCCAATCACCTTCATAAAGCTCTTTCAAGAATGATTCAAGTAGATTAGTCATGCAGACATTGTTACCTTTGACATGAGAGATAGAATAGAACTTTGTGCCTACATCATCTCCCTCGTCAATCATTTGTGACTCATCTTCATACCTTGCCCTTGATAGAATATCTTCCACTGTATTGTCTTTACCTGCAATGTGCTTAAACTCAGGATTTAAGGACTTAATGTAGGCAATCCACCGCAACATAGCAATGCCTGGTGTTGAGAAGCTTGTAATCATCCCAAGAAGTGGTACACAATCTGTTTCTACAACCACACATGCACCAATTAGGTACTCTTTCCCACTTTTCAACGCTATAACCATACCCCATAACTCTCTCTTTATCTGTGGATAGTTTCTTTGGCGAGCACTTAGCACCTTTGCTCCAAATCTTACCACATACCTGTGTCCTTCTTTGTCATCTTGCCCTATTGCCCATCCAATCCCTGTAGGACTGGTGTCTACTGTCACAATTACTGGCCTTTGATACTCATAGTCTACCTTTCTCAAAGTTGTTGCTGAATAGAGCAACTCCTTAAGCTTTTTCATGGATTTTACATGTGCTTCTGTTCATTTAAACTTTTGATTCTTTCTAAGCAACTGATAAAGAGGATCAACTACATGTGCATAATGTGGAATCCAAATAACATAGAAGACACATGCTCCCAGAAACCTTCTAACCTTAGTGATGCTAGTGCATGTTTCTTTCATTCTTTGGATGGCATCTACCTTTGATGGACAAGGTTTCCTACCATATGGCCCACACATGTGCCCCACACTAAGCACTTCATTGAAACCAAACATAGACTTTTTCCCTGACAATGTAAGATTCACTTCTTCCAACCTAAACAAAATTTTCTCACAATCATTTATGTGATTTATCACAAACCTGTGACATCCCTTGAGATCCAAAGCTTCATCTTTGTCACTTTTTTCACATCCTTTGATAGGCAAATCATCAATGAAAGGCATTGTGATTTGAGGAAAAAAGTCACGTAAGACCTTATTCATCCCATTCATCATATGTGCAACCGATTTGGTTGCTCCCTGTGGCAAGGTACACATCCTTACCAAACCCAAAGGTGTCCTCATGGTTGTCAAGTCTCTGCTTTCGATTGCAAGCTGAAATTGATCATACCCTGCGTAGAGATCCCCCATTGAGTAGATTTCCCTCCCTGCAAACTCATCCACAATTAGACCTGTACCTATATTTCTAATTGTCACCTTGTTCACTGGTTGCCTATCTTGGATGAAGCTTAGAGAACCATTCTTCTTCAAAACTGTGAACCACTTGTTTGAGTATGGAGCACAAGAAGGCTCCAAGATTCCCATTTTGATTTTCTCATTCAGTAGCTCTACTAACTTTGGCAAATGAGCCTTTGGAAGAGGAATAGGCCACAGATTCTAAGGCACATGAGGTATTGTGAAAATTACCATAGGAGCTACAATAGAAGGATCAACACATCCTATCTCATGTGGCTCAAATGCAAAATCCTTACCATGCTTTGAAAGCATTTCTTTGAAGCACTTTGTCTCCTGCTGTTTTAGAAACTCCTCGCGACCAATCTGCAACTCTTGGAAAGACTCCTTTGTGAAGGTATGCCCAATCTTTTTAGGATTCCTCAAACTTGGTTGTAAAGAAGCATGCTCAATCTTTTCCCTATAACTGGGTGGTAAGGGTGAAGCTACTGGTTTCACCTTCTTTGCTACACTCTTGTATTTAGTGTCAACATGGACTTCTGGGCCAACTGTTTGGTTTTCTTTAAAGGCTTCTATTACTTGATACATTTCCATAGAGCAAACTTCCACAACTTCATTTTCAAGATGCAAACTAGACCCCATTATAACATCAAGCTCACCCATAGTATCTACAAAAGAAACTTGTTCACACAAACCCAAAACAATCTCAGTAGGCTCTAGCAACCCACTCTTTTTCATACCTATTTGTACATTATGCAAATATTGCCTCTCACATCTCTTCAAATCTTCAAGTTTTGTAAAACATACTGATCCATTCTTTGTTACCAAGGAGCTCGTTGAAAAAGCTTCACCTATTTTTGGATCAGGCGAGACCCTTTTTCTTTCTGTACCACTGCAATCCCGCTTTACAATAGTACTTGGCCAAAACCCATCATTTCTCTATGATCATGAAACTCTTTGCTCACCTTTGGTAGAGGATATTCTCTGAGGTTGTCACGATTTCTTTCATGGTTTACACAAACTGTGAGAAATTGGACAGCTCGTTTACCATCTTTTCTACGTATCCTAGCATATGCTGAACCATCATCCATTAACTTTGTTTCCATTCGAACTCCCACAATGTAGGGTTGTCCAAGGATGACATGATATGAAGATGTATCCTGTACAAAGAAGTTTTGGTCAATCTTTACATCACCTATTGTCACCTTCACACCTGTACATGCTGCATACAATTCACCGGATGAATTGTTTGCCACTTTTACCATCCATCCATGATCTGTGTCCATCGGCCATTTGCACTTGTTGTAGAGACTCTTTGACATTATGTTTATTTCTGAACCATGGTCAATCAAGGCAACAAATGGCTCTTCAAGATCACCTACCTTGACCAAAGTTTCTGTAGTAGCCCTTGCCCAATGACTTCGTGAATAGTAACTCCTAGGAATATCTTCAACTTGTTCATCATCATTTGAGAAATGCACTTGCTTCACTTTCCCACTAGATTCGCAGCATCCTACCCACAGCTCCATCATTCTCCTTATTTTGCAATTGCATCCCTTGTGTCTTCGAGGTTTCCCCTTCAACCTGTGGGCGAGAACCTTCAGCAAGGGTTTGCCTCTTCCTCTTGATGATGTCAATGATCTTCTCATGGAATTCACGCTTTGCAATGCCAAGAACTTCTCCCAGAGTTAACTCAATCTTGCTATTCAAGATCCTTTCCTCCAAGACTTTCTTTAAATCTGTAGCAACCTCAATATCAGATTGTAGTTTATAAGTTGGGCCTTTTGTCTTACCTTTTGTTGGCTCTTTCTTCTTTCCTGTTGTAGACTCCTCCATGAGTACTTCAGGTGGAGATACTCCTTATGTTGAGGGTGTTTGAGAAGGCATTGAGTCTCTTCTTCCCCCACTTCTAGAAGCTCTTTTTGATGGTCCTTCATTAGCATTCTCATGTCTGTGCTTCTCTTCTACAATTGCCTCATTTTGTTGGCATTTTGTAATGTAGGCATGCACTGACAATGAGTCCACTGGATCATTCCATCCTGTTTCTAGACGTATGCAATCACCTGCTTCATGTAGAATCTCTTTTGTAAGATTTCCCTTTTTAGCTAATTGCATGACATTTGGCCAAATTTGACCATGATGGTCACTCACCTCTTCATCACAAAAATGTTCAATTTTTACCCCATAATTAGCTGCCTCAATTGAAGAGGTGGCATGCTTAGTTTCCATATCTTCAACTAAGGTTTGCATTCCCCCCTTCCCAAAGTTAGTTCTCAAGGGTAGACTTGTCTCTCTTAAGTGGATTTTACCATCCTTAAAAAAGACAACATCTTTTGACAAAGCATCACTAAAATCATCACAATCCCTTCTTACATGGTCTGTACTATCACACCAAATACATCTATTAACAAACCCTTCTTTGGGCTGCTCTCTTTGCCTAGGAAGTGGCCTTGATGGTTGGCCTTTTTATTCAAGCTTTGCAAGCTTCACCTTCAAGTCACGCATTCCCTTCACAAGCTCATCTAGCATGGACTCATCAAACTTAGGAGCGATAAAAGTAGGCTTTACCATTTTGTCAGAAGTTGAGGTGGAAGAACTTGTAGTGTTTACTACCATCTTGTCCCTTCTTCTTTGTCGTTTGGCAAGCAGTGAGACAGCACCTTCAACCTCATTCCAGTCGGTCTTTAGTCCTTGCTCAGCATCTTTATCTTCAAGAAGAATCTCCAAATTTTCTTAAAACTCTTTACCTGCATCTTGTAAGAAAAGATCTGTCTTCTCTGCATCTATTGTGCCCCTTTCTGTCCTTGTGAGTTGTACATAGTGCCACTCAAATTCCCTAAGTAGCTCTGTTAATGATAGTCCTTGCTTTGGCTTGACTACCCATTCTAAGAATGTCCTCTTGGTCACTCTCTCAGAGTCCTCCATGAAATATTCCTCCTTTAAAGATACTTTGAGTTCTTCCCAATATCTCCCATGCCCTAACACGCTCCCTAATTTCTGGAGCAACAACTAGCTCAAAGCTTTGAATCATCTCACCTTCTGACACGCGATGCAGCTCCATCTCCTTCACATACTCGCGTAAGTACTTGATTACATCTTTGCCATTGAATTGATCCATTCTGTTTACGACCGCTTGTATGGCCTTCGTTGCTGAAATCTCACTTCTTTCAGTGGCATGTTGTTATAGCATAAACATTGCGAATGCTTGAAACATTTGCATTGTTGTTGGGTCAAAATGCATACCCTATTGCTCAACATGATCACCCATGGTTACCCACAAACTCCCACCCTAGTAGTTTCGCATCGGGTTTACCAAAAATATGTCGAGAAATATGTGGTCTTGCCAGGAAAGCACCGGGCTTATGGCTGTGATAGTTTGTGAGATAACTCAACAAAAACTATATGAAGGAGTTTAAATCATAGATGCCATGAAGCCTAGGGTTTGGAAAGAAGTGCAATCAAAGAAGACCCACTCTTTCTCTCTTGCACTTACACACACAAAGAAAGAACACAAAAGAGAATATCAAAACAACACAAAGATGAAAACATCAAGGCTATGGTCATATTGTATCATGGGTAGTATGAAAGGGTTAATAGATGAGTTAATGGCATTCAATCTTGGTTGACCAAATATATATGTTTTGTCTAGTGATGGGGATTAATTGTGTATACAAATCCTCTTGGTTCATAGCAAGATAACTACGCTTACGTCAAAAGAAAAGTTATAGTCTATGAGAGGTAGTATGATGGGATCCAATGATAGAAGTATTTCATTGAGCCTTTCTAGACCAAAGAGAAACACTATACGTTGTTGAAAGTGTATTTTATGGCTAATCCATACGTTAATTCTAATAGATCGTACAGAGTGAAAGCGATAGATATTATCATCATGTGGGTTATCCATCTAGGATAGTATGTGAGAAATGTAGATATGAGATAAGTGAAGAGATGAGAAGTTTCCCTCCCAAGCCCTATTCTTGCCCGTAGGCAATAAGGATACTACGGGGAGAGATGTACCTGTAGCAAAGAGAACCTAAAATTTGTAGAGAGGATGAATTACTAAGAGTGAGAGAGATAGGTTTGGTTGAGGATATGAGATTATATATATATATATATATATATATATATATATATATATGTAGGATTAGAGATGAAAAATAAAACAACAAGAAATCAAGAAAACATCAATGTAGAACACATCTTACTTGACAAACCCTTCGGCACCATTATTGATGGAGAGAGAAGAAGAGTGGATAATTCCACTTTGATTGATACACCAAGTGCAAGACCTTCTTTGATTAGAGTTGATCTTCCAAGGTTAGTTTGTTGCAAGAATGGCTAGTCTTCTTCTAGGAGAAAGTGTAGGCTTAGGCTTATGCTAATGACTAAGTACAATTTGGCATTACTACTCCCTCCCTCATGAATTCCTCTCATCAATGGCTTGAATGCTTGAGTTATTTTCAAGGAATAAAAGTTCTCTTTTATAGGTGAAGGGAAATCCCAAGGGTTTACACAAGAAGAGAGGAGCCAGTGTGAATAGGAATTGGAAAAGTTGGAAATGAGTTGTCCCTCCATGATGTGGGCAGAATGGGGTCCAGTATTTTGATCATATCTCCTCAACCGTGGCTCCAAATAAAAAAGTAAAAATATGGGCAGAAAATTCAACTCATTAGATACGATTTTCATTTTAAAATTGATTTCCAATTCGGATTGGAACCTTGTGTAAAAAATTCATCAAAATAGGGTCCATTTCTGGCAGCAAAAGTCTTCCTCTGGTCCCCTTAGCCTATACTTTCATTTGATTCCAAAGGACACCTCATGCCATATGAAAGCATGACATTGCTCCTTGAAAAAGTTTTGTAATCATGCTTTCAATAATGTATTAAAATAAGTGTATCTTTAAAATCATGCCACCTAGTGTCCCACTAGGATTTGATTCCCTCTTAGTTGCTATTTAAAAAGAAATATAAGAAAAATATGAAAAATACATAGAATATATATATATTGGAGTTTACCCTATATATAGGATCTAGCTAGGGTGTGAGATGATAATGAGATAGTAGAAATAAAGAATCGATGCTTTTTGCCCCAAGTTAAAGAGGTGGAGCTATTGATGCTTTTCCCATAGTATTTTTTTGATGGTAAAGTAAGAATAGGTTACCCTTGAGAAAAATAATAGGATGAGATAGAAGGCTTATTATTATACTTAAATATGCATATGTATATTATAAGAAAGATAATTATGTATCTAAAAAATTACAAGATAGATCTTGTAGCATGCGTTCCCACTATGTACGTGTCACAGCACGACAACGCAGTAAAACAATTTTAGCCTCATTGCGACTTGCATAAAGACCATCAAAACATCTCAAATGTTTTGCAAATTTTACTGAACAAATGTGAGGAATAATGCTGTGCTTCATAGAAAACACAATCAATGCATGAGCTTGCGTATTCTTTACATCCCAACAAGCTTATTCTGTCGTAGGCAAAACAACTCTAATAGAAGCAATCCTTGCAGCAAGACCTGCAACATCCTCAACATCGTCTGCATCCTCATAACCAGGATGTACGTCAATGCCCTGCATAATATTCCAGATGTCCTTTGACACAAGAACATGTTGCATCATGTAAGCCCACATAGGGTAATTGTCCCCATCCAATCTGTCCTCAGTAGCAAACATCTTGAGCACATCTATGTTGTTGTGAGCCACGATAAATGTTGCACCGGATGTGAAAACTGCTCGAAAAGAGGAGAAATGAAGTGGAAAAAACACGTGCTATATAGCGCAAACTGTAGAAGACTGTAAGGCACATGTTATGCAAAAAACGGCACTGAAATTTTTTTTGCACAAAATGACAAAATAGCCTATGCAATACCGCCTCTAGTGGAAACGGAGGCCAAAATGGTCCCAAATCAAAACTCAAAGAAAATGAGCAGGCATGTGCTGGAGCTTCTAGCGATTGAGCCCGGGAGGACGCAACGTGCTCTGATACCAATTGTTGGAGATATGGTTGCAGAGAAACGCACACAACTTGGAGAAGATGAAGGAAGCTCAAGGAACACAACTGAGAGTGTGTTACTTAGTGTGCAATGGAAAGATAGATAGCCCTAGAGTGATGAGGAGCGTATATACAATGCACTATGGAAAAAAACTCCTAAAGAGTGAAAACATGCCCCCGACAGTCCTAGTGTGTTTTCACACATCACTACCACATGTATATGGCAATAGCTCTTTCTCTATTTCAATCAAAAACATTGAATCTTCAAGCACCACACAAATTATCATTATGTGGAGATACACATTCCTAAACACCAAGAGATGACACCCAATTCCATTGGGGCCCTTTCAATGTTTTCTTTAAAAGAAAAACAAGGTGAAGAAGTGAGAATAAATGCAGTGGGTATAGTGGCTTCAATTGATCAAAAGAGGGTCAATATCTCTACGCTCGAGGGTTATAATAGAGGATGGTGCGAGACTATTCCAAGACTTTGACATGGATGCACACTTAGCTTGGGGAATCATACGGTGTGGTTGCAAACACACTAACTTAGCTCTTAGAAATGCAAGAAACACCCAACGCAACTTCAACATCATCAGCTGCTCCTGTAGCATTTTAGAAGAGTAAAAAGCACTTAAACAAGAGCTCACACAAGAAAAATATGATAGAAAAATCTTGACACAAAACATAGGTATGTCTACCAAGCACAAAAAGATCATGAGATAATGCAGCTCAAGGAGAAGATGGCAAAGCCACAACAGAGGTAGTAGATCAGAAGGTGAAATATGCTTCTACAAAAGAAAGATATGAAAATTAGTGCCATCAAAGCCCAAGCACTTGTGCCACCTCAACCAACACATACAACAAAAACAGAGTTCACATGGGTAGAGCTACCCCTATTTCTTTTGCTAGCATATCTATTGAGGAAGGTTCAAATGAATTTGAAGCCACAAAAGAGACACTAAATGTGGGAGATGAAATCAAGAAGTGGATGTTGAAAGTACAAGATCCTTCTCATCCAGAATACATGCAATGCAAAGTAAAGGTACATTAGGATGTGAATGGGGTCTAGGAGGCCATATTTATTTGACAGTCTATGAAAGCCAAACCATTAGTATTTAGAAAGTAATCAAAGGACAACCTTTGAATTCAAACAAGCAAAACCGCTAGTGTATTTGAATTCAAATTTTCTTCCCGAAATAGAATTGAAAATCTAGCGGGTAAAACCATATCATGCAGTATATCTATGGAAAGAGCTCGGTGCATAGATTGCAGATCTATGATCTCTGTTCGAATGGGAGATCATGTATGGGAGCTATGGAAGCCCCAAAAAAAAAAACATAAAATTATACATCTCCTTTTTGGGGGGAAAAGTTCATCCTTTGACCACTCTTACACATCTCTCACACACCCACCATTCTTGGAGTTCTACCAAACATCAAGCGAACTTATCCGAGCAAGTTCAAAATCGAGCAAAGTTATCAAGTGAGTTTCACACACACACATATATATATATACTTCTTTTCTAAAAAGAGATATTAATGAGAGAGAGAGAGAGCTTTCTCGAAACCCAAACAATAAATGGCAGCACCATTGCTCCCCAATCATGATTATACAAATCTAGTCGTCCTTATACATGTCACCATTGCTAGCAAAAATATGTTCTTTTGGAAACTTAACTATAGATCAATTGAACAACTTAGTTCACAAAGATGGGAAGATGCGACTCCTTTCCATTTTGGATTATTGTTTGGAAAAATCTAGCAGATGTTTAGAAGGTCATAATTTGTTTTCCGCAAATTTCAATTTCTTTTGAGCTTCTGCCTGCTCAAGACAAGGTGGTAAGGAAATCTTGCTAGTTGGATGAGGGAAAGGGTTGCATCATATTGACATCGTATTTTTTGCAAATGATACAGACTTGCCAAACCAAAAGCTATCATGTATGTCCACTAGGAAGAGCGCTAATAAGTAATAGAAGATGCTTAAATCTCTCTCTCTCTCTCTCTCTCTCTCTCTCTCTCTCTCTCTCTCTCTCTCTCTCTCTCTCTCTCTCTCTCTCTCTCTCTCTCTCTCTCTCTCACACACACACACACACACACACACACACACATACACAAAACTTATTGAAAAAGTCTGCATCTCTTTCAATTTTTAGATTTCAATTCCACTAAAATATAGTGCTAAGAGCCGATTGAAAACTCAAAACAACCAATTCAAGGGAGGGAAAGAAGGATAAAACCCAATTTACAAATTCAAGAAAATAGAGTTTAATTCTAGAAAATGCTGTTATTTTGAGAAATTTCCTCTATGGATGTTTGTGGAATTGATTTTTCCCAAACACTGTTTGAAGCATGTGAGCCAATTCTCTCTCTCTCTCTCTCTCTCTCTCTCTCTCTCTCTCTCTCTCTCTCTCTCTCTCTCTCTCTCTCTCTCTCTCTCTCTCTCTCTCTCTCTCTCTCTCTCTCTCTCTCTCTCTCTTTGACACGCTGAGCATACACTCATTAGAAGTATAACAAGCTGACATTTTTCCAAAAATGATTTGCGAGAAAAACCCAGCAACAATTATACCACAAAATAAAACTTACTTTAGCAACACTACATTCCAGAGAGACACCTACCTAAGATTAATTAAGCTAACTCTCTGGAACCTCAACATCCCCATCATCAATCTTTGTTTTCAAATACTTGGGATCCTTGCCATCCACAAAGAAACCCACACAAATGCAGTACCAAGAATTTCCTTTACTGTACAAGCAAGCTCCTTTCCCATTGAATGGGGATGCTGCACATGGGCAATCTCGATCACATCATCGAGAGAAATGTTTCCATTGTGCTTGATGTTCTTAAATGTATAAGGAGAAGGAAGAGGAATCTGTAGGTCAAAAACCAGCTAAGATCTCATGGGGCACACTAGCATGGAGAAAAACCCTGTTGCCAATGCTAGGACTGAGGGGCAAGCAGAAGAAGAAGAAAAAGGCAATCGAGTGCTGCAGTGGCTTGCATGGTCAAATTAATAGGAGGAATTCTGACAATGCAATTATGCGAGTAGTCAGCAATCATGAGGAGCATCTGCTGTAAAACAATGTCATAAATGAAAATGGTGGCATCTTTGTTGTTTCTGTCAGTGGACTTCATCAATGTGGTATTGATTATGCATTAAATGGGCAGGAATCTTACTGTCAAAGCTTGTCCTCTTCGAGATTAGAGAGATAATTGTTGCATGAAACTCAGAGCGGATTAACAAGGCTCTTAGTATTAATCATGAGAAAGTCTAGATGTCTTTAGAGGTCGTGTTCACAGGCGCCCACCACAACAACACTAGTTCTTGAGCAGGGATTATAGCACGTTTAGCTACTATTTCAAGCTTGCAAGGAGCAGCAACTGTAGCAATGCATTCATCTTCTTCCTACCGCGCTCGGGCTCCTTGAGGGCTTTGATCACAAGGGTAGCCGCGCTAATTGCTCTCCTACTTGTAGTTGTGCTCCATTTCAATGTCACCATTGAGGGAGCCACCCGTAAACTCCAGCAAACGGTAGACATGAAGTTGAGTGATGCATGTTTTGGCCCCACGATGTAGATGCAATGCTGATAAAGCAAGGGCAACAAGAATATGAGGAGGTGGTTTTTGTTCGTTTAACAGGAGGGGAGGTTGGAGCTACCTCTTCATTGGCACCCAAGGTTGGGCCTCTGGGTCTGTCGCCCAAGAAGGTTATAAAAGAAGACATTGACAAGGAGATTACCAAGGATTGGAAGGGCCTGTGCGTTATCGTCAAGCTCACTGTCCAAAATCGTCAATCCAAGGTTGATGTCGTCCCTTCCACTATCTACGAGGGATCCAATTTAGGCGGCATCTCTGCTGGTTTTCTCTCCTTTCTTTCTGTTGCTTCTGCTTCTGATTTCGCGACCCTGCGTTGCCCTCTCTCTCTCTCTCTCTCTCCTCTCTCTCTCTCTCTCTCTCTCTCTCTCTCTCTCTCTCTCTCTCTCTCTCTCTCTCTCTCTCTCTCTCTCTCTCTCTCTCTCTCTCTCTCTCTCTCTCTCTCTCTCTACTCTCGACAGCTCTTAAATCATGATAAACATGCCCATTACATAAACCTCAAAAAAATAGCCCATTTGCTTCATTCTGCAGCCACCCCCACACCTAAACATTATTACAGAACATGAAACATCATTGCAATCAAAACTCAATAGCTTAAGAATATGAGAGCTAATACTTGTAGTTGGAAACATGAAGCGATTCATCAGTTCCAACGCCCTTAGAAGCATCTCCAACATATTTTCCAAGTACAGCCGCCTCACTAGAGTTGGCCTTGCATCGGGCAAGCAAAGCAGCTTGTTTTGTAAGAATGTTTTCCTTCTTTACAGCCCAAGTCTTCAAAGGGTTGGCTTGCATTAATGCTCGTCCAAATGAGAAAGAAAGTGTCCGTGGCTTCTTGGTATCCATCTCATTCATGGCATTCAAATTCAAAGTTGCTTCTTCCTCACTTTGACCGCCCGACAAGAACATGACACCAGGAACAGCAGGAGGAACCGTCCTTTGCTTGTACGGCATAGCGAGCCAACCCATTTGCATTCTCAAGTATGGCAAGAGGAGACGGCTCAGTTGGACCAATCTTGAGCACAACTCTCCACTTCGCAAATCGGGCTCTAGCATTGGGCAAGGCCGTCCAATCCCTGAGTGGTTGTCTCACCGTCAGCGCATGCCTGCAAGGTCGACAGTGCCCTTATCTACCTTGATGCCGAGGACTAATCCACCCTCTTTAAGTACCTCCACAAACGGCTCCCTTGCCAGGTCGCAATGTAATTGGCAGCTGCAATAAGCTCAAATGCATATTTACCCTCGAACGCGGCCATGGCAACTAGCAAGGTAGAGATGCAAGGGTCTCTCTCTCTCTCTCTCTCTCTCTCTCTCTCTCTCTCTCTCTCTCTCTCTCTCTCTCTCTCTCTCTCTCTCTCTCTCTCTCTATATATATATATATATATATATATATATATATATATATATATATATAATATATAAATTGAACTCTCTCAAAGAGCGCGCGCCAGAGCGCGCTCTTTGAGAGAGTTCAGTTTTTTTAGAGAGAGAGCCAGGTCGCAATGTAAATTGCAGCCGCAATAAGCTCAGTTGCATATTTACCCTCGAACGCGGCCATGGCAGCTAGCAAGGTAGAGATGCAAGCTCTCTCTCTCTCTCTCTATAAAAAAAACTGAACTCTCTCAAAGAGCGCGCATCGGCACGTGCTCTTTGAGAGAGTTCAGTTTTTTTAGAGAGAGAGAGAAAGAGAGAGAGAGAGAGAGAGAGAGAGGGGACCTTCTCATCCACTTTGAAAAAGAGCAATACTCTACGAGGTACACACACATACACACGCCCCTCGTCCCCCCTCTCTCTCTCGTGAAGTTCATCATTGATCGCAAGGCTGCCGTCGTCTCGAACACCCTCAAAAGCATGCTCAGCTCCGCCGGAGGCTTCAAGGAGACGGGAAGTCAAGCTTATAGAGATAAGCACACCGGTTCTGGAAAAAGTATGCGAGTTTTTCTACTGGTCTTTGCAGTTTTCCAATGGCATTGAGACGGAGTTTGAAATCAAGCCAAAAATGACTCCGGACTTGATCATGGCTGCGAATTTCCTGCACACATAGTGGTGGCTTCTTGGTCCATAGAAGGATGAAGATTGATAGTGTTAAGTTTTTGTTAGAGCTGCCGCTTGACCTGCCTTTCATCCTGTAAATGTCATGCTAGCAAAGGTTTTGCACAGGGTGAATAGAGGGTCTTGTAAATTATAATGTTCAAGGATTTCATATCCAAGTGTCCTTTATGGTCCAAAAAAAAAGAGAGAGACAGAGAGAGAGACAGTGTTAAGAATTAGCGCCATTGGCTTCGCTCCAATTAATTACCAACAGAGTTATATTTCTAAGGGGCCGGTTGTAGAGTAGAAAATCTTGCCGCAGCTGAGCATTGTAGGAGATGGGAGCAGCTGAAGCGCAGGAGCAAGTGGAGGAGAAGTCGTGGGGGATGATGCAGCACCTGCAGAAGCACAAGCCAATGTCGTTGAGGCGGTCCGGGGCGGGAAACAAGAAGAGTGGCCTCTAAGCACCCTTCTAGGCTCGCATGCTGCTCAATTGGGTTGGGGTTGGAAAAAACAACAAACACACACACAAACCCGCAGCCTAAACCTACACAAATTTGGGGCACCACCTAGTTTTGGATGAGCACTAGGACGCGTAGAGAGAGAGAGAGAGAGAGAGAGAGAGAGAGAGAGAGATAGTGCTTGGGCTGCTTTGAAATGTTCAACAGTGATCAAGAAAACACAATTATATATGTAAGAAAAAGAGGGAAGGGGGAGGGGGTGATTGTTGCACTAATACCTTCTTACAAATCTGTCATGACCAATGAAAGTGAGATTAGTATTTGTTCAGCATAACTTGAGTAAATTACACCACAACACATCATAAGAAAATCCACCACAATCACTGTCTTAAAGCCAGGGAAGTCCTCTCCACCCTGTCGCCCTCTTACAGTATGTGGAATTTATGGCTAAATTGATGACAACACCCACAGACAAGCTATCAAGAACTTAACAACAAAAAACACGAAAACACTTACACATCATTGTTGTCCATTACTTCACGCCGGGAGAGAGAAAAGTGGCCAAGCTTAGTCCAAATCCACCCTCCTTCATTCAACAAATGTCGGGCTTACACTAGTAGGAGAAATGATAGATTTCATACTCTCAATTGATGATCACTCTCTCTTACAATGTCATACAGCTCCCTTGCTAATCACCCCTATTACAACACATGCACATGCATAGACAATGAGCTTCCACTCAAGAGCTCCTTCTAGAGAGTTTGAGCTTGGCTTCTCAAGCTATAGCATAGTGCTCTTGCTTATGGCTCTCCCCTTTTTGTGCTAGCTACACCTTCCTTTTATAGCAATTTTGAGGGCTAGGGTTACTCCTCAAACCATGGTTGGGTTAGATTTTCAGCACTTATCTAATTTCTTTTGCTTGGAATTATAAAGAAGTTGGTGGGGATAGATGAAGAAGAGAGAGAGAGGAGAGAAGTGGAGGTGATAGGACTTTTCATACTAAGTTAGTGTTACTAAATTAGTAGAGTTAGTGTTAGATGATGAGTGGAGAGGTGTGTGTGAAAAAGGAAAATGGTAAAGTGGAAGAGGGAGTGTGGCTGCATAGCATGGGCAAACTGGGGTCCACCAATAAAATCATAGCTCACAGCTCGTAGCTCAAAAAATATGAAAAAATTTGAGGTGAAAGTTCAGCCCACGAGCTACAAATTTTGTTTGTATCACCTTTTCAAATTCGGGGAGCATGTGATCTTTAAAAATTTAGCAAAACCGACTGTTTTTTCCACTGCAGAAGGTCCTTGTGAGGTCTTTCTTTGGATGATTCTTTTGAATACCCCCAAGAGTGAGCTCCCCATGGTGCATGTATGCATTCCACATACCCTTAACCTTATTTGGTAGGTCTATAATTGAAGACATTGTTGAGATAATGATATAAGTGAATAGAACAACTAAGAAAATCAAATATTGAGGGTTCTAAAAAAATATGTACATGTCAAATATAAATAATATAGGTGGAAAAAATATAAAGGGGTCAAAAAATTCCTCTCTCATTTTAAGTCTACCATAAAAAGATGAATTTTTTTTCGTGTTCTAATTTATGAGAGTAAAAGAGAATAGATGTAGGAAGGAAAAATCACAATAGTGAAAAAATATACACATAAATAAAACTAGTTTTTTTGGATTTTTGTTGGGATGGAGTTACACCAAAAATAAGAGAAGATTGCATGAAATTATTTTTATATGGAATAAAGAGTATGCAAAATGGTAAGAAAAAATATGGTAATGGTGAGTCAATGTACGTAGCATAAATAACACACCATACGTTGTCGAGAAATTTGCGGTCTTGCCAGGAAAGCACCGGGATTGTGGCTGTGAGAGTTTGTGAGAGAACTCGACAAAAAATATATGAAGGAGTTAAACCATAGATGCCATGAAGACTAGGGTTTGGAAAGAAGTACAATCAAAGAAGCCCACCCATTCTCTCTTGCACTCACACGCACAAAGAAAGAACACAAAAGAAAATGTCAAAATAACACAAAGATGAAAACATCAAGGCTATGGTCATATCGTATCATGGGTAATATGAAAGGGTTAACAGATGAGTTAATAGCATTCAATCTTGGCTGCCCAAATAGGCTACGAATTGTTCTTTGGAATTGTAGTTTTGTGCTTACCATAATATATATATTTTGTCTAGTGATTGGGATTAATTGTGTGTACAAATCCTCTTGGTTCATAGCAAGATAACTACGCTTACATCAAAACAAAAATTATAGTCTATGAGAGGTAGTATGATGGGATCCGGTGATAGAAGTATTTCATTAAGCCTTTCTGGGCCAAAGAGAAACACTATACATTGTTGAAAGTGTATTTTTCGCCTAATCCATACGTTAATTCTAATAGATCGTACAGAGTGAAAGCGATAGAAATGATCATCATGTGGGTTATTCATCTAGGATAGTATGTGAGAAATGTAGATATGAGAGAAGTGAAGAGATGAGAAGTTTCCCTCCCAAGCCCTATTCTTGCCCGTAGGCAATAAGGATACTTCGGGGAGAGATGTACCTGTAGCAAAGAGAACCTAGAGAGGATGAATTACTAAGAATGAGAGAGATAGGCTTGGTTAAGGAGATGAGATTAGATACATATATATATATATATATATATATATATATATATATATATATATATATATATATATATATATATATATATATATATATATATATATATATATATATATATATATATATATATATATATATATATGTATGTTGGATTAGAGATGAAAATGAAAACAACAAGAAATCAAGAAAACATCAATGTAGAACACATCTTACTTGAAACCCTTCGGCACCATTATTGATGGGAGAGAGAAGAAGAGTGGATAATTCCACTTTGATTGATACACCAAGTGCAAGAAATTCTTTGATTAGAGTTGATCTTCCAAAGTTAGCTTGTTGCAAGAATGGCTAGTCTCCCTTTAGGAGAAAGTGTAGGCTTGGGCTTATGTTAATGGCTAAGTACAATTAGGCATTACTACTCACTCCCTCAAGAATTCCTCTCATCAATGGCTTGAATGCTTCAGTTCCTTCCAAGGAAGAAGAGGTCCCCTTTTATAGGTGAAGGGAACCCACAAGGGTTTACACAAGAAGAGAGGAGCCAGTGTGAACAGGAATTGGAAAAGTTGGAAATGAGCTGTCCCTGCATGATGTGGGCAGACTGAGGTCCAGTATTTTGATCATATCAACCGTAGCTCTAAATAAAAAAATAAAAATATGGGCAGAAACTTCAGCTCATTAGCTACGATTTTCATTTTAAAATCATTCTCCAATTCGGATTGGAACCTTGTGTAAAAAATTCATCAAAATAGGGTCCATTTATGGCAACAAAAGTCTTCATGTGGTCTCCTTAGCCTTGACTTTCATTTAATTCCCAAGGACACCTCATGCCATATGAAAGCATGACATTTCTCCTTGACAAAGTTTTGTAACCATGCTTGCAATAATGCATTAAAATAAGTGTATCTTTGAAATCATGCCACCTAGTGTCCCACTAGGATTTGATTCTCTCCTAGTA
This sequence comes from Adiantum capillus-veneris, assembly GCF_014529385.1. NCBI lineage: Eukaryota > Viridiplantae > Streptophyta > Polypodiopsida > Polypodiales > Pteridaceae > Adiantum > Adiantum capillus-veneris. Next base: position 111,266,265 of record NC_140931.1, on the reverse strand, counting down.
GCTATTTAAAAAGAAATATAAGAAAAGTATAAAAAATACATAGAATATATATATATTGGAGTTTACCCTAGATATAGGATCTAGCTAGGGTGTGAGATGATAATGAAATAGTAGAAATAAAGAATCAATGCTTTTTGCCCCAAGTTAAAGAGGCGGAGCTATTGACACTTTTTCCATAGTATTTTTTTGATGGTAAAGTAAGAATACATTACCCTTGAGATAAATAATAAGATGAGATAGAAAGCTTATTTTTATACTTACATATGCATATGTACATTATAGGAAATAAATTTATGTATCTGAAAAGTTACAAGATAACTCTTGTAGCATGTGTTCCCACTATGTACATGTCACAGCACGACATCCACCCCCTCTAAACGTGCACATCCTCCGGTATGTGCCATATTATTTCTTTGTAAGATCAGCCCTCTTGTACATCTTCCTTGCTTTCATCTTCACTGGATGATTCTAGAGCTTCATTTTCACTTTGATCTTCACCTGTGTTTTGCTCTTCTTCCTCATCAGCATTTTCTGGATCATTGTCTCCTCTTCTCTTAAACATTTTGATCCTTTTTTCTGCAATGGGAATCTTTACTTCTGTGCCATCTAGTTCAGACAAGCTGTAAGTAGCATTTTCATGCACATGTTTTACAACATATGGTCCAAACCATCTTTTTGAAAACTTACGCATGACTGTGTGTTGGTTATCAAGGCTACTATCATACACTAAAACCCAGTCACCTTTGTCAATTGCTTTGCTCCTGAGCCGATGTCGCTTATCAAAGTAGTCCTTGTTTTTCAATCTTGCATTTTTGAGTCGTTCTTTTGCAGCCTCAATGTCTCCAGGTCTTCTCTCTAGTTGCCTTATGCGCAATGCAAGGAGATCTTCCCTACTAAGCTCCTCTTGCCAAGGTAGTACATTCCATGTGGGAATTGTATCCTCAATCGGCATCACTGGCTTTTGACCATGCATTAGCTCCGCAGGCATGTAGCCAGTTACTGAGCTATGTGTTGTACGATCAGCCCATAAAGCGTATGGTAACAGTTTTGGCCACTCACCAACTCTTCCTTCGCAAGCCTTGGCCAAAGCTTTGATGATAGGAGGGTGCCCTCTTTCACTCTTTCCATTGCCTTCAGGGTTGTAAGCTGTAGTAAGAGAAAGCTTGATTCCTAATCTAGAAAAGAACTCCCTTGCTTCTTCGGCATCCAGTTCACCTCTGTCTGCAGTGATCTTTCCCACACAACCATAACGGCAAATCACCTCATCAAGAAGGAATTTGCACACAGCTTCTGTGGTTTTAGCTCTTAATGCTCTTCCTTCAACCTGATTAGTTAGGTCCTCTCGTGCAAGAACCAAGTACCTCATCTGCCAGAGTCCTAAAGGCATCGTGACTAGATCCACAACCCATTTATAGTGCATGGCTAGTGGATATGTAGGGTGCAATCCATCACGATGTCGAACATTTGAATACATTTGACAAGTTACACATGACTCTACAAACTGAGATACATCTTTATACATACCCTTCCACCAGTATTTTTCTTTCAACTTGGAGAAGGTTGCCCACACACCCCTGTGTCCAGCCCATAAACTCTCATGAAACTCTTGCATGAGCTTTACTTGAGTCTCTTTTTTACATATAACCCTTTGTGGTGTAGCACCCTTTTGTTTAGGATGCTTCCACAAGTAACCATCTCTCAAAAAGTAACCATATGCTTTCCTGCGTATCCTCTTGAATTCATGTTCATACCAATCATCCTGTTTTGTTAGAGTACTCAAGTAGCTTCCAATAAGAAGCCAATCTCCTTCATAAAGATCTTTCAAGAACAATTCAAGTGGATTAGTCATGTTGACATTGTTACCTTTGACATGAGAGATGGAACAGAAATTTGTGCCCACATCATCTCCCTCATCAATCATATGTGACTCATCTTCATACCTTGCCCTTGATAGCATATCTGCCACTGTATTGACTTTACCTGCAATGTGCTTAAACTCGGGATTTAAGGACTTAATGTAGGCAATCCACCGCAACATAGCAATGTTTGGTGTTGAGCAGCTTGTAATCATCCCAAGAAGTGGTAGACAATCTGTTTCTACAACCACACATGCACCAATTAGGTACTCTTTTCCACTTTTCAAGGCTGTAACCATACCCCATAACTCTCTCTTTATCTGTGGATAGTTTCTTTGGCGAGCACTTAGTACCTTTGCTCCAAATCTTACCACATACCTGTGTCCTTCTTTGTCATCTTGCCCTATTGCCCATCCAATACCTGTAGGACTGGTATCTACTGCCACAATCACTGGCCTTTGACACTCATAGTCTACCTTTCTCAAAGTCGTTGCTGACTGGAGTAACTCCTTTAGCTTTTTCATGGATTTTACATGTACTTCTGTCCATTTAAACTTTTGATTCTTTCTAAGCAGCTGAGAAAGAGGATCAGCTACATGCGCATAATGTGGAATCCAAATAACATAGAAGACACATGCTCCCAGAAACCTTCTAACCTTTGTGATGCTAGTGCATGTCTCTTTCATTCTTTGGATGGCATCTACCTTTGATGGACAAGGTTTCCTACCATATGGCCCGCACATGTGCCCCACAATGAGCACTTCTTTGCCACCAAACATAGACTTTTTCCCTTACAATGTAAGATTCACTTCTTCCAACCTAGACAAAATTTTATCACAATCATTTATGTGATTTACCACAAACCTGCGACATCCCTTGAGATCCAAAGCTTCATCTTTGTCACTTTCTTCACATCCTTTGATAGGCAAATCATCAATGAAAGGCATTGTGATTTGAGGAAAAAAGTCACGTAAGACCTTATTCATCCCATTCATCATATGTGCAACCGAGTTGGTTGCTCCCTGTGGCAAGGTACACATCCTTACCAAACCCAAAGGTGTCCTCATGGTTGTCAAGTCTCTGCTTTCGATTGCAAGCTGAAATTGATCATACCCTGAGTAGAGATCCCCCATTGAGTAGATTGCCCTCCCTGCAAACGCCTCTGCAAATTCATCCACAATTGGACCTGTTCCTACATTTCTAATTGTCACCTTGTTCACTGGTTGCATATCTTGGATGAAGCGTAGAGAACCATTCTTCTTTGGAACTGTGAACCACCTCTTTGAGTATGGAGCACAAGAAGGCTCCAAGATTCCCATTTTGATTTTCTCATTTAGTAGCTCTACTAACTTTGGCAAATGAGCCTTTGGAATCGGAATAGGCCGCAGATTCCAAGGCACATGAGGTATTGTGAAAATTACCATAGGAGCTATAATATAAGGATCAACACATCCTATCTCATGTGGCTCAAATGCAAAAGCCTTACCATGCTTTGAAAGCATTTCTTTGAAGCACTTTGTCTCCTCCTGTGTTAGAAACTCCTTGCAACCAATCTGCAACTCTTGAAAAGACTCCTTTGTGAAGGTATGCCCGATCTTTTTAGGATTCCGCAAACTTGGTTGTAAAGAAGCCTACTCAATATTTTTCCTATAACTGGGTGGTAAGGGTGAAGCTACTGGTTTCACCTTCTTTGCTACACTCTTGTATTTAGTTTCAACATGGACTTCTGGGCCAACTGTTTGGCTTTCTTTAAAGGCTTCTATTACTTGATACATTTCCATAGAGCAAACTTCCACAACTTCATTTTCAAGATGCACACTAGACCTCATTATAGCATCAAGCTCACCCATAGTATCTACAAAAGAAACTTGTTCACACAAACCCAAAAAAATTTCAGTAGGCTTTAGCAACCCACTCTTTTTCATGCCTATTTGTACATTATGCACATATTGCCTCTCATATCTCTTCAAATCTTCAAGTTTTGTAAAACATACTGATCCATTCCTTGTTACCAAGGAGCTCATCGAAAATGCTTCACCTATTTTTGGATCAGGCGAGCCCCTTTTTCTTTCTGTACCACTGCAATCCCGCTTTACAATGGTACTTGGCCAAAACCCATCATTTCTTTATGATCATGAAACTCTTTGCTCACCTTTGGTAGAGGATGTTCTCTGAGGTTGTCACGATTTCTTTCATGGTTTACACAAACTGTAAGAAATTGGACAGCACGTTTACCATCTTTGCTACGTATCCTAGCATATGCTGAACCATCGTCCATTACCTTTGTTTCCATTCGAACTCCCACAATGTAGGGCTGTCCAAGGATGAGATGATATGAAGATGTATCCTGTACAAAGAAGTTTTGGTCAATCTTTACATCACCTATTGTTACCTTCACACCTGGACATGCTGCATACAATTCACCGGATGAATTGTTTGCCACTTTTACCATCCAGCCATGATCTGTGTCCATTGGCCATTTGCACTTGTTGTAGAGACTCTTTGACATTATGTTTATTTCTGAACCATGGTCAATCAAGGCAACAAATGGCTCTTCAAGATCACCTACCTTGACCAAAGTTTCTGTAGTAGCCCTTGCCCAATGACTTCGTGAATAGTAACTCCTAGGAATATCTTCAACTTCTTCATCATCATTTGAGAAATACACTTGCTTCACTCTCCCACTAGATTGGTAGCATCCTACCACAGCTCCATCATTCTCTTTATTTTGCAGTTGCATCCCTTGTGTCTTTGAGGTTTCCCCTTCAACTTGTGGACGAGAAACTTCAGCAAGGGTTTGCCTCTTTCTCTTTATGATGTCAATGATCTCCTCATGGAATTCACGCTTTGCAATGCCAAGAACTTCTCCCAGAGTAAACTCAATCTTGCTATTCAAGATCCTTTCCTCCAAGACTTTCTTTAAATCTGTAGCAACCTCAATATCAGATTGTAGTTTATAAGTTGGGCCTTTTGTCTTACCTTTTGTTGGCTCTTTCTTCTTTCCTATTGTAGACTCCTCCATGAGTACTTCAGGTGGAGATGCTCCTTGTGTTGAGGGTGTTTGAGAAGGCATTGAGTCGCTTCTTCCCCCACTTCTAGAAGCTCTTTTTTAAGGTCCTTCATCAGCATTCTCACGTCTGCGCTTCTCTTCTACAATTGCCTCATTTTGATGGCATTTTGTAATATGTAGGCATGCACTGACAATGAGTCCACTGGATCATTCCATCCTGTTTCTAGACGTATGCAATCACCTGCTTCATGTAGAATCTCTTTTGTAAGCTTTCCCTTTTTAGCTAATTGCATGACATTTGGCCAAATTTGACCATGATGGTCACTCGCTACTTCATCACAAAAATGTTCAATTTTTACTCCATAAGTAGCTGCCTCAACTGAAGAGGTGGCATGCTTGGTTGCCATATCTTCAACTAAGGTTTGCATTCCCCCCTTCCCAAAGTTAGTTCTCAAGGGTAGACCTCTCTCTCTTAAGTGGATTTTACCATCCTTAAAAAAGACAACATCTTTTGACAAAGCATCACTAAAATCATTACAATCCCTTCTTACATGGTTTGTACTATCACACCAAATACATCTATTAACAAACCCTTCTTTGGGCTGTTGTCTTTGCCTAGGAAGTGGCCCTGATGGTTGGCCTTTTTCTTCAAGCTTTGCAAAATTCACCTTCAAGTCACGCATTCCCTTCACAAGCTCATCTAGCATGGACTCATCAAACTTAGGAGCGATAAAAGTAGGCTTTACCATTTTGTCAAAAGTTGAGGTGGAAGGACTTGTAGTGTTTACTACCATCTTGTCCCTTCTTCTTTGTCGTTTGGCAAGCACTGAGACAGCACCTTCAACCTCATTCCAGTCGGTCTTTAGTCCTTGCTCAGCATCTTTATCTTCAAGAAGAAGTTCCAAATTTTCTTGAAACTCTTTACCTACAGCTTGTAAGAAAAGATCTGTCTTCTCAGCATGTAGTGTGGCCCTTTCTGTCCTAGTGAGTTGTGCATAGCGTCGCTCAAATTCCCTAAGTAGCTCTGTTATTGATAGTCCTTGCTTTGGCTTGACTACCCATTCTAAGAATGTCCTTTTGGTCACTCTCTCAGAGTCCTCCATGAAATATTCCTCCTTTAAAGCTACTTTGAGTTCTTCCCAATTTCTCCCATGCCCATCTTTAATTGCCCGAACATGCTCCCTAATTTTTGGAGCAACAACTAGCTTAAAGATTTGAATCATCTCACCTTCTGACACGCGATGCAGCTCCATCTCCTTCACATACTCGCGTAAGTACTTGGTTACATCTTTGCCATTGAACTGATCCATTCTGTTGACGACCGCTTATATGGCCTTCGTTGCTGAAATCTCCCTTCTTTCAGTAGCATGTTGTTGTTGCATAAACATTGCAAATGCTTGAAACATTTGCATTGTTGCTGCGTCAAAATGCATACCCTGTTGCTCAACATTATCACCCATGGTTACCCACAAACTCTCACCCTAGCAGATTCGCGTCGGGTTCACCAAAAATATGTCAAGAAATTTGCGGTCTTGCCAGGAAAGCACCGGGATTATGGCTGTGAGAGTTTGTGAGAGAACTCGACAAAAAATATATGAAGGAGTTAAACCATAGATGCCATGAAGACTAGGGTTTGGAAAGAAGTACAATCAAAGAAGCCCACCCATTCTCTCTTGCACTCACACGCACAAAGAAAGAACACAAAAGAAAATGTCAAAATAACACAAAGATGAAAACATCAAGGCTATGGTCATATCGTATCATGGGTAATATGAAAGGGTTAACAGATGAGTTAATAGCATTCAATCTTGGCTGCCCAAATAGGCTACGAATTGTTCTTTGGAATTGTAGTTTTGTGCTTACCATAATATATATATTTTGTCTAGTGATTGGGATTAATTGTGTGTACAAATCCTCTTGGTTCATAGCAAGATAACTACGCTTACATCAAAACAAAAATTATAGTCTATGAGAGGTAGTATGATGGGATCCGGTGATAGAAGTATTTCATTAAGCCTTTCTGGGCCAAAGAGAAACACTATACATTGTTGAAAGTGTATTTTTCGCCTAATCCATACGTTAATTCTAATAGATCGTACAGAGTGAAAGCGATAGAAATGATCATCATGTGGGTTATTCATCTAGGATAGTATGTGAGAAATGTAGATATGAGAGAAGTGAAGAGATGAGAAGTTTCCCTCCCAAGCCCTATTCTTGCCCGTAGGCAATAAGGATACTTCGGGGAGAGATGTACCTGTAGCAAAGAGAACCTAGAGAGGATGAATTACTAAGAATGAGAGAGATAGGCTTGGTTAAGGAGATGAGATTAGATACATATATATATATATATATATATATATATATATATATATATATATATATATATATATATATATATATATATATATATATATATATATATATATATATATATATATATATATATATATATATATATATATATATGTATGTTGGATTAGAGATGAAAATGAAAACAACAAGAAATCAAGAAAACATCAATGTAGAACACATCTTACTTGAAACCCTTCGGCACCATTATTGATGGGAGAGAGAAGAAGAGTGGATAATTCCACTTTGATTGATACACCAAGTGCAAGAAATTCTTTGATTAGAGTTGATCTTCCAAAGTTAGCTTGTTGCAAGAATGGCTAGTCTCCCTTTAGGAGAAAGTGTAGGCTTGGGCTTATGTTAATGGCTAAGTACAATTAGGCATTACTACTCACTCCCTCAAGAATTCCTCTCATCAATGGCTTGAATGCTTCAGTTCCTTCCAAGGAAGAAGAGGTCCCCTTTTATAGGTGAAGGGAACCCACAAGGGTTTACACAAGAAGAGAGGAGCCAGTGTGAACAGGAATTGGAAAAGTTGGAAATGAGCTGTCCCTGCATGATGTGGGCAGACTGAGGTCCAGTATTTTGATCATATCAACCGTAGCTCTAAATAAAAAAATAAAAATATGGGCAGAAACTTCAGCTCATTAGCTACGATTTTCATTTTAAAATAATTCTCCAATTCGGATTGGAACCTTGTGTAAAAAATTCATCAAAATAGGGTCCATTTATGGCAGCAAAAGTCTTCATGTGGTCTCCTTAGCCTTGACTTTCATTTAATTCCCAAGGACACCTCATGCCATATGAAAGCATGACATTTCTCCTTGACAAATTTTTGTAACCATGCTTGCAATAATGCATTAAAATAAGTGTATCTTTGAAATCATGCCACCTAGTGTCCCACTAAGATTTGATTCTCTCCTAGTAGCTATTTAAAAAGAAATATAAGAAAAGTATAAAAAATACATAGAATATATATATATTGGAGTTTACCCTAGATATAGGATCTAGCTAGGGTGTGAGATGATAATGAAATAGTAGAAATAAAGAATCAATGCTTGTTGCCCCAAGTTAAAGAGGCGGAGCTATTGACACTTTTCCCATAGTATTTTTTTGATGGTAAAGTAAGAATACATTACCCTTGAGATAAATAATAAGATGAGATAGAAAGCTTATTTTTATACTTACATATGCATATGTACATTATAGGAAATATAATTATGTATCTAAAAAGTTACAAGATAACTCTTGTAGCATGTGTTCCCACTATGTACATGTCACAGCACGACAACGTAGAAATATTTAAATAAATACCAAAATAATTATGAAAAATCCTTTTATTTAGGCACTATATACAATGAAATATATATACACAAATGGGCCATAATATTTTTTATTTTTTATTTTATTTATTTTTTGGCTCAACTAGCCCAGTGACTAGCTAATTAAGGGTTTTTAAGAAGATATGGGAAAAGTCCCCTAACTCACACACGCCTATGTACAGTGAAATGGTAGGGATAACCAAAATGTTGAGTGATTTGATAGGGTGAGGTAGCTTACTATGGCAATTATTGAAAGCCGAAAAACCGCTATCATTAGCCCTCCCCCAGGATGATGGTATATTCATGTACCATCATAGAGCATCTTTTCCAAAGAGAGTGCTTCAGAGTCCTTGACGAGGTCTTCATTGTTTGGCCCCTTAGAGTGTTGGTTTGAGTTACACTCATGCTTCACAAAACAATACCTACATGAGATAGCTGCCTTTTGAAAATCTTTGGTAGATCCGTTGGTAGAAGGCGACTCAAATAGGGCTTCAAGCGATAACCATTTACCTTCCTAGAGTGCTCTTTCCCACTTAAGTCCATAAGTTGATAGTAACTTGAATTGAAAGCCTTCTTAACTATGTATGTCCCCTACCTTCTAGTTTCAAATTTGGCATCAAAACGATTATCGAGTCGATTGTCATACCTTAGCACAAGATCTCCTTCATTGATGCCTTTGTCCTTTAGTTTCTTGTCAAGCTTCTCCTTCGTCTGTGTGGCTTTCCTCTTGTGGCACTCGTATGCTGCTTTCTCTTTTCCACTCAAGCTCAGCTAAGGTAAGAAGTCGATCCATCAATGCTTCTTGATCATCTTGTATTGCTTTGCCATGAACTCGCATTGTTGGAATGTTGAGCTCAATTGGTTGTAAAGCCTCTTGACCATAGACCAAGTGAAATGGTGTGAACTCCATGGCTTCCCTATATGTGGTTCGATACGCCCACAAGGCACCATCCAAGAAGTCATCCCACAACTTTGTCTTGTTTTTCACCATCTTTCTAATGACCTGCAATGACACCATTAGCTTTTTCTACCAAACCATTTGATTGGGGATAGTAGGGTGTACTATGACGATGTAGAATGTGAAGTTTTTCACAGACTTCTGTGAGCAAGCCCTTTCTAAACCCTGGACCATTATCAGAAACAATCTCCAAAGGTGTGCCAAATCTACAACAAATATGAGTGCAGAAAAATTTTATCAATGTCCTCTCATTTACCTTTGCCACACTTTGTGCTTCCACCCACCGAGTCATATAGTCTACAGCCACTAGAATGTAGAGTTTACCATTTTTTTCCTAGGGAGAGGACCCATAGCATCAATGCCCCACTTTTCAAAGGGTCCATTTGCAAGCACGATTTGCCTTGGACCATACACCAATCTTCTATTCCCATTTACCTGACAATCGTGACAACTTTTACACCAATGTTGGACATCCACATGCAGACTTGGCCAAACATACCCCGCAAGCAAAATCTTCTTCACAGTTAACTCTTGGGCAAAATGACCACCACATTCCTCTTCATGCAAACCTTTTAGAATGGTTGGAATCTCCTTGATAGTTGGTACTCTTCTGCACACTTGATCCTTCCCTCTTTGATAGAGGGATCATTCTGGGGAGAGATACGCGCTTGCCTTTTTCATGAGTCTCCTCTTCTGAGCCTTCGTGAAGTCTTGTGGAATCTCACCCTCCAAAATGTAGCTAATAATGGGAGTCAATGACTCCAATCCCTGGTATCTCGGTTTCTTGACAGTTGCTGCCACCATGATGACCTGCACTTCTTTCTCAACACATGTAACTGCTTGTTGTGCAAGTAAATCGGCATCTTCATTTTGTTTCCTAGGAATATGATATAGTTGCACTTCTTCAAACTGATTAAACATCCTACGAATGGCATGAACTTTTTTCCTTAAGCTTTCATTCTTGCCTGCCCAAATGCCTAAAATTTGCTTCACAATAAGAAGTACATCCCCTTTTACCATGAGACGCTGTATACCTTGGACAATGCATATCTTTAAACCATGAAGTAGTGTGTCGTATTCTGCTTCATTGTTGCTAGTTGAACCTGGTAGGTTGACCTTCTCTTTCATGACCACCTCTCCACTTGGGTTGAGCAACACTAGCCCTCCCCCTGCTTTTCCTGTGACTCGTCCAAAAGATCCATCAAAGAACAAGGTAAAAGCATTAGGAATACTTTTAGGTGGTGGCAATGATAGGGCCTTTACTTCAGGAACCTTAATTTCCTTCTCATGTACCTTATAAGTGAGAATCCTTGCCAATTGTGCACGCACACTATCTTCTACTTTGAAAGAGTATTGAAACTCTTGCAACTCCATAATCCACTTTGAGATCCTAGTACTAAGATTCATTTGAGATGACACCCAAGGGAACAAATTTTCTGCAGTGAGAATTACAAAAGGTTTTGGTAGCAGATAGGATCTAAACTTTCTCACCGCAAACATGAGAGTAAGCATCATGAGTTCTGCCTCTGTGTAGCCTCTCTCTAAAGCATTCATGACCCTACTAGCAAAGTAGATGGGTCGCATCCGGGTACTATGTGGATCTTGTTGTAGCAAAACCGCTCCAATTGTTTCCCTTCCAACACTAGAGCAAACAAAGAATGTGTACTCCCAACAAGGAGGCATGAGTGTTGGTAGCTCTGACAAAATGACTTTAATGTTACAAAAGTACTCTTCAAGCTCATCATACCATGCAAATTCTACTTGTTGTGTCAACTTTTGCAAAGGATGAAGCAGCTCCGAAGCTAAGTGAATAAAGCGTGACATATACTTCACCTTTTGCATAAATGAAATGACCTCTTTGAGATTCTTGGGTGATGGGAGCTCAATAAGAGCCTTTGCCTTTGAAGGATCCACCTCAATGCCTTTATAGGAAACCTTGTGACCAAGCAATATCACTTCATCCTCACCTATGTGACACTTTTCGGGGTTGAGTTGACCTCCCATGTCATAGAGCTTCTTTAAACCTTCTTCTACCCTTTGTAGATGCAATGATTTTGAGCTATAAATGCAAAAATCATCAATGAACACCCTGATTGACTTTCCAAAGAATTCTTGAAACACCATGTTCATAAAACGTTGGAAAGTTGCAGGAGCATTTGTCATGCCAAATGGCATAACTCTAAAAGCATAACAACCCCAAGGAGTCATGAAGGTTGCTTTTAACTCATCTTCCAATGCGATACCTATTTGAAAGTAACCTGAGTAGCCATCACACACAGTGTACTTCTCATGACCAGTTACCTCATTTAGTATCTCATCCTGAAATGGGAGGGAAAAGTGATCTCTTTTTGTTGCCTCATTAAGTGGACGGTAATCCACACACACCCTCCACTTGCCGTTCTTCTTGGGAGTGACAACAATGGGAGAGACCTACTCTGAATTCTCCACAGGATAAATGAAACCTACTACTAGAAGCTTTCTTACCTCCTTGAGTAAAGCCTGCTCCTTGATGACTCCTAGCCTTCGTAGCTTCTAAGCCTTAGGTGTGGCCTCTGGCTTCAACTCAATTTTGTGTTGAACAGCATCTACTCCTCGCACATCGGTCTAGTCTTTAGCAAAAAGCCTAGGAAATTTCCTTAGCACACATTTGAACTCCTCTCTTTCGTCCTTTGTAAGTGTTGTAGACAACATACCTTCTAACATTCCTTCATCTTGCACATTTTGGTTCTCTTGGGAACCTACCTCTTCCAAACCTGGGCAAGAGGTCTCTTGGTTGTTTGGATTAAACCTTACCCCCATGACTTCGATGGAAGACTCCTCTTCAGTAATGCTGCCGCTACTTTCTCCTTCTGAAGTGCTATCGGTCCAGCCTTCCTCCATCTCACTTTGAGATGATTCTTCATGGAGCTCCTCTTGGCATTGCTCCTTCATGTCAAAGACAACCTTCTTATGATTGTCATTCCTACAAATTAGCTTTCCACTCTCCCAATCCTGCAAAGCTCGCATTTTCATTAACCATGGTCTCCCTAGGATAAATGGGTAACCATTTCCTTTGGTAGACATGACATAGAAATCCACTACCTTCTTAATGCCAAAGGCCTCCATAGAGACATTTTTACAAATGCCTACGCACCTAGCCTTGCTATTGTTTGCCATTTTGACTTTAATTTCAGGTGTCTCATGGATGTGCATGACTAGTATTTGCATGAGTCCTTCTGTCATGATGCAAATTTGTGCACCCCCATCCACTAGACCTTTCCTAACCAATCTTCCTTTGATGTAACAATCTAGCACAGGTGTGATATCATCATTCATTTCAGTATGTGCAATTTTTATAACAGGAACACTCTCTTTTATCTTTCTCCTAGTGCTAACTGCCTTTGTTAAATCCCTCCTAACTTGTGTGCATAATGCAAGAAACTAAGGCCATGAGATATCACGACCCTTACCTTATGTCTTCCAATAGGTTGTATGGAGACATACCATGTCCAAGAGGGAAGTCTTGGAGATTGATACGACGTCGAGTCTTCTTAGCTTCCTTGGTCTCCTTTGTCTTCTTTTCTCGTCCATGGTCACTTTGTGATGTAACTCCTTCTTTCTCCTTACCTTTCCCTCGGCCACGCTTAATGCCATTTGCTTCCATGTCAACCTCTCTTGAATTTGTCACCTCTACCACATGCACATTTGGGTCTGGCAAAGGTGGAACTCCTTCCACTCCTTGTGGAGGTGGTCTTGCTCCATTTGACCTTTGTAGAAGCCTTGGTTGTTGACTAGTTCCTTCACCTGCATTCATCACTGGGTAATTCAAGTTAGGTCTCCCTGGCTCCCCACGGGGCCAAGGATAATTATACATCCCATGTCCAGACTCTCTGAAATTCCAACATTGCAAGACTCTCCTAGGTCGTGGATCTCGCTCTTCAGACTTCTTTGCTTGTCCCTTTGGACCTACAGCTTGTGCAAGGTGAATTGACAAGCTGCTTAAAGATTCATTTAACTTCTCAATCACTTCCGCCGTTACCTCAGGAAGCTCCCTAGATGTTGATGCTTGTGACTTACCTTTGGGTCTGAGACCTTCTATTGGAACCTCCCCCCTTAAGCACTTGAGTTTCCTATATTTCTCAACAACCCTAGTTTCAACTGCTTCAAAGGTAGCAGGTGCACCCGCCTCAACTTTTATCTTAAGGTCCGGAAAGAGTCCGGCTATGAACCTCTCCTTCTTTAGGAACTCTGCACTATCACCAGGGTTAGCAACATTTCGTATCCATAGAGCCCAAAGACGTAGAAACTCTTGCTTGTACAAGTAGTAGTCATCTAAGTCTTTTTGCTTATGAGAAACAATGTCTTGCCATAGCTTTTGAGTGTTTTGGGGATCAAAGAAGTATCTCTTGAAATGATTCACAACTTCCGTGTGATTCCCTTTAACTTCCTTTGGCAACGAGTCAAACCAAGTGCTAGTATCTTTCCTAAGGACCACTTCAAACATCTCTACACGTTCTTGATCAGTTACTATCCTCTTGATACAACAAGACATCTTGAAATTTGCTAAAAATAATTCCGCATCCTCTCCAGGCTCTCCAAAGAAAAGAGGATATCCAGACATTTGGCGTTGGCTCTCCATTGAATTGATTTCAAAGTGACGCGTTTTTGTTTTTTCTTTATTTAAAAGATTTACACAATAATATTTTCTAAATTGCAATCTATTCTACAACAAAATAAAAATATTCACATCAAATGACCTATGATAATCAATAAGAGACAGGATGATAGGGTTTGGTGATGCGAGAATTTCTCCTACTCTTTGGACACCAAACATGGACACCATACGTTCTTGAAAATGGATTTTTCTACTAATTGCAATGTTTATTCTAATGTGTGGAGTGAAATGAAAGGGGAAAACCTCTATTCTTGGGCCATTATCCATGGTCTATGCATGACCTAATTCTTAAGACAAAACAAAAATATAGACGTCCAAACTAAGGTGGTACCTAATGAGAGGAAAAATAAAAGGATTTACTGATGCGTTTATCTCTGCCAACCTAAGAGGACCTAAAATTCTACGAATTACACGTTGAAATTGCAACTTAGTACTAAAAATTATGTGTACCTTTTGCCTTGCAATGGGAATGAAGGGATCATACAAATTCTCATGATTCATGCAAGCTACTTGATTATGCTAAAGGTTGAGCCTTCACAAAAATACACAAGCCGATCCTCGCTGGGGGCTCCAATTTGAGGCGGTCCGGAGCAGGAAACAAGAAGAGTGGCCTCTAAGCACCCTTCTAGGCTCCCGTGCTGCTCAATTGGGTTGTGGTTGGAAAAAACAACAAACACACACACAAACCCCCAACCTAACCCTACACAAATTTGGGGCACCACCTACTTTTGGATGCGAACTAGGACGCGTAGAGAGAGAGAGAGAGAGAGAGAGAGAGAGAGAGAGAGAGAGAGAGAGAGAGAGAGAGAGAGAGAGAGAGAGAGAGAGAGAGAGAGATAGTGCTCGGGATGCTTTGAAATATTTAACAGTGATCAAGGAAACACAATTATATATGTAAGAAAAAGAGGGAAGGGGGAGGGGGTGATTGCTGCACTAATACCTTCTTACAAATCTGTCATGACCAATGAAAGTGAGATTAGTATTTGTTCAACATAGCTTGAGTAAATTACACCACAACACATCATAAGAAAAGCCACCCCAATCACTGTCTTAAGGCCAGGGGAGTCCTCTCCACCCTGTCGCCCTCTTACAGTATGTGGAATTTATGGCTAAATTGATGACAACACCCACAGACAAGCTATCAAGAGCTTTAAAAAAAAAACACCAAGACACTTACACATCATTGTTGTCCATTACTTCAAGTTGGAAGAGAGACAAGTGGCCAAGCTTAGTCCAAATCCATCCTCCTTGATTCAACAAATGTTGGGCTTACACTAGTAGGAGAAATGATAGATTTCCTACTCTCAATTGATGATCACTCTCTCTTACAATAACATAGAGCTCCCTTGCTAATCACCCCTATTACAACACATGCACATGCATAGACAATGAGCTTCCACTCAAGAGCTCCTTCTAGAGAGTTTGAGCTTGGCTTCTCAAGCTATAGCATAGTGCTCTTGCTTATGGCTCTCCCCTTTTTGTGCTAGCTACACCTTCCTTTTATAGCAATTTTGAGGGCTAGGGTTACTCCTCTAACCATGGTTGGGTTAGATTTTCAGCACTTATCTAATTTCTTTTGGTTGGAATTATCAAGAAGTTGGTGGGGATAGATGAAGAAGAGAGAGAGAAGAGACGTGGAGGTGATAGGACTTTTCATACTAAGTTAGTGTTAGTAAATTAGTAGAGTTAGTATTTTTATTGATTTACAAATGGAATTGGATATTTACAATGGGAGTATCCATGTAGGACACAAATAAGAAAGAAAAAACTCGTAATAGGTAAGAAACATGGATTTCTTACAATGTCGATGATCCAAGTGTCTTGAGTAGGGTCAATTTTGACGCTTGTTGACGGTCCACTAGCTTTCACGGTACGGTTTTTCTCCACTCTTGACCTTCCTTGGGAGCCAAGGTAAGTGAACATGAGTAATCAATCACCATGATGCTGTCTTTCAAGAGAAGAGGCTGAATTTTGTGGTTTTTTTTATAAATATGGGTAGTATGGAAGAGAAAAAATGAGACTAGGTGGTCAATTTTCGAATGGAAGTGTGTGTAGGAGACATGAGTTCACCATGGTTTCTCTTATTCTTCAAGGTTGAGAAGAAGGTGAGTAGGGTGCAGAGAGGAGTGGTGAGAGAGGTGGGGATGATGAGTGGAGAGGTGTGTGTGAAAGAGGAAAATGGTAAAGTGGAAGAGAGAGTGTGGCTGCATAGCATGGGCAAACTGGGGTCCACCAATAAAATCATAGCTCACAGCTCGTAGCTCAAAAAATATGAAAAAATTTGAGGTGAAAGTTCAGCCCACAAGCTACAAATTTTGTTTGTATCACCTTTTCAAATTCGGGGAGCATGTGATCTTTAAAAATTTAGCAAAACCGACTGTTTTTTCCACTGCACAAGGTCCTTGTGAGGTCCTTCTTTGGATGATTCTTTTGAATACCCCCAAGAGTGAGCTCCCTATGGTGCATACATGCATTCCACATACCCTTGACCTTATTTGGTAGGTCTCAGCATGTTTAGATCATGATATAAGTGAATAGTACGACTAAGAAAATCAAATATTGAGGGGTCTAAAAAAATATGTACATGTCAAATATAAATAATATAGGTGGAAAAAATATAAAGGGGTCAAAATAAATCTCTCTCATTATAAGTCTACCATAAAAAGATGAATATTTTTGGTGTTCTAATTTATGAGAGTAAAAGAGAATAGATGTAGGAAGGAAAAATCACAATAGTGAAAAAATATACACATAAATAAAACTAGTTTTTTTGGATTTTTGTTGGGATGGAGTTACACCAAAAATAAGAGAAGCTTGCATGAAATTATTTTTATATGGAATAAAGAGTATGCAAAATGGTAAGAAAAAATATGGTAATGGTGAGTCAATGTACATAGCATAAATAACACACCATAGGTAGAAATATTTAAATAATTATGAAAAATCCTTTTATTTAGGCCCTATATACAATGAAATATTTATACACAAATGGACCATAATATTTTTTATTTTTTATTTTATTTATTTTTTGGCTCAACTAGCCAAGTGACTAGCTAATTAAGGGTTTTTAAGAAGATATGGGAAAAGTCCCCTAACTCACACACGCTTATGTACAGTGAAATGGTAGGGACAACCAAAATGTTTGAGTGATTTGATAGGGTGAGGTAGCTTACTATGGCAATTATGGAAAGCCAAAAAACGGCTATCATCGTCAGATGGTAGAAGTGGAGGAGAAGACGTGGGGGATGATGCAGCACCTGCAGAAGCACAAGCCAATGTCGTCAGGTGGTAGAGTTTGTGACGCTCCTGGTGGGGGCAGGCGTGGTGGTGGTGCAGCTGGCAGTGATGGCACCGTTGCTGCTGCTCTTAAGCCCATTGCTGGTACCTGTGGGCTTTCTGATGGCGGTGTGCACGGAAGGTCTCCTCATAGCCGAGGGTGAGGGGGGCATAACGGCTGTTTTTGCGGTGTCGTGGGTGTACAAGTATGTACTGACGGGGACACAACTTGACGTTTCCCATGAATTGTTCCTTTTGATGAATATTGCAGCCTTTGCTTGAGGCCGATATCACAACCGCTTATATTTTTTAGGGAAAATTACCAAAATACCCTTCTAATTTGAGGAAATTCCCAAAATACCCTTGTATCTATTTTGGTTGGATTGTTCAATATTTTATAATGTTCATTCGTTTTTGACAATTGAGATCCGTTTTTGAGTGCTCAGCATGTAATTTGTCGATCACCAGTTACCATCGCAAAAAAGGCAATTATGTCTAGAAGCAATTCATCTCCAAAGCCTACGAGAATCGCCACTGTGGTTGAAGCCATCAATTGGATGGATGTTGAGGGACGTTTGAGTCTTTTGGACATGCTTGTATCTGATGTTTTGGAAATGTCTTTCTAAGTTTTTTTCAAAAAAAAGAGAGGGAGAGAAAGAGAGAGATCCAACTTGCTTCTGAGACTCTAAGAAAGCGGGACAAAGAGAAGCCCTGCAAGTGAGCAAGAGACATGACACTAAAAATTCATTAAACTCGGCCGCTAAGAGTGAGTGACCGGTGCTTGAAAAAAACTTTTTTCCAAAAACTTGTCAAACCTACATGTTAGAAACAATAGAGGTAAACTGACTAAATCTGAATGTTTTTACACCAATTTACAAAAAAAAAAAACAAAATTTGGAGGTTTTCTCACCTTTACCTATGATATTTAGAGGTAAATTTGTAGGTGGGGTTACACTAAACCTAGGTTTGTGTTACACTAAACCTATGTTTTCAAGCATTGTGAGTGACTTATAGAGGCGGCGCTGAGTGTGTGTGTGTGTGTGTGTGTGTGTGTGTGTGTGTGTGTGTGTGTGTGTGTGTGTGTGTGTGTGTGTGTGTGTGTGTGTGTGTGTGAGAGAGAGAGAGAGAGAGAGAGAGAGAGAGAGAGTAATTGGCTAGATTGGTTGAGAGCATGCACACCCCTGAAGGTGGAGGTAGGGATTTATGCGCTACTAGAAAGATTGGTTTTTTGAGAAAAGATTCCTTGGTTGTGATCCCACAACTATGGAAGACGAACCTCTCTCTCTCTCTCGCTCTCTCTCTCTCTCTCACACACACACACACACACACACATCCAAATTCTTCATCTTTGTTCTCGTCGAAAGATAGGGCCAAGGTGATTGCGAAGGCATTGCATAAGAGGTGATTGACAAGCTGTTGCATGCAAGTGGTGATTATCGTTCATGTCGATAGTACCTTATGATCTTCATCACCTTTCCCGCCCTTGGCCGCAAAGTCCTCGTGATTGGGGCCTCCTCTTTTGTAACTCACCATGAAAACTAAAAGAGTCCGTAGTCCATGAAAACTATCCTTTTCATGTATGTGATGTGAAGGATATTTTCCTTTTCCTCTCGTTTCTCAAGTGTCATGATTATACGCTGCAAGATCTTTTTTGCAAGATAGATAAAATGGAGTCACTCACCCAAAAACATTATCTCCAATTTCAATAAGGTACAACCTAGCACCAAAGATTGCAAATACACATTGTTCATATTGGCTCCATCCTACCACTATTTCCATTATGATTTAAGTTCTATGTATCTTGTGGGGTTTTTCTCTTTTTTATAATTGCTCGAAAAGGTTTGCTTGGAGTTTGAAATTCTTCATCCTGCAGTCAACCATGGCTAGGAACATAACCATGTATGGACGACAATGTGGCAACAAGATTGTATTTATGTTTGACGACAACATCTATGCACTTTCTTTCTTTTTTGTGATACAACATTATGAAATAATTAATGCATTCAATTTGCATCCATTAACTCTAATGGGAGAGCATGTGAAGATAAAGGCTACTGAACATGCTAGTGGTGAACAAATCTTCCTTCTCAATCATGGCCAATGTCAATTCTATAAGGTTTATATTGCTATTGAAAGCACACAAGGCATTGGAATGAAGGACACACTAGTAATAGTCAGATGGTCCCTCCAGAGTAGTTGGTAAACTACATGCAATGCCTTCACAAAGCAACCTACACATGGTACTCAAAAAAGCAAAGGATATCATTCAAGTTCAAGAGCTACCTATGCATTATGATGGACATGTGGCATTTGAATTACCATCTTTTTGATCTATTTGTGCACGAATTTATGACAATTGCAACATGTGAATTTACCATGGAGAATAAGTTTGCACAAATAGAGTTTTGGAATATGCTCAGCAAGATGGTTCAGAAGCAAGGATATGATTGTGTATCAATGTGTGTGTAATACATTAAAGGAAGAGTATGGATCTTTTGTTTGAGATTATTTTAATGTGTGTGAACACATTAAAGGAAGACTATGGCTCTTTTTTTTTGAGACTATTTGAGATGCAACATGGTTACTTTGCTACACTATACTCTATAGAGTAACTACTGAGATCTTGATCTAATCTTTTTCATTGCTTATGCTCGCTCGGTTTCTTGTCCGCTCGGAAGTACTCGCTCAAGGATTGGGATTCCTCCCATTCTTGCACACATGGCATATACCTATTTGTCAAGATGTTAATCAACTCCATAAGCTCATGGAAAATAAAGAGGCCCTCCTAGACCCCATCCTCTTCCTAATGATTGGAATCAGTGGCCCTCTTGATGATCAAGTGAGATGAAGTGCTAAAGACTTACAACCTCTTGAGGACATAACGCACAAGAGGCTTATGTTAGAACTTGCAAATAGAGATTGCAAGCTGCAACATGATCATGGGGTTGTATGCTTGCATCATGTTTCTCCCCTCCCGTATTGGTTGACATGGAGATTGATAGAATCTTTCTTAGTAGGGTCAATGGCATGAGCATCCTCTATACCAACGATCTCGAGTAAAACTTTGTCAGCCCCGCAATATCTTCTTGAAGGACCGCAAGTTTAAAGAACACCTAATTTTAGATTCCAAAGTATCTACAATTTTGATAAATCTTTTTTGTCACACTCTTAGAAAAAACTAATTGCAAATAATAGATTTACTAAATGACAACACATCTACAAAAAATTTATTTTTATGCTCCTCATTGTCTAGAGATTCCTAATCTTTATCTAGATACATTAGTTCTTTGTCCATGATGGTTCTGTCTAGAAGTATACTTCGAGAAACATTTATGCCTTTAAGCTCTAGAACACAAGTCTCACTTTCTATTGCACTATCTTCTTCCATTAGATGATTTCCTTGAAATTTTTTTACTAAGTTTCCTATGGCCTTCAAGCCATAGGGTGATCTTTGTAGATATCTCTATGACTTCAACATAATCCAAAATATGTCTCTTTATGGCCTCAAGGCCATAGGGTTTGGATTGTTAACAGGTCTCAGCATAAAAATAGATATATGGCTTCCAAGCCAAATGGTACTTTATTTATGTGCCACCCTATGGCTCTAAGGCCATAAGTTGTCATAGGGCCAAAAGATGCCTTCTATGAGCACTAGTAAGAACCCGTCTATGCTCTATGTTGGCACCCTATGGCCCGAGGGCCACAAGGTGTGCCTCTTATGCTAGTAAGAAACCCTTTATGCTATATGTTGTCACTCTATGGCCCTTCGGCCATAAGGTGCCCTCTGTGCTAGTAAGAACCTCAATATGATTTATGTTTGCACCCTATGGGCCGTAGGTTGCTCTCTATGCTACTAAGAAACCCTATATGATCTCTTTTGGCACTCTATGGTCCCAAGGGCCATGGGGTGGAAAACATGACCTTTGAGAGTATTCCTTACCACGTTTGCAAAGACGACCTTATGGTCTCGAGGAAATTCAGTGGCCTAGGTACCATCGTAGAGACTCTATATTGGCACCCTATGACCTAGGGCCATAGGGTACCCATTATCCTAGAAAGATACCTTCTATGTTATCAATAAACCCTCTATTCTCTATGTTGGTACCCTAGGGCCAAGGTGCCCTTCATCCTAGGAAGAGACCCTTTATGCCCTACATTGGTACTCTATGGCCTTAGGGTCATAGGGTGCCTTCTATGCTAGTTAGATACATTATATGATCTAGGTTTCCACCCTATTTCCTAGGGCCAAAAGGTTTGCTCTACAATGACACCATGTATACTATATGTTGGCAGTGTATGACCCTATGTCTAGAAGGAAACCCTAGGGCTATAGGGTGTCCTCTATGCTACTATCATATGGCCCAAGGGACAGATGGTGGCTAAGGTGCCCTTTGTGAGAGAATTATCTACTACATATACAAAAACCATTTTATGACCCTATGGCGTCCCAAGGGAAACAAGGTGCTAATAAAAAGCCCTCTATTCTCTATGTTGGCACCCTATAGCCCCAAGGCCATAGGGCGGCCTCTATGCTAGTAAAATTCCGTCTATGCACTATGTTAAGCCATTTACGCACTATGTTGGCATCTTATGACCCTAGATCCATAAGATGTATGGTAAAAGAGAAACCGTACATGGGCTATGCTGGCATTGTAATGTACCCAACAATTATCCATATAAATCATTTCAGATATTTTGCAAAGTAATTGAGATTCTCAATTTTGTGAGTCATCATGAGTTTATCAGTGCAATTGGAATGAAAATCGGGTTCAGAATCTATTTATTTATGATCTTTCTTTATGTGGAACAATAGGTTTATGTGGGAACCTAATCTATGTGTGAAGAAAAAGCTTAGAGATAGTATTTTTAGGAAAGAAAGAGAGGTGAGTCATATTAGGATACTTTTTTCTTTCTCTCTTTCAAAATAGAATGGGAACTTGTAAGTATAGAACTTTTTTAAAATCGCGCATAGGATTCGCGTACCAAATTATTATTTTTTTTTAAATATAAAAAGAGCCACGATGACGCGTGAGCTTTTTTCTTCTCCTATTCTTGAAACCTCTCAGTATTCTTAGCACCCCCTAGGGCCTATATAAAGGACCCTTCTCCTCTCACTTTGAACACACACATCTACGGAAGCGGAAGCTCTCTCGCAACGACGTGCCGGAGGAAGCCTCTCTCCCTTAACCTCTCACCTTCAAGCCATCTCCATCTCCAATCGTCAACGTGCCGTCACTTGATTTGTGGACACACTCTCTCTCTCTCAAACAACGCGCTTTTATTTTCTCCATTCCAAAGCTATGTCTCCAAAACGTGTAACGTGAAGTTCTAAGGACACCCATACCGTTGCACCACCAACGAAGGTGGGAAGAAAGGTCTCAACTCCGAACGTATCTCATGCGGAAGCATCAACCGAAGAAGAAGTCGAAGCCGTCCAACCTCTAGCACAGGAGTTAGCCGCACGCGCTCCAATCCGGTAAGACAAATTTATAATTCTGCATTGCTATTCATGTTTGACTTGGGAAGCTAAGCATAGGGAACCCCTTAAACCGTCCGAAATACGTGATTCTATCACATGAAACAAGCATATGTTTTCATAGATTAGTGAAGGAACTGTTTGATAAATTGTCACTGTTGTTGGATTGTTATTGTTTAATAAACTGTTATTGTTTGAAAAGTGGTTTTTGATTGATATGAAGAATTGGTTGATCATGTTTGATGAATCATTTAATGAGAAGAATTGTTGAAAGAATATATTTTGCTCTCGCGGGTAGCGAGATGATTCCGCGGTTAGCGTAGATTAAACTGAGGTTATCAGCTCTCTTTTGTTCCTCGCGGTTAGTGAGATGCCTCACGGCGGGTAGCGGGATGCCTGGTGGTTAGCAAGATGCCTCGCGGGTAGCGGGATGCCTCGCGGCAGTTAGCGGGATGCGAAGATTGCACAATTCGCGGTTAGTGAATAAATCCTTTGCAAAGGCTCTGTTGGTTAGATAGAGGAAGTTCGCGGGTAGCGGCAAACATCATGAGAAATTGAAAAAGTTATTTTTGTTGAATAATAGGGTTGTTACATTAGACCTTATTTGAATTGTTTTGGTATTGTTTGAAGGGCTGTATAAAAGAACCTGTGTTTGGAACTAATTAAGGAACATTGTTTGTATATGTTAAACAGTGTGGTAAAAAGGGTGAGTGCGGTGTGGAAAGTGGGGACCGGATCAAGTTGCCGGTCAAGGATGGGTAGACTCGATTAGTCGAGTACTTTTCACTTTGTCTTCGTTAGTTAGATATTTATCTCATGTCATATTTCGGAAGTAAGAATGGCGGACGTGCCTCTTTGGCATCCTATGGTCCTAGGGTGTCCTCTATGATAGAAAACCCTCTATGCCTAATGCTAACACCCTATAACCCCAAGGTCGCAAGATATCCCTCCATGCTCTATATAGGCACCCTATGGCCCCAGGGCCATAGGGTCCCTCTATGCTAATAAGAACCTCAATATGATTTATGTTGGCAGCCTATGGACCTAGGGCCACAAGGTTCCCTGAAGGCTAATATAAACATGTAATGTTTCATGTTTGCACCCTATGGTGCTAGTACCACAAGGTGTCGTCTATGCTAGGAAGAAACCTCGTGTGCTCTATGTTAACACCCTATGGCCCTAGGGTGCCCTATATGCTAGTAAGAAAAACCATATGCTCTATGTTGAAGCCCTCTGGCCCTAGGGCCATAGGGTGCTATCATAAGAAACCATTAAGTGGCTGGTCCAATTTGTTAGCATTTGCAGCCTCAATGCATGGAGTAAGTGAACCCAAGAGAGAGTCAACAACATTTATTCTTTCAGAAGACACATTTGGGCTGGCACTAAGCAGAGCACTGTAATACTGTGTAGCCATATCCAAAATTTTAGTTCCCTTGGCTATAGGAGGCCCATCACCATTTTGAAGAATTGAAAAATTCTACCTTTTCCATTTGTACTTGAGTTTTTTATGACAGGATTTGGATGAGTGTTTCCCGTTTGCAACCACTTATTATCTACATAGATATCTCTACTTTTTACAGTCATTTCCCAATCCAAAATTACATCTCTAACATCAATTACATCTCTTAGTAGACTGTCTGCCACTGTTTAGCACAAGATGTTTTTCTTTTTCTTTGGCTGCCTGAGCAAGGGGGGGGGGGGGGGGGGGGGGGGAGGTCTCTCTATAGAATTTGAACCTGTTTTGCCAATAATCTGCTCTTTGGGCATCAGATGCTTGCTTCGAGGATAAGATGGAATCAACTCAACTCAGCCTATAGCCAATGTAGGTCAATTCTTGGAGAAATGTCCCAGTTGACCACAATGATAGCATGATCCTTAGAGATTTCCCCACTAGGGTAAATAACCAGTGTGCCTATAGATTCTAACTCAATTTCCATAGTGTCAGGCATCTTCTTATTACTGTTCCACATAACGCAGATTTTCTCCTATTGGGACAAAATTAATAGTGCCAGGGGCAAATAGAACTTTTCCTAGGGAGGCAGCCAAATCCTTGATACAAGGCCACAAAAAAGCATGTAAGTCCACAAAATCAACCTAAACTGGGCATTTAGAAAACAATTCCTCCTTAATTTGCTTGACCGGCACGGCAGAACATGAACAACTTGCCCACATAAGATAATTGTTGAGTTAGAATGAAAGGCTTTCTGATCCTCTACAGAAGAAAAATAACTTCATACAGTCTTGAATCATTGTAGAAAACCTTGTATACTACTGCTTTCTTAAAGCCCTGGTCATAACAACCTACTATCTCATTTAGGACCAAAAGTTTTCCTGTGAAATGTAGCACTATAGCACGACTCTTAAAAGCAAAAATTTGAGACATTAATCTTATGGCAGGGATGCAAACTGTATGTTTCCCTTTAACCTGAGTGTCTGAGGTTAATGCCTCAGTAAGATAGCTGGTTAATTCAGCTTCAGAGAGTGTGCCCATGTCAAACCATCAAGGTGGCATGGATGCTTTCCTTGGATTCAAGCAAAAGATCGTGGGTAAAGCCATGGCTCAAAGAAGTCAAATAAGGACCTCATAGGAGACGGTTGTCAAGAGTGCTGGTGAGAGGAAGTGGAAGCTCAGTCGAATGGGGCGACCTCTGATTTTGAGCCCTAGTAGAAGAAGGAGGAAACTTGAACCTAGCCGGTGGGAGAATGAAGAAGCTCTGCCAAAGGATCTATTGACCTCTCACTGTGCTATGAGAACCATCACATACAAGAACGACATACCCTCTCCATCTCTCTCTCTCTCTCTCTCTCTCTCTCTCTCTCTCTCTCTCTCTCTCTCTCTCTCTCAATCCCCCAATGTAAAATTCACAAAATTTTCCATGATGCAAAGAAAGGTATTCCATGCTCCTCTAGGCCCTCTACAATCCTTTAGAAGTAATTCCAACAAGTCTAACCCTACACCCTTTCAACCTTAAGGTTTGTCTCATAGAATAAAAGATTAACCACATTGAAATATTTTTAAACATTCTATTTCCTTTTTAGGGGTAGTAAAAAGCCTTTGTACATGAAGCCGATAGGCGTTTCCCGGTAGGCATCTCTCTGTTTCTATCTCCAAGTTTTGGATTTGAATTTTTGCTAGGGCATGGTTTTAGGGAAAAACAATTGAGTATAAGTTAATCCATACAATTCTACATGGTGAAACATGATTTCTACATATTTGCGGCATCCTTTATAAGTAAACCTCACTAAGAGGTGATACAAATTCTAGTGCCAAGGGTGGTGATGCCAGCGAGTCCGTAAGCAAGTTCAATTTACAATTTTAAATTTTGAAATTAATAAATTATGTGGATTTTTCTCCAATGCTATCTTGGAAAGAGAAATTTGCTTCTATGAAGAATGGTTTTGAAGTCAACTACAATTGATAGCCAAGCTTCTTGAGCTATATCTTTCAAATATTGGGTAATCTTAGGATTCTCCATAAGATGTAGAATTTAACAAGTTCAATTCTTTATGAAAGCTCAAAAGGGTTGATTTTATTTTCCCTTGACGTTGTTAGCATGCAAAGAGAAAGGAAATGAGTGCTTGTTTAGACTTGCACGAGTCACACTGTCGAAAAGAAGAACTTTTGTACCGCCAAAACCACCTATGATAAGCACCTATAAAGATTTATGAAGAACCATTCTATCATGAAGGACAATTGGAATTTGGAGAAACCAAGGACATAATAAAATAGCTCGTCTTGAGTAGATGTTCGTAGAGTATCCATAGGCTAAAAATAGATAAAAGATGAGAGAGATATGGCCATTCAAAGTTAGGGGTGTATTCTGTCTTGCTCAAAAAATAGCTCTCTCGAAATTTTGCAAGTGTTGCAGCTATAAAATGGGGCCTCTTTTGATATCTTATTTCAAGCGATTTATTCTCTCTTATCAGCTAGACAAGGCTCTCCTTGAAGGCTCCTTTTCATTCGTTCATTTTTGGCCTGGTTTGGGTAGGAAAAACGAGGTGTCGGTGACTTTTGGGCCAAGGGAAGGGGTGGGAACTAGTGTCCAGAGGACCAAAAAATGGGGCAGGCGCCTAGGCAGCTGGTGTGAATTCAAAAATGCGCCATCTTCTCTCCCATGAGACCCCATAGCCACAAGGCTTGAGAGAGCTTCTCTCTCCTTTAATACAACCCTTATGAGCTTCCCATCCTCTCCTTATACCCCTCTTCTCCGTTTTCCCCTTTCCCATGTGGGATAATCCCCGTGCCACATGGCATCCTCCTTCCACACTTCTCCAACTTCCTCTTTTGCTCACGAAAAATTCTCAGCTCAAGCTCCCTTCAGGACCAACTTCCCAGGAGCATGGTGCACTGCTCCGGCCACCAAATGCAACGCTGTAAATCACGACTCAGAGCCCATTACTTCAGGAAACTTCCAAAAATTTAAAATCTCAGCATTTACAATTTAAATCATCGAGTTGGTGGAGCTGCCTTTGTGGCATGCATCTGCAAACACTTTCTAAGTCGGGACCGCCCACTTCGGACGCACATATCGCATGATGTACAAGTACGATCTACAAGCTATAAAGCACAGCTAAGAATACTTATTGAAAACCATATTTTGGGGACTCGAACAACCCAAAACATCAGTACACAAGCCCACCAAAATTATACCTCTATACATTTATTTGTACATGGTCATTCTCAAGACTCAAAGCACTATGTACACACACATATACATGAGGCTAGTTAGCAAGCTTTTTGGCAGGATCTACTTGATTTATGCTCATCCAAAAAATACCAAGCAATGTCTTTTTGCTAGCAAGAGCATCTGTTAGCCATGAGAACATGCTTCATCCTAGCTTATCTTTTTGATGTATTTGTGCAAAGCACGGCTTCAATTTAATGCATATTTCATAGAAGTTCCCAAAGTTTAGAATATGCTACTAGCATACTAACTTTGGAAAACTTTGCAAAATATTGGATGTTTTTTAACTAAAGGTCGGTATGAACCAAGCCAAGAGGGCATGCATGGTTCATATGATAGCTCTCTAGCTCTTAGTATACATGGTTATGAGCCAAATTCAAGCTCAGATGATAAAATTAAAATGTACTTCATTCCCAAGAAAGAGTTTACTTATGCATTTTAGGACAACTGGCCACAAAGGGGCAACAAGGATCGACAATTTTAAGCTCTTCTTGTTTTTATGTGTTTTAACCTTTCATTTGGAAAAGATTTCATTGTTGTGAAAAGAAAAGTTCTTTGATAGACTTAACGAGAAGCAAGGCTTCTACTTTCTACCAAAGCACTACCTATTGGCTTAAGATCAAGGGTAATGGCACAAAGGTTCAGTGTGTTAGAAATGTATGAATATAAGCTTACACTTTATGTTTGGCAACGTCAAACTATGATGTATCCATGCGACTACAAATTGTGCAAGGTGCAAATGGCATTGGCTCACACTGTTGAGACCATCGTCGAAGCCATGGGCTTATCACTTTTTTTTATATGCATGCATGGTGTGCTAGTATGGTGGGATTCATCCCACTGAATAATTGTCTATACTTCTGCTACAGCATCACCTACTTTGCTTAGGAAGAGTTGAGGATAGTATACTTTCTAGTGTTGGTTGCATATGATTGCAATGCAGGCATTGTACTAGAGATGATATTCTTTGTTTATATCATGTGGGCATGGCCTCCGTATCAATTAACTAATTCATGGGATGACTTGAATCAACTACAAGAGTCTCTAAGCAAGTAAGTGCTTGTTTCAAATACCAAATAAAATCTAGTATGACTACCTTCTTCTTGGTGTTGAGAGTCTTTCTCCTCTTTTCATGGGAGATAAGATTTTTTTAAGGTCTAGAGTGAATACGATTCCACCTTGAGAGAATATTCTATTTAACTTGATCCACTTGTGAATAAGATTCAAAATTGAAAGGATCTCATGTTTAGTCTATAGCATTGATTACGCTATAGGAGTGGTATTTCCAAGGGTATGAACCATCTAAGGTCAAATATCTCCATGAGTGTTTGTGGTCATTGATTGACCTCTTCACATATATACTTTCAAGGAAAGAAGTTCTCAATGTGCCAAGGGATAGAAGGTAAGTTCATATTGGACATGGGATGCCTATTTTAGGCAATCAATTTTGGGTGAGTAGATTTTTATAATAAGGGAGCTTTTTTCCCTCTACCGAATTTCTACTTAATGACTCAAATGCATAGTTGAATTTCTTATCTACAAGACATGCATGGTAGTAAATTTGTTCATAAGTCCGAACACAACACAAGATTGTGAGAAGATGTGGTGTATTGTAAATTGACCAACCTAATTGCTTCATAGATCTTCTAAAATTAAGCTACACACCGTCAACCAAGGACTTTGCCAACCATTGCTTGAAAAGAACTTTTTTCTCAAAAACTAGAAAACCCAACATATATATGAGAATCCTAGAGATAAATTGATCATATTTGAAGTTTTCTACAATATGTTTTCTCTAGAATTTGTAGATTTTCTCACCTTTGAATTAAAAATTTAGAGGTAAATCTCAAAACTTGCAAGTGGGATTACACTAAATCTAGGGATTTTTGGACAACTATTGCCAAAATAAGTCTTTTTCAACGAATTATTGTGGATGCCCTGTCCTTCTTTGAAATTTTTAACCATTATATATAGTATAGGTAGAAGTCATGCTTGGCAAAGATTTGGTTAACATTTTTCTCTTGGACTGAATTGATTGCAAATTCTTCTTAGTAGGGGCACAACCTAGAATCTCTTGAATATTGTTACCATATACATGTAATAGTGATGTGTGTGAGCGCACTTTGGACCGTCGGGACATTTTTTGCCTCTCTAGGAGGTTTTTCTCCCACTGCATTGTATATACGCCCATCATTCTAGGGCTATCTATCTTCCCATTGCACACTAAGTAAAAAAATCTATGTTATGTTCCTTGAGCTTCCTTTTTCTTCTCTAAGTTGTGTGTATTTTCCTGCAACCCTATTTCCAACAATTGGTATCAGAGCAGGTTGCATCCTCTCGGGCTTAGTTGCCAGCAGCTCCAGTACATCCCTACTCACTTTTTTTTATTTTTGTGCAGTTTTCATATTAGGTGCAACATTTACCATGGTTGGCAACAACACAGATGTGTTCAAGATGTTTGGTGTTGAGGACAAATCGGATAAGAAAGAAAAACCCTACGTGGGCTTATATGATGCATCATGTTCTTGTTTCAAAGGGTGTTTGGAACATTGTGCAAGGCATTGATGTACATTCTGTTCTGAGGATACATGCAATGTTGAAAGTACAATATCATTCTCATTGGGAATACATGCAATGTGAACTAAAGGTATTGGAATCAGTGGCCCTCTTGATGATCAAGCGAGATGAAGTGCTAAAGACTTACAGCCTCTTGAGGAAATTGAGGTGATAGAACACCCATGGAAGGTGCTTCAAGACGGCAGAAGAGGCTTATGTTAGAACTTGCAAATAGAGATTCCAAGATGCAACATAATCATGGGGTTGTACTTTTGCGTCATGTTTCTCCCCTCACATTATCTACAAACATTTGAGGAGGTATTCATGACTGGATTCTTTGAGATGGATTACCATTTTCAATCCCATGGCGAAGAATCTGCTTGCCCAACATATCACCTATCAAAGCACTTTTTGAAAAATCCTTTTAAGAATTTGGCAATCCAAGCAGAGATTGAGGCTGGAGCCGAGAAATTTAGACACCTCACAAAGACTCTGGAGAAGAGTACATTTGATTACTAGAGTCTCGAGTCCATCAACCCGAAGACCAATTCCTACCATAGCAAGACAAAGCTTGCAGGAGAGTGCAAAAACTAGGAAGGGGAAAATGTTGACAGATGGACCAGACATGCCCCCTCCTAATCGACCCTTTCATCATGAGACCTAATATTTTGATATCCTATCATTGTTTTTCAAAAAATCCCTGTATTTATATTATAATCTCTGTTTCTTTCAAATAATTTTTTAGCCAATTTATGTAAAATCTGAGTTGTAAAGTCTAACACTGAGTCTGTGCCTTCTAAAGCCAACCACTGGCCACGAAAGGCCTAGGTATAAAGCTCAATTTTGTAAGTGGGAAAGACACATTATCATTATCAAAGGGAATTATGAGTTTTGGAGTGTATGACAGAGCGCGGCTACTCCCACGTACTTTGCAGTCGATTTATGTTGAGCTTTAGTAATCGTATTTTGATTCCAACTTGCATTGTGTTCCTTGTCTACTGCTCATCAATTTAAGTGTAATCATTGGCAATTCTATTGTGGTTCATGACTATGCATTTACCAAGCTAAGTTGGCTATGTTGATTTATTTAATGGTTTTTATTCTATATTTTAACCATAGCAGAGTGTTCCTAGACAATAGGGCAACCTTTCTGGTATGTTCTGTTGCAATTTTTCGGACATTGATCATGATGGATTGTGATTTTGGTACCTTGTTGGATTGCAACCAAACTAGATAGCATAGTGCCCCTAGGTGTCTTAGACCTCCTCCTAAAGTTTCCTTGCATTTAAACTTCATTTGAGTGCCAGACCGAGTGCAATGACATAGGACATAGGCAGTTTGCCAAATTTAAGAGTAATATATTTGATGGTGCAAGGTAGCAAGAGATGGCTTTCTTTCGTAGGTCTAATTCTTGATGTTGATACCGTCAAAGAGTTGCATACCCCATCCGATTTTCTTTCCTTGATATCTCGTGGTGCCGGAAGTGTGGATGTGTATCCCCACCCCCCAAGCCCGAACTGGTGGTCTCTCGTGTAAGAGAATGAAATTGACTAGCTATGTGCATGTGTAAGGGTTGAGACGGATTTCGAAGTGGGTATGAGTTGTATCATGGTCTTGTTGGGTGTGTGAGATTTGAGAAGTGTGAAAATCGTGGTCTTCTAGTACATATGATGTTAAAGGGGTTTCTCAGGGGATAGGGGTGTTGGGAATGCCCTTATCTATAGAGAGACCTTGTATTGTGTGTTGGGTGTATTCTCCATTCTCCCTCTCCAATGTGAGTCATAAATAGGGGCTTTTCCAAGACTCTCCACTCGTAGATGGCATGTCTTTTTCTGTAAAGAGTGAATCCTTGAAGAGAAAAGGAACGAATGCTACAGAGCGTAGCAGCATGTTAAAAAACAAATTGGTCCATGTGACCATTGGTATCATACTCAGTATCAACATCATTATCACCATTTGCAATACCAACACATATGTCGACACCACCAAGTGACCCCAAAAGCATTAGGGCCTAAGTGTTGGCACCTTTTGTGAGCTTCTAGTAGTGGTTCTTTAATAGGAGTTTTCTGACTTTCTTCTCAAGATTTCTCCAATGTGCATTCAAGAACTTATTTAAAAACCCCAATTTTTTTAGATTTCTCATAGATATAGCACACCCTTCATTAGTTCAAGGTCTCTTTTGATTGGTATCATTGTTGAAAAAGAAAGGCTATGGTCGGTGCAAGCGATGAGACACCATAGCAGTTGAGAGAGAAAGTATGGAGATAAGCCAAATGCACAAACTATGAAAAACAAGGGCTTAAATTTTCTTATTAAAAAAAAACTTTCTAACTGGGCTAGAGTACATGCTTCCATGTGGTGAAAATTTTGATTCTTGAATTGACTTGAAGAAGAAGGGTAGACAATATACTAGGAGAGAGGAAGAGGTTCACATGCTAGCATACAAGGTCTTTATTTTAGCCCTTTTTCTACTTATCATGAGAAAATAGTACCTATTCTTTTGCAAGTCCCTTTGTCATCGATAGCCTCACAGAGGGATACCAACATAGCCCATTGACAATCCTCCTATGTTAAGAAAATTTATGTTCTTAGTCATAGGCTACCTCCCACCCCAAACAAGATTTTTTATTCACATCACATAGCTGTTTCTTTGCATAAAGAAAAATATATGGCCCATAATATAGTCTCCTACTCCTCACCCATGATTACAAGGCCTTAAAATATCTCATCTTAGCCTACCTACAACCTTTGGCCAACTTAGTTGTCCACTACAAAAAGCGTTCAAAAGATACCTTCCTAGACTCATGGACTTTCCCCTTCTACACACTACAAAAACTCTATTGATTTTAGGTTCTTTTGTTTTTATTGGGCCAAACAAATGTACACATCCAAAGATATAGCTTTGCCAAACATGTATCAACATCACCTCACAAAGACTAGCTCGACAATAAATCTCCATGTGATTGGATCCAAATGGCCATGCAGGGAAGAACCCAAAGCCTTAAGGCGACACTTTAACCTTGTACATCCCTTTACTTAACCTAAAAATGTTATACCAAATACCAAATGCAAATTGTGTACACCTACCACTTTCATTCCTTTAATTTTAACATAACCTTAACCCCTTTACTTAACCTAAAAATGTTATACCAAATACCAAATGCAAATTGTGTACACCTACCACTTTCATTCCTTTAATTTTAACATAACCTTAACCTTGGATAACCTTGTACATTTGTTGTTTCACTCCTTGCCTCATAAAGGTGTTGTACCTTTACCTAAGTTAACATTGTCCTCATATAGCCTTAATATTAACTCAATCAAACAGTTCACATACCTCAACCTTTAACAAAGAAAATCATGTGTCTGTCATGCTCTTTGCCCTACAGCTAATCTTGTCATCTTGGCCTCATAAGTTCTTCATGCTTAACCTTTGTTTTTTAGCCTCCTGAGAAACCCAACTTGAACCAAAGAGCCTAACGCACCAACCTTTTATGTAAATAACCTTAGACTCCCACCATGCTTTAAACGTCAACCTTAACCTAATTACTAAGGATTATACATCCTCCACACCATTTGCCTCCTAAACCTGTAACTTAGCTATCCCTTTATGACCCACTACACTATGTGCCTCTTTTACCCACTACACTATGTGTCATTTAAAGAAAAATGTAAGCCTTAACCTATTTCAAGCGTCTTCCCGTACTAGCTATCTTCTTAAAACTAGTGTTGTAAAGAACACTAGACTTTGATTCATTGATCTTAAATTAGCTTCCATTCCATTGATGAAAAAGGGACCACATTCTTTGATTGGAATTTTGTATACACTACCAAAGCAACTCATTTTGTTGCTTACTTAATATTGTTAGCTTACACCACTTCTTTAAGCCTTACATCACCTACTTTTCTTGTCTCTACATCACCTTACATCTACTAGGTTTCTTCAAATCTCTCTCTCTCTCTCTCTCTCTCTCTCTCTCTCTCTCTCTCTCCCCCCCCCCCCCCCAATGTAAGATTCACAAAATTTTCCATGTTTCAAAGAAAGGTATTCCATGCTGCTCGTGACCCTAAACAAACCTTTAAAAGTAATTCCAACAAGTCACGCCCTACACCCTTCTAACCTTAAGGTTTGTCTCATGCAGTAAAAGATTAATCACATTGAAATATTTCTAAACATATTATTCCCTTTTTTAGGGCAATAAAAATCCAAACAATAGGACAATAAAAATCCATTGTACATGAAGCTGGTAGGCCTCTCTCTCTTTCTATCTCTAGGTTTTGGATTTGAATTTTTACTAGGGCATGGTTCTAGCGGGTGGGGTGAGTTTTAAGTTAATCTAGACAAGTCTACATGTTGAAACACGATTTCTACATATTTGTGGCATCCTGCATAAACCACACCAAGGGATGATACAAATTCTAGTGCCAAGGGTGGTGATTTCAATGCATCTGTAAGTTAGTTCAATTTACAATTTACAATTTTGAACTTATCAAATTCTACACATTTTTCTCCATTGTTATCTTGGAAAGAAATTCTGCATATTTTTCTCCATTGTTATCTTGGAAAGAAACAATTTCATGCTGCCCCGCTTGTTGCCCTTGATGATCATGAATGCCATTCACACTGCAACGCTCCAACTTATGCTCCCTCAAGCACTTGACGATGGTTGCTGAAAAGACCTCCCTATTCTCAATGTAAGTTGTGCACGTGATTAGGACTCAGGACTCAAAACTTGTGAGGATTGGTCCTCCTTCATCAAAGCTGTGCAGGGTTACACGGGTGCACGACATGTGTGGGGGCTACACGGGTATTGCACAGGATCGTTTTGCACATGCTTACTCATGATGTCCATGCAAGTAGGAAGAGCACGATGAGAAAATCTTTGCATGGAGGTTGTTTGCACAAGCGCGAGTTGGTAATTAAGGAGCAAGCCTAGTAGGAGATGAGGGGGGTCATCTAGATGCAACTAAGTCTTCTTAATTTACACCAAAGTCTAAATACTAACCATATTGTCTCCCAAGTCAAAAGAATATGCACCCGTAGTGGCAGATGCCAAGAGTAGCACACAAAGCGAGCAACAAAAGCAGCCTCCTTTATATATATACCAGGAAAACTGACAGACATTAACTTAAGACAAAAGACCTCAATATTTTATTTGATTTTTTTTCCTAAAATAGTGACACTTTAATTTATTAGCCACAAAAATTGATGAAACCCTGTGACGGTTGGCAACACATGGAGGAGAAACAATGTGATGGCTAGCAGCACAACGACAAACAGTGCTATATTAAATGTTATTTTTAAGAATAGCGAATGACCTGGTGTTAAAAATGGATGACGGCTTATATATTAAGAGTTAATCTCCGCTGCTTTTGGATGCTCATAAACTCTAAGAGGTCATGCACATTGATGGTGTCTACGTGTCTCAGCTAGCTTCGTTATTTACAACTTGATAATAGGTTTTTGCATCATTTTGATCATGCCTAATGGTTGTTTTATTTAGTCAAAAATCTATATATCTTTGAACAACCTTTGATCAATAGATTAGGCATGTGATGTCCGGCCTTTGTCACCACTAGGGATTGCCCTAGAGCCACCTTGACATTGCCATCTTTAGGTTGTATGTTTGAGCATCAATTCTTGTAATTTGTTTCTACATCAATGATAGCAGGGTCACACCATTCAATGCAATTTATGGCATGCATGCTACTGATCTCGTTTCAATTTGTCATAAAATACTCGTTTTATGTGATCGTAACGTGTGTGATGGTTTTCATGGGAATCATCAATGTAGAGATGACAAGAGTTACCAAGCCATGATCTACTGACTAGTCATTCTCTTGAGGTTTTACAGTTTTTGCACAAAACTAGCATCTCTGATGCCATGGTACGTAAAGCCATGATGGTGATTATTATTTTACAATTTTTATCTGATTTCAAGAAAACGTTTTTGATGCCATTGTACGTAAAGCCATGATGATTTCTATTTCAAACTTTCTCTAAGCACTTCTAATGCCATAATGTCTGCCCTGATACAATGGTATGTAAAGCCATGATGATTATTGCTATTTCAATGTTTTTATTTGTTGAAAGCGTCTCCCACCATGGTATGTAAAGCCATGATGATTATTCCTATTACAAAGTTTTTATAAGTACGTGTCTCTTATGTCATGGTGAATATTGTGATGCCATAGTACATAAAGCCATGATGATGATAGCTACCACTTTTTGAGATCTTGGGATGCCCAATATGTTCAGCACATCTCGGCTTTGTATATATGTGTGCACATGTGATAACATTGATACTATGTTTGTTTCTATGTCGTTTGCATATGTGATTGCATAGTCGTTACATTTGTTTCTATGTCGTCTCTAGAACGGCTACGGCATCGCGAACCGTCTCTAAGGACAATGTGATGTGGTTTCTAACCTTCACGTCTCGATATGTTTCTTGAGTTGATATTGTTTAGAGCATGAAAGTCGCATCAAGCACTGTGTATAGAGGCGTAAAGATATTCAAACTGCTCAAAGATATTGAAGGTTTTGAAAGATATTGAAGAATTTGCATCAACTCAACTGTATGTTAAACACCCTTGAAAGGGCACATTCTAAAACGGGAGTGATTTTAGCTCCTTTGAACATTGTAGATGTATACTTAGAATATTTTAATATAGTGGTGGCCGGTATATATAGAGCTGTAAGTTTTTCGCTTGAGCCCCCAAGGATTTTTTCATCCACATTTAAGGACCTTCATTTGAGTGGGGGTCTTGAGCTATATATAGTATCTCTATATATAGCATCCTGGTCTCCTCTATATAAATGCATCTCGTGTGATCAGTAGACACACTTTGGAATTTTCATATGATGGTGTCGTCTCTGTCTCTTCATGTCTACCTGTGCTCGCTCCCTCCGGTTCAACAAATAGCATACAAACTTTGGGAAATTTTGCAACATATTGGATGTTTTTTCACTAAAGGTTGGTATGAACCAAGCCAAGAGGGAATGCATGGTTCATATGATAGCTCTGTAGCTCTTAGTATGCATGGCTATGAGCCAGATTCAAGCACAAATGACAAAATCAAACTGTACTTCATTCTCAGGCAAGATTTTACTGATGAATTTTAGCACAATTGGCCACAAAGACACACCAAGGTGAAAACTCTTCATGAGTGTTCATGGCCATTGAATGACCTCTTCACAAATTTACTTTGAAGGAAAGAGGTTTTCAATCTACTAAGCACGATAGTAGCTAAGTTCATATTGGACATGGGATGCCTACTTTAGGCAAACAATTTTGGGTGAGTGCTTTTTTATAATAAGCGAGCTTATTTCGCTCTACCACATTTCTACTTAATGACTCCAATGCATGATAGAATTTCTTGTCTACAAGACATGGATGGTAGTGAACTTGTTAATACCTCCAAACACAACACAAGATTGTGAGAAGATGTGGTATATTGTAAATTGACGAACTCAATTACTTCAGAGATCCTCTGAAATTAAGCTACACATCATCAAGTACTTTGCTAATCAATGCCCGAAAGAAAGTTTTTCATATGTTAGCAAAAAGCAATGACATTGGGAAGATCATCTCGCTATTCTAGTGTTTGCTTACAATAGTGCCAATCATGTGACGATTGGCTTTAGTCTTTTTATGTTTATGTATGGTTGCTCGTTTAAATGCTCGAAAGGCAAAGGATAGATACAAAAAGCCCATTAATGGAAAACATCGCGGTAAGTTAAGTTTATTTTATGTGTGCTAGAGTATTCAAAATTTTTGAAAACTAGGCCAACACCTAAATTATCTCCAATATATTGTGGGCCTTTTAAGATACTCAAGTGAGTTGGAGATATGGGTTACAAACTCAATTTATTTATGCACTCTTGTATTTACGTCATTTACGTTGCTAGCGTGCAAATGAGAAGGAAAATGAAAGCCTCTATAGCCTTGCACGAGCCACACTGTCGAAAGGAAGAACTACTGCACGGCTGAAAACACTTGTCAAGATTCATGAAAAACCCCCCAAGCATGGAACACACGCGAAATTAGGATAAATGACAAAGATCATCTCATGGAGATGTCCATAGAGTATCCATCCACAAAAAATCGAGAAGAAATGAAGAAGTTATGGCCGCTCAAACATGGAGGTGTCCTTTTTCTTGCTCAAAAATGAGCTCTCTGAAAGTTGTGTAGGTGTTGCAGCTATTAAAATGGGAGACTTCTTATCTTTTATCTCCAATATTTCTCTCTCTCCTCTTAAGCCAACAAGGCTTTCTCTCAATGGACCTTTTAATTGGTTCAATTTTGGTCTTTTTTGGGTGAAAAATGAGTTGTCGGTGAGCCTTTCACCAAGGAATGGGGTGGAGGGAAGTGGCAGGAACCCAAAAAAGTGGCCAGGCACCTGCCCAGGTAGTGTGAAGAGAAAAAATGCTCCATCTCCCTTTCTATGAGCCCACGATCCCCCATAGCCAAGCCTTGAGAGAGCTCCTCTCACCTTTGATAGCCTATAGTGGGTAGCCAATGTGCCCTATATGCCCCCCATTTCCCCTTTTCCTCTTGTCATAGGGGGTAATCCCCATGACACATGGCAATCTCCGCAAGCTTACCAACTTCGCCAC
Organism: Adiantum capillus-veneris; assembly: GCF_014529385.1. NCBI lineage: Eukaryota > Viridiplantae > Streptophyta > Polypodiopsida > Polypodiales > Pteridaceae > Adiantum > Adiantum capillus-veneris. The sequence goes on along the minus strand of NC_140931.1, from coordinate 111,227,503 downwards.
TAGCTCTCAGCTTCTTCCCTAAGCAGGAGGACTTCTCGTACAATGTTTCCCAAGGTATAACTTGCTGCTCCGGTCACCGAATGACGCACCGGAACTCACGGCTCGAAGCCCATCACCTTGGCTATCTCCAAAAATTTAAGACTTCAGCATTTTTAATCTTAGACCCCCAAGTTGACCCAATTTCCCTTATCGCACACAACCGCAATCACCTTCTAAGTTGAGACGCCCGCTTGGGATGCTCATAACTCATGATGTACAAGTTTGATTCACGAGCTATAAAGCAGGCCTAAAAATACTTATTAAAAATGATATTTTGAAGACTTGAACAACCCAAAGCATCAGCATTCAAGATTGCCAAAATCACACCTTTGTGCATGGATTTTTACAGGGCCACTTCCAAAACTTGGAGGGCTATGTAGACATATATACATGAGGCTAGTCGACAAGCATTTTGGCACGACTTAGTGACTTTCTTCTCATCCAAGAAATGCCTAACAATGTAAATGCTTGCAAAGGAACCACAATGTCATTGACAAGTATATTTAGGTTGATTTCATTGAACCTGAAATCTAGCCACATGAACAAGAGTACGGTCTTGACTATCATGATTTCATGTAACCCATCACCATGTGTGTCGACAATCATTCGTCAAGTGGAAAGACAAACCAGAGGAAGGTGCCACTTTGGAAAACATTATTGTTCTTATGCAAAAAAATTCTCCTTTTTTTCAAGGAAGAAAATGCTTCTCCAAGGGGGGGAGTAATGTTAGTCCATAAGCTAGAGTCTAGGGACCACTTTGAACCAAGCTTGGAGGTTTCTGCACATAAGGGGGAAGAGGCAAGGAGTTGAGACAAATTAGAGACTCCATGGCCTCACATACATCGGCAAAAGGTTGTTTCATCAATAATTTTCATCGAACCCTATCCCTACATCAAGAGGAAAACCTGCCCTTGTTAAACTTGTCCCTAGAGGAGGGGATACTGTCATGGATGCAAGCTCTTAGAAGAATTCTAGAATGTTCTACAAGCACCTAGTAGATTCTAGAAGGTTCTAGAACATTCTACAAACATGTAAAATGTAGAAGGTTCTAGAAATATCTAGAAGAATAATAAAGGACCTAGAAGATTCTAGAAGGCTTTAGGTGATTCTAAAAGGTTCTAGAAGCATCTAGTAGATTCTAAAAGGTTTTGGAAGTATCAAGAAGACTCTAAAAGTAGGTAGAAGAATCTAGAAAGATCTAGAATCTTGAGGAAGGACCTAGAGGAACCTAGAGCGTTCTAAAAAAGCGAGAAGATTTTAGAAGGGAGAAAGGGTTCTAAAAGATCCAGAAAGTTCTAGGAGATAGAACCTAGAAGGTTCTTAACATCCTCATGCTTTAGTATAAATAGAGTTTTTGGGCAGTAAGCCCCTCAATCTTCCCAACACCAGATACGAGGTTCCTACAAGCCCGGGGGATTCACCATTAGTAATGGGCCGATGTCACCTTCGTGCATCAAAATTAGAGAAACCCCCTATGTACGGTATCTTACTTGCTAACCTACCCCCCTACATACGGACAAGATATGGACGTTCTCGCAATGAGCCATCCCCCCTCATACGGATTTTGTACGGAATTTAATGACCCATTTTTTTATGTATACTAGTAACAACAATTTTGAAAGCATATAATTTTGCAAAACTACATATTGAACTCCAAATGAACATAAGTGTACATTGTAGTGTGTTTTCATTTGCAATAGATGTTAAGAGAACAAACCATGAAAAGCAACAAATATAATGAATACTAAATTAAAATAGACCAATCATTTGAATGTAATTTGTGCCAAAAAACGATTAGCATTTGCCTTATAAACTGATACAAATCTCAATCTCAAAACATATGATACTAGCCACCTACTTAGTAGGCTTCCCACATGGAATTTAAGGCACACATATGAAATGGATTGTTCTCTAAATAATGCATACTCTTAAATAACCATGAAAAAATTCGCTCATCAAATCAAAACACATTACAAAACAACCCATTAAAAGATCAATCTTTTTTAACAAAAATAATTATATGTGATATGAATGCACGTGGTCCTGTTGTAACACGTACATAGTGGGAACGCATGCTACAAGATCTATCTTGTAAATTTTTAGATATGTAATTATATTTCCTTTAATGTACATATGTATATCTAAGTATAATATAAGATTTCTATCTCATCCTATTATTTATCTCAAGGGTAACTTATTCTTACTTTACCGTCAAAAAGTACTATAGAAAAAGTGTCAATAGCTCCGCCTCTTTAACTTGGGGGAAATAGCATTGATTCGTTATTTCTACTATCTCATTATCATCTCACACCCTAGCTAGATTCTATATCTAGGATAAATTCCAATATACATATATTCTATGTATTTTTCTTATATTTATTTTTAAATAGCTACCAGGAAGGAATCAAATCCTAGTGGGACACTAGGTGGCATGATTTTCAAAGATACACTTATTTTAATTTATTATTGCAAGCTCGATTACAAAAATTTGTAAATGAGCAATGTCATGATTTCATATGGCATGAGGTGTCCGTTGGAATCAAATAAAAGTTTAGGCTAAGGGGACCACAAGAAGACTTTTGCTGCCAAAGCTGTACCCTATTTTGATGATTTTTCAACAGAAGATTCCAATCCGAATTTGAAAAGGTATATAAAATGGGAGTCATAGCTAATGAGCTGAATTGTCTGCCCATATTTTTACATTTTTATTTGGAGCCACAATTGAGGAGATATGATCAAAATACTGGACCCCAGTCTGCCCATTTCATGGAGGGATATCTCATTTTCTACTTTTCCACTTTCTGTTCACACTAGCTCTTCTCTTCTTGTGTAAACCCTTGGGGGTTCCATTAACCTATAGAAGGGGACCTCTTCTTCCTTGAAAACCATTCAAGTCATTGATGAGAGGAATTCATGAGAGAGTGAGTAGTAATGCCTAATTGTACTTAGCCATTAGTATAAGGTTAAACCTACACTTTCTCCTAGAGGAAGACTAGCCATTCTTGTAAGCTACCCTTGGAAGATCAACTCTAATCAAAGAAGGTCTTGGACTTGTGTATCAATCAAAGTTGAATTCTTCCCTCTTCTTCTCTCTCCATGAAAAATGGTGCCGAAGGGTTTGACAAGTAAGATGTGTTCTACATTGATATTTTATTGTTTTCTTGTTTAAATTTTTTCTTTTTTATCTTTAATCCAACATATATATATATATCTAATCTCATCTCCTTAACCAAACCTATCTCTCTCACTCTTAGAAATTTATTTTAACTATAAATTCTAGGTTCTCCTTGCTATAGGTACATCTCTCCCCACAATATCCTTATTGCCTACGGGCAAGAATAGTGCCTGGGAGGGAAACTTCTCATCTCTTCACTTCTCTCATAACTACATTTCTCACATACTATCTTAGATTAATAATCCACATGATGAGAATTTCTATCGCTTTCACTCTGTGCGATCTATTAGAATTAACGTATGGATTAGCCATAAAATACACTTTCAACAACGTATAGTGTTTGTCTTTGGCCCAGAAAGGCTCAATGAAATCCTTCTTTCATTGGATCCCATCATAGTACCTCTTATATACTATAACTTTTATTTTGACGTAAGTGTAGTTATCTTGCTATGAACCAAGAGGATTTGTACACACAATTAATCCCAATCACTAGATAAAACATATATAGTACGGTAAGCACAAAAATACAATTCCAAAGAGCAATTTGTAGCCTGTTTGGGCGGCAAAGATTGAATGCTATTAACTCGGCTATTAACCCTTTCATATTACCCATGATACGATATGGCCATAGCTTTGATGTTTTCATCTTTGTGTTGTTTTGATATTCTGTTTTGTGTTCTTTTTTTGTGTGTGTGAGTAAAGAAAGAATGAGTGGGGCTTCTTTGATTGCACTTTCTTCCAAACCCTAGTCTTCATGGCATCTATGGTTTAACTCCTTCATATAGTTTTTTTTTGGAGTTATATCACAAACCCTCACAGCCAAAATCCTGGTGCTTTCCTGGCAAGACCGCAAATTTCTCCACATATTTTTGGTGTGTGAACCCGACCTGAATCTTCCAGGATGAGAGTTTTTGGGTAACCATGGGTGATCATGTTGAGCAACAGGGTATGCATTTTGACGCAACAACAATGCAAATTTTTCAGCATTTGCAATGTTTATGCAATAACAACATTCCACTGAAAGAATGGAGATTTCAGCAACTAAGGCCATACAAGCAGTCGTCAACAGAATGGATCAACTCAATGGCAAAGATGTAACCAAGTACTTACGCAAGTATGTGAAGGAGATGGAGCTACATCATGTGTCAGAAGGTGAGATTATTTAAAGCTTTGAGCTAGTTGTTGCTTCAAAAATTAGGGAACATGTTAGGGCAATTAAAGATGGGCATGGGAGAAATTGGGAAGAACTCAAAGTATCTTCAAAGTAGGAATATTTCATGGAGGACTTTGAGAGAGTGACCAAAAGGACATTCTTAGAATGGGTAGTCAAGCCAAAGCAAGGACTATTAATAACAGAGCTACTTAGGAAATTTGAGCGGCGTTATGCACAACTCACCAGGATAGAAAGGGCCACAGTAGATGCACAGAAGACAGATCTTTTCTTACAAGCTATAGGTAAAGAGTTTCAAGAAAATTTGGAGCTTCTTCTTGAAGATAAAGATGTTGAGCAAGGACTAAAGACCAACTGGAATGAAGTTGAAGGTGTTGTCTCATTGCTTGCCAAAAAACAAAGAAGAAGGGACAAGATGGTAGTAAACACTATAAGTCCTTCAACCTCAACTTGTCACAAAATTGTAAAGCCTACTTTTATAGATCCTAGTTTGATGAGTCTATGCTAGATGAGCTTTTGAAGGGAATGCGTGACTTGAAGGTGAAGCTTGCAAAGCTTGAAGAAAAAGGCCAACCATTAGGGCCACTTCCTAGGCAGAGACAACAACCCAAAGAAGGGTTTGTTAATAGATGTATTTGGTGTGATAGTAAAGACCATGTAAGAAAGGATTGTGATGATTTTAGTGATGCTTTGTCAAAAGAGGTTGTCTTTTTAAGGATGGTAAAATTCACTTAAGAGAGACAGGTCTACCCTTGAGAGCTAACTTTGGGAAGGGGGGAATGCAAACCTTAGTTGAAGATATGGAAACTAACCATGCCACCTCTTCAGTTGAGGTAGCTACTTATGGAGTGAAAATTAAGCATCTTAGTGATGAAGAGGTGAGTGACCATCATGGTCAAATTTGGTCGAATGTCATTCAATTAGCTAAAAAGGGAAAGCTTACAAAATAGATTCTACATGAAGCAAGTAATTGCATACGTCTAGAAACAGGATGGAATGATCCAGTGGACTCGTTGTCAGTGCATGTCTACATTACAAAATGCCAACAAAATGAGTCTATTGTAGAAGAGAAGTGCAAACGTTGTTAGGAGTTTTTTGGAGCAAGGGATTGCGCATATTTACATATACATGCATGGTGCATCAAATAAAGGATTGCCCATTTTCTAGAGCCAGGTGGTTATGTGGAGCCCACATGTGTACAGGTAGGACAGGGTGTACATAATGCATCGATTTTCACTATTATCAATACTAGTGTGTTTTTTTCTACAATAAGGAGGAGTTGGTAGCGCGTAAAACTTCTCGAGGAAGCTATCCGCGGGCCGACGACGTGAGGTCAGCAGGTGCGTCAGATGGCATCTAGTGGCGTCAGGAGGGCGAACGAGGTCAATATTTGCACGCGGATGAGGACGGACACAACGTGGGTGTTTTCTTGTGAGAGTTATGCAGAAAGGTCATCATTAGGACCACTTTTTGGGGCCACTTCACGTGGTGGCGAGATGCATTATTGGAAAAAAGCTGAGTGCCCGGTGTGCAAATGATGCAAAAAGGTGACAACTATGCACTGCGAGGTCAGTTTTTGGCCTGTTCGGGGTCCGTTTGAGGTCATCTAAAAGGCTAAGGGTGCCCAACTAAAAAAGCTAAGTGTGGGAACTGAAAAAACAGAGAGAAGACCAGAAAAAACGTGGAGAAGAGAGGAGGAACAGCCACAGGTGTGTTTTTGGTGTTTTTGGAGCCTGTTTTGACCGTAAACTGCTCATCCGAGGTCGGATTTGAGCACTTTGACATTGTAGCCTGGGGTTTTGGGCCGTTCCGGATGCGATGGCGCTGTCCATTTTGCCAAATTCCTCACTCTTTTCCTGCTGTTTTTCTGTGTAAGTTTCTCCTATGAGCGAAGTTTCTGCTCTAGTTTGTGATTGTATCTGGCTTATTTTACCCATATTGTGTGAGCTATTTTCCCCATTGGTGTTGGCCCAAGCTCAATTGTATCTAAACATCAGAAATTCTCCTCTTTTAAGCTGAGTTTTTCGGGTGTGTGTGTGTGTGTGTGTGTGTGTGTGTGTGTGTGTGTGTGTCTGTGTGGAGTGGGCAAGTGGATAGTCTCTCTCCTCTCACTCCAGAGGTGTGTTTCCTGTTTCGGCCAGGTGTGTTGTGTAAGCCGAGTGGTGCCCCATAGTGTGTGTGTGTGTATCTTCCCAAGAGTGTGTGTCGGGTCGTTATAGAGGCGCTTTGTGTGTTTTCATCCCACTCACAACGTGAAAATGCTATTGAAGGACCATCGAAAAGAGCTTCTAGAAGTGGGGGAAGAAGTGACCGAATGTCTTCTCAAACACCCTTGACACAAGGAGCATCTCCACCTGAAGTACTCATGGAGGAGTCTACAAACAGTAAAGAAGAAAGAGCCAACAAAAGGTAAGACAAAAGGCCCAACTTATAAACTACAATCTGATATTGAGGTTGCTATAGATTTAAAGAAAGTCTTGGAGGAAAGTATTATAAATAGAAAGATTGAGTTCACTCTAGGAGAAGTCCTTGGCATTGCAAAGCGTGAATTCCACGAGGAGATCATTGACATCATCAAGAGAAAGAGGCAAACTCTTGCTGAGGTTGCTGGTCCACAGGTTGACGGAGAAACCTTGAAGACACAAGGGATGCAGTTGCGAAATAAGGAGGATAATGGAGCTGTGGTAGAATGCTACCAATCTAGTGGGAGATTGAAGCAAGTGCATTTCTCAAATGATGATGAAGAAGTTCAAGCTATTCCTAGGAGCTACTATTCACAAAGTCATTGGGCAAGGGCTACTACAGAAACTTTGTTCAAGGTAGGTGATCTTGAAGAGCCATTTTTTGCCTTGATTGACCATGGTTTAGAAATAAACATAATGTCAAAGAGTCTCTACAACAAGTGCAAATGGCCAATGGACATAGATCATGGTTGGATGGTAGAAGTGGCAAACAATTCATCTGGTGAATTGTATGCAGCATGTCCAGGTGTGAAGGTTACAATAGGTGATGGAAAGATTGACCAAAACTTCTTTGTACAGGATACATCTTATTCATATCATCTCATCCTTGGACAACCCTACATTGTGGGAGTTCGAATGGAAACAAAAGTAATGGACGATGGTTCAAAATATGCTAGGATACACAGCAAAGATGGTAAACGAGCTGTCTAATTTCTCACAGTTTGTGTAAACCGTGAAAGAAATTCTGACAACCTTAGAGAAATTCCTCTACCAAAGGTGAGAATAGAGTTTCATGACCATAGGGAAATGATGGGTTTTGGCCAAGTACCAGTGTAAAGTGGGATTGCAGTGGTACAAAAAGGAAAAAGGTCTCGCCTGATCCAAAAATAGGTGAAACTTTCTCAACGGACTCCTTGGTAACAAGGAATGGATCAGTATGTTTTACAAAACTTGAAGATTTGAAGAGATGTGAGAGGCAATATTTACATAATGTACAGATAGGCATGAAAGAGAGTGGGTTTCCCCCGATGAAAGGTATATATAAAGAGGGGAGAAGTTGACTTTGAAGAGGTGAAACCCAATGTGAAGATGATTAGGGCTTCAAAAGCTTGGATTTTCTTGCTAAGAGATTGTCCCATGAATGGAGAGCCACCCACTAAAACACCATTGGAGAGAATGATACCCTTCTGATAGTTTCCTTTTATGATTTTTTTTTTAACTACTCTCCCATGTTCTTCATCCCCTTCTAAGCCCCCCCTTTGGCAAGGTTGTAACTCCTCACATTGTACCACCTCAAAGGTTGATGGATTACTGTTTGATTTTGTGAAAACTTTGGCTTCTTGCATGATAGGTTCCTCCATGCTTAACATACATGGGTCATACCAATGATTTTCAACATCCTCAAACACTTCTTGAAGATTATCCTCACATGGATTCAACTCACGCTCTTCTACTTTGTTTTGGAGTTGGCATTCCATGTACACAATCATCTCTTTATGATCAATGTGGTATATGATCTCTTCACCTATGATTTCATCTTCTTCTTCACTCTCTTCTTTTAGACAAGATACACTCTCAGAACATTCCATAAGATCAAGGTTACCTTCAAGGTCTTCATTCTCCATAGAGTCATGTTGCACAAAAGCTTCATCTACTTGGACTAGAAATTGATCCTCCGCCAAAAGGTTGGATGTATCCATTATTGAATCATCAATGCCATTTGAGATATCTTGTGTCGATTTTTGCATGCTTGTGATAAAGGTAGAAGAAAGAGATTCCACATTTGAATCTTGGCCACACACTTTAGCACTTGAATAATCACTTGGCATGTAATTAACTTCTTCAACATTTGTCGGAGTAGAAGGAGACAAGTATGGCAAAGGAGATGACTCCTTGATAGAAACACTTTCATGATGGTTGATTCTTCCAGCATGATGGAAACCATTTTTGATGTAGAAGTACTTGTGAAACTTCCTTCGGGCAATAGTGACCGCTTCTTCAACGGTAGAGGGTCCACTACAAGTAACCTTAGTCTTTAGGAAAGGAGACAAACCCAAAATAAATTGCTCCATTTTTACATAATCTGGAAATGTAAAACTAAACCCACATCTTTCCCATTGACGAGAAAAAATATCCTCATAAGCATAGTAGTCTTCACCATGTTGTTGAAGTCTCCCTTATGAAGCCCATGCTGTCTCTGTTGTTGGAAATTTAGAGACTTTGGTCTTTAAAGCTTTGGAAATTTGGGTATATCCATCTTCAATCTAAGAAGACATACTCCGAAACCATTGCTCAGCATTGCCTCTAAGGCATAGCAATAGAAAATCCCCTTTTACCAAGGATACGACAAACCATTCTAAAATCAGCAAGAAAATCATCAACATCTTGTTCTAGATTTCCGAACAAGATTGGGATATCATCAAAGGTATAGCGTGTCATAGTCTCTCAATGCTAGAACCACACAAAGATTATTTCCAAACAATCATTTTCTCTCATGACATCAACTAATTATGCAAAGTTTTGAAAGGTCTTTCAGCATGAAATCTAGATTCTTATGTGAAAATGTTTTTTTCCTTTCTTATGTTATGCTAATCCAAACCATATTCTAGATCAATTTTTGTTGCGTTGAAATTAAACTCAGTCATACAAGTTTTCATGATTCATATAATCTTCTTGATTATGCTAAAATTCAAGCATTCATGCAATACAACAACAATAAGCACAAAGTCAGTTCCTCAATGGGGGCACCAATTTGATGCGGTCCGGGCGGGCAACAAGAAGAGTGGCCTCTAAACACCCTTCGAGGCTCCCGTGCTGCTCAATTGGGGCTGGGGCAAGCACAATCAGAGACAACAACAACCCACAGCTAGAAACCAAACAAGAAAAGGGGCACCACCTAGTTGTAGATGCGAACTAGGATGCACGTGATATCTCCTTGTACTCAAACGCACAAAGAGAGGGGAACGCAAGATATCCACACACACCAAACACAAACATTCACCACGCCAGAGAGAGGTAAAGAGCACAAATCAACTTGAGCAACTCAATCTTAGCCTTAAAGACTAGATGCACACAAAGCTTGATGAGAAATAGAGAGACAACACAAAACTTGACCTTGTTGCCAATACACAAATTGTCTTAGGGTCACGGGAGCCCTGTCACCGAGCACCCTCTTACAATTGACCTTTTAGGCAAACAATTCAACAAGCCCTCAAACCACCAAGGATGAAATGGCACAACAAACTTCAAGGACCATTAGGCAAAATTTGTACTCACAAAGGGGCCCTTTAAGGAGTTTGACTTTACCTCTCTCTACCAAAATGGGCGCATTGATAAATTTTTGCAAACAAACTCCAAAGTTGGCGGAGGTTTGACACTTATAATTTCCACTTCAAGCTCTATCTATTGATATATAGCACGCCATGAGATTCCTCATATTTTAGAAGATTCTTTTTTTGATTCACCTATGATGTGACAACTCATAGGTGAATCAAAAAAAGAATATTCTAAAATATAAGGAATCTCATGGCGTGCTATATATCAATAGATAGAGCTTGAAGAGGACATTCTAACTGTCAAACCTCTGCCAACTTTGGAGTTTGTTTGCATAAATTTATCCATGCGCCCGTTTTGGTAGAGAGAGGTAAAGTCAAAATCCTTAAAGGGCCCCTTTGTGAGTCCAAATTTTGCCTAATGAATATACCTTCAACCACCTGATGAGCCAACTTATCAAGTCAATTTGGAGAGAAGAGTTGTAGTTGCAGCATACAATTGCACACAAAACTATGAACCTTATTTATGGACAAGAGTAGGCTACAAGTGTGATTGCAGAGTATAGTATCACTCCACTCCTCTAGATGCCATAACTAACTTCAAGCTTCTCCATGCACCTATGTGTAGTGATGGAATAGAGCACTCACGATACACACACTCTACACAACTAGGCTTGAAGAGTGGTGTGTTATGTGTTGAGAATGGTGTGGTGTAGTGTGATCATGTGATGATTTACAAGGGAGAGAAGGGCTCTATTTATAGGTTTTAGAAGCCTCGATTTGGATTAGGCCTAATCAAGTTTATTTGAAGGAATAAAAGATTATGCATATTTTTATTTTTTTTAATGAGGGTGGGTCTCTCTTGCCCTTTGAGTCACATGGATGTGGGCTCAAGGGAAGAGAATTATTGAGGATGAAAGGAGAGAGGATTAAGTGAATAATTTGGGAGTGCCTACTCTAGTAGAGGGTGCATTTTACAATAAGGTTAGTGGTTAGTAGTTAGTAATTATCACTACAAAATATTTACAAAATCATTCACCAAATGGTGAGATATATGATGAGAAAAGTTAGAGAAGGGATGAGCTTGTAAAGAGAGGTTCAAGCTTTGGAGAAGTTGACATTCACCTCTTTATAGCACCGGAAGAAGAAGCAGTCAGCATGGAGAAGTAGCGCGTGTCGATGAAGCTATGTTATCTTCAAACCTTGGAAAATTCATGATAAAAGCCTTAATTTGCACAAGTTATCCTTGGATTTTTGCTGATTTTTTGAAGTTCTTTACAAAGTTGAAGAGAGTATGGTAATATGGACATATATGTAGAGAGAAAGGGGGACACATAGGGTGTAGAAATGGAGGATGAAGGCTATGGAGGTGTGAGAGATGTGGCAATGGTGAAGAGGGTGAATTAGGACATGGGAGTTGCAGATCTGGGAGTGGGAAGGAGAGGGAGGAGTGTGTGTGAAAGAGGAAAATGATAAAGTGGAAGAGGGAGTGTGGCTACATAGCATGGGCAAAATGGGATCCACCAATAAAATCATAGCTCACAGCTCGTAGCTCAAAAAAAAATGAAAAAATTTGGAGGTGAAAGTTCAGCTCACGAGCTACAACTTTTGTTTGTATCACCTTTCCAAATTCGGGGAGCATGTGATCTTTAAAAATTCAGCAAAACCAATTGTTTTTTCCACTGCACAAGGTCCTTGTGAGGTCCTTCTTTGGATGATTCTTTTGAATACCTCCAAGAGTGAGCTCCCCATGGTGCATGCATGCATGCCACATACCCTTGACCTTATTTGGTAGGTCTATAATTGAAGATATTATTGAGATCATGATATAAGTGAATAGTACAACTAAGAAAATCAAATATTGAGGGGTCTAAAAAAATATGTACATGTCAAAGATAAATAATATAGGTGGAAAAAATATAAAGGGGTCAAAATAAATCTCTCTCATTATAAGTCTACCATAAAAAGATTAATATTTTTGGTGGTTTAATTTATGAGAGTAATAGAGAATAGATGTAGGAAGGAAAAAATGACAATAGTGAAAAAATATACGCATAAATAAAACTAATTTTTTTGGATTTTTTTTGGGATGGAGTTACACCAAAAATAAGAGAAGCTTGCATGAAATTATTTTTATATGGGATAAAGAGTATGCAAAATGGTAAGAAAAAATATAGTAATGATGAGTCAATGTACATAGCATAAATAACACACACCTAAGTATAAATATTTAAATAAATACCAAAATAATTGTGAAAAATAATTTTATTTAGGCCCTATATACAATAAAATATTTACACACAAATGGGCCATAATATACTTTTATTTTTTTATTTTTTTGGCTCAACTAGCCTAGTGACTAGCTAATTGAGGGTTTTTAAGAAAATATGGAGAAAGTCCCCTAACTCACACACGCCTATGTACAGTGAAATGGTAGGGATAACCAAAATGTTTGAGTGATTTGATAGGGTGAGGTAGCTTACTATGGCAATTATGGAAAGCCGAAAAACGGCTATCAATACTATGGGTGAGCTTGATGCTATAATGAGTTTAGTTTGCATCTTGAAAATGAAGTTGTGGAAGTATGCTCTTCATACAAGCCTTTAAAGAAAACCAAACAGTTGGCCTAAAAGTCCATGTTGAAACTAAATACAAGAGTGTAGCAAAGAAGGTGAAACCAGTAGCTTCACCATTACCACCCAACAATAGGGAAAAGATTGAGCAAGCTTCTTTGCAACCAAGTTTAAGGAATCCTAAAAAGATTGGGCATATCTTCACAAAGGAGTCATTTCAAGAGTTGCAGATTGGTTGTGAGGAGTTTCTAACACAGGAGGAGACAAAGTGCTTCAAAGAAATGCTTTCAAAGCATGGTAAGGCTTTTGCATTTTAGCCACATGAGATAGGATGTGTTGATCCGTCTATTGTAGCTTCTATGGTAATTTTCACAATACCTCATGTGCCTTGGAATCTGCGGCCTATTCCGGTTTCAAACGCTCATTTGCCAAAGTTAGTGGAGCTATTAAATGAGAATATTAAAATGGAAATTTTGGAGCCTTCTTATGCTCCATACTCAAACAGGTGGTTCACAGTTCCAAACAAGAATGGTTCTCTATGCTTCATCCAAGATATGAAACTAGTGAACAAGGTGATAATTAGAAATGTAGGTACAGGTCCAATTGTGGATGAGTTTGCAGAGGCGTTTGCAGGGAGGGCAATCTACTCAATGGGGGATCTCTACTCAGGGTATGATCAATTTCATCTTGCAATCAAAAGCAGAGACTTGACAACCATGAGAACACCTTTGGGTTTGGTAAGGATGTGTACATAGCCACAGGGAGCAACCAACTCGACTGCACATATGATGCATGGGTTGAATAAGGTCTTACGTGACTTTATTCCTCAAATCACAATGCCTTTCATTGATGATTTGCCTATCAAAGGATGTGAAGAAAGTGAGAAAGATGAAGCTTTGGATCTTAGGGAATGTTGCAGGTTTGTGGTAAATCACATAAATGATTGTGATAAAATTTTGTCTAGGTTGGAAGAAGTGAATTTCATATTGTCAGGGAAAAAGTCTATGTTTGGTGTCAATGAAGTGCTCATTGTGGGGCACATGTGCAGGCCATATGGTAGGAAACCTTGTCCAACAAAGGTAGATGCCATCCAAAGAATGAAAGAAACTTGCACTAGCATCACTGAGGTTCAAAGGCTTGTGGGAGCATGTGTCGTTTATGTTATTTGGATTCCACATTATGCACATGTAGCTGATCCTCTTTATCAGTTGCTTAGACAGAATCAAAAGTTTAAATGGACAAAAGCACATGTAAAATCCATGAAAAAGCTAAAGGAAGGTAGACTATGAGTGTCAAAGGCCAGGAATTGTGACAGTAGACACCAGTCCTACAGGGATTGGTTGGGCAATATGGCAAGATGACGAAGAAGGACACAGATATGTGGTGAGATTTGGAGCAAAGGTACTAAGTGCTCGCCAATGAAACTATCCACGGATAAAGAGAGTGTTATGGGGTATGGTTACATCCTTGAAAAATGGGAAAGAGTACCTAATTGGTGCATGTGTGGTTGTAGAAACAGATTGTCTACCACTTCTTGGGATGATTACAAGCTACTCAATGCCAGACGTTGCTATGTTGCAGTGGATTGCCTACATTAAGTCCTTAAACCTTGAGTTTAAGCACATTGCAGGTAAAGACAGTACAATGGAAGATATGCTATCAAGGGCAAGGTATGAAGATGAGTTACAAATGATTGATGAGGGAGATGATGTGGGCACAAAGTTCTATTCCGTCTCTCATGTCAAAGGTAACAATGTCTGCATGATTAATCCACTTGAATTTTTCTTGAAAGATTTTTATGAAGGTGATTGGCTTCTTATTGGAAGCTACTTGAGTACTCTAACAAAATAGGATGATTGGTCTGAACATGAATTCAAGAGGATACGCAGAAATCATATGGTTACTTATTGAGGGATGGTTACTTGTGGAAGCATCCTAAACAAAAGGGTGTTATACCACAAAGGGTTATGTAAAAAAGAGACTCAAGTATAGATCATGCAAGAGTTTCATGAGAGTATACGGGCGGGATACAAGGATCTATGGGCAACCTTCTCCAAGTTGAAAGAAAAATACTGGTGGGTATGTATAAAGATGTATCTCAATTTGTAGACTCATGTGTAACTTGTCAAATGTATTCAAATGTTTGACATCGTGATGGATTGCACCCTACATATCCACTAGCCGTGCACTATAAATGGGTTGTGGATCTAGTCACAATGCCTTTAAAACTCTGGCAGATGAGATACTTGGTTCTTGCAGGAGAGGACCTAACTAATCAAGTTGAAGGAAGAGCATTAAGAGATAAAACCACAAAAGCTGTGTGCAAATTCCTTCTTGATGAGGTGATTTGCCGTTATGGTTGTGTGGGAAAGATGACTACAGACAGAGGTGAACTGGATACCAAAGAAACAAGGGAGTTCTTTTCCAGATTAGAAATCAAGCTTTCTCTTACTATAGCTTACAACCCTGAAGGCAATGGAAAGCTTACAACTCCTATCATCAAAGCTTTCACTAAGGCTTGTGAAGGACGAGTTGGTAAGTGGTCAAAATTGTTGCCATATGCTTTATGGGTTGATCGTACAGCACATAGCTCAGTAAAATTGGATACATGCCTACGGAGCTAATGTATGGTCAAAAGCCAGTGATGCTGATTGAAGATACAATTCCCACATGGAATGTACTACCTTGGCAAGAGGGGCTTAACAGGGAATTTCTCCTTGCATTGTGCATAAGGAAACTAGAGAGAAGACCTGGAGACATTGAGGCTGCAAAAGAACGACTCAAAAATGCAAGGTTGAAAAACAAGGACTACTTTGATAAGAAACATCGTCTTAGGATCAAAGCAATAGATAAAGGTGATTGGGTTTTAGTGTATGATAGTAGCCTTGATAACTAGCACACAGTCATGCGTAAGTTCTCAAAAACATGGTCTGGACCGTATGTTGTAAAGCATGTGCATAAATGTTACTTATAGCTTGCCTGAACTAGATGGTACAAAAGTAAAGTTTCCCATTGCAGGAAAAAGGATCAAAATGTTTAAGAGAAGAGGATACGATGATCTAGAAGATGTTGATGAGGAGGAAGAGCAAACAACAGGTGAAGATCAAAGTGAAGATGAAGCTTTGGAATCATCTAGTGAAGAAGAAAGCAAGAAAGATGTACAAGAGGGCTGATCTTACAAAGAGAGAATGTGGCACATACCGGAGGATGTGCAGGTTTTGAGGGGGTGGATGTCCTGCTCTAACACGTACATAGTGAAAACGCATGCTACAAGATCTATCTTGCAACTTCTTAGATACGTAATTATATTTTTTATAATGTACATATGTATATCTAAGTATAATAATAAGCTTTCTATCTCATCCTATTATTTATCTCAAGGGTAACATATTCTTACTTCACTGTCAAAAAGTACTATGGAAAAAGCTCCGCCTCTTTAACTTGGGGCAAAAAGCATTGATTATTTATTTCTACTATCTCATTATCATCTCGGACCCTATCTAGATCTTATATCTAGGATAAATTCCAATATATATATATTCTATGTATTTTTTATATTTTTCTATTTATTTTTAAATAGCTACTAGGAAGGAATCAAATCCTAGTGGGACACTAGGTGGCATGATTTTCAAAGATACACTTATTTTAATGCATTATTACAAGCATAATTTCAAAAAAAAATCAAGGAGCAATGGCATGCTTTCATATGGCATGAGTTGTCCATTGGAATTAAATAAACTTCTAGGCTAAGGGGACCACAAGAAGACTTTTGCTACCAAAACTGTACCCTATTCTAATGATTTTTTTACACAAGGTTCCAATCCAAGTTGGAAAATGTATATAAAATAGAATTTGTAGCTAATGAGCCACGATCAAGGAGATATGATCAAAATATTGGACCCTAGTCTGCTCATTTCATGTTGGGACAACTCATTTTCAACTTTTCCAGATTCTGTTCACATTGGCTCTTCTCTTCTTCTGTAAACCCTTGAGGGTTCCCTTCGCCTGTAAAAGGGGACCTCTTCTTCTTTGAAAACCATTCAAGTCATTGCTGAGAGGAATTCGTGAGGGAGTGAGTAGTAATGCCTAATTTTACTTAGCCATTAATATAAGTTTAAACCTACACTTTCTCCTAGAGGACGACTAGCCATTCTTGTAAGCTATCCTTGGAATATCAACTCTAATCGAAGAAGGTCTTGGACTTGGTGTATAAATCAAATTAGAATTCTTCCCTTTTCTTGTCTCTCCATCAACAATGGTGCCGAAGGGTTCGACAAGTAAGATGTGTTCTACATTGATATTTTGTTGATTTCTTGTTGTTTTCTTTTCCATCTCTTATCCAGCATATATATCTAATCTCATCTCCTTAACCAAACTTATCTCTCTCACTCTTAGAAATTTATTCTCACTACAAATTCTAGGTTCTCCTTGCTACAGGTACATCTCTCCCCACAGTATCCCTATTGCCTACGGGAAAGAATAGGGCTTGGGAGGGAATCTCATCTCTTCACTTCTCTCATATCCCTATTGCCTACGGGCAAGAATAGGGCTTGGGAGGGAATCTCATCTCTTCACTTCTCTCATATCTACATTTCTCACATACTATCATAGATGAATAATCCACATGACGAGAATTTCTATCGCTTCCACTCTTTGTAATCTATTAGAATTAACGTATGGATTATACACTTTCAATAACGTACAGTGTTTCTCTTTGGCCCACTAAGGCTCAATGAAATACTTCTTTCACCGGATCCCATCATTCTACCTCTTATAGACCATAACTTTTCTTTTGACATAAGTGTAGTTATCTTGTTATGAACCAAGAGGATTTGTACACACAATTAATCCCAAGCACTAGACAAAATATATATATTATGGTAAGCAAAAAACTACAATTCCAAAGAACAATTCATAGCATATTTGGTCGGCAAAGATTGAACGCCATTAACTCATCTATTATCCCTTTCATATTACCCATGATACAATATGACCATAGCCTTGATGTTTTCATCTTTGTGTTGTTTTGAATTATCTTTTGTGTTCTTTCTTTGTGTGTGTGAGTAAAGAGAGAAAGAGTGGAGCTTCTTTGATTCCACTTTCTTCTAAACCCTAATCTTCATGGCATCTATGGTTTAACTCCTTCATATAGTTTTTTTTTGGAGTTCTCTCACAAACTCTCACAGTGCGCCAAAAGCCCGGTGCTTTCCTGGCAAGACCGCAAATTTCTTGACAACGTCTATGCTTAAGCAAAATGCAACTTTTAAAAAAGCACCATATGTTTAATTTTGAGTTTGTACCTAAAATATAAATCTTCAAAATTTCACCAGAGTCTCCTTTGTACAGAGACCTCTTTCTCAAAAAAAATCAGTGCACCCTTTTCTTGGGCTCCCATATGGGATTTTCATCACATTATTTCTTTTTCCAAAAAAAAATTCCATGTCATCTTGGGCTCCCACGTGGGATTTAAGGATTATCTCACACATTAAAATCAAACACATTTTTAATAGAGTCAAAATAATCTAACTTCAAAGTGATGGTATGACCTACATATCATAGTACAAGAAAAAACCTCCAATCACATAGTCTAATCACACGATTACCTAAAGGCCATGTCCATGATACTGCTTTTGGCATACGTATTTTCACTTGGAAGATACGGAATACCATCAATTCTCACTTGGAAGCATGCATCAAAGGAGCCGACACCCAAGTTCTGTAAAGAGGCGATAGTATCATGTGGTATGCCAAGTTTCAAAGTACACTTCAAGTTTCTCGTAGACCTCTGCAGAGAGTTTGCAATTGGATGTCCATGGCATTCTATCACTGACATCGTCTTCTCTTAGGCATGGTTAACTTACTCCTGTTAGGTGCAACGGAAATGAGAGTTCAACTTTTCTCATGATGAGTGCTCTGGATTGTGCTCAAGGTTCCTTTTTAGTTACGGAAGGGAGAGCCTTTCGTTCCTTTAGTGAGAGAGTGCAATGGACACAAACAAAGTGGTGAACACTGTGAATGAATGTGCTGAGTGTTGAGAGAGAGAGAGAGAGCACAGAAATAGAACCCCAAAATGTGTAGAATACACACATGAGATGATGTATATATAGAGGGGACCTGGGTGCCATATATTGAGTAGCTTCATATATAAGCTCAACACCCCCGCTCAAATAAGGGTCCCTAAATGTGGATGAAAAAACCCTTGGGGGATCAAGGGAAAAACCCACAGCTCTATATACACCCACCGTTATATTATAAAAATCATTGAATGTATAAATGTTCATGAGGAGCTACATCACTCCTTTTACAATGAATATTTTATGAGGAGCTACATCACTTCTTTTATAATGAATGTTTTATGAGGAGTTACATTACTCTTATCCTATCAAATACAATAATGAATACAAAGGTTCAAAAAAGACGTGTAAAGGCTATCTATTAGCTCGTAATCAGAAGTGTCTCCGTGAATTTGTTGTGTAGCTTGTCATCAATATGGCATCACCAAACATGTCTTCATAAATTTTTTATTGTCACCAAGTTTTTCTTCATGAAGTCAATTCTTTGGTCAATCCTACATAGATCATAGACTCAAAAAACATAGTCATGAAAATTATTAGCATCGTTAGTGAAATAATTACATTCACAATGCCATAAGAGATGGTTCGCGATGCCACTCTTTTGACTATATATATACTCACGACAACATATAAGTATGAACGTAAAAGTACAAGATGCGTGATTACGTGATACAAATGAAATTTGTATATACTATATAAAACGACATTTATCAACGTAGTGATATCAATGAGTATCATCAAAGTATTAATAAAATATCATCATTGTATCAATAAAAATGAATAAATCATCATGGTATCAACAAAAAGCATCATAGAATAATCATTGTATCAAGGAAACAACGTCATGGTATCACCGAGAATAACCATGGTATCAATGAAACAACATGTTATGATATCACCGAGAATAATCATTGTACCAACGAAACAACATCATGGTATCACCGAGAATAACCATGGTATCAACGAAACAACATCATGGTATCACCGAGAATAACCATGGTATCAACGAAACAACATCATGATATCACGAGAATAATCATTGTATCAACGAAACAACATCATGCACTATGGGAGAATGATGTTGTTACCGCACATCATTACCGCATAAGAGGAGAGAGAGAGCTTCAAGAAAAAGAGAGATTGTATGCTGCAGCCCCGCCGGTGCGTTTTTCGTTTTTTCCGCGAGCATTACCTCAATTATTACCGCACATATAGCCGCCCATATTACCGCAATTTAAAAATTCTCCACACGGCCCATTCCTCTCCCACTTTTCCCTTTCTATAAATCCTATTCTATTTTGTTACGTTTCAGAAATTGGTACCCTCTTTTTGCAAGGAGTGTAAGAAATCCCATTCTCATTGGGATTTTTAATACCTCTCTTCTCTTTGATTGCCTCATCTATTGGTATGATTCTCCTACTCTACTCATTTGTACTCCATGAGATTCTATAAACAAAAATATTTTGTTTCCAGCTCAAAATCTTATGTCAACTATGCGTTCATATGGAAATGGCAAGCGAACGATGATCAAAATTGTATTGTCTTGCGTTCATAAACAAATAGCCCTTTTGTACGGCATAAGTAGAGAAAGAAGACAATATCCAAAAGATATTTATTAATTTTCATCCTCCAAGAGATCTCTACAAGTTCTTATATCCATGTCCAACCCCATGATAGCTAAATCAACAAATAAATCTATTGATTCATCCTCTACATCCTGTCCTATTGAATCATCATCATCCTCTCCATCCTCGTCCTCCTCCTCACTATGGTTGGTTGTTGGGAATGGTTGATTCTCCTCGACCTCAACTGCATCATTGTCATTGGCGTCTTCTTGAGATGGTATGGTGGGATCTACCAAAGTCTCTATGTTTGTAACTGCAAAGATAGATCTGCTCCATGGTGTGACTGGAATAACATACCAAAGTCGTCTTCGATACAGACAAGGCAAATAAAACACCTGTAGATCATAGAGCAAACAACAACATGAATGTAGTTTTATATGTATCATATAATGTTTTAGTGAGTTGCACATGGACTTTACCTACTCACAACTACTACGTTGCACCAAGTTGTCGGTCTTCCCGCGATGAAATTGCCCGGATTCTACCGTATAGAGCCCATTCTCATGTCTCTTAACCTCACCGGCAAACCATAGGCAGTCAAAGAGATATTTGTGAAATGTTCTGAAATCCACTTTGACTATCCTCTCTATTGTTCCACATTCCCTCACCTCTTGTGTTGTCGTGTCAAAGTTGCCCATAACTCCACTATCGTGAGTGATTCGACGCTCATCTATCTTGCGTGTTCGAATATGACGTCCTTCGGACCACATAGATTTGAATGTGAGGGCTTGCAAAAACCAATCAAGATAGATGAGAGAGAGAGAGAGAGAGATGACACACATACACACACACACCCCCCCCACACACACACTCGCACACACATACTAAACACATTTAGTATATTACCGTT
Organism: Adiantum capillus-veneris; assembly: GCF_014529385.1. Taxonomy (NCBI): domain Eukaryota; kingdom Viridiplantae; phylum Streptophyta; class Polypodiopsida; order Polypodiales; family Pteridaceae; genus Adiantum; species Adiantum capillus-veneris. The sequence goes on along the minus strand of NC_140931.1, from coordinate 111,206,262 downwards.
GGTAGACATCCTCATGCGTACTCCCATTCTTTAGGGCTTATTTGTTCTCCTTGTGCCTTGGCCTTGGTCATGGCATTGTGTATCCACCCGACTGGAATTAGATCAGGGTATTTGGCAAGCTCTTTAGGAAAGGGAGGTGATCGCCTACGCCATGAGACCTCTTCCATGCTTCCCTCTCCCTTTCTCTACTTGTACGTACCTCCACATACATATCCACCCATTTTCCCATGATGGAAGCATTGAGTAGACAATGGTTGTTGACTATGGATTGAAATTCCCTACCCAAAATCAAGAGAGAACCTTTCCCACTTGGAATGTTTGCGTGTTTTTTTGGATCCTCTTCCTCCGTCTTTAAACGAGGCAATGATGGGTCTATTGTGAAAAGATATTGAGAGACATACACAAAAGCCTCTTGTACAATCCAACCCTCTGCCATGCTTGCCTGAACACATGAAACCATTAGTGATTAAATTAACCAATAAAAATCATTGTGAATACAATCCAATCCTAATAAGGTTTAAAGCTTAAGATCGATGAATACCTCTGGTTGTGATCGTAGCCTTACAAAGTCTTTCAAGGTCTTTAGGAACCTCTCAAGAAAGAACATCCACCTGAAGTGAACCACACCACAAATGGCTATCTCCTCAAGAAGATGGAGCAATAGGTGAACTTCGCTAACAAGGATAGAACGTGGGAATGCATCCTCAATAGCACAAGTTGCTTCAATCGCTAGAAGCGAGCCACTGGAATGGCTAAAACTTCGATTTCTTTGGAACTTACAAACCTGTAACCAAAAAACCCTTCATAATCTTCATAGTAAAGTTAGTCTTCAAAGTAAAGTTTAGGAGGGAGGATCGAATGTGATATACCTGACAACTTCTCCCACCTTGAATATTGCAGTCTTTACCTTCGTGTCCACAAATCCACTAATGCTAATTGGAATCATAAACTATTGCACAAACAAAAAGACTTATTAGTATCCAGAACCCTAAACCACATACACACACACTCACATATATATATACACACACACACACACACACATTACTTGAAGAATCTTGTGCCAATCATGGGATTTGCACCCATACAGTTGTGTGGATCCTCCTTTCCTAGTTTTAGTGAGGGCACCCTTGAGCGAACGCATATAACTTGTTGGAGTACGGATGGATGCAATGACTTATTTCATCCGCTCTTGATCCACCCTTGATAGAATCCAAGGTGACTTTGGAAGAACCGTCTTCCCCCGAGGCCCCATGCGAGGTGTGGCTGAAGGAGGGAGCCTCCTTATGGCCCTCATGTCCTCTCTAGCCCCCAATGAATCTTTCTTGCCTACTATGTGATCCCATATAGCTTGCCCAACATTTTTTAACACATGCATTGGATCCAATAGGTGTTGGATTTTCAATGAAGCCCAATAGGGTAGTGATAAGAAAATAGAGTACCTAGACATACCCATAGGTGGATCATTGGGAGGAGGCAATGTGTTGTGATGCTCGTTCCAATGTCTTGCCCAATTGTCCATGGTCCAATGGAGTGGCTCCATCCCATTGCACGGTGGAGCATAAGATTGATGTGTGGGCTGCAAGAAGCGATGGTTATTAGGGTAGATCACCTTACCAAGTAGAGCGGGTCTCTCTGTCACGAGTGAGGGTCCACAAGTTGGGCATGCCCTATGTCCAGATGTCGATAGTCCTACAAAAACAAAAGACATAACCGCATATAAGTGACTAATGCAAAGACATTAAAGAGTGTCACAAAGTATAAGATTACTAGAAATCTCTCCAAGCCCGGGGTAATCATGCATGGTCCACATGAGAATGCACTTGATCATTGTGCGCCGATCACGAAGTGGTCTTGATACATCAAAAACATCTATGCCGTTCCATACCTCTTGAAGCTCTTCAATCAAAGGTGCTAAATATACATCCATGTTCTTCACCTTGTGTTTTCCTGGGACTAGAAGAGAGAGAAAAATGTTCCCCTTCTTGGTTGACTCCCATGGTGGAATGTTGTAGTTCACAACAACCACTGGCCAAGTACTCCATGAGGTAGACAGATGCCCAAATGGGTTTACCCCATCACTAGCCAGACCAAGCCTCAAGTGACGAGGCTCTTCTCTAAACTCCGGCCATGTCTGCTCAATGTGTTGCCATGCCGGCGAGTCAGCCGACACTCTCATAACCCCATCGGTGGAGCGATTTGTCATATGCCATGTAAGAATCTCGCTTGTTCCTTTGGTGCTAAACATGTGCTTGATGCGGGGAATGAGGGAGAAATGAGGAAGAACCTTGTGAGGTATTGTGGTTCCTTGCATTCCCTCTTTGTACCTTGATTCTCCACACTCGGGGCAAGCATCAAGCCCTGCACGTTCATTGCGGAATAGCACGCAATCATTGACACATGCATGTATGCGATTATAGTCCATCCCAAGCCCTGTCACACCACCTGTCGTGCCTTCCTTCGATTTTTTGGAAGATGATTGCCTTTAGGCATCATCTTGCCTAATAGCCTATGACATAATTAAAGAACACTCGTTATTGCGTATAACCACGAAAAAAACTCACAACTAACACTTATTACACTTAAAAGTACCTCAATAGTGCATTGACCCGTGCATTGCTCCATCCAAACATTGCTTGAATATTCAAGATCTCAAGAGACGCTCGTAATATGGAGTAGGAGCATCCCTCATAAAGAGCGGTGTGTCTTGCCTCTAGCAATGAATCTTTGGTTTTTTGGGCGGCTTCTTCACATGCACACTAAGGCTCACACTCATTTTCCACCTCACGTGCAAGAAGATCCTCAACCATATTGTGCAAATGATCTTCCTCCACCTCCATGTGGGGCGGGGTGGTGGGGAGATCCCCATATGTGGTGGATGTAGGATGCGGCGCATGCGCTCGTGTGGACCCATCCACATCGGATGGCGGGTGTGACCCCCCTCCCATGATTGCTTCCTGGCGCAATCCCTCTTGCGTCCTCCTCCCGCCTCCGTCCCCCGGTCACACTTCAATGGGGAGCGACATCAATGGATGCCAAAACCCTCGGATCGCTAGTTTCCATTCGAGCGCGTTTTCTCGGATCGTCCCATAGTCCATAATCATCCACGTGAGCCAAGAATATACACCAAAGCCGTGCAATCGCACGCTTACATTGCGTACATGGACATGGTATAAATCGCTCGCTGAACCATCGAGTTCGTTCCACGCCAACCGGTGGACCCACGTCATCCCAATCGACCAGCACATACGACCACACACTAAATAAGAAAAAATTAAATAAGAAAAAGAAGAATCAAGAATGTTGGTACTGACATGACTGGCACTCATTAAAGATAGAGGGGAGGTGGGTACAAGAGGTCATGCTGTCGGCGTAACACATGCAGTCTCATCAGGGATTTTCGCGGTAATACACGCAGGAACAGGCACAGTAATACACGCGGTAAAATCTCCAACAAATGTTTTTATATAAAGGGGGCACCTGCATGCCCCCGCGAAATTGAATGCCAAAAATTCAAAAACGAGCTCCTCTTCTGCGTGGGCCTGTTTCCCTCTCCATCTCCAAGCTCTCTCTCCTTATCCCTCTCCATCTCCAACCTCTATTACCCTCTTCATCTCCATCCCCACCATATCCAAGCGATCGAGGTCATGACTGTAAGTGCTCAAACTCTCTCTCTTTCTTCTCGTTCTTCTACACACACACACACACACACACACACACAAACACACACACACACACACATGCACTAACATGCACACACATGCACACACACATTCAAGCGATCGAGGTCATGACTGTAAGTGCTCAAACTCTCTCTCTTTCTTCTCGTTCTTCTACACACACACACACACACACACAAACACACACACACACACATGCACACACATGCACACACACATTGTACACACACGCACACACACACACACAATTTTGTGTACAATCACACACTAATGTGTGTGCATGCATTATACACACACTAATGCCCGCATTAGTGCGTGCGTGCGTTACAAGCACACACTAATGCTTCATTAGGGTGTGCTTGTGCATGAATTAGTGTGTAAACACACTAATGCATGCACAAGCACACCCTAATGCAATCATTAGTGTGTGCAAGCATTATACACACACACTAATGCTTGCATTAGTGTGTGATTGTGCACAAATTAATGTGTTTTCACACACTATTTTGTGCACAATCACACACTAATACTTGCATTAGGGTGTGCATGCATTATACACACACTAATGCTTGCATTAGTGTGTGCATACATTAGTTAGTTTTTACACACTAATTTGTGCCCGTGTGCATGCATTATACACACAGTAATGCTTGCATTAGTGTGTGCATGCATTATACACACACTCATTAGTTAGTTTCTACACACTAATTTGTGTCCAAGCACACACTAATGCAAGCATTAGTGTGTGTGTGATTGTGCACAAATTAGTGTGTTTTCACACACTATTTTGTGCACAACCCATGCATTATACACACACACACTAATGCAAGCATTGATAGTCGTTTTTCGGCTCTCCATAATTGCCATAGTAAGTTACTCCACCCTACCAAATTCACCCAAACGCTATGGCTATCCCTACCATTTCACTGTACAGAGGCGTGTGTGAGTTAGGGGGCTTTTCCCATATCTTCTTAAAAACCCTCAGCTAGCTAGTCACTGGGCTAGTTGAGACAAAAAAATAAAAAAATAAAAGTATATTATGGCCTCTTTGTGTGTAAATATTTCATTGTATATATGGCCTAAATATATGGATTTTTATAATTATTTTGGTATTTTATTTAAATATTTCTACTTAGGTGTGTGTTTTATTAAACCTATGTACACCTTCTTTCATCCTCTTACACCATAATTATATTTTTTGCCAATATGTACATACTCTAACCTCATATTTTTCCTTTATAAAAATCACTCCCACATTTTCACCCTCACCCTCGTGAAAACAAAAAATTGATTTCTACTCATTGGTTACGTTTATTATATTATTTACTTGCATACCTTTTCCTCTTTCACCCAAAATAATTCAAGGAGGGACCATATCATATGATTCCAATATCTTTCCATATCCATAACTCCTCCATATTTTTATTATTATTTTTACTCATTATTCTAACACCATGTGCTCATTGAGCTAAAGTCCATGAATAGTCCATACACTAGTCCCACCATGTATATATTACTTTATTCACCAATAATCCTCTTCCATGCATGGGTCAAGGGCAACTTGGATGCTTTGTATTATAATATGACAAAGGAGGGGCTCACTCTTGGATGCATTGTACAAATTCAACAAAGGAGGGGGCCACTAAAAGACTTTTGCAGGCATAAAAACAGGCTTTTTTGGTGAGAACTTTTGCACCTATCTCCACTCCGAATTTGGAGCGGTGGTCAAAAGAGAAAATGTAGCTCATGCTCTGAATAATCACTTCAAATTTTTTCATGATTTTTGAAGCTACCAGCGGTGAGCTATGAGTTTTTGAGTGGACCCCAGTCTGCCCACTTTTTTCACAAGTAGCCCTTAGTCTTCTCTCACCCTTCCACACACCTACTCACTCTTATACATCCCTCCCTCTCCTTCCCTAACTCAAACCTGCAATTTCCATGGCTTCTCCCACCCTCTTCACCATTACCCTTCTCTCTCATCCCTATAGTTCTTTTATGAACCTCTACATACATACACCCTCTCCATGTCTCTCTCTATTGCTTCTATGTTACAATTTCATTTACCTCTCCTAAAAATATCTAAAATTCAGAATCTTAACCATGATAACTTCTACAAATTGAGTATTTTTCATCAAAAAATCTTCTTTTCAGCGTGGTGGTCAACCGTGGCGGCGGCATAAAGAAGCGAAGAAGAAGAAGAAGACCAGCGGTCATTTTTTTCACAATCTACACAAGGGTGAGTTCAAGCTTCTTCAAAGCTTCACCATCTCAATGATTCTCTTTTAATTCACCCCTCTTCCTTCATCAAATCAACTCATCGTACCCATTGTAAATGTATCACTAACAATTCTAGTGATTATTACCACTAACAACTAACTTCTCTTGTAAAAATGCACCCACACTATCAACATATGGAGTAGGCAACCGCACAAGTAAACCAAATTCACTCACTCCCATGGAAGTTTCTCTCCTTTCACCACATCAATAATTCTCTTACTTGAGCCCACATCCATGTGACTCAAGAGAAAAGAGAGACCCCATTCTCATTTGAAATTCAGAAAAATTCATAATCCTTGATCTTTCCTAATAAAATTGATTAGGCTTAATCTTAATCAAGGCTTCTAAAACCTATAAATAGAACCCATTCCTCCTTGTAAAAGATATCACTATACCATTGCACACTAGATTGAGCGTAGCACACGCCAGTTCTATCTTGGTTGTAAAGAGAGAGTAAGATTTCTATACACCATCACTTTGGTGCATAGAAAAGCTTGAGCTAGTTTGAGTGAGTGCGAGTAGAAGATATTCTTCCTACCATTGTTGTATCTACCCCAACATCAATGAATTGGTAGTTTTGGGTGCAATTCATGTCCAAAGGCTCATGCTTCTCCTCCAATTTGGCTTGGCAAACTCATTCAGCTTCATAAGGTGACTTGTTTCATTGAAGGTTGTTGTTTTGTTGCTTGTGATTCATTGGCTATTGTTTGGCTACCATTGTAAGAGGGTGGATGGTGAGAGGGCTCCCATAACCCTAAGACAATGTGCTAGTGATGCTATAACCAAATCTTGTCACTTGATTCCGCAAGCTCTAAGTTCCTTTTTGTGCGAAATATAAAGTTGAAGCTAAGCTGTACACCATCTCTCTCTCTCTCTCTCTCTCTCTCTCTCTCTCTCTCTCTCTCTCTCTCTCTCTCTCTCTCTCTCTCTCTCTCTCTCTCTCTCTCGTGTTTTAGTGTGTGAGAGTGTTCCATTGGTGTTAGGGTTAGTGTAAATTCCTTGCTTGTTTGTGGGTTTCTCTAACGATTCTCCTCTTTTGCGTCCTAGTTCGCTCTTAAACTAGGTGGTGCCCCTTGTGTAGTTGGGATTTGGTTGTGGGTTTGTTGTTTTGGTTTGTGTTGTGTTGTGCCCCAGCCCCATTGAGCAGCACGGGAGCCTTGAAGGGTGTCTAGAGGTTGCTCTTCTTGTTGACCGCCCCGGACCGCCTCAATTTTGGTGCCCCCATTGAGGACAGGCTTGTGTATGTTTTGTGAAGGCTCAACCTTTAGCATAATCAAGTAGCTTGCATGAATCACGAGAATTTGTATGATCCCTTCATTCCCATTGCAAGGCAAAAGGTACACATAATTGTTAGTACTAAGTTGCAATTTCAGCGAGTAATTCGTAGAATTTTAGGTCCTCTTAGGTTGGTAGAGATAAACGCATCAGTAAATCCTTTTATTTTGCCTCTCATTAGGTACGACCGTAGTTTGGACGTCTATATTTTTGTTTTGTTTTAAGAATTAGGTCATGCATAGACCATGGATAATGGCCCAGGAATACAGGTTTTTCCCTTTCATTTCACTCCACACATTAGAGTAAACATTGCAATAAGTAGAAAAATCCATTTTCAACAACGTATGGTATTCATGTTTGGTGCCCAAAGAGTAGGAGAAATTCTCGCGTCACCAAACCTTGTCATTCTACCTCTTATTCATTATCATAGGTCATTTGATGTGAATATTTTCATTTTGTTGTAGAATAGATTGCAATTTAGAAAATATTATTGTGTAAATCTTTTAAAGAAAGAAAAAACAAAAACGCGTCACTTTCAAATCAATTCAATGGAGAGCCAACGCCAAATGTCTGGATATCCTCTTTTCTTTGGAGATCCTGGAGAGGATGCAGAATTATTTCTAGCGAATTTCAAGATGTCTTGCCGTATCAAGAGGATAGTAACTGATCAAGAACGTGTAGAAATGTTTGAGGTGGTCCTTAGGAAAGATGCTAGCACTTGGTTTGACTCTTTGCCTGAGGAAGTTAAAGAGAATTACACAGAAGTTTTGAATCGTTTCAAGAAATACTTCTTTGATCCCCAAAACACTCAGAAATTATGGCAAGACATTGTTTCTCATAAGCAAAAAGACTTAGATGACTACTACTTGTACAAGCAAGAGTTCCTACGTCTTTGGTCTCTATGGATACGAAATGTTGCTAACCCTGGTGATGATGCAGAATTTCTAAAGAAGGAGAGGTTCATAACCGGACTCTTTCCTGAACTTAAGGTAAAAGTTGAGGCAGGTGCACCTGCTACCTTTGATGCAGCTGAAACTAGGGCTGCTGAGAAATATAGAAAACTCAAGTGCTTAAGGGGGGAGGTTCCAATAGAAGGTCTTAGACCCAAAGGTAAGTCACAAGCATCAACATCTAAGGAGCTTCCTAAGGTAACGGAGGAAATGATTGAGAAGTTAAATGAATCTTTAAGCAGCTTGTCAATTCACCTTGCACAAGCTGTAGGTCCAAAGGGACAAGCAAAGATGTCTGAAGAGCGAGACCCACGACCTAGGAGAGTCTTGCAATGTTGGAATTGCGATGAGTCTGGACATGGGATGTATAATTGTCCTTGGCCCCATGGGGAGCCAGGGAGACCTAACTTGAATTACCCAATGATGAATGCAGGTGAAGGAACTAGTCAGCAACCACGGCTTATACAAAGGCCAAATGGAGCAAGACCACCTCCACAAGGAGTGGAAGGAGTTCCACCTTTGCCAGACCCAAACGTGCATGTGGTAGAGGTGACAAATTCAAGAGAGGTTGACATGGAAGCAAATGGCATTAAGCATGGCCGAGGGAAAGGTAAGGAGAAAGAAGGAGTTACATCACAAAGTGAACATGGACGAGAAAAGAAGGCAAAGGAGACCAAGGAAGCTAAGAGGACTCGACGTCGTATCAACCTCCAAGACTTTCCTCTTGGACATGGAATGGCTCCATACAACCTGTTGGAAGACATGAGAGGTAAGGGTCCTGATATCTCATGGCCTCAATTTCTTGCATTATGTCCACAAGTTAGGAGGGATTTAACAAGGGAAGTTAGCACTAGGAGAAAGGTAAAAGAGAGTGTGCCTGTTGTAAAAATTGCACAAGCTGAAATGAATGAGGACATTACACATGTGCTAGATTGTTACATAAAAGGGAGATTGGTTAGGAAAGGTCTAGTGGATGGGGGTGCACAAATTTGCATCATGACAGAGGGACTCATGCAAAAACTAGGCATGCACATCCATGAGACACCTGAAATTAAGGTCAAGATGGCAAACAATAGCAAGGCTAGGTGCGTAGGCATTTGTAAAAATGTTTTTGTGGAGGCCTTTGGCATTAAGAAGGCAGTGGATTTCTATGTCATGTCTACCAAAGGAAATGGTTACCCATTTATCCTAGGGAGACCATGGCTAATGAAAATGCGAGCTTTGTAGGATTGGGAGAGTGGAAAGCTAATTTGCAGGAACTACAATCATAAGAAGGTTGTCTTTGACATGAAGGAGCAACGCCAAGAGGAGCTCCATGAAGAATCATCTCAAAGTGAGACGGAAGAAGGTTGGACCGATAACACTTCAGAAGAATAAAGTAGCGGCAGCATTACTGAAGAGGAGTCTTCCATCAAAGTCATGGGGGTAAGGTTTAAGCCAACCAACCAAGAGACCTCTTGTCAAGGTTTGGAGGAGGTAGGTTCCCAAGAGAACCAAAAAGTGGAAGATGAAAGAATGCTAGAAGGTATGCTATCTACAGCACTTACAAAGGATGAAAGAGAGGAGTTCAAATGTGTGCTAAGGAAATTTCCTAGGCTTTTTGCTAAAGACTACACCGATGTGCGTGGAGTAGATGCTGTTCAACACAAAATTGAGTTGAAGCCAGAGGCCACACCTAAGGCTCAGAAGATACGAAGGCTAGGAGTCATCAAGGAGCAGGCTTTACTCAAGGAGGTAAGAAAGCTTCTAGCAGCAGGTTTCATTTATCCAGTGGAGAATTCAGAGTGGGTCTCTCCCGTTGTTGTCACTCCTAAGAAAAACGGAAAGTGGAGGGTGTGTGTGGATTACCGTCCACTCAATGAGGCAACAAAAAGAGATCACTTTCCCCTCCCATTTCAGGATGAGATACTAAATGAGGTAGCTGGTCATGAGAAGTACACTGTGTGTGATGGCTACTCAGGCTACTTTCAAATAGGTATCGCATTGGAAGATCAATTGAAAACAACCTTTATCACTCCTTGGGGTTGTTATGCTTTTAGAGTCATGCCATTTGGTCTGACAAATGCTCCTGCAACATTCCAACGTTTCATGAACATGGTGTTTCAAGCATTCTTTGGAAAGTCAATTAGGATGTTCATTGATGATTTCTGCATTTATAGCTCAAAATCATTGCATCTACAAAGGGTAGAAGAAGGTTTAAAGAAGCTCTACGACATGGGAGGTCAACTCAGCCCCGACAAGTGCCACATAGGTGAGGATGAAGTGATCTTGCTCGGTCACAAGGTTTTCTATAAAGGGATTGAGGTGGATCCTTCAAAGGCAAAGGCTCTTATTGAGCTCCCATCACCGAAGAGTCTAAGGAGGCCATCTCTTTCATTCAGAAGGTGAAGTATATGTCACACTTCATTCACTTAGCCTCGGAGTTGCTTCATCCTTTGCAAAAGTTGACACAACAAGTAGAATTTGTATGGTCTGATGAGCTTGAAGAGTATTTTTGTAACATTAAAGTCATTTTGTCAGAGCTACCAACACTCATGCCTCCTTGTTGGGAGTACACATTCTTTGTTAGCTCTAGTGTTGTAAGGGAAACAATTGGTGCTCTATTGCTACAACAAGATCCCCACAGTACAAGGATGCGACCCATCTACTTTGCTAGTAGGGTCATGAATGCTTTGGAGAGAGACTACACAGAAGCAGAACTCATGATGCTTTCTCTCATGTTTGCGGTGAGAAAGTTTAGATCCTACCTGCTACCAAAACCTTTTGTAATTCTCACTGCAGAAAATTTGTTCCCTTGGGTGTCATCTCAAATGAATCTTAGTACTAGGATCTCAAAGTGGATTATGGAGTTGCAAGAGTTCCAATACTCTTTCAAGGTAGAAGATAGTGTGCGTGCACAATTGGCAGGGATTCTCACTTATAGGGTACATGAGAAGGAAATTAAGGTGCCTCAAGTAAAGACCCTCCATTGCCACCACCAAAAAGTATTCCCAATGCTTTTACCTTGTTCTTTGATGGAGCTTTTCGACGAGCCACAGGGAAAGTAGGGGGAGGGCTAGTGTTGCTCAACCCAAGTGGAGAGGTGGTCATGAAAGAGAAGGTCAATCTACCAGGTTCAACTAGCAACAATGAAGCAGAATACGACACACTACTTCATGGTTTGAAGATGTGCATTGGCCAAGGGATAAAACGTCTCATGGTAAAGGGAGATGCACTTCTCATTGTTAAACAGATTTTAGGCATTTGGGCATGCAAGAATGAAAGCTTAAGGACAAAATTTCATGCCATTCGTAAGATGGTTAATCAGTTTGAAGAAGTGCAACTATAGCATATTCCGAGGAAACAAAATGAAGATGCCGATTTACTTGCACAACAAGCAGTTACATGTGTTGAGAGAGAAGTGCAGGTCATCATGGTGGCAGCAGCTATCAAGCAACCGAGATACCAGGGATTGGAGTCATTGGCTTCCATTATTGGCTACATTTTGGAGGGTGAGTTTCCACAAGACTTCACGAAGGCTCAGAAGAGGAGACTCATGAAGAAGGCAAGTTTCTATCTCTTCCTAGAAGGCTCCCTCTATCAAAAAGGGAAGGATCAAGTGTGCAGAAGAGTACCAACTATCGAGGAAATTCCAGCCATTCTAAAAGGTTTGCATGAAGAGGCATGTGGTGGTCATTTTGCCCAAGAATCAACTGTGAAGAAGATTTTGCTTGCGGGGTATGTTTGGCCAAGCTTGCATGTGGACGTTCAACATTGGTGTAAAAGCTGTCACAATTGTCAGATAAATGGAAATAGACGGTTGGTGCATGGCCCGAGGCAAATAGTTCTTGCAAATGGACCCTTTGAAAAGTGGGGCATTGATGCTATGGGTCCTCTACCTAGGACAAAAAATGGTAAACTCTACATTCTAGTGGCTGTAGACTATATGACTAGGTGGGTGGAAGCTCAAAGTGTGGCAAAGGTAAATGAGAGGACAGTGAGCAAATTCGTCTACACTCACATTTGTTGTAGATTTAGCACACCTTTGGAGATTGTTTCTGATAATGGTCCAGGGTTTAGAAAGGGATTGCTCACAGAAGTCTGTGAAGAACTTCACATTCTACATCGTCACAGTACACCCTACTATCCCCAATCAAATGGTTTGGTAGAAAAAGCTAATGGTGTCATTGCAGGCATCATTAGAAAGATGGTGAAAAACAAGACAAAGTTGTGGGATGACTTCTTGGATGGTGCCTTGTGGGCGTATCGAACCACATATAGGGAAGCCACGGAGTTCACACCATTTCACTTGGTCTATGGTCAAGAGGCTTTACAGCCAATTGAGCTAAACATTCCAACAATGCGACTTCATGGCAACAGAGCACAAGATGATCAAGAGGTATGGATGGATCGACTTCTTACGTTAGTGGAGCTTGAGTGGAAAAGAGATGCAGCATATGAGTGCTACAAGAGGAAAGCCACACAAGCGAAAGAAACGCACGACAAGAAACTAAAGGACAAAGGCATCATGGAAGGAGAGCTTGTGCTAAGGTATGACAATCGACTTGACAATCGTTTTGATGCCAAATTTGAAACTAGATAGCAAGGGCCATACATAGTCAAGAAGGCTTTCAATTCAAGTTACTCTCAGCTTATGGACTTGAATGGTAAAGAACACTCCAGGAAGGTAAACGGGTATTGCTTGAAGCCCTATTTCAGTCGCCTTCTACCAAAGGACCTACTAAAGATCTGTCCAAAGGCCGCTGTCTCATGTAAGTATTGTTACATGAAGCACCAATGTAACTCCACTCAAAATGCCGAGGGGCCAAACAATGAAGATCTTGTCAAGGACTCTGAAGTACTCTCTTTGGAAAAGATGCTTTATGATGGTACATGAATATACCATCATCCTAGGGCAGGGCTAATGATAGCCGTTTTTCGGCTCTCCATAATTGCCATAGTAAGTTACTCCACCCTACCAAATTCACCCAAACGCTATGGCTATCCCTACCATTTCACTGTACATAGGAGTGTGTGAGTTAGGGGGCTTTTCCCATATCTTCTTAAAAACCCTCAGCTAGCTAGTCACTGGGCTAGTTGAGCCAAAAAAATAAAAAAATAAAAGTATATTATGGCCTCTTTGTGTGTAAATATTTCATTGTATATATGGCCTAAATATAGGGATTTTTTATAATTATTTTGGTATTTTATTTAAATATTTCTACTTATGTGTGTATTTTATTAAACCTATGTACACCTTCTTTCATCCTCTTACACCATAATTATATTTTCTGCCAATATGTACATACTCTAACCTCATATTTTTCCTTTATACAAATCACTCCCACATTTTCACCCTCACCCTCGTGAAAACAAAAAATTGATTTCTACTCATTGGTTACGTTTATTATATTATTTACTTGCATACCTTTTCCTCTTTCACCCAAAATAATTCAAGGAGGGACCATATCATATGATTCCAATATCTTTCCATATCCATAACTACTCCATATTTTTATTATTATTTTTACTCGTTATTCTAACACCATGTGCTCATTGAGCTAAAGTCCATGAATAGTCCATACACTAGTCCCACCATGTATATATTTCTTTATTCACCAATAATCCTCCTCCATGCATGGGTCAAGGGCAACATGGATGCTTTGTATCATACTATGACAAAGGAGGGGCTCACTCTTGGATGCATTGTACAAATTCAACAAAGGAGGGGCCACTAAAAGACTTTTGCAGGCATAAAAACATGCTTTTTTGGTGAGAATTTTTGTACCTATCTCCACTCCGAATTTGGAGCGGTGGTCAAAAGAGAAAATGTAGGCCATGCTCTGAACAATCACTTCAAATTTTTTCATGATTTTTAAAGCTACCACTGGTGAGCTATGATTTTTTGAGTGGACCCTAGTCTGCCCACTTTTCTCACAAGTATCCCTTAGTCTTCTCTCACCCTTCCACACACCTACTCACTCTTACACATCCCTCCCTCTCCTTCCCTAACTCAAACCTACAATTTCCATGGCTTCTCCCACCCTCTTCACCATTACCCTTCTCTCTCATCCCTATAGTTCTTTTATGAACCTCTACATACATACACCCTCTCCATGTCTCTCTCTATTGCTTCTATGTTACAATTTCATTTACCTCTCCTAAAAATATCTAAAATTCAGAATCTTAACCATGATAAATTCTGCAAATTGAGGATTTTTCATCAACAAATCGTCTTTTCATCGTGGTGGTCAACCGTGGCGGCGGCGTAAAGAAGCGAAGAAGAAGAAGAAAACCAGCGGTCATTTTTTTCACAATCTACACAAGGGTGAGTTCAAGCTTCTTCAAAGCTTCACCATCTCAATGATTCTCTTTTAATTCACCCCTCTTCCTTCATCAAATCAACTCATCGTACCCATTGTAAATGTATCACTAACAATTCTAGTGATTATTACCACTAACAACTAACTTCTCTTGTAAAAATGCACCCACACTATCAACATATGGAGTAGGCAACCACACAAGTAAACCAAATTCACTCGCTCCCATGGAAGTTTCTCTCCTTTCACCACATCAATAATTCTCTCACTTGAGCCCACATCCATGTGACTCAAGAGAAAAGAGAGACCCCATTCTCATTTGAAATTCAGAAAAATTCATAATCCTTGATCTTTCCTAATAAAATTGATTAGGCTTAATCCTAATCAAGGCTTCTAAAACCTATAAATAGAACCCATTCCTCCTTGTAAAATATATCACTATACCATTGCACACTAGATTGAGCGTAGCACACGCCAATTCTATCTTGGTTGTAAAGAGAGAGTAAGCTTTCTATACACCATCACTTTGGTGCATAGAAAAGCTTGAGCTAGTTTGAGTGAGTGCGAGTAGAAGATATTCTTCCTACCATTGTTGTATCTACCCCAACATCAATGAATTGGTAGTTTTGGGTGCAATTCATGTCCAAAGGCTCATGCTTCTCCTCCAATTTGGCTTGGCAAACTCATTCAGCTTCATAAGGTGACTTGTTTCATTGAAGGTTGTTGTTTTGTTGCTTGTGATTCATTGGCTATTGTTTGGCTACCATTGTAAGAGGGTGGATGGTGAGAGGTCTCCCATAACCCTAAGACAATGTGCTAGTGATGCTATAACCAAATCTTGTCACTTGATTCCGCAAGCTCTAAGTTCCTTTTTGTGCGAAATATAAAGTTGAAGCTAAGCTGTACACCATCTCTCTCTCTCTCTCTCTCTCTCTCTCTCTCTCTCTCTCTCTCTCTCTCTCTCTCTCTCTCTCTTTCTCTCTCTCTCTCTCTCTCTCTCTCGTGTTTTAGTGTGTGAGAGCGTTCCATTGGTGTTAGGGTTAGTGTAAATTCCTTGCTTGTTTGTGGGTTGCTCTAACGATTCTCCTCTTTTGCGTCCTAGTTCGCTCTTAAACTAGGTGGTGCCCCTTGTGTAGTTGGGATTTGGCTGTGGGTTTGTTGTTTTGGTTTGTGTTGTGTTGTGCCCCAGTCCCATTGAGCAGCACGGGAGCCTTGAAGGGTGTCCAGAGGTTGCTCTTCTTGTTGCCCGCCCCAGACCGCCTCAGCATTAGTGTGTTTCCACACACTAATTTGTACCCAAGAACACACTAATGCAAGCATTAGTGTGTGCATACCTCTCTACATGCACTACTGTGTTTCCACACACTAATTTGTGCTCAAGCACACACTAATGCAAGCGTTAGTGTGTGAATACCTCTCTAGCACACACTAATGCTTGCATTAGTGTGTGCTTGTGCACTAATTAGTGTGTCTACACACTAATTTGTGCACAAGCACACACTATTGTGAGCATTGGTGTGTGAAAAAATTGCACACACTAATGCTTGCATTAGTGTGTGCTTGTGCACAAATTCGTATACCAAAACATACCTCCATTAGCATTAGCATACCAAAACATACCTCCATGTGGGTGTGCGATGAAGTTGATTGAGACGCCAATGGTCACCGAGAAGCCCAACGGTAGATTAAGGTCCAACACACACACACTAGATTAATTTCTTTGCCACACACTAACGCACGCACACAAAAGATTAATTAGAAGCGCACACACACACACACACACACACTCTAAATGGATGCAAAAAAAAAATCACACAAACCATTTCTTAAGTAGGAGATAAAAGGAATCCTATGCAGGGAGGAATTCTATGCAAGGAGGAATCATATGCAATAAAGAATCTCACTTTGACTAGAATCCAATGTTAATTAGGGTCCCTTTTTTTTGTGAAATTGTAGGATATGGCATCCTCTTCCTCGCCCGGCTATCGATCCATAGAGGACTTTCTCGCCGAGGGCCTCTCTTACGAGGACGCTTGTGATGCTTACTACTCGCAGTCTTCCTCCCACCAGTCACAATCCACCTTTGGCTTTTGATGGTTCCGAGATGCAGTACACGACCCCGACCTCGAGAGGGCATACCGCGCCAAGGCAGAGTGGCTATCCTCACAGCACAGTCTTCGTGGGCGGTACACACCAGCACAGTTGGCTGCCTATGGGCTCTCACCGCTTGCGACATCGGGCGTCGGCACTCCGATCGTGCAGAGTGTGCCTCCCAGTGGGCCTCTCTCCACCTTACCCTTAACTTTCCCGTCACTCGTAGCTCCCTCCACCTTGCATTCGCAGCGATCCATGCCCGCACCGTCGAGTTATCCATCGCCCACACCACCCAACGGTTTGGGTCGAGCCAGCGCTCGTCGGGTGGCCAGCGCTCTTCCCGTAGTGGTGCCTCACGCTCTTGTCGAGGTAGTGGCTCATGCTGCTTTGGTGGTGGAGGGGGCAGTGCTACAGATTCACCTCCTCCTACACCCCGACCTCCTCGCTCACCCCTTGGAGCTCCACATGAGGATAAGGACCGCGATGCACCCACCCCGGACGCTCGTGGCTACTACTATTATATACATCGAGGGGGGGAGGTGGATCTAGGTTCCTCTTTGGGGAGGACATTTCGAGGGCACCTTAACTAGCTGATCCACTCGACATACCAAGATTGCTTTAAATCTTTCAAAGATCAGGACCCAGCCGACTTGACGTACATTCACATGACATTGCTCATGCGGTTTCCTAATCCAGAAGTGGAAGAGTTCTCCAGGCAATGGCTCGAGAAGTACGTCAAGAATTTCTTGAAAAATAAGAAGTCCAGTGTGCGAAGGGCGGCAAAGCGAACATTTGAATCTGAGGGTCACAACTATCACCCTGGAAATGTTCACGACGAGGAGTGGGAGAAAGCCCAGGGCGAGCTGGAGGACGAGAGAGCGGCAGGTGCTACGGCGCACACTCGGCAGGTGGAGGCAAGGGCGCAGCAAACGTCCACGCATTACGGCTCAGGCGGAAAACCAGCATGGAAAGATAAATTTGTGAGTGCGCGTATTTTCATTTGAATTGATTTAATTTGTGGTAATAAGGTTAGGTTTGTGATATTTTTTAATTGATATACAGCAAAATATTACTATGACCCGCCCAAGTCGAGAGATCCAGAGATACAGAGAGAGCCACTCCGAATATCAGACATGGTGTTGGCTGTATGAAAACAACAAAATCAATCGCGAAGAATTTGAAAATGCATGTCGTACACTACAGCTTGTAAGTGTAAACTTTTATAAAAAAATGAGTGCATGCAGAATTATGTATCCATTTGTATTAATGAAAGGTTTTGTTGTTTTTTTCTTTTCCAGAGTCCCTCGAGAGGTCCCAGGATCCGAGTAGCTCAATCCTCCAAGTGTTTTTGGGCCCGTCTTCTTTTGGCCACAGTTGTATAGCCCCCATGTATCGCCTCTTTGGGAAATTTTGTAATATCCAGTATAATTAAACACTTGATTTTGGCCCAAAGTCTTCTTTTGGCCACAGTTGTATAGCCGCCATTGATCGCCTATTTGGGCAAATTTGTAATGAACAGTTTCTCCAATATAATTAAACATTTGATTTTGGTCCAAAGTTTTTGTGCAATGAAACTGTTGTTTTTTATTTATTAAATGTATAGGAAAAAAAAAGTCAAATGACCATTTGGATGGGTTCTACCAAGCACCATCCAAATGGTCATCTGCTTTTTTTTTAAAATACTCGCGTGCGCGATAATGGTCGCGGTAATACTGGTGGTAATTACCGCGTGCATTGCTGAAGGACCATTACCGCGAGCATTGACTCAAGCATTACCGCCCCCGAGATTTTTTGACTTCAACTTTTTCTTTGTTTTTGTGCGTCTATCTGAGCGGTGATGTGCTCCAAATGGCATAGTGATGGTATCACCGAGAATAACCATGGTATCAATGAAACAACATCATGGTATCACCGAGAATAACCATGGTATCAACGAAACAACATCATGGTATCACCGAGAACAACCATGGAATCAACGAAATATCATCATGACATCACCGAGAATAACCATGGTATCAATAAAATATCATCATGGTATCAACGAAAATCACCATGACCAAAGTACTAACAAAACATCATCATGGTACCATCAAAATCACTATGGTATCAACGAGAGATTATTAATAAAACGATGTAAACTATATCTCTAGAAGAATAATTATACGAGAATCAATCAACGAGTATATCATATAACAAAAGATCATGTACCAACAGTAGCTCGATAGAATTTGGACGATCATCAACGGCACGACTGAATCAGAACGATATGTAATTGGCTTCTGCAGCAAAATTACGTCAGTAACAAATATATGATTGATGAAGAGAAAATATAATTGAGAAGTTTTCAATTATGAAAAAAATCAAAAGCAAAAAGTAAAATTTGCTTTTCAAACATATTTGCAGTACGAGAACGATAACCCAAAATCGATTGAGAATTTAGAGAAATTTTCTTCTGCAAAGTTGTACACCACATCAATTCCGATGGCTCAAGCAAATAGTTTTTGCAAAATCATTTTCAATTAGCAGAAAAATCAAAAAAAAATGAAAGTTGCTTTTCAGGCATGTACGCAGTCCGCAAACGATAACTCAAAATCAGTGCAGAATTTGAAAAAACTTTCTTCTGTAAAGTTATAGACCACATTGATTTCAAGGCGTTCCCCGGCTGGTTCTGCAAAATCGTTCTCAATTAGGAGAAAAATCAAAAACAATAAATGAAAGCTGCTTTTCAGACATGTCCGCAGTCCCCCAACGATAACTCAAAATCAGTGCAGAATTTGGAAAAATTTTCTTCTATAAAGTTTTGGACCACATCGATTATAGTGCCTATCGTGGGTAGTTTCTGCATAATCGTTTTCAATCACGCCAAAATCGGTGCAATTTTTAGAGAAAGTTTCTTCTGCAAAGTTGTACACCATATCAATTCCGATGGCTCAAGCGAATAGTTTCAGCAAAAATTTTTTCAATTAGCAGAAAAATCAAAAAACAAAAAACGAAAGTTGATTTTCAGGCATGTACGTAGTCCGCGAACAATAACTCAAAATCGGTGCAGAATTGGAAAAAAAATTCTTCTGCAAAGTTGTCTAGACCACATCGATTTTCATGCATCACATGAGTAATTTCTGTAAAATCGTTTTTAATCAGGAGGAAAATCAAAAACAAAAACATCTTACTCTGATACCATGTTGAGAGAGAGAGAGAGAGCACAGAAATAGAACCCCAAAGTCTGTAGATGTCACACATGAGATGATTTATATGTAGAGGGGAGTTGGGTGCCATATATAGAGAAGCCGTATATTGAGTAGCTTCACATATAAGCTCAACACCAAAAAGGTTTTCAAACCCTTCTCCGAAGACCCCACTCTCTATGGCAAGAGCGATCTATTATGATTGCACAAATCTCTCCAATGCTTGGACTTGCCGACGATGTCAACAAGGACGAGGATGGTGAGACGGGCTGAAATCAGCAAATCTTTATCTGCTGAATTTTGACTCTATGTCGATGTATGCTGATGACGACGATGCAACGACGATGCGCTAAAAGCGTAGATGCTGAATCTATGTTTTCCAGGTTGAAACTGTGAACTTCGATGGATCTGACCGTGCGGCGAGGATCTGCACGGAAAGGTGAGATCTACAATGTTCAGGACTTGTATTGCGGAGTCTTGATGCTGGAAACTGAATACGCAGGTGCTTTTGTAACGGACTTGGACACTCCAAGTCAAGAATCAACCGCGACAACACCAAATAACCACTTCAAAACAGTTCACAGTTCACAATATAATTTCACACTGGCCCGGTGGAGTTCGTGCCTAAAGATATTGGCCACAAAGATTGGTGCCCCTTTCGGTGTTTCTTTTTTTTATTAACACTAGAATGGTAACCTAACATGACATAAAAGTGTCCTTTCAGGGTTTTGGGAAAAATTTCCAAAACCATAGTAGATTCACTCATTTTGAAAAATCCTTTCATGAGCTTATAGTTCAATAACTACTACATATGGAAAAAATGAGAAACTTGTAATTTTTCTCATCCCTTGGTCACTACAAGCCTCCAAAGTTGATGGACCAACGCATTTTACCCAAAACAGCAATTTCTTGCGGTTGATTGCATATAAATAAGAGTGGGGATTTTTGTAGGACATGAGATAAAATGCCTGGTTAACTTCAATGGGTTGGTGACCAAAACATATGGTTTCTTTTACCTCTATTTTTTTTTTGGGCAAAAAATAGGTACAAAAAAGTTGCATTTTTGCCATTCTGCGGACTATCATCAAAGTTTCTATGGTCACACTCAATACAGATACTATATATATGTTTTCTAGTTCCCTTTGGGCCTTTGGATTCAAAAGGAGCCATGGAGCATGTCAAAAGAATAATGGATCTCTTACAATTGGAACCTTGGGGGCAATGATAAAGTGCTAAATACAGCAAACATGAAGTGCTAAATACATGGAGCATGTCAAAAGAATAATGGATCTCTTACAATTGGAACCTTGGGGGCAATGATAAAGTGCTAAATACAGCAAACATGAAAAAACTCGGTTTAGCATTATGACCTCTAGAAACCCATAGAAACTACTCAATATCTAGCCAAGTTTGTAGTCTATGATTAGATATGGTTACTACCTACAAAATACACACAATTGGCCTAAGAAACTAGCAATATTGAGAAAGTTATACTTGCTACTCTAAAATGTATCATATTCTTCAGCAATCAAAAAACTCAACCATCATCATATACTATGCTATATAGCATATTACGTCCCCCAAACTCAAGGAATATTAGCTTTATGTTATACATTACACTTACACAATCAAAATTGAATTTGGATATCAAGAAAGCCACCAAAAAAATCATAAAAGTGCTAATTTTGGTCAAAAAACAGGATTATGCAGTTCTTGTAAATTGGTCATAACTTTCAATTTTAACACTTAGCTCTCCCTACAAGCATCAAAACATGTTGAGAACTATGAATGCCTAACCTCTAGCCATCTAACCTCACAAACATGAAGTTTAGAGTGGTATAGTTGCCAAAAATTGAAAAAAAACCAAAAACAGGACCCGTTTTTTCACACAATTTAGGTTCAAAAATGATGTGCAAGAGTAAGGTTAATGGTGAGATCGATACTATAAAAAAAATGCTAAGTTTTTTTCAGCTCATAAGCAACTTTGTGGATATATAGCACCTCAAAATTCATTTTCATACTCTTCAAATAATTCGAGCAAAATGGTCACTTAACAGGACACAAAAGCGTCCAAGGACATAAAAGTGTCATGTTACCATTTTAGTGTTAATCTGAGTTCAAAGTACAAGAGTGGTTGGGTCTCACTCTCAGAATCTGCGTCCAGATGCTCTGCAGAGTAGGAGCCCAATACACTTAATTATTTACAAGGGATGCCAAAAGCAGAGCCCCAAAAGCTTAGAATCAAAGCCTGAAAAATAAATCCAAGGCTCTTTCTTTCACAAGCTCTCTTGAGTCCATCAAAATAAAGACAAAAATAGGCCTTTTTTAATACAGTGCCACATCAGCATCCGACTACTTTTTCCTACTGTCTTTTAGGATTAGGGTTAGGGTTAGGGTTAGGGTTTTCAATAGGTTAGGGTTAGGGTTTTCATCAAGTTAGGGTTAGGGTTAGCCATGTCATCACTTTGTGACAGCTTCTTAGTGTTCTATCATGAAGGATTTGTAAAACCCTAAGGCTAATCTGCAAATCAAAAACGCTAGGGCTAAAATCTGTCTGTTGTGGAAAATCTCCTAATGCTAGGGCTAATCTGCTAAGTTGTTGTGGAATCTGCTAACGCTAGGGCTGATCTTGCTATTTCTTGTTGTCGGCGAGGCTGATCTGCCATGCAAAAACGCCACGGTTGGTTCTGTGGATGAAAAACGCTAGATCTTGCTACTAGTGCAGAAAACGCTAGGGGCTCTGTGGGGGTCTTGTTGAGAAGGTGCTTGTTGAACCGACGTTCTTGCTGCCTCATCTGCCAGATAATGCTAGCGCTGGGTTTTCTTATATATTGACTTATAGAATTTTCCCTACCCAGTTTCCCAACAAAAGTCACTTAAAAATAATAAGTAAAAATTGGCTAAAATAGGGAAAATAGGTCTAGCATTGTAGGTAAAAAACGATAGCTCACGATGGCACACCCAGTCAAGCCATATGACCATGTAACAAATTGAGACTATATTTGTTATTATATACAAAATAAAGACATTGTGTATGTGTGACACATAGACCCAAGGTATGCTAGATGTTTCTTGGCAAGAAATTGTAGCTCAACATAACACACCCAATCAAGCCATATGACCATGTGAGAAATTGAGACTATAGAATTTGTAACTACATGGGAAAAAAATTAACATTCTGAATAACTTTAACATTTTTTATCGTAAAAAGAGGCACAACTACTCATTTAGTAAGAATGGATAGCTCAAGAGACCCGGTCAAGCCATATGGATAGCTAGAAGAACTGAAGGTAAAAATTGATAGCTCAAGATGGCACACCCGGTCAATCCATATGACCATGTGACAAATGACTATATTTGTAACTATATACATTATAAAGACATTGTGTATGTGTGACACATAGACCCAAGGTATGCTAGACGTGTCTTGGCAAGAATATATAGCTCAAGGTAACACACCCAATCAAACCATATGAGCATGTGGAAAATTGAGACTATAGAATTTGTAACTTCATGGAAAAAAAAACTCATTAGGTGAAAATTGGACTCACAAAGGGGCCCTTTAAGGAGTTTCACTTTACCTCTCTCTACCAAACCGGGTGCATGGATAAATTTTTACAAACAAACTCCAAAGTTGGCGGAGGTTTGACAGTTAGAATGTCCTCTTCAAGCTCTATCTCTATTGATATATAGCACGCCATGAGATTCCTCATATTTTAGAAGATTATTTTTTTGATTCACTTAGATTCCAGCAGAGTTGTCACATCATATTGTGAAATCCACTTTTGCATCACTGGATTGTGAAGCATGCAAAATCGGTTGATTTTAGCCTCTAGATCTTCTGTCATCCTCTTCTCAACACCGAGATTGCACATGACAATCCCTTATATGCGCTCATCATCTATGGTTCTCCATAGCGTGTCCTGGGCTTTATCAAATCCGTCTAGCCACTCTCCAATGTACACTAGAAACTCTGATACCAACCAACCTTCTGCCATGCTACCCTCCGGACGTGCCTCCTGACGAACATATCCCTCGAGCGTTTTCATGAAACGTTCTAAAAAGAACATCCATCTGGAATGTACTGTGCCAGCTATTTCCACCTCATCAAGTATGTGAACAAGAAGATGCACCTGAATGGTTAGTATGGTAGTAGGAAAATGTTTTTCAAACATGCACACAACCTCCGCAGCATTTAGTTTGGCGAATGGTATGGAGTCTACGTTGATCCCATAGTAGATTACCACATTCTTGAATATGTGCATTGCATTGAGCAAGTGATTGATCATGAGTCGGGGCCAGTATGGTAACTCGTACCATAGAGATAGTCTCTTCATCCCTGGGGACAATCCGTCATCACACATCTCCTTCTACTCTAACCATGCTTGTGCAGACATCCTCGGTGGCTCTCTTCCCAAAAAGCCGTCGAGTAACACATGATTCTGTGGAAGATACGCTTGATGACCTTCGTAGATTTTCTTCTTCAATGAGGGCGCCCTACGTGCATTCAGTCTAGGTCCACATGTGACACATGCTATGTATCCGCTTGTTTGAAGCCCTGCATGTATACACATGGTAATAGATCAGCTTGAGAAAAACGAAGATTTACAGTGTCTGAGTGTCTGCGTATCGGCTTCACTTTTCATATCATCATAGATAAGCCTTTCTGAATCCATGATCGTCTCAATCATTTCATCAATCTCGGGCTCAAACATTGCCTCATTGGGAATGTGGTCTGCATGATCATCCCCTGAGCTGTTAGAGGCTACATCTTGTGGCCTCCCATATGCTGCTTGACCAAAGCCCCTACGAACACGTCTATTGGGTTGCAAGATTGCTGCTTGTTGGCCAGCATCAGAGTCCAACGAGTTATAATTGGCAACAACTCGATCTATAATAGATGGATCGAACTTGACAAATTTGCGAACGTGCTGCAAAGAAATGCGTCTTGTCCGTCGCATAGCATGCTTGCATTGATTACAAGGACATAAGATCCTCGTTGAGAGATAGGTGTTTCGGTTGGATGGCCCCACATCCTCATCACTACTCATAATGAGGGTAAAAATCTTATAACCTGGACAATAAATTTAATCTTCTATTGGCATTCTTCATCTTTTGTCTCTCTCTCTCTCTCTCTCTCTCTCTCTCTCTCTCTCTCTCTCTCTCTCTCTCTCTCTCTCTCTCTCTCTCTTCACATTGTAAACTGCTGAGGCGGTCCGAGGCGGGCAACAAGAGAGGAACTCTAAACACCTCTCAAGGCTCCCGTGCTGCTCAATTGGGGTTGGGGCAACCACAAGCAAGAAACAACAACAACAAACCCACAGCCAAACAAATGAAGGAGCACCACCTAGTTATGGTATGCAAACTAGGACGCAAGAGAGATTTGGGCACAACCAAGAGGATGCGCCACAAAACACACACAAGCAACCTCACACCAAGACTCACATAAAATGGGCCAGAGAGATCTAGAGCAAAGGGAAGAGAGAGAGAAATGGATCTTGCATAATACCTTATTTGTGACTTGCAAATGGAGATGGTTCGGTATGTTGCTATCGTAGAGCTTGTACAAAACTCACTCAATGCTTAGTGAATGCTAAACATTGCCAACACACACACACTGTCTTAGGGTGTGGGAGACCTCTCACCACAGTACTCTCTTACAATGGACACAAAATTGGCAATGAAAACACACTAAAACACTTTCTAAAACAAGATAAACGATAAAACTCAAAGTACACAAGTCACCTTGAATTCACTAAACCGTATCGTACAAGTGGAAGGATGAAGATTTAAACGTCGAATCATGCCTTTGATGCACCAAATCTCATTTTATTGATGATGGAGGAACATATACAATAGTGGTTTTGAGATATTGAACTCACGCTCTCTCACTTGCAATGTGTATCTTGAAAGCTTCTCTCACACCAAGAGTGAAGCTCACAAAGTGGTTGCTACACCTAAGTCTCTGCTCATGCATAGAGTGTTGGGGTGCTATGTGAGATATTAGAGGTTGTTTTACAAGAAGGAGAGGGGCCTATTTATAGGTTGGAGACCCCTTATTAAAATTATTGAAAATCTTAATTTACAAGCTAACAAATTAGGATTATGATTTTCTTGAATATCAAAACATTGCGGGCATTCTTTGTCTGCTTGAGTCATGGATGTGGACTCAAAAGAGAGCATTATTGATGGTAGATAAGGTGAAAGTAGATTTTTACGAAAGGGGGAAGAGAGAGAGAGTTACTATGCACATGTCTTGAGGTGAGGTGTCTTTTATGGTTAGGTCAATGGCTATTTTGTATTAGTATGTTAGTGGTTAGTGTTAGTAATCACTAGAAAGTTAGTGATATATTTACAATGGATAGAATGGGGTGGATGGTTGAATGAAGTGAGGAAATCCTTGTGATGGTGAAGCTTCAAGAATTTTTTGACTTACTTGTGTAGGTTCTCAAAATGACTATCGATCTTCTTCTTTGTCTTCTCTTCTTATGCCACTGCCACCAAGGTTGATTATCGCGATGAAAATGGTAATTTGGTTGATGAGATCTCTTGATTTGCAGAGGTTAAGCATGGTTTATATGCTGAATTTTATGTATATAGAGAAGGGATAAGATGGAATTGTACTTTGGAAGTAATAGAGAGAGGCATAGAGATGGTGTATGTACATGTAGAGCTCATATAAGAGCTATGGAAGTAAGAGGGGAGGTTAATGGTGAAGAAGGTGAGAGAAACCATGAAAGGTGCAGGTTTGAGTGAGGGATGGAGAGGAATCAGTGTGTGTGTGTGTGTGGAAGTGGGAAAGGAGGTGAGAGAAGACTATGGGTTACTTTGTGAGAGAAGTGGGTAGACTGGGGTCCACTCAAAAAATCCTATCTCACCGCTGGTAGCTCCAAAAATCATGAAAACATTTGAGGTGATTACTCGATTTGTGGGCTACATTTTCTCTTTTGACCACCGCTCCAAATTCGGAGTGGAGATGGGTGCCAAAAATCTCACCAAAAAGCCTGTTTTTTATGTGTGCAAAAGTCTTTTAGTGGCCCCCTCCTTTGTTGAATTTGTAGAATGCATCCAAGAGTGAGCCCCTCCTTTGTCATATCATAATACAAAGCATCGAAGTTGCCCTTTACACATGCATGGAGGAGGATTATTGGTGAATAAAGCAATATATACATGCGTGGGACTAGTGTATGGACTATTCATGGATTTTAGCTCAATGAGCACATGGTGTTAGAATAATGAGTAAAAATAATAAAAAAATATGAAGGAATTATAGATATGGAAAGATATTGGAATCATATGATATGGTCCCTCTTTGTATTATTTTGGGTGAAAGAGAAAAAGGTATGCAAGTAAATAATATAATAAACGTGACTAAGGGAGTAGAAATCAATTTTTTGTTTTCACGAGGGTGAGGGTGAAAATGTGGGGGTGATTTGTATAAAAGAAAAATATGAGGTTAGAGTATTTACACATTGGAAAATATATACTTATGGTGTAAGAGGATGAAAGAAGGCATACACAGGTTTAATAAAACACACACCCAAGTATAAATATTTAAATAAAATAACAAAATAATTATAAAAATCCGTAAATTATAGGCCATATATATAATGCAATATTTACACACAAGTGGACCATAATATTTTTTATTTTCTTTATTTTCTTTTTTTTTGCTCAACTAGCCCAATGACTAGCTAATTAAGGGTTTTTAAGAAAATATAGAGAAAGTTACCTAACTCACACACGCCAATGTACAGTGAAATGGTAGGGATAGCCAAAATGTTTGAGTGATTTGATAGGGTGAGGTAGCTTACTATGGCAATTATGGAAAGCCGAAAAACGGCTATCACTACCTCACATTCTCTAGTCATGTCCAATCCCGGCACACCTCGGTCTAGAGGTGCACGGAGATCAGAACCACTAGGTTATACTCTCGTCTTTATTGGTCAATGCCTATATTTGTGGATAGAAGAAATCTACACACCCACGTCTACATGATAGTGCATGTAGTGGACAAAACCCCTTTGCCTCTTCTCTAGCTGTAGCATTTCACAGCATCTTAACATCTTTTCACAGTAGATCTTTTCACCATTTAACTCTAATTTTTTTACCATAATCTCGAAGGTAGACTCTAATATAAAAACTCAATCCAAAATCTTATCTTAAATCTAACCTAATTGAACATTTGGTGATTCGCTCCATTGAAGGTTAAAAGACATACCAATGGGGCTACTAGCTGTGTAGATGTGAATGGGCCTCACATATACAAATACTTCAATGCAAGAGTTTAATACTCTCCCCTCTCCACCCCGTCGATCCATGACGCAGGTGATGGGACAAAATCCTCCTCGAAGCTGGCCCAGCCGCCACTCCCCAGGTGATGGGATAATTCCGTCTTGATGCAAACTGTTGCTGCGTCACTTTGCTGCCACCGCCTATCTAGATTGGTCGTCCTCTCCTCCCTGATATCCCTCCACTCCTCTCCTCATGTAGTCTCTCATGCGTCTCCTCATCCAAGCATCGTCTCTAGTATCAGAGAGGAGAGGACGACCAATCAAGACAAGCGGTGGCAGTAAGTGACGCAGCAAGAGTTTGCATCAAGACGGGATTATCCCCGATGCAGCGTCGCAATAAGATAATCCTTAGAGGCTTTATCCTGATCCCTCCAAGAGACCATGACAGACTACAGTGTGTCAAAAAATGTGTTTACACAACTGTTGTATGCGGCCCATCACTTGCTTCCCCTCAGGGGTCATAATGGTCTCATCGGACATACGATTGATGAGGTAGGCGTATCACTTTGGCATGTCCCTCCCATGAACTATAGCAACCCTGTCCGATGAATGCTCATCATCTAGGCCTCTAGGTGACCCCGACGTAGTGTTCGAGTCACTCCTAAGCATCTCCGACGCAGTGGCCGAGACACCAATCACTTTCAAACGCGTAGACAATATAATCCTTTGGTGTACTCAAAATAAACCTAACTCTAATCTAATCTAGCTTAAATAAACCTAAATCTAATCTACCGTAAATCTAAATATAACCTTATCTTAAACGATAAAAAGAGGAAAATGGTATAACCTTTCTATCACCCAAGTGTGGTAGATTGGTTATGCCATTTTCCTCTTAAATAATAGGTAAATAACGTATATAAACCTAAATCTAATCTAATATAACATAAATAACCCTAAATAAACCTAAATCTAATCTAATATAACGTAAATCTAAAATCTAACGTAAATAAACCTAAATCTAATCAAACGTAAATCTAACTAAAAATAAACTTAAATCTAATCTAATTTAACTTAAATAAACCTAAATCTAATTTAATGTAAGTCTACATCTAACCTAATCTTTAACGTCTTTTGGGATAGTTTCCTACGACGTTAAAACTCTCTTCTTCTCGTGTGTGTGTGTGTGTGTGTGGGTGTGTGTGTGCGCGCCAATAAAAAGAGAAAAACGGTATAACCTTTCTATCACCCAAGTGTGGTAGATTGGTTATGCCATTTCCCTCTTGAATAACAGGTCTTGAGTTCAACTCCTCGTCGGCTAGATCTTTAGGTCTCTTGAATTAGTTTCCTATGACGTTAAATTAAACTCTCTTCTTCTCGGGTGTGTGTGTGTGGGTGTGTGTGCACGTCAATAAAAGGAGAAAAATGGTATAACTTTTCTATCACCCAAGTGTGATAGATGGGTTATGCCATTTCCCTCATGAATAACAGGTCTTGAGTTCAGGTCTTGAGTTCAACTCCTATCGACTAGATCTTTTAAGGTCTCTTGGGATAGTTTCCTACGATGTTAGGACTCTTCTTCTTCTTCTTCTTCTTCTTCTTCTCTCTCTCTCTCTCTCTCTCTCTCTCTCTCTCTCTCTCTCTCTCTCTCTTTGTTTTATATCTTTCTCTTTCTCTCTCTCTCTCTCTCTCTCTCTCTCTCTCTCTCTCTCTCTCTCTCTCTCTCTCTCTCTCTCTCTCTCTCTCTCTCTCTCTTTTCCTCTCTCAATGTGTGTGTGCATTCTTTGTTTATGCATGTGGGTGTGCGTTTTTGGTTTATGCATGCTCTCTCTCTCTCTCTCTTTTCCTCTCTCAATGTGTGTGTGCGTTCTTTGTTTATGCATGTGCTCTGTGTGTGTCTGTGTGTGTGTGTGTGTGTGTGTGTGTGTGTGTGTGTGTGTGTGTGTGTGTGTGTGTGTGTGTGTGTGTGTGTGTGTGTGTGTGAGAGAGAGAGAGAGGGAGAGACAAAGAGGGGAAGGGAACAAGAGTGAGGAGAGGGAAGGAGCATACCTGGCTCTCCTTCCTCTCCTTGTGTGTGTGTGTGTGTGTGTGTGTGTGTGTGTGTGTGTGTGTGTGTGTGTGTGTGTGTGTGTGTGTGCGCGTGTGTGTGTGTGTGTCTGTAGAAGAAAGAGAGAGAGAGGGAGAGCGCACATTACCTTCCTTGCTTGAGCGCGCATCGAAAACTCAGATCTGAGATCTGAGGTTTCACACGCTCTCGGTTATCTTTTTTACCCCTGACGGCGTCGCTATGAGCGTCGCTAAGTTACAAGTAACTTAGCGATGCCTATAGCGACGTCGTGGTTTTTCACATTTGAGTGTCGCACTGCAAGCGTCACTAATATTAAGTACCTCTTGTAGTGCCCAAAAGCTCGGTGCTTTCCTGGCAAGACTGCAAATTTCTCGACAACGTCTATGCTTAAGCAAAATGCAACTTTTAAAAAAGCACCATTTGTATTTAATTTAGAGTTTGTACATAAAATATAAATCTTAAAAATTTCACCAGAGTCTCCTTTGTACGGAGACCTCTTTCTCAAAAAAATCAGTGCACCCTTTTCTTGGGCTCCCACATGGGATTTTCATCACATAATTTCTTTTTCCAAAAACATTGTCCACGTCATCTTGGGCTCCCACGTGGGATTTAAGGATTATCTCACACATTAAAATCAAACACATTTTTAATAGAGTCAAAATAATCTAACTTCAAAGTGGTGGTATGACCTACATATCATAGTACATAGGAAACCTCCAATCACATAGTCTAATCACACGATTACCTAAAGGCCATGTCCATGATACTGCTTTTGGCATACGTATTTTCACTTGGAAGATACGGAATACCATCAATTCTCACTTGGAAGCATGCATCAAAGGAGCCGACACCCAAGTTCTGTAAAGAGGTGATAGTATCATGTGGTATGCCAAGTTTCAAAGTACACTTCACGTTTCTCGTAGACCTCTGCAGAGAGTTTGCAATTGGATGTCCATGGCATTCTATCACTGACATCGTCTTCTCTTAGGCATGGTTAACTTACTCCTGTTAGGTGCAACGGAAATGAGAGTTCAACTTTTCTCATGATGAGTGCTCTGGATTGTGCTCAAGGTTCCTTTTTAGTTACAGAAGGGAGAGCCTTTCGTTCCTTTAGTGAGAGAGTGCAATGGACACAAACAAAGTGGTGAACACTGTGAATGAATGTGTTGAGTGTTGAGAGAGAGAGAGAGAGAGAGAGAGAGAGAGAGAGAGAGAGAGCACAGAAATAGAACCCCAAAGTGTGTAGAATACACACATGAGATGATGTATATATAGAGGGGACTTGGGTGCCATATATAGAGAAGCCATATATTAAGTACCTTCATATATAAGCTCAACAGCCCCGCTCAAATAAGGGTCCCTCACTGTGGATGAAAAAACCCTTGGGGGATCAAGGGGAAAACCCACAGCTCTATATACACCCACCGTTATATTATAAAAATCATTGAATGTACAAATGTTCATGACGAGCTACATCACTACTTTTACAATGAATATTTTATGAGGAGCTACATCACTCCTTTTACAATGAATGTTTTATGAGGAGTTACATTACTCCTATCCTATCAAATACAATAATGAATACAAAGGTTCAATAAAGAGGTGTAAAGGCTATCTATTAGCTTGTAATCAGAAGTGTCTCCGTGAATCTGTTGTGTAGCTTGTCATCAGTATGGCATCACCAAACATGTCTTCATAATTATTTTATTGTCACCAAGTTTGTCTTCATGAAATCAATTCTTTGATCAATCCTACATAGATCATAGACTCAAAAAACATAGTCACGAAAATTATTAGCATCGTTAGTGAAACAATTACATTCACAATGCAATACGAGATGGTTCGCGATGCCACTCTTTTGACGACATATATTCGCACGGCAACATATAAGTATGAACGTAAAAGTACAAGATGCATGACTACGTGATGCAAATGACATTTGTATATACTACATAAAACGACATTTATCAACGTAGTGATATCAATGAGTATCATCAAAGTATTAACAAAATATCCTCCTTGTATCAATAAAAATGAATAAATCATCATGGTATCAACAAAAAGAATCATAGAATAATCATTGTATCAAGGAACAACGTCATGGTATCACCAAGAATAACCATGGTATCAACGAAACAACATGTTATGATATCACCGAGAATAATCATTGTACCAACGAAACAACATCATGGGATCACCAAGAATAACCATGGTATCAACGAAACAACATCATGGTATCACCGAGAATAACCATGGTATCAACGAAACAACATCATGATATCACCGAGAACAATCATTGTATCAACGAAACAACATCATGGTATCAAAGAGAATAGCCATGGTATCAATGAAACAACATCATGGTATCACCGAGAATAACCATGGTATCAATAAAATATCATCATGGTATCAACGAAAATCACCATGACCAAAGTACTAACAAAACATCATCATGGTACCATCAAAATCACTATGGTATCAACGAGAGATTATTAATAAAACGATGTAAACTATATCTCTAGAAGAATAATTATACGAGAATCAATCAACCAGTATATCATATAACAAAAGATCATGTACCAACAGTAGCTCGATAGAATTTGGACGATCATCAATGGCTCGACTGAATCAGAACGATATGTAATCGGCTTCTACAGCAAAATTACGTCTGTAACAGATATATGATTGATGAAGAGAAAATATAATTGAGAAGTTTTCAATTATGAGAAAAATCAAAAGCAAAAAGTAAAATTTGCTTTTCAAACATATTCGCAAAATGGCGGTGCAGAATTTGAAAAAAACTTTCTTCTGCAAAGTTGTAGACCACATTGATTTCCGTGCATCTCATGGGTAATTTCTGTAAAATCATTTTCAATTAGGAGAAAAATCAAAAACAAAAACGTCTTGCTCTGATACCATGTTGAGAGAGAGAGAGAGAGAGAGAGAGAGAGAGAGAGAGAGAGAGAGCACAAAAATAGAACCCCAAAGTGTGTAGAATACACACATGAGATGATTTATATATAGAGGGGACCTGGGTGCCATATAAAGAGAAGCCATATATTGAGTAGCTTCACATATAAGCTCAACACTGAGACTGAGAGATAGAGAGAGAAGAATACAACACCAAAAAAGTTATCAACCCCTCCTCCGAAGACCCCACTCTCTATGGCAAGAGCGGTCTATTATGATTGCACAAATCTCTCCAATGCTTGGACTTGCCGACGATGTCGACAAGGACGAGGACGGTGAGACGGGCTGAAATCTGCAAATCTTTATCTACTGAATTTTGACTCTATGTCGATGTACGCTGATGACGACGATGCGCTAAAAGCGTAGATGCTGACATCTACGTTTTCCAGGCTGAAACTGCGAACTTCGATGGATCTGACCGCGCGGCGAGGATCTGCACGGAAAGATGAGATCTACAATGTTGAGGACTTGCATTGTGGAGTCTTGATGCTGAAAACTGAATACGCAGGTGCTTTTGTAACAGACTTGGACACTCCAAGTCAAGAATCAACCGCGACAACACCAAATAACCACTTCAAAACAATTCACAGTTCACAATAGAATTTCACACTAGCCCGGTGAAGTTCGTGCCTAGAGATATTGGCCCCAAAGACTGGTGCCCCTTTCGGTGTTTCTTTTTTTATTAATCTGAGTTCAAAGTACAAGAGTGGTTGGGTCTCACTCTCAGAATCTGCGTCCAGATGCTCTGCAGAGTGGGATGGGCATCCACTTATTTATTTACAACGGATGCCAAAAGCAAAGCCCCAAAAGCTTAGAATCAATAGCCTGAAAAATAAAGCCAAGGCTCTTTCTCTCACAAGCTCTCTTGAGTCCATTAAAATAAAGCCAAAAATAGGCCTTTTTCAATTGCGTGGAATAAAATCTGCACAAAAATTTGCGTAGCTTTTTTTTCCATCGCAAAAGCTGTCGTACAATCCAGCGTGGCACACACTGTGTTTTTCAGGATCTCGTGGTACAATGCCACATCAGCATCCGACAGCTTTTTCCTGTTGCCTTTTAGGATTAGGGTTAGGGTTAGGGTTTTCAATAGGTGAGGGTTAGGGTTTTCATCAGGTTAGGATAAGGGTTAGCCACGTCATCACTTTGTGACAGCTTCTTAGTGTTTTGTCACGAAGGATTTGTAAAACCCTGAGGCTGATCTGCAAATCGAAAACGCTAGGGCTGAATCTGTCTGCTGTGGAAAATCTCCTAATGCTAGGGCTAATCTGCTAAGTTGTTGTGGAATCTGCTAACGCTAGGGCTGATCTTGCTATTTATTGTTGTCGCCGAGGTTGATCTGCCATGCAAAAACGCCACGGTTGGTTCTCTGGATGAAAAATGCTAGGTCTTGCTGCTAGTGCAGAAAACGCTAGGGGCTCTGTGGGGGTCCCGTTGAGAAGGTGCTTGTTGAACCGACATTCCTGCTGCCTCATCTGCCAGATAATGCTAGCGCTGGGTTTCCTTATATATTGACTTATAGAATTTTCCCTACCCAGTTTCCCAACAAAAGTCACTTAAAAATAATAAGTGAAAATTGGCTAAAATAGGGAAACTAGGTCTAGGATTGTAGGTAAAAAACGATAGCTCAAGATGGCACACCCAGTCAAGCCATATGACCATGTGACAAATTGAGACTATATTTGTTATTATATACAAAATAAAGACATTGTGTATGTGTGACACATAGACCCAATGTACGCTAGATGTTTGTTGACAAGAAATTGTAGCTCAACATAACATGTGAGAAATTGAGACTATAGAATTTGTAACTACATGGGAAAAAAACTAACATTCTGAAAAACTTTAACACTTTTTATCATAAAAAGAGGCACAACAGCACATTTGGTAAGAATGGATAGCTGAAGAGACCCGGTCAAGCCATATGGATAGCTAGAAGAACTGAAGGTAAAAATCGATAGCTCAAGATGGCACACCAGGTCAAGCCATATGACCATGTGACAAATTGAGACTATATTTGTAACTATTTACATTATAAAGACATTGTGTATGTGTGACACATAGACCCAAGGTATGCTAGACGTGTCTTGGCAAGAAACTAAGCTCAAGGTAACACACCCAATCAAACCATATGACCATGTGGGAAATTGAGACTATAGAATTTGTAACTTCATGGAAAAAAAACTCAGCAGTCTTAAAAACTTTAACGCTTTTTATCGTAAAAAGAGGCACAACTACACATTTGGTAAGAATGGATACACAATTTTTTTTATGGTCGTAGGTCGTATGGTTAAGTACAGTACAGTATGGGGAAGTACTTGTGATCCCATGGCTGCAAGCATTTGGAGCCATGTTGATCATAGGTCCTGCCTTTGGCAAGATCATTTGCACGTGCTACCTTGACCGCGTGGACTTTGTGCATTGGTTACCTCATAACTTTCCTCACCTAGCCATGAGAAGCTCCGGCATCTTAAATTGTCAAGAGTTGCTTCGTCGGTTGTTTGGTGTTTTCATTGTCGATCTTGATTGTATGTTGGATTACAATACTGGGTGCAACGATATTTTAGCAATCCCTTAAGACACCACATAAAGAGTTGCAAATTAGGCCCGTGTCACATTGGGGCAGGGAGAGGACGCTTTTTTTTAGTCCACCGATTAGCTTATGTGCCGACGCATCGCCTTGTCACACTGGGTTGCTGCCCCTTTTTTCACAGCTTAGCTGGTTGTCCACCTCAGTGGCACACTTTCCTCAAAAGTGTATCGGCCTCCCTTGCCCGCCCAACTTCAGCCCACACATTGTTCTTGCAATATGATTAGACGCAGAGTAGCTTTTTTGACTTTATCACTTGCACTCAGTGTGACAGCATTTCCATCGACTGTTGTAAGGGGGACTGCTCTCATACAAGGGCATGCTAGTCAAGGCCATCCAGCTCACGAAGGACAGGCGCCTAGTCTGACAGGGGCCTTAGACAATCAAAACAACAAACTGAGACAACATATTTTGGCCAAAAAAAAAATTCTTGAATTAATAAAAAGGACCAAGGGTAGTAGAGGCATTGATATGTCTGTCACACCAATGCTTTTCAGGCTCTAAGGTTTAACATATAATATCTAGCAATGAAACATTATTGCATGATGAAGAGGGAGTATAAAGGGAGGATGGTGAAGGACAAAACAAAAGTGAGGTGGTCCATTAGTTAATTTTATAACTCCACTCAAAACCATGGTAGGACCTTCACAACAGTGTATAGATTTTAAACTAACAATGGGACACTAATGACACACAACCCATAACTTTGAATTGCATGTGAAGCATGTGAAAACACTATACTGCTATTCTACAGTGCAAATAGAAGCCTCCAAACAATGGGAACATGTACATAAACAATCACTTAATTAGCAAGGGTACAACTTCTTAGTTAGGAGGCTCTTTTGGTACCAATGAATCAATGATCAATGGGACAATTTTGGACATGCATACACACGGAGATAGCACACACGGTCAAATAAGCGCACTTCACATGACCATGTGCATATGTGTGCAAGTGTTTGTAATACAAAAGTGTGATCATCACTCACCAGAACTCTTATCCCTTTCTTGCAAAGGTAAAGTGCTATGGCCCTTCCCAACTTTGACGTGGACCCTGTTAAGAACACCTCTATCACATGCTCTGGTATCTCCCTGATAATTACTGCGACGGTAAATGTATTTCCATGGCACACCTTGACCCTCAAATTAGGATGCTTCGTCACAAAGAGATTTCCTCCTCTATTGAGTGCTTCATTCTACACAAACACGGCACCTTCAAGACTTATACAGCCTAACTGCACACTCATAAAGCTATAAAACAAACATTAGGATGGGTGACTGAGCTATGTCCAACCAAGTGTGAACATGACCAATTTTTATGTGAGTCTACTAAAAGTACCTTCGGCTAGCATGCTTGAAGCATGTGTACACCACAAGTTCTCGTCAGCTTAGTGCTTATCTACACACTTCCATGGCTACATCTTATAGTACAAAACAAAATCCACATAACATGAAGACCTAAAAACTTTTTGACGCCAATCCTGTGTACCTCTAGTATTGCTTCCTCTATCAAAAAATTCATGTTGCTGCTACAATTTTCAAATAAGAGGGGTTCGAAATAAGAAAACGATCCTGGGAAGAGGGGAACGGGAGGACAGCAAGGACGGGAAGCCCAAAAATGGGTGTCCCATAACACCTAGGCTTCCAACTTAAAGGTGTAGAATGAAAAACAATAATAAAGGCAATCAAGCTTGCTAAATTGTTTCATGACTTTCATCATGTGGCCACATCATGAATAGCCATGAGCAGAAATGGTTGATAAGATCAAGCATCATCTCCTGCTTTTTGAAAGTGGTCCAGTTTTTGTGACATTAATTTTAATTTATATAGGTGTCAATTTAATGTGCTCCGTAATATACATTCCGTACATGAATCCTTCACTTTTTATGCATTCACAAATGTATGCAACCATTGTATGTTTATATGCTTATGCATTCACCAGTGCTATGCACACCTCATAGACAGAAGAAGTACATTTAAGAAGTTTTAAATCAACATTTAAAAGCAGCCATGCCTCTACATTGGCCTCATTTCATCTACAATATTGCAAAGGTTTCTACAAATCAATAAATTAATCATGTACAATACATGCAGCTACTACTAAAAATTATCCTAAATTAACGCCAAATAAAGTTAAAAGAGACAGTGTTGTCTACAAAAACCACTTATACTGACATTACGGCATACGAGATTACGACGCTCAGACAGATTATGGCATGCACACATGAGAAGTGTGGCACGAAAGCTTGAAATTAGCACATTGATTATGTAAAGAGCTTCCACTGGCTCAGTATTAGCTGCACAACAAGGTTACATATCATGTCGAATTTGGGCATGAAAGGCCTCTGTTTTCGGATTGAAGATATTTCCAAGGTAGTCGTACAAGGGTATGAAAAAGCAGAAGTTGGAGTCTTGGGACTCATGGTGAAGCGTGTGGTAGCTACACACATTGCAAGATTTAGTAAATTCTCTCTCTATTAATGTGTTTTTATGTTTATGTGTGCATATGTGTATTTGCACTTCCACAAAAGATAGAGACCATACGAGGGTGTGTAGAGGATGTATCAGAGGAGCGGAACGGAACGGAAGACTAACAAGGGAATTATCTCCATGCTGGAGTGGCCATATGCGCGCAGGAAGTGAAAGAAGAGGAGATAGAGGTAGGCTGGGTCTCCTCCACCCGCGCTCAGCATGCACCCTCCTCCTCCGAACTCAGCCTGCACTTTTCCAACCCACAAAAATGGCGCCCAAGTAGCAACATCCGCAAGCTGTTCAGGACTATTGGCTGCCATGCGTGCCATGTCAGAAGGCCAGCTCGCAAAGCGACAGCACGGCTAATTTTTCCTAACCAAAGAAAATAAGAGCAAACTTGAAATTTTACTGGTTTTTAGGTCAAAATTTGAAGCTTTTGCTGGTTTTCTGCAAGACAAGCTAATCTAACCGGGATTTTACCATTTTCGCCGGTTAAAATACATTGTACCCCAGTTTTTTTCTAACACTGGAACAACACACTCAATGCTGTTAGGTTAGAACTTCATTGAAGTTAGTTGGGCGTGACTCAGCTCGTCAACAAGGCAATGTTGGCAAATGGGCGTTGCGTAGTTTGAACCACAATTTCCTAAGCGCCTCTCTTCATTGGATCATCGATTAAAAAGTGCTCCATTTTTTAGCAGTTTGAATGGGGTCGTAGAGATTGACAAGCGAGGAGCATGGGCAGATAGTACCACAGTATGTAGGATTCAAGAGCCTAACCTAGGACATGAACCGCTTTCCAATAGCTTGAGACTGGTGATGTGAGAAAATAGAGAAAAAAATCCATAAATACTGGGCAAGTCTCCAAGGTGGAACTCTGATAGAAAGTATTTACTCTAAATATCTAAATTGTAGAGCTTGCCGAAGTAGATCATGCTGAAGCAGCACGCCCATGAGGTGGAAAAATGATAGATCGGAAGCATGCACGGAAAAGGAGGTAAAGCAGAGTACCTTGTTAGATCGGCGTCTCTGAAGGAGGGGAGAGATGCCTTGCAGGACTGGCTATGGAGTTTGGAAGCTCGTCTGCGACTCACGGGGGGAGAGAGCGAGGACGAAGAGAAACCTTGGAAACCTCGGTTATGCCTGTCGTTGATGCCCACTCATGCATACTAACCTCAATTCTTCAAGCTGCATATATGTATTTCCTAATGTGCACCCCCTCTCTCTCTCTCTCTCTCTCCCTCTCTCTCCCTCTCTCTCTAACCTGTTGCAAGTGCTTGCGAGCATGTCTTTGTGCAAGTGCTTGTCCAGGCTATGTGTGAAGTTACGCTCTCTGTAGTGTCCACTTCGCTAACAGCCCAATAGCAGCCTGTGACACTCTGTGTGTGTGTGTGTGTGTGTGTGTGTGTGTGTGTGTGTGTGTGTGTGTGTGTGTGTGTGTGTGTGTGTGTGTGTGTAAATAATGCACTCTACTCGTACAAAGCTTGGGAAATGCTCAAAAGTTGAGAAAAAAAATTCGTTGTTGAGTCAAATTTACATGAAGATTTCTAGACGTAGGCTAGATTAGCACGATGCAACGAAAGAAGAGGGCTAGAGGTGACTTCGACCTTCTTTATGTTCACATCGTGCACTTGAGAGATGCTTGGAATAATCTTGTGTTGCCCCCATATTCAAATGGTGGTAATGGAAAATATCCATCTCCTTTATCCCCTATGTTCAAATAGTGCATGTAGATGATGCTTGAACACCATCATGTTCCCATGAAAGGTGGTGAAACAAATATAGAGTGAAAATCTATGTTCTCATGATGTGTCATTTCTACATTTGAACTAGCATAATAAATACCATCTTTAACATTCTCCATCCCCTCCTCTCTCTCTCTCTCTCTCTCTCTCTCTCTCTCTCCAATGTGTGGCATGACAGAGAGGAATTAGGATGTATTCTTGTTCTTCAACGATTGACATTTTCTTGATGACTACACTTATGTGTTATCTTTGTGGACATAATCGTCTATTTTGTCAGGTAATATGTGACAAATTACATGATAACCACTCAAAAATGCATCTCAATTGTCAAAAAGGAATAAAAATTGGAAAAGCTTGATCAATCCGACCAACATAGATACATGGTACTTCGGGAATTTTAAAATTTTGAAGGGTATTTTGGGAATTTTGACAAATTAGAGGGGTTGGAACTTGGCTTTACAAAAACGAGGAAATTTACATAAGTTTTAGTGTAATTACCTACAAAAGCTTCTAATTTTGACTAAAAAAACGAGAGAATTTCAAGTTTGCCCTTACTTTCAACATGCCATGAAAGTATTCATCGATGCACACACACACACACACACACAGAGGCTTACTAATGTATTTAAGGCGGCTCAGGTAGTTGAATGTAGCCCCAATGTAACCACCCTCCTCCCCCCCCCCCCCCCCCCCGCCCCCGCCCCCCGCCCTTATGTCTACGGTATGAGCATGAAATAATGAGGGGCTACCCCCATTGTATATGCTTATGTACAAAATTCAAAAACCGCCCTATTGTACACTCAGGTACCGGACGGAAAAACACAGTGAATCCCCCAGGCTTACAAAGTAAACCCTCTTCCAATTGTTTTCTTATGTTCTAGTCTAGTTCATGTAATCAAGTCTCGCCTTGTACTCTAGCATTGGAATGCGAGTTTTGTAACCAAGTTCTCTTAACCAAGTATTAATTCTTGTAATCACGATTAAGGTCGTGATCAAGTTTCAAGCCCTTGTATACTGTGAATGTCTCCTCTCGCTCTCTTCTACACGAGTTGTGCTCATAACAAGTACATAGCATAATGCTATATTGATCTCAATCTACTTTAATGAGACCATAGTTAATGTTTGTTGGAAAGTATTCATTTAAACATGATGGACCAAAGAAATCGGGAACCAAGAGTATCTTGTTTAAGATCCATGAACCGATGTCGTATTTGATAACTCCACAACTAAATCATGTGGCCTGTGAACACTAAGGTTGAGTATCCATGGATTGCGTATAAAACTCCCAAGTTGGGTGTAATCCCTCATTAGCCATAAAAACAAGGGGATCCATCCCATGGTGGGTGCAAAAACCATTGGGGGGAAAAACATTTTGCTCGATCGTCCGGTAAAAAATACTAGAGATTGACAAAGTTAGCCTTTTAGAGTAGGCTCTATGAACCACAAGACACGAGGGAGGTCAAAGTTGTAAAGCATAAAGTTCTTTCAAGAAGTGAAGAGGATATGCACTACAAGATAAGAGGAACCATATCGAGAGAAGCCAAATAAGTAATGCTTCATATAACTCACCTTTTGTAGAGTTTAAAAAAATCCACAAGTGCTGCATGTTTAGAGAGAATAATAGCAATAAATACGCAAATGCAAATCTAAACCAAACAGCCATGAAAACTTGCTCAAGCATTTGGTCATCATTTTGTAAGAGTGAGGAGACAAGGTTAACCAAAGCACTACATAGTATGTGTGTGGGTCGTCAAAATCTAGCGTCAAAGAGTTGATACACTTTGGTGGATGTGTAGACCTCCTCGGGTGCTCAAAAAAAGTTAGTATACCACTTGCATTCATTCAAGAGGAGTGGTATTTTATTTCATGAAATGCCACTTTAAATGATCATGCATGGATACAAATTAATGTCTTAACAACGGACAACAGCAGCTAGAGTTGTTATTCATGATTGATTTGTCAGCAGCACATGAAGGCCTCATTAAAAAGCAAAACCCTATGCGATACAATTGGCCCATCTTATAGCTAATAAGGCGCTATCTGCACGCTAATTAGCTGAAGCAATTAATGAGCCTCATTCTGATTGGGCCTTCCAGCATCAAAACCTCCCGTTCAATGATCCAACAAGCCTTTTTATGGAGGCCCGTATGCTCAGACGTTGCTGTTCGCTGAGCGGATCTTCATGATGTTGTTTATTATGAAGCCCTTGTAGCTTGGGATTGGCAACAATATTGTGAGCATCGCTCACAAATCTCAACAAGATCAAAGCCACCTCCATGTCCCATAGGAGATGATGGATACCATCATCATTTATACTAGAGCCCAGGGGGACATCATTATTCACAACCCTTGCAGCCGCATCATCGACTTGTACTTGCACTTGAGGAGCAAAGCTTGGATCTTTTTTGTTGCAAGAGCGTCTACAGTTATTAGCAAGGAAGGCACCATTGGTGCGGCTCCTGATCTTGGCCGGTTGTCGCCCATAAGCTGTCAGCCGATGATCCTTCTGATCATAAGTTGTTGGTGATGATGGTTGTTGATCATGGTGCACCAATTCCTCTTCTGCAGACCTTTTGCGTATACCTGCAAGCCTCTACCTAAGGTTGGTCGTGCTGGACTAGCTGCTATATTCGGGATGGAGCCTGGAGACCTAGGATGCCGCAGAACAACCTGGACGATGACGATATTGTGTTTTACGTCATAAAATGGAAAATGGGGATGGTAGCACCTCCTAATTTTATAACCCTAAACCTTACCTGTTGCTATTTGCTTTCCGCCAGCCCCACGTAAACACGTGATCCGCGTTCATTTTTCGTTGCTTTTTACGATACCCCTACAAAACTCCGCGTTAGGGATTTCATTTTGCTAACCACCTTTCCTTCGGTTAATTTTACCTTGATTTCATATGTGCAGACACTTATTAAAGGATATATGTGACCACGATTTAGTAAAAATCCAAAAAGGAGAATCCAAGGAGATTAGATATGTGTTCGTGCTGATCTGTCTCATGGAGTGCTTATTGGAGGATATGCCCAATGTGGTTATTGCTAGCTCATGCTGATCGGCCTCATGGAGTGCATTACTTTCATGGAGTGTTTATTGCAAGATATGGTCCCAACATCCATCGTATCCCTACCCATGATAGATTTAGGGATTGGGCTCTCCAAACAACTAGACCCATGAACCCAAGGTAAAACTACATGTTTTCTCCCTCTTACTTCTTTCATGTTTGTTGCTACTTCCCCCCTCTACATACACGATTGTCTTCACATATGCAGCTCGCTCTCTCTCTCTCTCTCTCTCTCTCTCTCTCTCTCTCTCTCTCTCTCTCTCTCTCTCTCTCTCTCAGGCCTGCGTTTCGAAACCCTAAGGAAGCCTCAGGCGAGTATCCCCCTGGGCGAGGGCGGCCCTGTGGGGGGGCGTCACTGCTCCTGCGCCGCCCAAGAACCGAGGTAATAGCCCACTGTTGCTCCCGCCGACTTGCCCAAGGCCCGAGC
The DNA here is from genome assembly GCF_014529385.1 of Adiantum capillus-veneris. Lineage (NCBI taxonomy): Eukaryota > Viridiplantae > Streptophyta > Polypodiopsida > Polypodiales > Pteridaceae > Adiantum > Adiantum capillus-veneris. Next base: position 111,162,932 of record NC_140931.1, on the reverse strand, counting down.
TCCACTGAAGCTATCGCTGCTACTAGCGCTACTGCCGACATCGACACCAACCCATGCCACACCTGCTCGAGCTCCACTGAAGCTATCGCTGCTACTGGCGCTCCTGCCGACATCGACACCAACCCCTGCCGCACCTGCCCGAGCTCCACTGAAGCTATCGACACACACCTGCTTTGCCAACCCAACCACTCCTACCGCCGACCCGACTACACAGAGCCCCTGTCGCCAACCCACTACACAGAGAGCCTTTCACTGCCATCCACTTAATTGAAACCAAACCTAAGCCTTACTTTAAAATAAAATAAGCCCTGTTCTCTTGGCCGAGTACCCACCATGGACACTCGGGCCACATCTCGAGGGAAGCCCACGTTTGCCAGCATCGTGGCAACACCCCCAAAGGTGGACAGTATGGCTCAACTGCAAAACGAAGTCGACAGACTTTGCAAGGAAAATAGAGCTTTGAAGGAAAGACTCGCAGCCATCGAGTCTCGACTCACCACAATGGAGAACTCTAATGAGGGAGAGATGGAAGAGAAGGAAATCAAGCCCAATACGGAGGTAGACATCACCTTCATAGAGAAGGTCAAAACTCAAGTGCAGGATGCCATCTTCCGCAAAGTTGAAGTTCGTGTGGCGTCCACGCTACGCGAACGACAACGACAAGATGCTCTTGCTCTCAATGTTCACATCGGCGGACTCCCGAGTGATTGGCAAGGAAAGGAGGACCCCAATTTCCATGAGTCCTTCGATCGCATCCGAACAACAACCCCCATGATACAATGGGATCCAGCAATAATCACCACCCTTGCTCACGAGCATCACACCAACCATGCAATTCTTACCTTCAAGACCAAAGCTGATCAAGTCAAGCTCCTTGAGCAATCAAAGCTTCTCAAGGACACAAAAATTTGGTTTGCTGAAGATCTTACACCCACCCAACTCAAACAGAAGAAGGCTGAACTCCAAAAGATGCGAGAAGCACGCATGGCAGGGAAATGGGCAGTGTATCGAGGAGGTAAAGCCATCATCCAAGAGTTCCGAACTCCCAAATCTGCTCCCTCCTCCTCACCTACCTCATCTTAGGTTTTGTTTTGTTCATCCCACCTTATCTTTTTCACTCTCCACCCTTCGATGGACCCTCCGTCCTTAACTGATATGTATCAGATGGAATCCTTTGTACCGTTTTGCTTCTAGTCCCATAGGTCATATATGACCTCCGTGGACGATAATTCAATCTATCTATCTATCTCTCTCTCTCTCTCTCTCCCCAAAAAAGAGGTTCGATTCTATTACTTGAAAAATCCCTTGAAATGCCAAAATGATGGAAGTTTTAAGGGCAAGTACATCACGGGCTACAAAGCTTGGGTAAGAGATATACGAAGTACATACGTATATACGACTCAAGTAGGTCCAAAACGTGGATCAACAATGGATGTGTGCAAATCCAACCAAATTAATGCAGAAAACACCACTCTCCCTAGGGATGTGTGCTTTGCTTGTTCAACCAAAAAAGGTCTTTGTTTTTTGTGTGATCTACTATAGTTATCAATTTCATCATGTACATGTAGATATTTTCTTAATCAATGATGAGTAGTGGTAAGTAGCTTTAGGGTAGCCAGCCTTACGTGTGCCTTAAACTTCCATAGCTCCTCTTCATGACTCATGGAAAATATTTTTCATCACAAACGAACTTGCCAAATGACCCACTTTTAAGAGTGCTCAAGGTTCGCACTATTCTACATACATACACATTGCATTTGAGCACAAAAACATCTCCAATTCTCTACAATAGTATCCTCATCACTAAGTGATATGGGCGTCATCTCAAGGTTACAGAAAAGTAAGCTTATAGGTGAAGGCTAGAAAGAGCTACCTATCTACAAATTACAATTCAAAACTGAAGGGGATCGGGGAGCACCACAGACGGAGAGTGAGAGAGAGAGAAGGAGACACGACACACAATGTGGGTGGGGAGACTCCAAAGAGTGAGCAGCCCCCTATACACTTATGCTATGTATAAGGTATACAAGTCAGTGGGCGCCCAGACTCTGGGCGGCCGGGCAAGGCACAGGCACCTATACACCAACAACCTCCCACTTAAAGGCGATTGTGCCTTTAAGCAAGAGAACCTAGTCTAAAGACTACAAAAGGCGAGAGAAAACCGCTCTCAACCGATGTCCACTAGCTGGCTGTGATCGTGTGCATCCGGCTGTCCTGCTCCCGTGTAAGTCCATACACCACCAGACGTACCGCACACGTACTGCAAGTATGTACGCAATACCTGCATATCTCCCTCGTGCACTATGCCATCATTAGTCAACAAACGATTGACAACCCCAACTGCAAATGCTCCCACTGCAGCTGCGATATCCGGTCTCAAGATCAGCATCTCATACATGAGACCACCGAATGCCGATGCAATGCTAGCGGGCCCTGCTAGCTCTGAGGAGCATGCATCAACATATATATCCCTGGCAATAGGCATCTCTGACTGACAAGGCGTGTCAGCCACATGCATCTCCTGACTGTCCACAAAAGACGCATCAACCTGTCGTGCAACCTCACTGCAAACCAACTGCTCTAGGTGTCTGCTGGAAGACATATCCTGCACAACTATATCCCCATGCTCACTTTCGAGCATAGAAAGGAATGACTGCATAATCGCTGACATCTCAGTCTCAATCATCCACTGCAAACATGACCACTCAATCTGCTGTGACTCACTAGAGCTCTCATGCTCTAACTCTGTATGCATAGACTCTTGCACAACATCCTCCTGTCGTGACTCACTAGAGCAAGACCGCTCTACCTGTCTATCTTGCATAGAAGTATCTCGCACAACTGACTCTCTGCTTTGCTCAGTCACTAGCAAAGCATGCATGTCTGTCTCTGTCACCTCTCTGTGTGACTGCTCAAGTCGTGCCCCAATTGTGTGCACAACGAGCTCACTACTCTGCACTCCATGCAAAGTACCTTGCAACCCATGAGCAAAAGAGACTCGCCTGCTCTCTCGCTCTCTACCTGGCTGCGTGATCACAGAGACAACACCGTCTCTCGTGTGATCCACATGAAATGGGTAACCTGTACCACTCCTGGCACCTCTCGCAATCACTAGAGAACCCAAATGCATCACAAAATCTCGCTCTCGTAGAGAAATCTGACATCCACAATCTCTAAGCTGACCAATCAAGATCAAACTCACTGTCAAATCTGGTAAATAGCGCACATGTCGTAACAAGTAAGATGCACCACTCGGTAATGACAGTCTCACATCTCCTGCACCTGCTATCGCATGCACCGATCCATCGGTCAAACGTACATTGCCAAGCATCCCGCTAGAATAGCCACAAAACCATGCACGATGCGGCGTGACATGAAACATAGCATCTGTGTCTAGCAACCACTGCGAAGGGTTGCACTATCCACATGTATAGCATCTCGTGCATAGCTCGAGGTAAAAGTGGCATCCCCGTCACTAGTATACTCCGACACTACATCTGCCTCAACTGTCAAAGCAACTGAGTCCATGGCATCACTACATACATCTCTGAGACTGCCATGTCTCCTACGATGTCGCATACGACGAAAACAACGTCGTCTAACGTGTCCAGAATGACCACAATACCAACATGTCACCTGTCGACATACTCGTGAATGTACATGTCTCACACGAGTCCGTGATGACTCAGATCTATCATACATATCATGTAATCTGCGCCAAAGTGCTCTCGAAGTAGTCTCATACATAACAAGAGCATATACAGATTCTGCAAGGTGCAAAGAGAGTGTAGATAGTGCCATCTCCTCTAGCTCCTGCCACTAATCGTCAGACATGTTTGAAGGTCTACCTGCATCACCACTCAATGGTCGATGCAACCCTCGCTGTGTCAATGCATCAAGCATACACTCTCTCCATGCCGCAAAGTCTGACCCATCAAACATGCGCATCTGTGAGAGGTCACAATCTAATCGATCACCTGTCTCTGCCATGAGCACAATGTAGCAAACTAGAAAGCAAAACCACCTCACCAACAACACCTGGAACTGTCTACCAATATGGCCAGAAACACAATGTAAAACCTGTGAGACACACTCCAAAATAGAGCTCCCACAATGTCAATACAAGCCTCGCCTGCTCTAGTATCACACTGCAATCTGTGAGCTAATCACCAAGCCCACACTGTGCGGTATCGATGCATACACACGCACAAATCTCCGACCTGCAGAGAACACCGCACGCAAATGCTGAGTGCAACCCGCAATCTCTACCTAGATCGCATAAATGATATGCATAAAACTCCTGGGAAAATTTCGCCAGAGTTTCGACGCACAATGGCTATCAACACAAAATAACCATTTTCCTGCAAGCTCAATACAATGAGCAATCAATGCGCATCAAACTACACTCAACATACATCAACGGAGTGACCGCGCATAAGCAAACGCCAAAAGATTTGCAATCCGGAAACTTGATCAATGCGAAAACAATGCTCTCAAGAGAGCTCACCGGCACTTGAAAGTGCTCGTCAAAATGCATGTATAATGGGCATCAACCATGCGCCATAACCATATGCAAACCATCTGCAAAGACCATGAATCCAAGCACAAAATCACTGCCAAAGTATCCTGTGAAAACCAGTGAAAGAAGCTCCACCTGTGTGCTCCAAAAAACTGCGTCTCTCAAGAGACCGCCTCGGTGGTGTGTAAACGCCTCCGTACTTCGTTGCCCAAGTCTACCAAAAAACTCTCAAACCACAAGCTTAACACAAGCTGCAATTGTATCTTCAGCTCAGAATTTATGCACTCAACTTCAAGCATCTCCCGTGCTTCCAAAAGTGCATCAAACTCGCACACAATGCGACAACAGAAAATATGGAATTTCTGTAAACAGTCAGTCTGAGCTGAATATCAGCAAAATGGTGAGGAATTTGCAAAACTTTTCTTCTGCAAAGTTATAGACCACGTCGAAACGGATGGGCTAAAAGACAGAATTCTCAGATCTGCATTGTACAAGGAGAAAAACGAATCTGAAAACAGTGCTGCTGCGCACACAGTTTTAGGGCAGCATCTTCACTTACACACAATCTTCCACACTCCTTTCTTAGCTTCCACAAGAGCATACATCACTCTCAACTGAGCTCACAAGCTCCCATTGCATTCTCACAAAGCTTTCAAGCTTTCTTAATCTCTCTACCGTCGAGAGCGAGCGAGCTATCGCCTCGAATCTCTCAAAGCCGTCGTGCTCTCTGCGGTCACCATAGCTCTGATACCAATTGAAGGAGATCGGGGAGCACACTACAGACGGGGAGTGAGAGAGAGAAGGAGACACACACGATGTGGGTGGGGAGACTCAAAGAGTGAGCAGCCCCCTATACACTTATGCTATGTATAAGGTATACAAGTCAGTGGGCGCCCAGACTCTGGGCGGCCGGGCATGGCACAGACGCCTATACACCAACAAAAACATACAAGGTGTGTGTGTGTGTGTGTGTGTGTGTGTGTGCGCGCGCGCGCACACGCGTGTGTGCACGCGAGAGAGAGAGAGAGAGAGAGAGAGACACCATGTAACACCAATGTGGACGTTGGAGGTCATGACTGAAAGCTACCTCTTTGGCAAAAACTTTGGTGGAATGCCCCTACAAATAAATTCTACTTGATGCTTCTTCATACCACTATGATTGCTACTAAATGAAATAGAAAGTGGGGATTCCAAAACGATGAGAATTGGTGGTTTTCAAAGCTCCAATAGATATGGACTCTCACATGCGCACTTAAACATCAAGCATTCATTTGGAGAGTGATAATAGGGGCCCTTCCCATTGAGGACTTGCTTGCACGGAAAAACACATCAAATGGATTGTGTGCCAAATGAAAGAAAAAGGAAACCCTTAAGGACATCTTTTGGAGTTCCCTAGTGTTCATCAATGTTGGAAATGGCTATCAATCTATTGTTGACAATATCCCTCTTCAGTTTTTTCTGGATGCCTTCAGAGTATGGTTGTTGCATTTTGTATGGTCTATAAGGAACTCAGCCAGATTAGACAAATTTATTGTTTATAAAAGATCAGTCCCCTAGGATGCCCTCAAGTGTAAGATTATAGAAGATGTAGCTTTCATTGGCAAGACCAACAATCATATGTATGATAGGGTCTTAGAACAACTGTAAGCCCCACCATGTAAGATATTGTATAATAACAAAAAGAATTTCCCAAAAAAAAGAGAGAGGGTTGGGATAAGCACTTTCCTCTTTTCTACAAATAGAAGGTAGACAAAATGCTATCATACTTTGCTTGGAGAAATTAAGGAAAAAGATAAAAGGTTCCAAAGGTAAGAAACTTCCCCACGTATGAGACAAGCTTTGCTTGTAAAAAAGTTGTCGCACAATATAGTTATGAATCCTCATTGTTGCAAGAAAGAAATCCCAAAAAAAAAGAGATTTAACTTCTAACAAATATGAATTTTTTAAATCAAAATAATAGAGCACATGACAAAGAGTTGTCAAGTGTATTTTATAGCTTATGATATATTTTCAAGGATTGTGTGATATCAATGTCAAGCTCTTCTCCTTCCATACCTTGCCAATTAATCTATAAACCTCATGCATCTAAGAGAGACCTTAGATCCCCAAGGGGATGCAAACTTGTGAGAGACCTTAGTTCCTACATGATATTAATGATTTCGTCTATTGCTCCCTTCTTCCATGCAAGCTAGAGCATGAAGACAATTTTGAGAGCCCGGAGACTACAACTAGAGATCAAATGGGCATCCCAAACATTTAAAACATTGCGCCCCCCCCCCCCTTTTCGATTCTTTTTTAGAGGGGTTTTTCAAATCTCTTAAGAGTTAAGGGATTACATGTACAAGAGGGGTTTAACAATGGAAATTGAAAAAAAAATTGACACGGGTCAATTTATTCATGGTGAAGTATGTGTGTAGAGGGGCATTGTACATACCTCTTGAATGCATGTGCTATATGTATTTTAGGAAGGTGACCCCAAAGGTAGACTTAGTTTCACCAAAATTGCAAATCCAAATTAATTGTAAAACAAGGGAAGCTAGAGCCTGAGAGTCCACCACCCAACCACCCATTATATAGAAAATCCTCTGGCCCTTTGCCCGAGTTGGACTCCCCGTTCCACACCGCCTAGCCCGGCCATGCCCTTGTCTAGTCCGGCCTTGCCGGTGTCCTGACATTACTCCCCCCTTAAGAAGAGTTTTTATCCTTGAAAACAAAAGTGGGAGACTTTTTCTTAAGAACACTAATGTTTTCCCAAGTGGCACCTTCTTCAGGTCGGCCTTTCCACTTGATTAAGGCTTGTTGATGTACGTGATGACGTGTACGTAACTCATGATATTCAAGAACACATTCAGGTTCATGCAGTAGGGTAGGAGGTTCAAAGAAATCAACCAAAACCTGTTGGTCAATGACATTGTCGTCCCCATGTAACCGCTTACGTAAACGGCTTACATGAAACACCGGATGAATGCGAGAATGTGAATGTAGTAATAATTTGTAGGCACGATCACCTACTTGCTTGAGTATTTTTAAAGGCCCACAATATCATGGAGATAATTTAGGTGTCGGCTAAGTTTTCAAACTTTTTGAATGTTCTGGCACACGTAAAAATACTTCCTCCCCTTCTTCGAAGGTAACTTGCCGACGTTTCTCATCAGCATACTTCTTATACCGATCCTATGCTTGCCGAACATTCTGACGAGTAAGTTTCAGCATATCCATGTGGTCTTGGAGAAAATCCTTAACCTGTTGGAGTTTTTCAGTTGCCAACCCCACCGTAACTAGTGACCTAAGTTGAAACCCGTACATGAGCATGAAAGGACTAAAACCTGTTGTGACATGCTTAGCACTATTGTAGGCAAACTCGAGAATAGGTAAGTATTCTTCCCAGTCTGATTGTTTTTTGCTGACGTATGCTCTTAGCATATCCTCTAGCACCTGGTTAACTCGTTTTGTTTGACCATTCATTTCTGGATGATCAGTTGTACTGAGGTTTAGTTGTGTACCCAATCGTTTAAATACAGCTCTCCAAAAGTGTCTTTTAAACTTGGAATCACGGTCACTAACAATGTTACTTGGCAAACCATACAATTTGTATAGATTGTCCACAAATAACTTGGCTAGTTCTGGTGTCTTAACCATTGATTTGGTCGGAATAAACTTACATAGTTTAGTCAACTTGTCTATGACCACCCATACTGAGTCATGACCTCGTACAGTGGTTGGTAAACCTACAATAAAATCCATAGAGATGCTTTTCTATTTTCCATTGGGAATCTCCAAAGGATGTAAGAGTCCTTCTGCTTTTAGGCGCTTTGCTTTGTTAACTTGACATTTTTGGCAATGCAAGACATAAGATTAAACAAAGCCATACAGACCTGGCCAGTAAAACTGTCCTCGTACGAGAGCATAAGTTCTTCTAATCCTCGGGTGCCCTGCACTTGGACTATCATGACATTCATAAAGAATTTGGCGACGAATGTCTGTGTCCTCGATACACAAACTCTCCCCTTATGGAGTAGGTACCCATTGTCGATGGTGAAATGCTTCCATCGCTGTAGTTCATCACTTGATAAAGGAGAACTAGGTGTGGAAGTTAACTATACACTACCGTCATTGGAGTGAGAAGGATCCCTCTTTTGAACATGGCTCCACACTTTGGAATATGCTTCGTCATGCCTTTGAGAGAATCTAAAAAATCACTACGAAGTCTCGTGAACAACAGCAAATTGATCTCTAGCATTCGACTTAGAGCGTCTGCCACTACATTGTATCGGCCTTTGCGATACCTTAGCTTGGTGTCATATTCTTAAAGAATCTCGGCCCACCTGGCTTTTTGACCCTTTAAATCCATTTGTTGTGTAAACCATTTGATTCTTTCATGGCTGCACAATCTCAAACTGAGCACCATACAGATAATGCCGCCATGTTTTTAAGGCAGACACTATTGCATAGAGTTCGTGTTCGTAAGCAGAATAGTTTTGCTGAGCTGCATCAAGCTTCTTGCTTTCAAATGCAATCGACCGTCCTTTCTTGTAATAGGACTGCTCCAATAGCACAGTCACTAGCATCCGTTTCCAAAATGAATGGTTTCAAAGGATCTACAATAGCCAGTATAGGAGCTGTAGCTAATGCATCCTTGAGTGTATCAAAACTGTGTTGTTGAGCGGATCCCCACTGAAAAGCTTTACCTTTTCCTTTTAGTTGATCAGTCATAGGAACAGCAATCTGAGCATAGTTTTTAACAAACCTTTGGTAAAAACCTGCAAATCCTAAAAATATATGTAATTGCTCTAGATTTTTAAGAGGAGGCCATTTCTGGATGGTATCCACTTTGGATTGATCCATGTACAGCCCGTTAGCTGAAATAACATGCCCTAAATAATGAATTTCATCTTTTAGAAAATCGCATTTAGATTCCTTGGCATATAATTTGTTTGTGCGTAACAACTCAAACACCTCCTGAGATGTTGTAAGTGTTCTTCTTTAGAAGCACTGTAGACTAGGATGTCATCGAGGAAAACAATGAAAAATTTGTCCAAATATGGCTTCAAGACACTATCCATAAGTGTCATGAATATTGTGGGCGCATTGGTTAACCCAAAGGGCATTGCCAAAAACTCGTAGTGTCCAAACCGTGCTCGAAATGCAGTTTTAGGTATATCGGCAAGTCGAATACGGACTTGGTGATATCCTGACCGCAAGTCTATTTTTGTAAAAATGCAAGCATGAGTGAGCTTGTCAAACAGCTCATCTACTCTGGGCAATGGGTATTTGTTCTTAACTATAACTGCATTTAAGCCACGATAGTCTACGCACATGTGCATACTGTCATCCTTTTTCTTCACTAAGAGGATAGGCTCTGAATAACTCATACGCATAGGTATTTTACTAACAGGTTCACAGCCTGCAGCCATGTCAATGCTATGTTGTACAGATCGTGTTGGCGGTAATCCTGATGGCAAATCATTAGGAAATACATCTTGAAATTCCTTTAATAATTTTTGTAATTGACTAGCAACGTTTGCTTGCTTAGAATTAGCAATTGGTGGAATAGAGGAGACAAAAGCATGCGGTGTCGAGGAATGTTTAACAGACTCAATGTTAGAAAGAAAATGAGATAGTGAGTAACACAAGAAAACGTGATCTATTTCATTATCAGAAACGAGCTGCATAAGCTCAGCGGTATAAATTAGTGGGTGATGAAGGTATATCTTTTTCTCCTAACAACAACACATGTGCGCCATGGGATTCAAACATCAATCTGTTGTGCTCATAGCTACGCTTGAGTGATGGTCCTAGGCTATGCAACCACTCCCTACCCCAAACCACATCAGCCCTTTCCATATTCATAACCTGAAAATCCAAACATGTAGAGTACCCTTGTACTTCCAATGGAACAGCTCGGCATTGAGTATCCCATATTTCAGTATCATGTCCATTCATCATTGCTACCTTGTAGCGGTGGGTACTCAGAGTTTGAGGCAGTTTGAGTTTTTTCACCAATCCGTAATTGATGAAATTGTGAGTAGCACCGTCATCTACCAGGATGCGCACCATGTGCCCTTGCAGATATTCGTGCATTCGTACTAACTCATGTGGTCCAAAGGTTGGTTGCCACATGGAAGCTGGCAGACAGCACTCATGCACCACCTCAGTGTGTGTTACTTTCACTGTAGAGAATTGTGAGGAAGAGTCAAGAGGTAGTAGTCACACCATGTGCACTGCTTTCTCCTGGCCCTGAGCAGCAGATTTCCCCTTGGGACAATCCTTTTTGCCATGACCTCTTCCTAAACATTGAAAACATAATTTTTCTTTCTTGGCTTTATCAAAGTCCTCAGGAGAGAGAGGACCCCTGGACCCCTTGGGTTTTTTAGATGCATCTGAATTGGCAACTAGAAATTTTCTTTTATTGTGCCCATATTGAGTGCGTGTATTACCATGTATATTAGCAGTCACGTGACTATTATGTGTTTTCTTTTCATCAAGATCATCATGAATATGTGCTTTCACTATGGCTTCCTCGAGTGTTTTAGGGTCTTGGGTCTTGACATACTTCTTAAGCTCGGGTGTCAGACCTCATATGAACCTCCGTACTTGTTGAAAGGTATCTAAGCCTTCCAACTTGAGGATAACGTCCTGATAGTGAGACATATATTCAAGGAGTGATGGGTATTGACACATGCAACATGTGTCTCAAGCCATCCAAATCCGATCTGCCTCGTTTGTAGGCAAAAATTCCTTGCTAAACATTGCTTCAAAAGCTGCCCAACTCTGTGGTATGATGTTATTCTCCTTGAGAGACATTGACCATTTGTAGGCCTTGCCTTCCAGAGTTAAGCTCGTTTGCAGAGCTCTGACTACATCCGGAGTACATCGTAAGGCGTTGAGGCGGTCCGGGGCGGGCAACAAGAAGAGCGGCCTCTAAACACCCTTCGAGGCTCCCGTGCTGCTCAATTGGAGCTGGGGCAAGCACAATCAGAGACAACAACAACCCAAAGCCACAAACCAAACAAGAAAAGGGGCACCAGCTAGTTGTAGATGCGAACTAGGATGCACGTGATATTTCCTTGTACTCAAACGCACAAAGAGAGGGGAATGCAAGATAGCCACACACACCAAACATTCACCACGCCAGAGAGAGGTAAGAGCACAAATCAACCTGAGCAACTCAGTCTTAGCCTTAAAGGCTAGATGCACACAAAGCTTGATGAGAAATAGAGAGACAACACAAAACTTGACCTTGTTGCCAATACACAAATTGTCTTAGGGTCACGGGAGCCCTCTCACCGATCACCCTCTTACAATTGATTTTTTAGGCAAACAATTCAACAAGCCCTCAAACCATCAAGCATGAAATAGCACAACAGACTTCAAGGACAATATACCTTCAACCACCTGATGAGCCAACTTATCAAGTCAATTTGGAGAGAAGAGTCGTAGTTGTATCATACAATTGCACCCAAAACTATGAATCTTATTTATGGACAAGAGTAGGCTACAAGTGTGATGTAGAGTATGGTATCACTCCACTCCTCTAGATGGCATAACTAACTTCAAGCTTCTCCATTCACCTATGTGTAGTGATGGAATAGAGCACTCACAATGCACACACTCTACACAACTAGGCTTGAAGAGTGGTGTGTTATGTGTTGAGAATGGTGTGGTGTAGTGTGATCATGTGATGATTTACAAGGGAGAGAAGGGCTCTATTTATAGGTTTTAGAAGCCCCGATTTGGATTAGGCCTAATTAAGTTTATTTGAAGGAATATAAGATTATGCATATTTTTATTTTTTTTAATGAGGGTGGGTCTCTCTTGTCCTTTGAGTCACATGGATGTGGGCTCAAGGGAAGAGAATTATCGAGGATGAAAGGAGAGAGGGATTGAGTGAGTAATTAGAGCCCACCATGAGTGAAGGCAGCAATACCCTATATTCCATTGAGGGCTTTCTTCACCCGCTTCATGCAGGCATCGCAGTCTATGGAGACCTAAATCTAATCTAATATAACATAAATCTAAATCTAGCGTAAATAAACGTAAATCTAATTAAAAATAAACCTAAATCTAATCTAATTTAACTTAAATAAACCTAAATCTAATTTAACGTAAGTCTACATCTAACCTAATCTTTAACGTCTTTTAGGATAGTTTCCTACGACGTTATAACTCTCTTCTTCTTGTGTGTGTGCGCGTGTGTGGATGTGTGTGCCAATAAAAAGAGATAAATGGTATAACCTTTCTATCACCCATGCCAAGTATGATAGATTGGTTATGCCATTTTCCTCTTTAAGATTGTAAATTTTATAGGCCACTCTGAAGTGAGAGGTGTAGCATCATGCCTACTACACTCCACGAGTCAACCTCTAATCCTAACTCATCTCTATGGTGAGAGATATACTACTACACCATACGAGTGAGAATCTAAATTTACCCTAAGCCTTCCCTGGAGTGAATTATATAACTACACACCAAGAGAAAGGAAACTATATTCTATACACCTCTGGAGTGAGCCATATGGCTACACACCACGAAGTGGTCTACGACCTGCAAGCCAACTTTGTGGTGAGAGCCGAAACTACTGCACCACACAAGTCTGGCACAACACAAAAAAAAAGTTAATATTTATTGAAAATTTAAAAAATATACCTGAAAACCGCTGTAAATCGAAGTCGTTGTCTCTATCTGGCAAACTCTCAGAAGCTCCAAGCTCTCCAAACTCCAAGAAAGTCCACAATGCTTTTCGATCGAATATGGCGATGATTGTATTTAATCCGAATCCATGGCTACACAGTGCAGTGCAAGGATTACTCAGAAAAAAAATACATGATATTGAGAGCACTCACAAAGTATAATGAGCCTTGCTAACTCTATCAAAATCGAGAGTAGTCCGGTGGAGAGTGATTCGAATTGTCCGCCGTATATGGAATTCCACAAGTTCTTGATGGCCAAATCAATTACGCTGGAAAGCGGTAATTGATTTCACCAAAAACTTCTACTCCAACTCCACCAAATAATTGGTGGTCTTGAAATCTCTAAGTTTCTATGTAATACGAAGAATGTTTTTGTCAGAATGTGTGTCGGCTTCCTCGATGTTGTCCTTTCCGGCCTTGCCGTACTCGCACATGGAGTGGAGTAGGGGGGGGGTACCCACTGTGGGTACCACCCCTTATGCTTAAAATTTGTGTATGGCCACTACCCCTAAGGGGGTTGGGTGCCTTCAAGTGGGAAAATAAAATAGTCGGCTATGGCCGTGAGTAGGTAGCACACAGGTGCTTGGAGCGCTTGGGGTGGATGATGCCATGCACGAGGGGCTTCAGCCCTGTGTCGAGAAACGTCAAGTAGGCCCTTGTGCCTCTGATGAGTCCGCGGGCCGTCAGTTTGGTGCTCATGCACCCGGTGGCTCTCCTTGCCAAGCTTGCTTGCCCACTGGGCTTCTCTTCGTCGACTTCCTTAGCTAGGGGTGATCCCCACAAATTGGACCACGATATGCAACGCTTGTGTGGCTAGAAAGCACCACGCCTTCCCCTTTCTCAAAATAGGCACTTAGCTCTGATACCAATGTAAGACAAGGGAAGCTAGAGCCTGAGATTCCACCACCCAACCACCCATTATATAGCAAAGCCCCTGGCCCTTTGCCCTAGTTGGACTCCACGTTCCACAATGCCTAGTCCGGCCATGCCCTTGTCTAGTACGGTCTTACCGTTGTCCTGACATTAACCTTCCTCTGAAGACTACAACTAGAGATAAAATGGGCATCCCAAACATTGAAAAGATGTCTCCCCTTGATTCTTTTCCAATCCCAAATGTTGAAACCAATTTCACATTAGAAAAATTAGGAGATCAAATTAGATCAAGAAGAGAAAAATGTGACTTTCATAATGATGCATGGATACAAATTACTAGAAAGCAAGTAATTTCATCACAACAGACTACTCTATACTAGTCTTCTATACTCTTGTACATGAATTTAGTCAAGTTGCTCTTGTTGGAATTAGGGTTGTAGAGAAATGCACACAGCTTGGAGAAGACGAAGGAAGCTCAAGGAACACAACTGAGAGTGTGTTACTTAGTGTGCAATGGAAGATAGATATCCCTAGAGTGATGGGCGTATATACAATGCACAGGTCCTAAAGTGGGAAAAATGCCCAACGGTCCTAGTGTGTTCACACACATCACTACCACATGTATATGGTAACAAATCCCCCTTGGAGAGATGAGGTGAACAAGAGCTGGCCCATGAGTAAAGGAAAGTGCCATGCCTTGAGGACATGATCAGTCCACAAAGGGGAGCAAGCCCAAAGCTTTGCAGAAATCTTTGAGTTTCTCACGAGACAATGCCTTTGTGAAAATATATGCAAGGTTATCCTGTGTTGGCACATAAACCAAGTTGATCTCTCTTGCTAAGAGCCTCTCCCTGACATAGTGGTAATGCACCTCAATGGGCTTTTTGCGAGCATGAAAAACTGGGTTCCTTGCAGCTGCCAATGTGCTATGACTGTGTCCTGTCCAACACCCAAATCAGTCATAAGACATCTAAGCCATACACACTCAACTGTAGCTCTGAAGACAGCCTTGTACTCAGCCTCACAACTAGAAGTGGCCATATTAAGTTGCTTCTTGCTCAAATATGATATACATGAACTGCCAAGCATAAAACAAAATCCAATAGTGGACACTCTCGTGTCAAAACAACCAGCCCAATCTGAGTTCGAAAAAGCATGTTACTTTGGCAGCAATGATCCCCCCTTGGGATAAAACAAGCCAAGATGTAAAGTGCCACTAAGCTAGCGAAAAATCCTCTTGACAGCCTGCCAATGCTTAGACCTTGGGCTATGCATAAATCTGCTGACCTGTGAGACTACAAACTGAATATCTGGCCTCGTGTTGAATACGTAAATGAGGATGCCAACATCAGTTTGGTAAAGAGTGACATTAGCATGATCACCAGCATCATGTCACTGCAAGAGGTCACTTGAATTCCGACACCACATTACCGGCATCACTGGCGGGCGTCGTTATATGTGTGTGTATTTATGAAGGGAGCTAAGGTTTTTTTTTTAAGTTTGATTTTCAAATTTCCGACGCTGCGTCCAGCATCTTTTCCGATGGCAGCGAGAATGCACCTACCGATGCTTGTTTCAACGGCTCTATCGACATATGTACCGACAACTGTATCGACAGCACCTGCAAAAATCAAAACCACGGGCTTTCTCTGTGCATTTCTCTTAGTTCTTGCGCGTTTTCTCCAGCTCTCCTCTTCCCCATCTCTCACAGATCAGGATTTCCTTGGGTCATGTATCTCCAAGTACTAGCAAAACTCTAGTAAGGCATTAAGAACACTCTGCACAAGGGACCTACCTGAAATGAATTCACCTGCAGAAATAAGTTTCTCATTGATATCCTTGACACCAACAAGGAAAGTGTCCATATCATCTTCCTCATGCATAATCTTTGATTCCAACTCTTTACGCACCAAAGCAATTTTAGTTTCATAGCGACTTGCATAAAGACCATCAAAAAATCCCAAGCCTGTTTTGTAGATTTTGTTGAACAAATGTGAGGAATAATGGTGTGCTTCATAGACAACACAATCAATGCATGAGCTTGTGCATCCTTTACATCCCAACAAGCTTATTCTGTCGTACGCAAAACAACTCTAATAGCAGCAATCCTTGCAGTAAGACCTGCAACATCCTCAACGTTGCCTGCATCCCCAAAACCAGGACATACATCAATGACCTGCACAATATTCTAGACGCCCTTTGACACAAGAACATGTTGCATCATGTAAGCCCACATAGGGTAATTGTCCCCATCCAATATGTCCTCATAAGTAAACATCTTGAGCACATCTGTGTTGTTGTCAGCCGCAGTAAATGTTGCACCTGATGTGAAAACTGCTCAAAAAGAGGAGAAATGAAGCGGGAACAACATGTGCTATATAGCAAAAACCGTAGAAGACTGTAAGGCACATGTTACGCAAAAAACGGCATTGACAAAAATTCTGCACAAAATGATGAAATCGCCTATGCAGTACTGCCTGTAGTGGAAACGGAGGCCAAAATGGGCCCGAATCAAAAATCAAAGAAAATGAGCAACCATTTGCTGGAGCTTCAGGCGATTGAGCCCGAGAGGATGCAATGTGCTCTGATACCAATTGTTGGAATTAGGGTTGCAGAGAAACGCACACAGCTTGGAGAAGATGAAGAAAGCTCAAGGCACACAATTGAGAGTGTGCAATGGAAAGATAGATGGCCCTAGAGTGATGAGCGTACATACAATGCACGGGGGAAAAAACCTCCTAAAGAGAAAAAATGCCCCGCGGTCCTAGTGTGTTCACACACATCACGACCACATGTATATGGTAATAGCTCTTTCTCTATTTCAATCCAAAACATTGAATCTTCAAGCACCACAAAAATTCTCTTTCCTAAACACCAAGAGATGACACCCAACTCCATTGGGGCCCTTTCAATGGTTTCTTTAAAAGAAAACCAAGGTGAAGAAGTGAGAATCAATGCATTGGGTATAGTGGCTTCAGTTGATCAAAAGAGGGCCAATATCTCCGTGCTCGAGGGTTATAATAGAGGTTGGTGTGAGACTATTCCAAGACTTTGACATGTATGCACACTTAGCTCAAGAATCATACGGTGTGGTCGCGAACACACTAACTTAGGTCTTATAAATGCAAGACACACCCAACACAACTTCAACATCATCAGATCCAGTGGCATTTTTAGAAGAGTTAAAAGCACTTAAAGAAGAGCTCGCACAAGAAAAATATGATAGAAAAATATTGACAACAGACCATAGGGATGTCTACCAAGCACAAAAAGATCAGGAGATAATGCATCAAGGAGAAACTGGCAAATGCACACAAGATTTAGCAGAACAGAAATATGCTTCTACAAAAGAAAGATATGGAAATCAATGCCATCAAAGCCCAAGCGTTTCTGCCACCTCAACCAACACATACAACAGAAACAAAGTTCACATGGGTAGAGCTACCCCTAGTTCTTTTGCCAGGCATATCTATTGAGGAAGGTTTCAATGAATTTGAAGCCACAAAACAGACACTGAATGCAAGAGATGAAATCAAGAAGTGGATGTTGAAAGTACAAAATCCTTCTCATCGAGAATACATGCAATGCAAAGTAAAGGTACATTAGGAGGAGAATGGGGTCTAGAAGGCCCTATTTATTTGACAGTTTACAGAAGTCAAACCATTAGTATTTAGAAATTAATCAAAGGACAACCTTTGAATTCAAACAAACAAACCGCTAGTGTATTTGGATTCAAATTTTCTCCCTGAAATAGAATTGTAAATCTAGAGAGTAAAACCATATCATGTAGTATATCTATGGAAAGAGCTCGGTGCATAGATTGCAGGTCTATGATCTCCGTTCGAATGGGAGATCATGTATGGGAGTTATAGAAGGCCAAAAAAAAAAACAAAAAATTATACATCTCCTTTTTGGGGGGAAAAGTTCATCCTTTGACCACTCTTACACATCTCTTACACACCCACCATTCTTGCACACATGGCATATACCTATTCGTCAAAATGCTAATCACCTCCATAAGCTCATGCAAAATAAAGAGGCCCTCCTAGACCCCATCCTTTTCCTAATGATTGGAATCAGTGGCCCTCTTGATGTTCAAATGAGATGAAGTGCTAAAGACTTACAGCCTCTTGAGGACATCGAGGCACAAGAGACTTATGTTAGAACTTGCAAATAGAGATTGCAAGCTGCAACATGATCATGGGGTTTTAAGCTTGCATCATGTTTCTCCCCTCCCGTATTGGTTGACATGGAGATTGATAGAATCTTTCTCAGTAGGGTCAATGGCATGAGCATCCTCTATACCAACAATCTTGAGTAAAACTTTGTCAGCCGCAATATCTTCTTGAAGGACTACAAGTTTAAAGAACACCTAATTTTAGATTCCAAAGTATCTACAATTTTGATAAATCTTTTTTGTCACACTCTTAGAAAAAACTAATTGCAAATAACAGATTTACTAAAT
This sequence comes from Adiantum capillus-veneris, assembly GCF_014529385.1. Taxonomy (NCBI): domain Eukaryota; kingdom Viridiplantae; phylum Streptophyta; class Polypodiopsida; order Polypodiales; family Pteridaceae; genus Adiantum; species Adiantum capillus-veneris. Next base: position 111,144,385 of record NC_140931.1, on the reverse strand, counting down.
GACAACACATCTACAAAAAAATTATTTTATGCTCCTTATTGTCTAGAGATTCCTAATCTTTATCTAGCTACATCAGTTCTTTGTCCATGATGGTTCTGTCTAGAAGTATACTTGGAGAAACATTTATGCCTTTAAGCTCTAGAACACAAGTCTCACCGTCTATTGCACTATCTTCTTCCATTGGATGATTTCCTTGAAATTTTTTTACTAAGTTTCTTATGGCCTTTAAGCCATAGAGTGATCTTTGTAGATATCTCTATGACTTTAAGATAATCCAAAATATGCCTCTTTATGGCCTCAAGGCCATAGCGTTTGGATTGTTAGCAGGTCTCAGCATAAAAATAGATCTATGGCTTCAAAGCCATATGGTACTATATTTATGTGCCACCCTATGGCCCTAAGTCCATAGGTTGTCATAGGGCCAGAAGATGCCCTCTATGAGCACTAGTAAGAACCCATCTATGCTCTATGTTGGCACCCTATGGCCCGAGGGCCACAAGGTGTGCCTCTTATGCTAGTAAGAAACCCTTTATGCTATATGTTGTCACTCTATGGCCCTTCGGCCATAAGGTTCCCTCTGTACTAGTAAGAACCTCACTATGATTTATGTTTGCACCCTATGGGCTGTACGGTGCTCTCTATGCTAGTAAGAAACCCTATATGCTCTCTGTTGGCACTCTATGGTCCCAAGGGCCATGGGGTGGAAAACGTGACCTTTGAGAGTATTCCTTACCACATTTGTAAAGACCACCTTATGGTTTCAAGGAAATTCAGTGGCCTAGGTACCATCGTAGAGACTCTATATTGGCACCCTATGACCTAGGGCAGTAGGGTGGCCATTATCCTACAAAGAGACCCTCTATGTTAGCGATAAACCCTCTATTCTCTATGTTGGTACCCTAGGGCCACAAGGTGCCCTTCATCCTAGGAAGAGACCCTTTATGCCCTACATTGGTACTCTATGGCCTTAGGGTCATAGGGTGCCTTCTATGCTAGTAAGATACATTATATGATCTAGGTTTCCACCCTATTGCCTAGGGCCAAAAGGTTTTCTCTACGATGACACCATGTATACTATATGTTGGTAGTGTATGGCCCTAGGTCTAGAAGGAAACCCTAGGGCTATAGGGTGTCCTCTATGCTACTATCATATGGCCCAAGGGCCAGATGGTGGCTAAGGTGCCCTTTGTGAGAGAATTCTCTACTACATATAAAAAAACCACTTTATGATCCTATGGCATCCCAAGGGCAACAAGGTGCTAATTAAAAGCCCTCTATGCTCTATGTTGGCACCCTATGGCCCCAAGGCCATAGGGCGGCCTCTATGCTAGTCAAAATTCCATCTATGCACTATGTTAAGTCATTTATGCACTATGTTGGCATCTTATGACCCTATCCATAAGATGTCCTCTATGGTAAAAGAGAAACCGTACATGGGCTATGCTGGCATCCTATGGTCCTAGGGTGTCGTCTATGCTAGCAAACCCTCTATGCCTAATGTTGGCACCCTATAACCCCAGGGTCGCAAGGTAGACCTCCATGCTCTATATAGGCACCCTATGGCCCCAAGGCCATAGGGTCCCTCTATGCTAATAAGAACCTCAATATGATTTATGTTTGCAGACTATGCCCTATATGCTAGTAAGAAACACCATATGCTCTATGTTGGAACCCTGTGACCCTAGGGCCATAGGGTTCTATCATAAGAAACCATCTATTGTTTATGTTGAGACCCTATGGCCCTATTGAATATTTATAGAATACTTTATGGCCCCAAGACCATTGAGTGACCTAAGTGCCCCTTTAGAGACTTTACATTTGTACCATATGGACATTGAGTGACTTACATGCCTCTTCAGAGACTCTATGTTAGATATTTATGTCCCTAGGGTCATAGAGTGCTCTCTATGCTAGTAAGAAACCCTATATGATCTTTGTTGGCACTCTTGGGGCCATAGGGTGCCTTCCATGTAAGCAAGAAATTCTATATGCTTTTTGCTGGCACCCTATGGCCTTAGGGCCACAAGGTGCCCTCTATGCTAGCAAAAATCTCTATATGCTTTATGTTGGCACCCTATGGCCCTAGGGCCACAAGGTGCCCTCTATGCTAGCAAGAAACTCTATATCCTTTATGTTGGCACCCTATGGGCCCAAGGCCACAATATGCCCTCTATTATTTATGCTGGCACCCTACGGCCCCAGGGCCACAAGGTGCACTCTATGCTAGAAGGTGTTGGGGATTCAAGCCCTTTGTCTGGTGTCTTAGCCTTTTATTCTGTGGGATCACTCTCATAATGCATGCAGTTGTAGGCCACCGGTTCCGTTGCAAGTCAAGTTTGCATGGCCTCTTTTGGCTTTATATACATTGTAAGGTTTAAAGAAAGTATCATCAATCAATAAGCGTGTTTTTTTTTCAAGCTGTGTCGACTACTCTCTCTCTCTCTCTCTCTCTCTCTCTCTCTCTCTCTCTCTCTCTCTCTCTCTCTCTCTCTCTCTCTCTCTCTCTCTCTCAAATTTTTGTTGCACCTACTCCCCATGCATCAAAGGCTGCACCCCCCTTAGGCACAACCCAACACATGGTATCAGAGCTCTTCCCGATATCGGCCTCGGTTCGATTCAGCTTGGCGGAGAAGCTTGGCAGGAACGACCGCTTGCAGAAGGGGGCACTATCACAGCTACCTACAACAAATCGACCCGGATTTCTCTCAATTTAATCGCCCTAGTCTAAGCAGCGCTTTTCGTCACATCAACTGCTCCCAACTCGGCTTCTACAACCCACTACAGGAAGATCTCACCATTGCGCATAACCTGCTTTTCTACTACAGCAAAATCGTTATTTTGGTTTTTAAATTAGTTGACTTAAATTAACCATTTAAGTTGTCAAGCAGGGATTCCCACCCTCGCAATTTCATGCTTACGCCTTCTATGGTATTCGGTGCTCGGTGTTCCTAGTAGATAAGCAAGGTGCAGACAGTGACCGAAAAATTATTGCATATCAAAAGCAGGACTGCAGCTCCCCTATTTTGGTGACGTGAGTAGTAAACACGTACATGCAATTTTAGCTAAGGGAATTAAGAACATAAAAGTTGCAAAAATTGACATTTTTTCATGCAATTGGTTTGGTGGCCTTGCACGTTTTTTTACTAGCATTTAACATATCCACGGTGGGCTACAAAGACACTCTTCTCAAGGTTTTTGCAAGCAACATGTCCAATGGTATAACCATTCAGTCATCACAATAAAATGTGTATGACATGCATCTTGTGCCAGTGAGTGTCAAATCAAGGCAGGTTCTTTGGACTATGATCGATGAAGACCGGTTTTGTATTGATGAAGATCAAGAAGGTGATAGCTTGCAATTGCAATACATGTGGTGCATAGGCATATTCCAAGTGACAAGCAAGCTTTACGACATGTTCGAATACATCAACAATTGCCAGTTTTGTGTCACAATTTTGTCAGCTTTTGTCTATTGTCAAAACCATCATAAACTTTCAGTCAAAGCCTCCTTTTACATTATTTGTTGTCAGTTATTGTCATGCTTGTCAGTTGTCATCATGTCAAAATTGTACGAGTTATAGACACTGCCACATAAAAATTTGTAAGACCACCTTTGTTGCTTGGTCAGGTTTTGCTATGTCTCACAGTGATAGTTGTTTGAAGGAAGTACACACACACCTATGCTATAGTCAAGGGGGGGACTTCTACTCATGGTTTCAGGTGAATGAACTCTACCATGGTCTATCTGTCTCAAGTCCATTGTCAGTGGTTTGGGCTTGAGGCGGGGGTTGTTGGGGATTCAAGCCCTTTGTCTGGTGTCTTAGCCTTTTAGCCTGTGGGAACACTCTCATAATGCATGCAGTTGTAGGCCACCGGTTCAGTTGCAAGTCAAGTTTGCATGGCCTCTTTTGGCTTTATATACATTGTAAGGTTTTAAGAAAGTATCATCAATCAATAAGCATGTTTTTGTTTTTCAAGTTGTGTCAACTACTCTCTCTCTCTCTCTCTCTCTCTCTCTCTCTCTCTCTCTCTCTCTCTCTCTCTCTCTCTCTCTCAACTTTCTGTTGCACGTGCTCACCATGCTGCAAAGGCTTCACCCCCCTTAGGCCACAACCCAACAGAAGAAAATCCTCCATGCTCTAAGTTGGCCTATGACGCAAAGGCCAAAATATCAGCATTCAAGCTTGCCAAAATCACAACTTTGTACATGATTTTTTACAGGGCCACTTCCAAAACTTGCAGGCCTATGTACACATATATACATGAGTCTAGTCGACAAGATTTTTGGCACGACTTAGTGACTTTATGCTCATCCAAGATATTCCTAACAACGTAAACACTTGCATAGGGACCCCAATGCCATTGACGAGTATATTTTGGTTGCTTTCATTGAACCTCAAACCTAGCCACATGAGCAAGAGTATGGTCTTGACTATCATGATTTAGTGTATCCCATCACCATGTGCGTCGACAAGCATTCGTCAATGCAAGCGGAAAGACAACCCTGAGGAAGGTGCCACTTTGGAAAACATTAGTGTTCTTATGAGGAAAATTTCTCCTTTTTTTAAAGGAAGAAAATGCTTTTCCAAGGGGGGAGTAATGTTAGTCCATGAGCTAGAGTCTAGGGACCACTTTGAACCAAGCTTGGAGGTTTTCGCACATAAGGGGAAAGAGGGAAGGAGTTGAGACAACGTATAGAATCCGTGGTCTCACATACACCGGCAAAAGGTTGTTTCATCAATAATTTTAATCGAACCCTATCCCTACATCAAGAGGGACAACCTGCCCTTGTTAAACTCATCCCTAGACAAGGGGATGCCTCGGAGCATGTTGTCATGGATGCAAGCTCCTAGGAGAATTTTAGAATGTTCTAGAAGCATCTAGTAGATTCTATAAGGTTCTACAACATTCTACAAACATGTAAAATGTAGAAGGTTTTGGAAATATCTAGAAGAATAAAAAAGAATCTAGAAGATTCTAGAAGGCTTTAGGGGATTCTAAAAGGTTCTATAAGCATCTAGTAGATTCTAAAAGGTTCTGGAAGTATCAAGAAGACCCAAAAAGTAGCTAAAAGAATCTACAAAGCTCTAGAATCTTGAGGAAGGACCTAGAGGATTCTAGAAGAACCTAGAGGGTTCTAAAAATGTGAGAATGTTTTAAAAGGGAGAACCTATCGGGTTCTAAAAGATCTAGAAGTTTCTAGAAGAAAATATATTTAATTCCTTGATATCTCGAACTCATTTTTGTATGACTAATACTCTCTATCTCATAAACTATTCAAAAATATTTTAAACCATATTTAGCAAAAGATCTAACCTATTGCATTCTTTTTTACTTTAAGAACTTGGAAAAATAGTCCTATCACAGGAGTACTCAATGGCCCCTGATCATTGGTGACCTAATTGTATCTATAGGGGCTCTGTATTGGGACCCTATGGACCAAGGGGAATAGGGTACCCTTTGTATGGTTTTACCATAGCATGGTATGATTTTAACATAAGAGTCTGTAGTGGATCCTATTTATCTTGGCTTCTTAAGTGTCACTTGGACCATCACACAATAAGTCCAAATATGCTAAAAACATGTGATGCATAAATTATCCCACCCTTATGGTTGAAGACCATAGGGTCCTTTACAAGTGTAGACTATAAAAGGAGTTTGGATTTGGACAATAACCTATGCCCTTATGGAAAGAGAAAAGTACAATTAATACTAACAATATATTTCAGAGTGCAAATGGGAGCATTGAAAAGAGAATCAACAATAGCTTTGTAGGTGCTCATTTTAAATGCTAGATAGTTTTCTATGTCTTAAATTTCGTGGTTTTCTTGATTTTAAAGTCACATGATCACAAATAATTATTTCTTTTATTATTAAATTCAATAACACATTTACGTTTCTCAATGTTCCTAATAACCTTGTATGTAAACTTGGTTGTGTGCCGAAATCTTCAAAAATATAGGACGTTGGAATTTTTGAAAGAATTGAAAGGGTTGTATATCTTTGATATGTTAGGAAAATATGCTCAAGAAACTAATCAAGGTCACAAAATTCAAAAGGAAGTTTTTTGAAAGTGCAAACACATCATACGATGTTCAATAATAGGTCTAAGAATTTCACTTCAATGCATTTGGTTGTCTTTGATCTAACACCTTAAAATACAATCCAATTTACAAACTTAAACAATTGTCATACATTATACAATCATTTCTTTGCAATAAACCTCGATACAATGTTCCGATTGCTACATGACAAGCTAAAATTATAGTGGTCCTAGCTTCCCTCTATTAAAAAAAATTCAAGATATGAATTTCAATTCTCTGCATCATCTAGAAGAAAAACAAAATCATATTTGGACCAAAATACTCGCACTTTATATCTTTGAATTAAATCTCGTTGGAATTGAAGAACTAGATCTTCACATAATCCAAAGGACAAATGCTTCATAAACCATTTGCACTTTGATACTCGATGTTTACTATCTAAGCAAGTAATTGGTATTTACAACAAATGTTGAATATATGTTTTAATCTAGCTATTTGCAATACATACACCATCAATTCACAATAGAAGAACTTATTTTATTCTCAATAGAATATTGAACCTTAATCACAAGCTAAGAAATATAAGTCCCTAATGTATATGAACCCTATGATTCCAAGGCAATAAGTTGACATATCTTCTCCAATATATTCTTCCATAATTTTGGTCCGGTGTTCATACACTATGACCCTGAGAGTGGTAGGAGATCAGTTGACTAAGCTTTGCAAATTTACTCCAACAAAATACACATTCTAAACTCCAAATATGGTTAAGTTATTTGTTGACAATCTGTATAGACTGTCTAGGTTTCCCTTCAATATTGTGAATGATCGTGCTCCCAAGTTTAACAGTTATTTCTATAGAGTTGTGTTTGAACTATTGTGTACACAACTCAACATCAATACTACAAATCACCCAAAAATGGATGTTCATACTAAATTGTTACCATATACATGTGGTAGTGATGTGTGTGAACACACTAGGACCGCCGGGGCATTTTTTCCCTCTTTAGGAGGTTTTTTCCCCCGTGCATTGTATATACGCCCATCACTCTAGGGCTATCAATCTTTCCATTGCACACTAAGTAACACACTCTCTATTGTGTGCCTTGAGCTTCCTTTGTCCTTTCCAAGTTGTGTGTGTTTCTCTGCAACCCTAGTTCCAACAATTGGTATCAGAGCAGGTCACGTCCTCCCGGGCTTAGTCGCCGGCTGCTCCAGCACACACATGCTCACTTTCTCCGATTTCAGTGAGCTTTGGCAAGCGTTCGCAGGTCGACAAATATTTTGGGAATGCTCAAAGAGCTCGGTCTGCTCAGAATTTTGATTTGGGCTCATTTCGGCCTTCGTTTCCACTACAGGCAGTACTACACAGGCTATTTCGTCATTTTGTGCAGAATTTCTGTCAGTGTCAATTTCTGCATAACAGGTGCCTTATAGTCTTCTACGGTTTGTGCTATATAGCACAGGTTCTTCCCGCTCCGTTTCTCCTATTTTCGGGCAGTTTTCACATCAGGTGCAGCATTTACCATGGCTGACAACAACAACACAGATGTGTTGAAGATGTTTGCTGCTGAGGACGGGTTGGATGGGGACAACTACCCTATGTGGGCTTATATGATGCAACATATTCTTGTGTCAAAAGGTGTCTGGAACATTGTGCAGGGCATTGATGTACAACCTAGTTCTGAGGATGTAGGCGATGTTGAGGATGTTGCAGTTCTTGCTGCAAGGATTGCAGCTGTTAGAGTTGTATTGCCTACGACAGAACAAGCTCGTTGGGATGTTAAGGATGCGCAGGCTCATGCATTGATTGCGTTGTCTGTGAAGCGCACCATTGTTCCTCACATCCGTTCAGCAAAATCTGCAAAACAGGCTTGGGATATTTTAGCAGGTCTTTATGCAAGCCGCAATGAGGCTAAAATTGCTTTGCTGCGTAAAGAGCTGGAGTCGAAGATTATGCATGAGGAAGATGATATGGACACGTTCCTTGCTAGTGTCAAGGATATCAATGAGCAGCTTATTTCTACAGGTGAAGTCATTTCAGACAGTTCCCTTGTGCAGACTGTTCTTGATGCCTTACCAGATTCCTACTAGACTTTTGCTAGTACCTGGAGACTGATGACCCAAGGAAATCCAGAAGTTGTCAAGTTTGATGCATTATGCACATTGCTGTTGCAAGAGTTACTGTCCAGAAAAAACAGGACTAGACAGCGTGCAGTTGAGCAAGCTTTTATTGCTTCTCAAAGAAAGGGTGGTAATAGCAATGCAGGCACTTCTTATGGTTCTGCTGCGAGTGGCAAAAATTATGTTCCTAATGCTTCTGCTGGCAGTACTTCGTCTGGCAATTCTGGTGATAAGGGCAAAAAGAAGATGCGTTGCCATTATTGTAAAGCCAATGATCACTTGATCAAGTCGTGTCCTAAGTTGAAGGCCAAAGAGGCTAAGAAGAAAGAGGGTGGTTCCACTGCAAATGCTGGTTCCACTACAAATGCAGCCATTGTTGAGTCTTCTGTGAAAGGAGACTATGTTGCTGATGTTGATGCAAAATGGGCTTTTAGCGCAGAGTGCACTTACAGTCCTGCTGTCCATGATGCATGCTTGTCAGTTGCTGCAGATTCACATGTATGGTATTTCGATAGTGGTGCTACAAAGCACATTACCTCACATCGTGAATTGTTTACCTCTCTTGAGTCTGTCCCTCATGGGAATTCAGTCACTTGTGCCAACAACGCCTCTTATCCAGTTCAAGGAGTTGGAAAGATTGTGCTCACTGATGCTAATGGCAGTTCCTTCACACTTGTTGATGCACTTTATGTACCTGGGATCAAGAAGAATCTCTTGTCTGTATCCGTACTTGCTAGACTTGGACTTGTAGTCAAATTTGTGGATGACAGATGTACAGTTCATGATCTCAGTTTTGGTGATGAAATTGTTGCATCTGGGCTTTTGTGCCGTGGGCTGTATAAGCTCACTTTGTATGACAAGTGTGGACAAAATTTTGCAAATGTTGTTGCAGATTCAAGGGCTATTTCAGATGCAAAACTTTGGCATGCACGTTTTGGTCATCTGAATTTTGCCACTTTGCTGCGTTTGCAGAAATCTGATATGGTTGCTTCTTTGCCACCTCTTGAATCACCTGTCAAACATGTTTGTGAAGGCTGTATTTTGGGTAAGATGCAGCGTTCTAAGTTTCCAAAGGATGGTTCAGTTCGGGCCACATGCAGGTTGCAGCTTGTGCATAGTGATGTTTGTGGGCCCATGCAAACTCCGTCCTTGGGAAATTACCTATACTTCACGACTTTCATTGATGATTACTCCAAGCATGCATGGGTATTTCCGCTTAAAGAAAAGTCCGAAGTATTTATGTGCTTCAAAAAATTTCCTGGCTATGGCTGAAAATGTCTGGAAATGTACTATGGGCACCCTCCGTTCCGATCGAGGGGGGGAGTATATGTCTCATGAATTCAATGCATTTCTGACTAGCCGTGGGATAAAACACTAATGTACAATGTCTTATACACCTCAGCAAAATGGTGTTGCTGTGAGGAAAAATAGGTCACTTACGGAAATGGCACGATGTATGGTCAAAAGTCAAGCTTTGCCGCATTCTTTTTGGCTTGAGGCCATCATGTGTGCCACTTATGTACTTAACAGGTGTCCTACGAAATCTTTGCAGTCTATTACTCCATATGAAGCATGGCATGATAGAAAGCCTTCTATTGAGCACATGCGTGTTTTTGGTTGTTTGGCATATGCTTTAGTGCCACAAGTGTAGCGCAGAAAATTGGACGATAAGGCTATCAAATGTATTTTTGTTGGCTATAGTGCTGAAAGCAAAGGTTACAGGTTGTATCATCCGCAAACAAAATGTATTCTGGTTTCACGGGATGTAGTGTTTGTGGAAGATTCTGTTCAGCCCTTGCTGTCATGTACTAGAGACAGTAATGTAAGCTCACAGGACATTTATGACACTTTGTTGCCTCTTTTCAGTGGTGGAAATACGAATGTAAGTTCCAATGAGGCAAATGTACAGCCTATGGGGGTTTCTGAAAATGTTTTAGATCAGCCTATTACTGATGCAGATGTACATGATGTACTTGATGAGGAAAGGGCTGAAAATGAGCAGGCTAGAGGTATGCCAAAATGGTTGGTGCACACTTTGCGTGACAGTAAATTGGATGCACCTTTGTCTAGTCGTACTCGTTCAGGCTCTCGCCATGCATCTTATGCATCATATTGTTATGCTTTGGCTGTGTCTAGCTTACATGATGTTGAGGAGCCTCTGACTTTTGATGAAGCACAGAATTCAAAAAATTGGATGGCTGCCATGCAATCAGAATATGATGCACTTATAGAAAATGACACATGGACTTTATGTGATTTGCCTCCTGGCAAAAAGGCCATTGCTACAAAGTGGGTTTACAAGTTGAAACGCAAGCCGGATGGTGAGACTGATCGCCATAAGGCTCGACTTGTTGCAAAGGGTTATGCACAGCAAAAAGACATAGATTATGAGAGACTTTTTCTCCCACTTGTCATATGACTACTGTGCGTTTTCTATGTGCATTGGCAGCTCATTTTGGTTGGGATGTACATCAATCAGACATTGTTACTGCTTTCTTGAATGGTGACATATTTGAGGAAGTTTATGTAACGCAGCCTCGCGGTTTTGTCATAAAAGGACAAGAGGACAAAGTGTGCAAATGTAACAAGGCTTTGTATGGGTCGAAGCAATCTCCTCGTGCTTGGTATGAGAAATCTGACACTCATTTGGTCAAATGAGGCTGTTGTAACAATCCAACAGAAAGCACATTGTATGTAAAGTGTGAGGGTGATGTATTTCTCATCGTGGTTCTTTATGTTGATGATTTGCTGATCATTGGACCAAATGAGAGACATATTGCTGAATTTAAGGCTGATTTGAATGCTACTTTCAAGATGAAAGATTTGGGGTTGTTGCATCATTACTTGGGTATACAGTTTAAGCAGTGTGATGGTGGTATTGCCTTGTGTCAGAAAAGTTACATAGAGACATTGCTATGTAAGTTTGGACTTGAGGATTGCAAACCTATTGCCACTCCCATGGAAACAGGTTTGAAATTGAGTCTACATGATGTTGGTGATCCTGCTGATGTCACTCTTTACCAAACTGCTGTTGGCTGCATCATTTATATATGCAACACGAGGCCAGATATTCAGTTTGCAGTCTCACAGGTCAGCAGATTTAAGCATAGCCCAGGGTCTTAGCATTGGCAGGCTGTCAAGAGGATTTTCTGCTACCTTAGTGGCACTTTACATCTTGGCTTGTTTTATCCCAAGGAGGGATCATTGCCGCCAGACTTACATGCTTTTTCGGACTCAGATTGGGCTGGGTGTTTTGACACGCGAGTGTCCACAAGTGGGTTTTGTTTCATGCTTGGCAGTTCATGTATATCATGGTTGAGCAAGAAGCAACCTATTGTGGCCACGAATTGGAAAGAAAACAGCGCTTAATGATAGCCGAAAGTGCGCTTAGAGCAGAGGATCAATTACAAAGGCAAATTTCGGACTTACAAAGTGAACAGCAACAAGGACTAGCTCATGACAATGAAATAGAAAGCATTGTTTCCAAGTCCCTCAGGGAGGAAAATGAAAATTTTCACATCAGGGTAAAAGAGTTAGAGGAGTCTGCAGCCCAAAAGGAGATGGAATTTCAAACTCTCCAAATCAATATTAGAACAATGGCTGCACAAATTGCAAGTCTCCAAGCTGCAAGGCAAAGCCAAGGGCGGGTACGGGTGCACCTGAAGCAAGCAGCCATGGATTTCACTAGACTGGCAAAAATATATGGGGGTGAAGATGACTATGAGGAAGAATCAGATGACCATGAGGCCCCAAATACGCAGACTGATCAGACTCGCTCCAAAAACCAAGAAGAAGACGAAGATTTAGTCAAAAAAGTTGAAGAGCAGAAGCTAGCCGAACAAATGGAAAAGCAATCAGAGATGATGTGGTACAAGGCCATGCAACTAGAGAAGGAGATGCTACAAGGGCTCTCCAGATCAGGCAAGACAGCAGCAGCAGAGCTATGGGAATAATGGAATGCCCCTATGTTACCCTATGCTCTGCTGAAATATGAAACTCTAACACATCAACGGCAGCTCCCAAAGGAAGAACAAGTGCCAATATTTGAAGGAGAATTACAGGATCAAGAACAGCAAAACAGGATAGTAGACAGCCATCCAAAGTGGAGGCGTCAATGGCTTTTGGATCACCCTAACAACTTGATCCACTTAGTCAATGCACCGCCTGAGCTGAGGAATGATAGGACTTTTTCCCCAACACCCCGAACTTACACTTACAGCCAACATAAAGCCTTACAAAGCAGAAATCCTACATGGCTGAACTATCTAGTATTGCCAGGGCCTGACGAGGGAGAGAGAATATCCGGTTCTTACATGGTGAAAACCCTTTAGGACCCCATAGCAGAATTTGGAGGCACTCCTGACCTATCCTGCAAGATTCTATGTAAAATAGCTCGGACTTTTTTGGCCTGTCTCACAGTGTTCTCAGAAAGTTGGACATCAGAGTACATGAATATAGAAAGAAGCATATCAGAGCTGTCATATGATCTAAGTGGGCCACCTACAGAGCCAGTGTTGTATGCCTACTTCAAACGGCTAATGTTTCTGCCAAGCTGCCATCTCCAAACATTCGAAGAGGCATTTTACACAGGCTTCTTCATGTACAAATCCAAAAAATTTGGCCCATTAATGGCAAGCCCAGTCTATGCGATATGATGCGTTTCTACATCAAATCAACCAGGAAGGAAGACATCGACACTGAAGCAAAGACGATCATGTCGTGGCAGACATGAACTAGGAGGGGGAGAGTGTTGGAGCCCAACTTGTCCAACTGTGGTAATGAGCCCACCTTGTAAAGCCTATCAAATTCCCATTTTTATCTCAAAGACGACTTATCATTTTGATCCACTTTTCTGGGTTATGTAAAGATTAATCAGTCAGTCAAGACCCAGACGTGTTTCCACTTTGTAATTATGATGAAGGCAAACTCATGTACATTTTTGAGCTAAGGTGACTAAAGTATAAAAGTCGCCTTAGAACCATTTTTTAGGATAACATTTGAATATTAATCATGTGTCGTACGAGTCTGAGAGAGAGAGAGAGAGTGTGTGTGTGTGTCTTATCCTCTTCGCTACGCGCTTCTCCCTCACCGGATTCACAACGTGGCCACACCATCGCGGTAGCCTCTCCGAGAGCTACGAGCCCACGCCACGCATTCACATTTTCGAGTTGTTCGCAATCAATCCTTTCTCGAGCTTGTTTTGCTTGTAAGTAGCACAAACAGTGTCTGTTTTCAACAATCAAGTGCTTTATGGAATGAGAAAGAGATTAGCTACACATAGATACTCATAAACTTAGGTTTTGCGCACTTTTGGATTATGACCAGTGAGTCTATCACGATCGTATTCGAGATCACTAGGGTTCAAATCTGGTGAGATTAGACTTATAGGTAAGTATATCCTATTGAGAGGATGGTGCCTAGTAACTTTGATGCAATTCCGAGTTCATTTGAGGTGTAAACGGTGTTGTGAGTGTTTAGGGATAGAGTGGGTTGCATTCTACAAGGGTTAATGATTGATGCATCATAGAAGTGTGTATGTGTAGATTGGTCTCACCCTGACAAGCTAACGAGATTGCCTCCATGCACCTACGGGTTAGTCGTGTCATCGGATGATAAGTATGTTGTCTGTGTCATGCTTGTGAGCATGAACAAGGAAGTAGTCTTGCCCTAAAACATATATTGACATCCTTTGGTCGTGGAATCAAAGGGTACAAAAAGGATTTCTTATAGGTATCAAAGGAGATGAAATTATAGTCCTAAGATTTTATAATGATCTATATATGTGCCACCCTATAGCCATAGAGCTATAGGGCCCTAATGGTACCCTATAGAGAACTAGCATAAATATATAGACTTTGGACAGAGGATATATTTTGGTGATCTCACCACAAGCCTTGATCTTTTTACTCAACATAACATAGATCATAGTGCCAAAGGGTTTTCCCTCTATTTTAGTTAGAGAACCCTATGGATTTATGGCCATAGGGTGGAAGAGGGTAATAGGATGCCCTTTGTATGGTTTTAGAAGAAACCCACATTTTAGCCTATGGCCTAATGGCCATAGGATGCTCTTTGTGGATATTGTTAAGACTCTATGAAAGCCAAAAATATGTCTTGTTATGGAATTAGGACCATACAAAAAGGATTTCTTATAGGTTATAAAAAGAGAGATAATTATAATCCTAATATTGTAGAATGATTTTATATATGTACCACCTATAGCCCTATGGCTATAGGGACTATATGGAGTACCTTGTAGAGAAAATCAAATCAATCTATAGCCTTTGGACATAGGTTACATTTTGGTCATCTTATCACAAGCCTTTGATATTTTTACTCAACATAATATAGATCATGGTGTAAAAGGTTTCTCTTTATGCTGGTTAGACAACCCTATGGACTTATGGCCATAGGGTGGCAAAGTTTCCCTATGATTGAACATCATAATGTAATATAAACAAGGAGTACTCAATGGCCCCAAGATCATTGGTGACTTAATTGTATCTGTAGGGGCTCTATATTGGGACCCTATGGACCAAGGTGAATATGGTGCCCTTTGTATGGTTTGACCATAGCATGGTATGATGTTAACATAAGTGTATGTATTGGATCCTATCTATCTTCGCTTCATAAGTGTCACTTGAACCATCCGACACAATACGTCCAAATATGCTAAAAACATGTGATGCATAAACTATGCCACCCTTATGGCCTAAAGACCATAGGGTCCTTTACAATTGTAGACTATAAAAGGAGTCTGGATTTGGAAAATAACCTATGCCTTTATGGAAAGAGAAAAGTACAAATAATACTAACAATATATTTTAAAGTGCAAATGGGAGCATTGAAAAGAGAATCAACAATAGCTTTATAGGTGCTCATTTGAAATGCTAAATAGTAATGCTAGATATTTTTCTAAGTCTTAAATTTCCTGGTTTTCTTGATTTTAAAGTCACATGATCACAAATAATTACTTCTTCTATTGTTAAATTAAATAACACATTTACTAGTCTCAATGTTCCTAATAACCTTGTATAAAAACTTGGTTGTTTGACAAATCTTCAAAAATATAGGACAGTGGAATTTTTAAAAGAATTGAAAGTGTTGCATATCTTTGATATGCTAGGAAAACTTCTCAAGAAACTAATCAAGGTCACAAAATTCAAAAGGAAGTTTTTTGAAAGTGCAAACACATCATATGATGTTCAATAATAGGTCTAAGATTTTCACTTCAATGCATTTGGTTGTCTTTGATCTAATACCTTAAAATACAATCCAATTTACAAACTTGACCAATTGTCATACATTATACAATCATTTCTTTGCAATAAACCTTGATACAATGTTCCGATTGCTACATGACAAGCCTAAAAATTATACTAGTCCTAGCTACCCTCTATTAAAAAAAAATTCAAGATATGAATTTCAATTCTCTGCATCATCTAGAAGAAAAACAAAATCATAATTTGGACCAAAATACTCGCACTTTATATCTTTGAATAAAATCTTGTTGCAATTGAAGAACTAGATCTTCACATAATCCAAAGGACAAATGCTTCATAAACCATTTGCACTTTGATACTGGATGTTTACTATCTAAGCAAGTAATTGGCATTTACGACAAATGTTGAATATATGTTTAACCTAGTTATTTGTAATACAAAGATAATTATTTGAAACGCTTATACCATCAATTCACAACAGAAGAAATTATTTCATTCTAAATAGAATATTAAACATTAATCACAAGCTAAGCAATATAAGTCCATAATGTATATGAACCCTATGATTCCACGGTAATAAGTTGACATATCTTTTCCCATACATTCTTCCATAAGTTTGGCATGGTGTTCCCACACTATGACCCAGAGAGTGTTAGTAGACCAGTTGATCAAGCTTTGCAAATTTACTTTGACAAAATACACATTTAAAGCTCCAGAGTTGGTTAAGTTATTTGTTGAAAATCTGTATAGACTGTGTAGGTTTCCCTTCAATATTGAGAATGATTGTGCTTCCAAGTTTAACAGTCATTTCTATAGAGTTGTGTTTAAACGATTGGGTACACAACTCAACATCAATACTATAAATCACCCAAAAATGGATGGTCATACTAAACATGTCAATTAGGTCATAAGAGCATATGCTAGCAAAAAGCAATCAGATTGGGAAGATTATCTCGCTATTCTAGTGTTTGCTTGCAATAGTGTCAATCATGTGACGATTGGATTTAGTCTTTTTATGTTTATGTATGGTTTTCAACCTAGATCACCTATTACCATGGGTTGGCAATTGAGAAACATCATCAGGTCAAGGATTTTCTCCAATACCACATGGATACAGCGATCATGCTCGTCAAAGTATTCAAAAATTATAGCATAGATATAAAAAGTACGTAAATGGAAAACATCATGGTAAGTTACCTTCATTTTATGTGTGTTGGAGTATTCAAAAACTTTGAAGATTGGGCCAACACCTAAATTATCTCCAAGATATTGTTGGCCTTTTAAGATACTAAAGCAATGGGTAACAGACTCTCTTTACCTATGCACCCTCGTATTCATCTGATATTTTATGTAAGTCATTTACGTTGCAATTAAAGCCTCTATAGCCTTGCACGAGCCACATCGTCAGAAGGAAGAACTATTGCATGACTGTAGAGATTTATGAAAAACCCTCTAAGCATGGAGCACACTCAAAATCAAGAGAAACAAAGAACACCATGACAAAGCTCATCTCGTGGAGATGTCCATAGAGTATCCATCAACAAAAATTCAAGAAGAAATGAAGAAGTTATGGCTGATCAAACATGGAGGTGTCCATTTTCTTGCTCAAAAATGAGCCCTCTGGAAGTTGTGTAGGTGTTGCAGCTATTAAAATGGGGGACTTCTTATCTTTTATCTCCAAGATTTTTCTCTCTCTTTGTAGCCAACAAGGCTTTCTCTCAGGGCACCTTTTAATGGTTCAATTTTGCCCTCTTTTGGGTGAAAAATGAGTTGTCGGTGACCCTTTCACCAAGGAATTGGGTGGGGGCAAGTGGCCGGGGACCCAAAAAAGTGACCAGGTGCCTTTCCAGGCAGTGTGAAGAGGAAAAATGCTCCATGTCCCTCCCTATGAGCCCACGAGCCCCCATAGCCAAGCCTTGAGAGAGCTCCTCTCACCTTTGATACCCTATAGTGGGCACCCAATGTGCCCTATATACCCCCCACTTTCCCTTTTCCTCTTCTCATGTGGAATAATCCCCATGACACATGGCAATCTCCTCAAGCTTCCCAACTTCCCCTTTAGTTATGAGTTTCTCCCCTCAGCAGGAGGACTTCTCGGACAATTTCTCCCGAGGTATGACTTGCTGCTACGGTCACCGAATGACGCACCGTAACACACATCTCGAAACCCATCACCTCGGCTATCTCCAAAAATTTAAAACTTCATCATTTCTTAGACCCCAAAGTTGGCCCTGTTTTCCTTGTCGCTGTAACTGCAATCACCTTCTAAGTTGAGATTGCCCGCTTCAGATGCTCATAACTCATGATGCATAAGTCCAATTCACGAGCTATATATGAGATCGGTTCATGGATCTTAAACAAGATACTCTTGGTTCTTGAATTCTTTGTTCCATCATGTCTAAATGAATTCTTTCCAACAAACATTAACTATGGTCTCATTAAAGTAGATTGCAATCAATATAGCATGCAACATACTTGTTATGAGCACAACTCATGTAGAAGAGAGAGAGAGAGGAGACTGTAAGGAGGCATTGTAGTAGCAACCTAATCGTAACCCACACAAAATTATCAATCCGTGGATCGGCAACCCGGATAAGGCATGGAAGCATGAGCATCGGATGAATAGAATAAGAGGATTCATGAGTATGCTCATCCAATGCAATAGAGGTTAGTCGATCATTAAATCACTAACTCTAATCACATCATTAATCAAACATCACCTACACGCATTAAGCCTGTCAAAGTCCAACTTACCATAGACTAGAAACCCAAAGCACACTAGTGATAAGCACACACTAATTGCATTGGTGTTGACCTCTCCAATCACCACATGCCAATCAAGGCACTTCATCAAAAGCTTATATACACACAAGGTGAATGGTGCTAGAGTTTCATAAAACCTATCCACACACAAGCAAACAATAGGGCGCACACACTAATTACAAGATTAATAACCAACTTAATCAACCTAATTACTGATGCTAAATATCACAAATTAAATGCTCATAGAAGGATAAGAGTGGTTAATAGCAAGAAGTCATCACACAAACTCAAATCTAGAATAATGAGAAAGATGAAACTACTTCATGACATAATGGAGTACAGAAGAAGTGATTAATGAGACAGCAGAGATTAGATTAAGAAAGCTTCTGTAAATACAATGGATTAGCACTAGCCTCTTAAGCATGGGCATTAAGCTCAAGGCTAGGCCATCCATACAGTGAACACGAGAGAGAGAGAGAGAGAGAGAGAGAGAGAGAGAGAGAGAGAGAGAGAGAGAGAGAGAGCTCTCAAAAGTGGATCCTCAAGAGTGGATACTCAAGAATGAAGCCTCCTTGCATATAGGATTCCTTTTAAAGGCTTTCACCACAATCCCTTCTACTATGGGTTTAAGTTTGAGCCCTCCAACTATCATATACAACTTTGGAACTCCCAATGAGCCCAAGACTTATACAAAGTGATTTGGAAATATTATGCACAACCATAGCATATATCCTGCTTGATGCATATTCGGTGTAGCCTGTGTTAGCCGGTGCTAACATTCCCCCCTTCTTAAATAGGCACATGTCCTTGTGTGCCGGTGAAGCAAAACACGATGACATGGTAGAAAGCAAGTCCATGGAAGAAATGTTGAGCTGCAAAACATAAGAACAAGTAATGAGCATCAAAGGCCAACAAGAATGAATAAAACATGAAGCACAATGAGCAATCATGCAAAGTGAATTTTTTTGCTTCTAAAAGATGGGTAAATCATAGTCAAAATCTAGACAACATAAAGCAAAAAAATACACCTAAACTATCGTGAAGATTAAACCACTTGAAATTTCAGTTTTATGCATGGAACACAAGCAATCAATTATGACCCTAGGCGGGCATTATCATTTAACGAGCGGAGAATGAGCAGCCAAAAGTGAGCGAGGGTAACATGTGAAGTAAGATCCTGCAAATTTATACTCATTGTACATACACTGGGTGACCAAAATAAGCCAAGAAAAGCTACTTTATTGGAACATGATCCAAGCATGGCAAGCCCATAAATTATTTTTCCACTCTCTTGTAGGGTTCTTGGAGGCACTTTTAAAATGAAAAACCGTTGCATAAAAAATGGCTTTCTTTACTCTCTTGATGAATTGTTAGCCAAACTAATAAATTAGACAACAAGGTGAAAACACATGATTTGCTTAATATGGTAGTAGGTGAAAATGAATTTGCTGGGCAAAAGGAGAGGGTCTATGAAAATAATCAACAGAAATAGGAACGGATGATATCTCTCTCTCTCTCTCTCTCTCTCTCTCTCTCAAAGTAGATCTTTAGTGTAAATTTTTCCATGTCTAGAAGTCAAATTTTATTGCAAATGTCATTGAACCAAATTTTGACATTGTTTTTTAAATGTTGATAAACAAGTGTTCAATACATTGATTGGCTTGACTTAGCTTAGTGTCTTCCATCTATCTATGCTTTTGTTGATTGGCATACATAAGACCTCAAGAGTTGAGACTCTTGAACTCATAGGAGCAATTGTGGACCATTGGACTATACTTTTTTGTGTCATTGTTGACCATTAATTAAGCTTGTTGCGGGCAGAAATTGTCAGCTAAATTTTAAACTTGGTGAGTAGGATGACATTGAAAAGTCAATGTTTTTTTTACTTTTGATGGAGGCTATAGTGTTCAAAGGATCTGTAACCATGGATCCACACTCACAATCTCATTTAGTATCTAAGAGGAGCATAAACTTGGTAGCCACACAAACTCTCTCACCCCTCTTATGTAGACCACACAAGTCATGTAAATGATATGATATGGAAACTTCATAAAACTTCTTAAGTATAACTTTTCTGATGTGAAGAGGATTTTGAGAGTCATTATTTACTTTAATAATCCAAAATTGAAAGCTCACTTTTCTACAAATAACTCTTTTTGCAGAACTATAGTTTATTGCTCAACTTGGACGAGCATTGAAAGTTGTCAATCTCTATGTAGATATTGTAGAAGTTCCACAACACTATTGCATACCTTAAAGGGACAAAAATCTACAAAATTCTTTGAGTTGCATTTGAAATAGTTCAAAAAAATTCATGTGTTTTGATAATTAATTATGTGTTGAACACATTTCGTTGGAAGGGTCTTACTTCTAGACCTATTGAGAATTACTAGCATTTTTTAAATAAATGTCCTTATGGGACACAGAAGTGTCTCTCTCTTTAGAAGGGGCCACATACATTCTCTCACTCATATTTTAGCATATAAGTGGCAAACAAAGAGGAGAGGTTAGCGCCCCGTCTAGACCTTAACACTAGTGGAGTCAGTGCTTGGGAAAAGTTTGTCTCCACTAACAGCTGTGCCGCTTTGGAATTGAAAGCTGGTGGTTGAGCAAGAAGAAATGGAAAACCCTACCATGATTTTGAGAGCCTTAGAGTAAAAAACTAGTTAAATCAACTCAATTTTCTAGGATTTTTTAGGAAGACTCATAAAAAGTAATTGCATATAGTTATGAACTTATGATAATGCTTTTTTTTTTAAATAGTGAGTAGCTAATCTTTCCAACATCTCTTGAAATTCTTATATGTCAAAAAACAAAATCTCTTTATTTGAATCTACATAAACATTGGAGGCCAATATGAAGTGATAATTATTTCTATTAGCCATAAAGTATGTTTGTAGAGGGCCATTTGCAATTGTAATAGGTCCCACGCTAGCAATCGGATGATCATTAGCTAGGCCCCCTACAATCTCCTCTTCGCACTTCCTCCCCTTACCAGAATTCCTTCTCCTCCTTGTGTTTTTTTTGGTGCTCATTTTCGCCACTCCTAGACCACATACCACTCCATGCATGGACCAAAGCTGGAGAGCCCGCACCATGCAATTAATTCTCGGAAATTCATGGTGAGAAATACGTTTACCACCATGATAGCAAATTATCTTTCTCATGAGCTCCTCGTGAGGCCTGTTCTCTGGGTTGGAGGGTTCTAGACAAAGCTGGTTGCCCCGTTGGTGGCCATTGTTGAAGCAATCTTGACACCTCTCTCTCTCTCTCTCTCTCTCTCTCTCTCTCTCTCTCTCTCTCTCTCTCTCTCTCTCTCTCTCTCCAAACACCCTATAAATTAGTTTCTTGAGCTCAAGCTCCTTGTCTTCAAAATATATGTTTCACCTTATGTTTCAAAATGCTAGTTCCTTAAAGAAAAACATTGAGATTTGCTGAGTTGTGCAAAGATTTGCCTTGATCTCTCACCACCCCATATAAATTAGCGTTTGGAAATGCTACATGAAAGGGTGTGGTGAAAAGAGATCTATAGATTTGATCACCACCCCATTTAAAGTAGCATTTGGAAACGCTACATGAAAGGGTGTGGTGGAGAGAGATCTATAAACTAGCTCACCACCCCATTTCAAGTAGCATTTGGAAACGCTCCTTGAAAGGGTGTGGTGGGGTAGATAGTCGAGCATTCTCCCGCCACACCCTTTCAAGTAGCATTTCCACAAATGTTACTTTAAATGGATGGTGATAAAGTTGATAGATCTCTTTCTCACCACACTCTTTCAAGAAGCATTTGCAAATGTTACTTTAAATGGGGTGTTGAGAGATCAAAGATGATGCCATGTACATGTTTTATTTATGGTGAAGAAGATAGGGCACCGTCCCACTTTAGGTAGCATTTGGAAACGCTATTCAAAAAGGGTTAGTGAGAGAGAGATGGGCACCTATAGTGGGTCAATCAGAATTTCCAAATAGCATGTGGTTTAGGAAGCATGTACATGGCTCAACTAGAATGAAGTATGAGGATTAAGTAGTCTTCATGCTACTCTCCTCCAAGATTCCATTCTCATCTACTTCCCATATATAAGCTCCTACATTTACAACCCCCCTTTTTACTATGATTCTTTGCCACCTCTTTTTGTAAAGCATCTCACCCCACACATAAATTCTAGCTAGGCTCAAATCCTTATGGTATGCCCCATGTGCCACATTACTAATGTTTTCATTGATTGTCATAAAGTTTTTAGCCCTATGATAATAGAGAAGAGGGTGGGAGTGATGACCTAGATGGCATACTATACCAAGTCACATTGTATGTATAATGTCAAGGACACATGCTCACAAACCATTTCTGTAGCCCTGGATTTTACAATCATTTATAATATAGAACAGTTCTTGTAAGGCTACAATAAAATATCCTTTACCCTGATCAAGTTCAATGACTCAAGGTTGCTACCAAGTGAAGCTCAACTACAACCCCATGATTACTACCATTTTTGGATGGATATTCTATTTTTTAGCTAACTATTTTTTGGCCCATGGTTTAGATATTTAGGTTAAATAATAAACTCAGCCTAGGGGTAGTTTGTGTTCCAAAAAATGAAAAGCCTTAGAAACATTGCAATGAAAAATCTTGTACTAGTGGCAACAGCTTGGACTCCAAGCTTGCATGACAATCCATACAGCTTTGTTCGGACATAATGACACCATCACCACTGCTAGTATCCAAAATGCAGGTTTTTACATCTTCTCATGTAACAAAATGGAAAATATTTTTGAAGCACGTACAGTGCTTAACATCCTAATGTAATACTTTTTTGCAAGTGTCTTTATTTCTAGTCACAAATAGGAAAATTATGAGGATGAAGTTCTAGAAGAATTAAAACATGGAGAATGAGGGATGCATCTTCATGATGTTATAGCATAGCCAATGCTAGCCACTAAAAGGGTTCATTTTCAAATTTGAAGCAAAGATGGAAAAGAGTGATTCTTTTTCCCAAAACTAGCAATTGCGAGTGATTGTATTCAAAAGTCACCAATAGCTATACAAATCAGCCTCAAGCTCAGGCCGAGCGTTGAGGGATAGAGGGTAAGAACCAAACTTACTTACAAGTACCTCAAGGCATACGATTGGAAACATCCCAAACGTTTACAAAGCAGGGCTCGATCGGATGGTGAGGGTTGCCCTAACCAATCATCCGAGTTATACATTTTACTTACCACATAAATTATCTCCTTTCTTTCTTGAAC
Organism: Adiantum capillus-veneris; assembly: GCF_014529385.1. NCBI lineage: Eukaryota > Viridiplantae > Streptophyta > Polypodiopsida > Polypodiales > Pteridaceae > Adiantum > Adiantum capillus-veneris. The sequence goes on along the minus strand of NC_140931.1, from coordinate 111,120,987 downwards.
AATCTCTAAAAAGCTAGCCACAGAGAGGTTTCTATCAAAGATACGACAATTCTTGGCCTTCAAGATATCTCTGGAGAAGCAGTATCTGACAACTTGAGTATGTATTTAAAGGTGCAGAACTTCAAAATTGTTTGCCACCAAGGAACAAATCCCTCTTGAAAAATCCTATCTTCCACGTCCTTTGTATTCATTTGCATATCTTTCCTGCAAGGCCTCTAATAGCTGGGCATTCCATGAAAAGCTGGCCGAGGTCTTCACTAGCTAATATGTCCCTTGAACATCTATCAGGCCCGATACCACACACTTGAATCTTGATGCCTGTCGGCAATGCCCCCCAAAGTTGATAAATGGCCTTGGTATGGGGCTTAGAGAATCGGCTACTCATGGCCCACTTCCAAGATTTCCACTCAAAAGTAGATTCACAAATCGGCATCAGAACACTGTCCAAGCCTTCAACAACCCTGTTGACCAGTAGCTTCTCAATGTCATTGAATTGAAACTAGCTAACCACCTGCTCAAAGGATTTCCACCATCATTGCTTTTTCTATCCCAGAAGTGACTCAATTGTTGAAGTCCTTTATTTTTCATCCTTCTTGCAGTTTCTCTCCAATAGGGAGTCAAAACATTCTTATTGTGAGTCTTATTGATTCAGAGTATATGCGTGTAATGATGCTTCATATAGATTTATTAACAAGTAAATTTTTGGCTAAAAAAAAATATGGCCCATGATGTCTAGAGCTTGGTGTATCTTGAAGATCATGCTTCTATTACGTTTCGTTGGAAGTTGCTATGCAAATTTTAGGCTCAAACATAAGAAAACCATAATTGACACAAAAAGGGAGAAAAAATGTCGATGTAATTTTAATTTCATTGTTTTCATGCATCGAACATAAAAAAGGTTACTTCAAAAAAAAAAAGTGGTGCATGTACGTAATTACAATGAGAGTACAATGCCTCTCAAAGATACTAGTTTTTATATTATTTTCATTGTTTGCATGGAGTGCATGCATCCAACATTTATTTTTTCTCACAGTTATAAAAAATAATTGCTTTTTACTTGAAAAATAAAGGGTGTATACGCGAATTACAATCAGACTACAATGCCTCTCAAAGATACTAATTATTTTCTTGTTTTAAATGTGGATTTTCTTTTGAAAGGCCTCCCATTGAAGCTATCATTCTTTTGACCTTCAATACATGATAGCTAGCTACCTCTAACCACATTGAAATTGATCTTATGAAAATCAATGTTTATGCTAAAATAAAGTCGTACACGTTATTTTTAAAACGTACTTTACATGTAGTAGGTTATTTTTACACTGTAATTTACTTGTAAGCTTTGTTTGATTTATGCATGTTTCCTTCTCTCATTTTCTTTGCTTGCTTTTTATCCCTCGCTTGATTTTATTTGCTCGCTAAATGACATTACTCACCCTAGGCTAATGCAAGTTCATAAACCTACTAGCCTAAAAGGTATGTGACCAATATTAATAAATTATTGAAGTCTATCATGTGTACGGGCTATAAAAAAGCTCATAATCTATTAATACATTGTCACAGCTTTTTGAAGCTCATGGAAGTTTGTGTTTGTCATTCATTGAAAAGTAAAACACATCACAAGGCTACCAGCCCAAGGCAAGTCTAGGTATGACTCTTGGCTTCTTGAACCCTCAAGAAGGTGTTCCAAGAATCTACTAACCCATCCAGGCGATGGCTAACCCCTATCAGCCTAGGGCATCAGTTTAAGGCCTTGACCAAGTGAGCCAAGGTCATTCCCCTCGCCTGCCAAGTGCCAAAAGGCGCTAGGCCTCACAAGACACAACATAACATAGAGATTTGATTTCCATGTGCCTAGTAGCATTTTTGCTACTTTTTTGACACTTTTTTGCTTCATTGTTTATTTTTTTTAATCACTTTTTTATTGCTTCCATCATGAAATTGCTTATGGAAAATGGACAAAAGGACTAAAGACTAATCATAGGCCTAGGTCATGTTAAAAATAAATGGAGTATTAAGACTATCACTAAGAGTCTAGGACTAATGAGAAGTGAACCTACATTAATCTAGGGTCAAGGACAATTACCTATGATTAGCACACATAAAACCTAATTTTTTGATGAGTTAATTTTCACAAAGCAAAGTGTTGAAACTTTTGTATGCTTAGCTTTTGAACATGAAAGAACCATAGCTTAAAAACAAATATCATTTAAGCCAAGCATAGAGAATGGAGAGATAAACAAAAGAGAAAAATCATGGAAAGATTACACATATTCATGCTCTTTTGAGCATCCTTGAGCAAGCATCCCCTTTGTAGAGAAGTCTCTTGATTCTTTTATTTACAATCCAAAATTTTTGAAGCTAAGTGTAAACACAAGCTACAAAAGCCATTTATTTGAGATCAAAAAGCACACGAAAATTAAAACCTAAAGCTAGAGTCTTGCATACACAAGGTTGCCAAAGGAGAAAAACCCAAGGAAAAGTGCCTTTGGTTATGCACATGATGCTTTCTGATAGCAAATTTATGCATACATAACAACAATGAGAGATAAATCTACATAAGCAAATTTTGCAAATTTTACCATCTCTCATGTATGATTCAAAGTTTATTAGTTTCTAGCTCAATGAAACATGGAATTTTAAAACAAACCAAGAGCTAGAAATAATGCAACTTTGATGAAATGAATTGTCTCTTGAAAGCCAAATTTTACAATTTAAAAGCTCCAAACAAATTGGCTAAACACTGGCTCAAATGAAATTTTACAATTTTTAGAGCAATCTATGAGCTAGAGATGACTTCAACTTTTAATGGAATGAAAGTAAATGACTCTCAATAGCCAAATTTTGTACTTGAAAGATCTCAAAAAATTTGGGTAAACACTAGCTCAAATGAAAACATTTGCATTTTAGACCAAGCTATGAGCTAGCATGTATACAACTTTTAATCAAAAGAATTGAAATGTCTCTAATTAGCCACATTTTGCAATATTTTGCAATGATGACCCCTTCTTGGATCAACGAAATCACATGCATGTCCACAACCCTTCAAAATGAAGCTCAATTGTTAGTGCTTTTAAGCATTTGGTCATTTAACACAAGCACTAAAAGTATGCTCAATCACAAGCCTGAAATTTTTAATGCTATCTCATGGCCATCTAGCAAGCTCAATGTTAGTGCTTTGCAATGATTTTTGCATTCAAGTCAAGCAATAAAATGCATATCCAATGCCATTTTTTAACATAAAATCCCAACCAAGAACAACTCCTCATCCAATGTAAGTCTCGAACTCAAAAAATTTCACATGCAAATCACAAATGTCATGTCAACACTGGTTATTGCAAAAGGATTGGTTCATGGTCAATATGCCGGACGTGCCATGAGAAACTCAAAGATTTTAGAACCAATGCAATTCCCTTAGGTAATGCAAACCAAATTCTTTTTCATTTTCTTTTTTTCTTCTTCTTCATCGAGTTTTGCTCCAAGGCAAAGTTTTCTCTTTCGAATAGTTGAATTTTTCATGTTGGTATTTACCCTCACTCCTCTCAATCGACTCATGGAGAAACACATTTCTTTTCAAGACGAGGAAGTGGCTTAGTGGGAGCACCGCTTAATATAAGAGAATGTATTTTTTATTTATTATGTATTTTTTGATTCCTAGAAAAAATTACCTGATTGCGAGGGCTGCAGCTACAGGCAGTGGGGCCGACTCTGAATTCGGGCCGCCGGAGAGAGAGAGAGAGAGAGAGAGAGAGAGAGAGAGAGAGAGAGATGATCATGATTGAGGATGTGTGTGTGTGGGTGAGTAGTGTGTTGGCCAGTGCTGCAGAGGCGGGACTATACTATGGCAAGAACTGCAGTTGAGCGGTGGGGAGGGCAGTGCCTGTGTGTGAGGTCGATTGAAGGCAGCAAATGAGATTGACACAGTGAGAGAGTGATGAGCTCTGCAGACAGAGTGCACCAGATTCGTGTGTGGCCTCGCTAAAAGCTCTATCGTGATAAGATGGCCATATGTGATATTATACCAGGTGTGGTAGTGGCAAAATTATCAGTAGCGAAACCTAGGCCACTTGCCTAGGAGATGTGGGTCATGCAAGTTCAAAGCTCAAGTGTGTGTGTGTGTGTGTGTGTGTGTGTGTGTGTGTGTGTGTGTGTGTGTGTGTGTGTGTGTGTTGACTCTCGCGAGAAAAACGGCCATGAGCACAGTGGGTGGGGTCGACTCCAGGTCAGGAGCAGTGCGTCAGCCAATGAAGGTGTCACGCAGTCAACAAGATCTGAAGAAGGTGGGCTTGAGGCAAAAAGTGAAGGGGTACAGTACCCGTTTTGGGTGTGTGGTGTGTGTCACCGTGTGCTGCGAGCCAAGATTAGTGGGGACACGATGAGGGTAATACTTCCAAGGCAAGTTGTACAAGGCAGCATTGAATGCTTTAAACATGGTGAAATTTGTGTGTGTGGAGGGTGAGTCAAGCCAAGCCAGCGGTGCAGTCTACGGCTGAGCGCGTGGCCAACCAAGCATGCTGAATGAATTTTTCTATTTATATTTTTTTTTAATTTTTTTTGAAAAAATTTCCCTTTAAGAGAGGGTTCTCGCGGCTTCACGAGCCTAGAAGAGGAGCGAGTGTGTCCGGATGATGTTGAGCTAGGTGAGCTCGGTTAAGGTGAAAGGAGAAATTCTCGAGGATCTTGTATCCAAAGAACAAGGGAGAGAACATAAATCTTGACTCTTGAAAGAATGGCATACATAAATTCGTAGTCATAGTGGCAATTTTAACAATGGGATATTTGATTTCGCAATTGATCGGAAAGTAATGCAATGTCACTCATTTCTAACTAAAATCTTTGCATTTTATGATGAGTATGCTCCTCAGACTTAGATCCTTTCTTTTTTTTAAAAAATCAACAAAAGCGCATAGAGCTTCCAACCCACAATGATGCTATCTACCGTATCTTTATATGGGCATCATTCTAGCCTTCAAAATCCATGTTCATTGTTTTCAAAGAAAGAATTCATGTAATTGAGTTGAAGAAATTTATGAACAAGGTTTCAAATCCATCAACACGCAAAATGATCAACCCTCTTTGGCCATTTCAAACCCGATTAGCAATCATCACAAAATCAATTGCTCATCTCCGATTTCTCTAATCATCCAAACCCAACGGCTTGTCATTTTGGTTTGTGAGGCTGCAAAAATTTGATTATGGCACTCAAAAATGCACAATGTAATGAAAATTTTTGCCATGTCCAATCGAATTCGCATACGCATCTCAATGGCAATGTAGATAAATCATTTTCAATTGGGTATCAATTGAATCATCCAAAATCAGTCAATCAAACACACACCAACTTTTTAGGTCTTTTAATCATCACAATTGGCAACCAAGACCAATCATGCATCCCCAATTTGGATACCGAATGCCATTGAGTAGGCACACACACTCAAATTTACACCGAAATTTTATGCACAAAATCCATCAATTCCTCATTGCAATGGTCAAATTGCAAACTCAATCAAGCATAAGTGAATGCATGCATGGTCAATTTCTAAAAAATTAACACTATTTTCATCCAATCAAGCAATGCACACACTCAAAATTAAGCACAAAAGTTCAAATTTGGCTCAATTGGCAATGCATTTGGGCTTATACCTAATGATTTCACACACTTTTCATGAACATTCCATAATCAAAAATCATTTGAGTGCCCCAATTGACCATCAATCATTGAAAATCAAGTGATCTTGGATAGCACACAAACTCAATCTTTGCCCAAATTTTTGGCAATTAGGCTTATCTAATGATTTAATTAGCCTAGCATACACATCAAATATGCGATTTCATACTCACTTACCGTCAATTCCATCAATTTTTATGCATGCACACACTCAAGATTAGGTGTACACACACTTGAATTTTTTGACAGATTCTTTTCCTTCTTTGGTGCATTACACACACAATGATTTTTATGCACATATATGAATTCTTGATGAGAGTTAAGCATTATCTTGACATGCACAAAGTTCATTAGTCAAAATCTGACCATCAATTTCATTCCAAGTGAATCAAATTAGGTGCAAAGTGTAGGTCAATTGATCTACACAACTAATTTTAGCAAATAATTAGAACACATTAAACCACATTAATCAATCAAGAATTGACATGAGCAAGTGAGTAAACTTACATCGTAATTACACTCCAAGCTAATCCTTTGTTCCCCACGAAGACGCATCATTGCACACACAAGTGTGTGCACCATCAAATCGGCTCCAAAAATGACCATTGTAGGTCAAAAATCAAACACGTTTCAAATCATCAAATTAAGCATAAATTAGAACAATTGACTTGATTAGAGTGATGATTCCACCTCTTATAAGGGGATTAATCATACATTACACTTCAAATGTTAGCGGTTAGGTTAGCAAAGCTAGTCAAAAATTAGTAAAAACTAGCATGAAATTAGTACAATTAGCATGGAAATGAAGCAAAATTAGCAATGGTTAGTGAGAAGTTAGTGAGATTGGGGGTTTGGGATATTCATAACTCAAAATTAGCTTCAATTACTTGCATAGCATCATCAAATCAAACCAATATTGAGTTACACACACTCAAAAATCGAGAAATTAGTAGTGAAATTACTCTATTCCAAACATCCTATACTCAATAGCTTAGGTTATTGGTCCCCGGCAATGGTGCCAAATGTAGGGAGGCGTTGTAGCAACGACCTAATTGCAACCCAGACAAAATTATCAATTCGTGGATCGGCAACCTGGCTAGGGCATGGAAGCACGAGCATCGGATGAATAGAATAAGAGGACTCATGGGTATGCTCATCCAATGCAATAGAGGTTAATCGATCATTAAATCACTAACTCTAGTCACATCATTAATTAAGCATCACCTACATGCATTAAGCCCACCAAAGTCCGACTTACCATAGACTAGAAAACCAAAGCACACTAGTGATAAACACACACTAATTGCATTGGTGTTGGCCTCTCCAATCACCACATGCCAATCAAGGCACTTCATCAAAAGCTATACACACAAGGTGAATGGTGCTAGAGTTTCATAAAACCTATCCACACACAAGCAAACAATAGGGCACACACACTACTTACAAGATTAAGAACCAACTTAATCAACATATTTAGTGATGCTAAATATCGCAAATTGAATGCTCATAGAAGGATAAGAGTGGTTAATAGCAAGAAGTCATCACACAAACTCAAATCTAGCATAATGAGAAAGGTGAAACTACTTCATGACATAATGGAGTAGACAAGAAGTAGATTAATGAGAAAGTAGAGATTAGATGAAGAAATCTTCTCTAATTACAATGGATTATCACTAGCCTCTTAAGCATGGGCATTAAGCTCAAGGCTAGGCCATCCATAGAGTGAACACTCAAAGAGAAAGAGAGAGCTTTCAAAAGTGGATCCTCAAGAGTGGACACTCAAGAATGAAGCCTCCTTGCATAAAGGCTTCCTTTTAAAGGACTTCACCACAATCCCTTCTACTATGGGTTTAAGTTTGAGCCCTCTAGCTAGCATTTACAACTTTGGAACTCCCAATGAGCCCAAGACTTATACAAAGTGAGTTGGAAATATTATGCACAGCCATAGCATATCTCCTTCTTGATGCATATTTGGTGTAGCCTGTGTTAGACGCTGCTAACAGAGACATTCACAGTATACAAGATCTTGAAACTTGATCACAACCTTAATCGTGATTACAAGAATCAATATTTGATTAAGAGAACTTGGTTACAATACTCGCATTACAATGCTAGAGTACAATACAAGACTTGATTACATGGACTAGACTGGAACACAAGAAAAAAAATTGGAAGAGGGATTATCTTGTAGGAATCTCGTAGTTAGTGTTGGCAAGACTGAGGGGCTTGCTGCCCAAAACCTCTGTTTATACTAAAGCATGATGAGGGGTTTGCTTCTAGAACCATTTAGAATCCCCGAAAGCCTTCTAGAATCTTCTAGATCCTTTTTTATTCTTCTAGATATTTCTAGAACCTTCTACATTTTACATGTTTGTAGAATGTTGCAGAAACTTCTAGAATCTACTAGATGCTTCTAGAACATTCTAGAATTCTTGTAAGATCTTGCATCCATGACAGTATCCCCCGAGGTATCCCCTCCTCTAGGGACGAGTTTAACAAGGGCAGGTTGTCCCTCTTGATGTAGATATAGGGTTCAATGAAAATTATTGATGAAACAACCTTTGGCCGGTGTATGTGAGACCATGGAGTCTATACTCTGTCTCAACTCCTTGCCTCTTCCCCCTTATGTGCGGAAACCTCCAAGCTTGGTTCAAAGTGGTCCCTAGACTCTAGCTCATGGACTAACATTACTCCCCCATTGGAGAAGCATTTTCTTCCTTGAAAAAAAGGAGAAATTTTCCTCATAAGAACACTAATGTTTTCCAAAGTGGCACCTTCTTCAGGTTTTTCTTTCCACTTGACGAATGCTTGTCGACTCACATGGTGATGGGTTACACTAAATCATGATAGTCAAGACCGTACTCTTGTTCATGTTTCTAGGTTTGAGGTTCAATGAAATCAACCAAATTATACTCGTTAATGACATTGTGGTCCCTATGCAAGCGTTTACGTTGTTAGGCATTTCTTGGATGAGCATAAAGTCACTAAGTCATGTCAAAAAGCTTGTCAACTAGCCTCAAAATAATACAGATGTTTGATTTTTTTGGGCTTCTGTACTAGTGGTTTGGGTTGTTTGAGTCCCCAAAATACGGTTTTAAATAAGCATTTTTGGTCGTGCTTTATAGATTGTAAATTGGACTTGTACATCATGAGATATGTGCGTCCGAAGTGGGCGGTCCCGACTTAGAAAGTGGTTGTAGATGCATGCGAGAAAGCCAGCTGGGCCAACTCAATGATTTTTGGAAGTACCCGAAGTAATTGGCTCTGAGTCGTGCTTTATGGCGTCACATTTGGTGGCAGGAGCGGTGCACCATGCTCCTGCGAAGTTGGTCTTGAAGGGAGCTTGAGCTGTGAACTTCTTGTGGGACAAAGAAGAAGTTGGAGAAGTGTGGGAGGAGGATGCCATGTGGCACAGCAATTATCCCACAAGGGAGAGGGGAAGGAGGAAATCGATCGGGGGTATAAGGGGAGGATGGGGAGCTCATAAGGGTTGTATCAAAGGAGAGAGGAGCTCTCTCAAGCCTTGTCTATGGGGCCTCATGGGCATGATGGGAGAGAAGATGGTGCATTTTTTACTTCACACCAGCTGTCAGGCACCTATCTCATTTTTTGGTCCACTAGACACTAGCTCCCACCCCTTTCCTTGGCCCAAAAGTCATCGACACCTCATTTCCTACCCAAATTAGGCCAAAAATGGACCAATTAAAAGGAGCCTTCAAGGAGATCCTTATCTGCTCTGATGAGAGAGAATAAATCTCTTGAAATAAAATATCAAAAGAGGCCCCATATTATAGTTGCAACACCTGCAAACTTTTGAGAGAGCTCATTTTTTAGCAGGAGAGAATACACCCCTAACTTTGAATGGCCATATCTCTCTCATCTTTTATTTGTTTTTAGCGTATGGATACTCTACGGACATCTACTCAAGACAAACTCTATCATTTTGTCCTTGTTTTCTCATAATCCAAGTGTGCTTCATGCTAGAAGGTTCCTTCATAAATCTTTAAAGGTGCTTATCTCACAGGTGGTTTTGGCGGTGCAGTAATTCTTTTCGACGCTGCGAGCGACTCGTGCAAGGCTAAACATGCACTCGTTTCTCTTGTTGTTTTCATGCTAACAACGTCAAGAGAAAAGAAATCAACCCTGTTGAGATTCCATAAAGAATTAACCTTGTCGAATTGTACATCTTATGGAGAATCCTAAGATTACCCAATATTAAAAGATATACCTCAGGAAGTTTAGCCATCAATTGTAGTTGACTTCAGAACCATTCTTCATAGAAGTGAACTTCTCTTTCCAAGATAACAATGGACAAAAATCTACAAAATTTAATAAGTCCAAAATTGTAAATTGTAAATTGAACTTGCCTACCGAATCGCTGGAATCACCACCCTTGGCACTAGAATTTGTATCACCCCTTTGTGTGATTTACGTATGAAGGATGCCGCAAATATGTAGAAATCGTGTTTCACCATGTAGAATTGTCTATATTAACTTAAAGTCGGTTTTTTTCCCCTAGAACCATGCCCTGGAAAAAATTCAAATCCCAAACTTGGAGATAGAAATAGAGGTGCCTACCAGCTTCATATACAAAGGATTTTTCTTGTCCCAAAAAAAGGGCATAGTATGTTTGAAAAGACTTCAATGTGATTCATCTTTTATTGTATGAGACAAACCTTAAGGTTAGAAGGGTGTAGGGTTGGACTTGTTGCAATTACTTCTAAAGGATTGTAGAGGGCCAAGAGGAGCATGGAATACTGTTGGAGCTATATATGGCGCACTCTACTCAACTTGGTCTCACCTATATATTTGTATCTTGTCCTCAATATGAATCAGTCTTTGGGAGCGTACATGGTGTGTCTCTTGTCTTGTCCCTCTCTTTCTCTCTACATCTCAAGATGGTATCAGAGCGGTAACGATCACATGACGATTCAATTCATGGTGACAAAAAAGAGTATGTGTATGCGGTTCGCATGTAAGATTCAAAATTGCTACAAATCTTTTTTTTTAGAATTGATTCTTGCTAATTGTGGCTGTTTTGTGGTGTTAAGAAGAATATGATTATTGTTTTGTATGGTGTTTATTGCTAATCTATATAATGAATCGTTGATTATGTTTTTCTTGTTGATTTGTCTTTTGACACCCTAAACGTCGTTTCATTTTTTGGGGGTCTTCTGCTCAAAACTTGGAGAAACGGAAAAAGTGCAATGGAGCATAGCACAATCACAGTTTTTATTCAAAACTTGTTTGTCTCCTCGAACTCTTCGATTTGAGCTCTAGGTTTGCATCAATCACAGTTTGCAGCAAAAAGTTATGTTGTTTTTACTAAAATTGAGCTTGCAGCAAGTTTCATCCTTGTGCGTCTTCGTGAAGCGTCGGCAATAATTTTTCTAATTTTTGCATCAACTTTTTTGAGCAACTTTAGCTTTTCTCTATTCATTTTGCAGTTGTCAATCTTGAGTCTCACGTCATGTCTCACGTCACTCTGTTTTGCAGACTCTTTTATTATTAACGTCTCCTTCCCTGCTTTTTTGGGTGACGTCGCTCATATATTTTGACGTTTATTGAGCATCCTTCTTGCGTTTATCATTGATAGAACATAGTCATCATATTTCTCTCGTGCTCAATTGTAGCCTTCACCATATATATTTTGCAGATTCTGTGATCTTATCTTATAGGTTGTTAGCATGCAAACAAGAAGGAAAACAAGAACCTCTATAGCCTTGCACGCACCACACCATCGGAAGGAAACACCATAAAGCTGCGGAAAACACCTATGTCGAACACCTATAAAGTTGGGCGGGAAACAGTCCTAACCCGAACCATGATTAAAATTGATGAAAATCAAGACCATAAAGATGAATCTCAGGCTGTGTAGACCTTCATAGAGTATCCATATGCTTGATCCCGACAACGGACGAGAGAGTTACAAGCTTTCGAAGTTGGGGTATCTCTCAAAAGCTCCAAAAAAGCTAGTCTCTGTTAGCAAAAAGGGTGTGCAGGGAATTTCCTCTATTAAGGGGATTTTTTTGGGATCTTATCCCAAGGGATTTTCTCTCTCCTCTTAGCCGACATGGTTCTCTCCTTGGGCACATTTTAATTGGTCCAATTTTGGTATTTTTTGCGTCAAAAATGAGTTGTCGGTGACCATTTGACCAAGGAATGGGATGGGGGCAAGTGTTCTGGGACCAAAAAAGTGGCTAGGCACCTATCCAGACAGTGGGAACTCACAATGGGCACCCCCTCTCTCCCCAAACACCCACGAGCCCCCACAAGCAAGGCAAGGAAGCTCCATTAGCCCCTTTGATACAACCTTAGGGGGTACCCACTCCCCCCTTATACCCTCCAATTTCCACTTGCTCCCCCCATGTGGGATTACTTCATTGCCACTTGGCACCATCCTCCCATCTCCCCAACTAGCTATGGTGGATGAAAGAGAAACATAGCTTCAATGTGTGAGTGTGTGTGTAAGCAAGGTTATCACTCAAGTGAATTAGGTTCCAAGATAGAATTAGCTTGGACTCATAAATACAATCTTGAGTATTGACTTAGCTTAGCACAAGCTCACCATAGACAAGCATGTAGTGCAAAATGGAGTTGTTGTTTATTCATTCAAGAAATGAGATTTAAGTAGCTCTACAGCCTTGCTCCACAGCATGTGGGATAAATCCACTCTACTCTCCTTGACTCACACTTTAGGACAAAGCTCACACTTTACAATCCACCCCTTGAGGTTTGGACTAAGACAAGATACTGAAGATGCATGATCCACACAGGCTAACAAAATCCACATAAGATGGTGATATCCACAGAGGAAAATAAAGTCCAGAAAGGATGGTGATATCCACACAGGATGATAAAATCCACACAAGAAAAATCCACAAAGGATGGTGATGTCCACACAGGATGATAAGATCCACACAGGAAAAAGTCCTCCCCTACAAGTATAGAGTCTGCATCTTCAAAATAGTTCTTCATAAAAGACAGCGTTGCTCTCGTCTTCATCCTTTTTGTCTTCTACTATGTGAGTTGATCCTCTGTCAGGTCTCTTGCCTTCGTTGCTTCTGTTGTTGCTTCTACTGTTGCTGCTTTCTCCACTGCTACTGCCTCCATTTGAGTAGCACCAAGAAGGAGGGTGTCCCTTCCTACCACATTTGTTGCAAAGTTTGTTTGTGTAGCAATCTTTCGCTATGTGTCCCATTCTTCCACATTCATAACACTTTCTTCTGGTTGTCGATGTTGATGGCGAATTTCTTCCCCTTGAAGATTTTGCGATAAAAACTCCTCCTGATGAGGTGAGTGAACCTCTTTGCTTTCTTTCTTCTGCTTGGACTGAGTTGATGACATCTTGGAATGGTTGTGCTGGTTCTTTTTCTTCAAGAATTGTGACTAAGTGGTCATAAGAAGGTGGAAGTGCACATAATAGTATGGCCACTTTGTCATCTTCTGGTACTTCAACTTGGATGTAAGTGAGCTTCATGACAATGCTCTTAAGCCTATTCACTAGGCTAACAATGTCCTCCCCTTCAATCATGGTAACTTTGTAAAGCTGTCTTTTAAGACTAACTTTGCTTCTTTTGGCCCTAGCTCCAAAATTACTTTCTAGGACATGCCAGGCTTCATGTGCATACTTACATTCATCTATGAAATGTACGTAGTTTTCATGCAAGGAGGTGATGATGATTCCTAATTCTTGTTCGTCTTTGGCCAAATTTTGTGCACTTGCTATGAGTGTAGATGCCCTAGTGTGCACTCTATCAGGTTCGGCTTGTTGCTCTAAGGCGGTGCTGATGACAGACCACAAACATTTTTTCATAAGGTAGCCTCTTAACTTCGTTTGCCAAGTGTGAAATCCCTCCCCATTGAATTTCTCTATTCCCTTGTCCTCCATTTGTGCCAATAGAGGGGTCTTAGCTTAGGAGACTCTCCTAGCAGTGTCTGCCTCTTTACACGGTGCACAAATAAAGAAAGATGATTATTTATTTGCAAGTTATTGTGCTTGGCTGCAAGATTTGAAAAGATTTTAATGAGAAAGAGAGTAAGAGAGAGAAAATTCCTTTGAATTTTGTGAAGCTCCTCTTCACCGTCGGTGAAGCCCCTCTTCACAAAAGTCACCTTCAGTTGATTTATTGGATGTCAGTGCATGGATGCTAGTGCAATGGGTGCAATTGGGGTAGATAATGAAGATCACCATAGGTGGAATGACACTATGATCAACACATTCTATATCATGCGGCTAACACCAAAGAAAATCTAGTATGTCTACATACTTTTTGGTGTTGAGAATCTTTCTCCTAGTTTCATGGGAGATAAGATTGTTCTAAGGTCTAGTGTGAATACAATTCCACCTTGAGAGAATATTCTATTTAATTTGATCCAATTATGAATAAGATTCCAAATTGCCAGGATCTTATGCTTAGTCTATAGCATTAATTACGACTATAGGAGTGGTATTTCCAAGGGTATGACCCAGCTAAGGTCAAATCGACCTGCTGCTTTATACCTACTAGGAGGGAGTACATATTCAAGGGTAGGTGCCTGAGCAAGGGGGGGAGAGGTCTCTCTATAGAATTTGAACCTGTTTTGCCAAAAATTTGTTCTTTGGGCACCAGATGCTTGCTTCCAAGATAAGAGGGAGTCGGTTCAACTAAGCCTTTTAGCCAATGTATGGCAATACTTGGAGAAATGTCCCACATGTCCACAAGGATAGCATGATCCTGAGAGATTTCTCCACTAGGGTAAATAACCAGCCTGCCTATAGATTCTAACTCAATTTTCATAATGTTAGGCATCTTCTTATTAGTGTTCCACATAACACAAGCTCTGTTCCTTTTTGGACATTTAATACTGGAGGCAAATAGAACTTTGCCTAGGGAAGCAGCCAAATCCTTGATACAAGGCCACAAAAAAGCAGGTAAGTCCACAAAATCAACCCATACTGGGCATTTAGACAACAATTCCTCCTTAATTTGCTTGACGGCTGCCAAGGTTAAAGATGAAAGACTTGCCCACATAAGATAATTGATGAGGTAGAATGAAAGGCTTTCTAATCCTCTGCAACAAAAAATAGAACTTCATACAGTCCTAAACCAATGTAGAAAACCTTGTATACTAGTGCTTTCTTAAAGCCCTGGTCTAAATAACCTGCTATCTCATTTAGGACCGGAAGTCTTATTTGGAAATGTAGCACTATAGAATTACTCTTAAAAGCAAAAACTTGAGACATTAATCTTATGGCAGGGATGCAAACTATATATTTCCCTTTAACCTGAGGATCTGAGGTTAATGCCTCAATAAAACAGCTGGTTAATTCAGCTTGAGAGAGTGTGCCCTTGTCAGACCTTATAGGTGGCATGGATGCTTCCCTAGGATTCAAGAAAAACATAGTGGGTAAAGTCAAGGCTCAAAGAAGTCAAATGAGGTCCTGATAGAAGACGGCTGTCAAGAGTGCCGATGGGAGGAAGTGGAAGCTCAACCGGATGGGGCGACCTTTGATTTTGAGCCCTGATAGAAGAAGCAGGCAACTTGAACCCAGCCGATGGGAGAATGAAGAATCTCTACCAAAGGATATCTTGACCTCTCACTATGCTCTAAGAACCCTAATAGACAAGCATGACATACCCTCTTTGTCTCTTCACCATTCTCTCTCTCTCTCTCTCTCTCTCTCTCTCTCAAACCCCCAATGTAAAATTCACAAATTTTCCACATTGGAAATAAAGATATTTGTTGAGAGGTAGAGAGAAAGAGAGAGACAAGACAAGAGACACACCATGTACACTCCCAAAGACTGATTCATATCGAGGACAAGATACAAATATACAGTTGAGGCCAAGTTGAGTAGAGTGAGCCATATATAGCTCCAACACCCTTACTCAAACAAAGGTCTCTATCTTTGGATGAAAATACCCTTGGGGAGTTCAAGGGAAAAACCCAAGCCCCTTTACAATGTGAAAATATGAACCAGTCATGATAATGTGGAAGTGAGTTGTGTATCTATTTACAAATGTACAAGTGACTCAGAGATCACAGTGTGCAAGTGTGGATTGTGCATAGTGCATGGTACCTATAGGATTACAATGTCATATATACAAAGCTATCACATTAGCAGAGAAGCTAATCTAAAAAGAGTGAGGCCGAAGCAACTCCAAGCTCCGAGCACAAGAGGATGAAACGTGACTCGTTGAGGCCTTTGGTAAGAATGTCTGCGATCATCTGGTCAATTGAGAGTGTTCAACCATTATGGTACCGTTGTGTACTTCATACATGGAATAATGATAATGGACATTAATGTGCTTTGACTTACTACATTGAACATAGTCTTTTGCAAGACTAATAGCACTCTGGTTGTCACACCGCAAGGGTGTTCTAGAAAGAGGAGAGTGAACAATATCAACGCGCATTGGTTAAAGACAGATTAGCTCATGAGGTGCAAGTGATGCCGCAACATATTCTGACTCAGTCGTAGAAAGTGCAACACATTGTTGTTTCTTGCTGGTCCAAGAAACATGACAACCATTTATAAAGAAGCAATTTCCACTAGTAGATTGCATAGATAAATGTGAGCTTGCTCAATCTGCATATGTGTAAACCCAAAGAGAAAGATAACGCATAGAATTCGATGTCAGTTGTCATCGATAGACCAAACCAAAATCTGTAGTTCCTTTTAAGTATTTCAATACATACTATGCTACTGTTGCAGACCAATGCTTAAGAGAAAGACATGCAAGATGTTGTCCAAGATAATTAGAAGCAAACAAAATATCAGCGCGAGTGTTCATGCCAAAAAATTGAAGACATCCAATAATGTTAACATAAGGTTGATTTGTGACAAGTTGACCACCACTGTCAGAAGTGTTCTTCATAGAACTGTCAAGACAAGGTGTGTTGGCCGAATGTGCTGATTCCATACCAAATTTTTGAATAGTATCTACAATAAACTTTGACTGTGAAAGGAATAAAATATTTTTGTACGGTTCCTTTGAATCTAAATGCCAAGAGAGGAGTGAATCTCTCCCAGATTCACCATATCAAATGCAGAAGACAATAACATTTTCACTTGTTGAAGGAATCCCAAATCATTGGAAACAAGGACGGTATCATCCACATAAAGAGCAAGAATCTCAAAACTGCTACCTTGGCACTTTATGTATAAGTTGGGGTCTGAAGAGCAAGAGATGAATCCTTTAGAGGTGAGAAAAAGATCTAATTTTGTATACCAGGCTTGCGAAGCTTATTTGAGACCATATAGTGCCTTATGGAGTTAAGCAACAAGGTCTTCTTTATCTAGAATAACAAACTCTTCTGGCTACTCCATATAAATTTCCTCTTCCAAGTCACCATTAAGAAAAGCAGTTTGCACATCCATTTGATGAGTTTCTAAATCAATTTGAACAGCTAATGCCAATAAAACTCAAACACTTGTAATGCGAACAACTGGTGAAAAGGTCTCTTGATAATCAACACCAGCAACTTGGGAGCAACCTTTTGCAACTAAACGTGCCTTGAACTTGTCAAAAGATCCATCTGCTTTTACCTTTGTCTTATACACCCACTCACACTTAATAACTATATGACTAGGAGGTAGTTCAACAAGTATCCATGTACCTTTAGAGATAAGAGAATCATACTCTGCTTCCATAGCCATTGATTCTTTTGTGGTGAAGAGATAGCTTCATTATAAGTAACGGGATCCTTAGAAGTAGAGAAAGTGTTGTCAATAATATTATCATCATAAACATGACATGAGCCATGTTCAAAATCAATAGGCAGATCAACAAAATATCAATATCATCATTGAAAACATTTGGAATGAATGGTTATGAAGAGGAAAGCTGCTCTATAGGAAGAGTTTCATCATCTGAAAGAAATGAAAAATCCTGAAGCAATAATTTAGTATCATCAAAATCATCCATGGACCATGAGCCTCCCATAAGCTATTCATTAAAAGTAGCATCACGATTCACAATTAATTTCTTGGAGGAAGGGTCATAGAATTTGTAGCCTTTGGAAGTGTGAGAATATCCAATAAAAATAACTTTAAGATGAGGAGCATCAAGCTTTGTTCGTGTTTCTTTGGGAACATGAATATAAGCAATACATCCAAAGGTTTAAAAATGAGATACAGAAGGAATGTCCCCTTTACATGCTGTGATCGGTATCTTACCAGAGGGTGTAGTAGTAGGAAGACGATTATAAACAAATACTGCTGTCAAAGTAGCTTCAGCCCAAAAAACATGAGATAACCCAGAATGAATCAGCATACATCTTACAACATTGAGAATAGTGCAATTCTTTTGTTCAGCAACGCCATTCTGTTGAGGTGAATATGTAATATTGTGTTCATGATGAATTCCATCAGCACAGTAACTCACAAACTCTCAGGAAACATATTTGCCTCCATTATCACTATGAAGCTTCTTGAGATGACGACCAGTTTGAAGTTTTGCAACCTTGTGGAATTTTTTGAAAACAGATAAGGCCTCAGATTTTTGTCTAAGTATGAATACAATTGTATACTGTGAAAAATCATCAAGGAAGGTAATGAAGTAGAGATATTGTGATCTCAAAAACAGATAAGGCCTCAGATTTTTGTCTAAGTAGAAATACAGTTGTATACCGTGAGAAATAATCAATGAAGGTAATGAAGTAGGGATATTGTGATCTCGAAGAAGGTAGAGGTCCACATATATCAGTATGAACAAGATCCAATATGTCATGAGAATGGGATGTATTTGAGAGAAAAAAGGGTTTACGATTATGTTTCCCAAGAGCACAAAACTCACAAATTCCCATTTGGGGATGAGCTTTAAGATCCATGCCATGAACAAGATCACACCATTGAAGATCAAGGAGTTTTGAGAAATCAGCATAAACAAATCAACGATGCCATACTTTTCAATCATGATCACCTGGAGTAGTGGCAACATTTGATATAGCATCATGAGAGAGAATTCAAACAAATTACTGTTTCAAGAAGTAGTGGCTATTGTTTGTCCATCTTTCTCAATTCGACATTTGTTATGATCAAATCCAACAAAGAGACCAAGATCAACAAGTCTAGCAACTAAAAGAAGATTAGGTTGAAGACCTGGTACACATAATACTCCTTGTAAAATTTGAGTAGAAGAAGATAAGGTACCAAGATAAAAATCTCCAATACTCTTTACTTGACATGTCATATCATCAACAAGATAAACAACACGTTGAACTAGTAGTGGATGGTAGTTATGGAGCCACTTAGGCTAATATGTCATATTTTTTGTAGCACAAGAATCGACAATAAAAAGTGATCCACCACGCATAGTATTCTGTTTAGAGCAACTAAACATAGGACGCAGCTTGTGTTTGGTACAATATCGTTTCGATGTTCAGTAGCATATGCCCTATTACGATTTGTGTCAAATCGACGCTTATAGCACATATGAGTGGGATGATCAGATCGTCCACAATATTCACAAGAAGAAGAAGAATCTCTAGATAAACGTGGTTGTTTAGTGGTAATATTGTGTTCTTCATCATACTGACGTGCCCAACAATCATCTTATTTAGTATGGTCATTTTTGTTGCAGTAAGAACATTGCTTATTAGGGAATTTGAGACGAGAGAAAATATTAGTGTGACAGCCACCTCTACGGTTTTCTCATTGAAATGAACGTCTTTGAGCATAAAAAGCACGTTCCATCTTTTGTGACTCATTTTCCTTTTGTGAAATCATAGATGTGTCATGACCAGCATTACATCGTTATTGACGTTGAGAGTATTCAATTTAAGACATGTAAGCTTGGTCGAAATCAAGACCATCTTTATTAGAAAGAATGGTAACAATGTTATCATAAGCAAAGTCCACCGTGTCAAGGAGAAGTGTAATCAGTTGTTTTTGTGGAACGGGATCACCGGCAGCAGCAAGTTGATTAATAATGGATTTGAAAGACTCAATATGTCTCGTCATGGCAGTACCAACTTCATATTGTGACTTGTCAAGAAAACCTCTCAAATAAAGTATTTTTGTAACAGATTTCTTTTAAAAGTTTGCAATAAGGTACTTCCATACGTCGTGGAAAGTAGGCTGGTCATACATATCAAGCAAAAGAGAATCAGTGACAATAAAAAAGAATATATCGACGAGCTGCTTTATCACGTCGTTGCCAATCTGTATACGCAACATGCCAATCTTCCAATACATGTTGTTCAATGTGATAAGCACGTTGTCATGATCCGTATCAATATCTTGAGGTGGACATACACGATTTCCAAGGACAATATCAAATAGTTCATTGCCTTCAAGAATTAACAACATCTTTGCGTTTCAACCTGGAAATCCTTGGCCTTGGAAAGGAGAAACAGAATGTTTGCCATAAGGAAAATCGTTGACAAGAATAGTCATAGCCATATCTGGTTGTGAGAAGAATTTGTGAGGCATTTTTTGGATAAGCATGAAGTCACTAAATCATGCCAAAAAGCTTGCCCACTAGCCTCATGTAAATATGTGTACATAGCCCTGCAAGTTTTGGAAGTGGCCTTGTAAAAATTCATGTACAAAGGTGTGATTTTGCCTAGCTTGAATGCTGATGTTTTGGGTTGTTTGAGACTCCAAAATGTGGTTTTTAATAATTATTTTCAGCCATGCTTTATAGCTTGTGAATTGGACTTGTAAATCATGAGTTATGAGCATCCGAAGCGGGCGGTCTCAATTTAGAAGGTGACTACAGGTGCATGTGAGAAGGGCAACTAGGACAACTTAGGGGTATAATATTAGAAATGCTAAAGTTTTACATTTTTTAGATAGACGAGGTGATGGGCTTTGAGCCGTGTGTTACGGTGCATCATTTGGTGATCGGAGCATCATTTGGTGATCGGAGCAGCAAGGTATGCCTCAGGGAAAATTGTCTGAGAAGTCCTCTCATGCTTTGGGAGAAGCTGGGAATTTTTGGGGAAGCTGGGGAGGTGGGAGGATGGTTCCAAGTGGCAATGGAATAATCCCACATGGGGGAAGCAAGTGGAAATTGGAGGGTATAAGGGGGGGAGTGGGTACCCCCTAAGGTTGTATCAAGGGGCTAATGGATCTTCCTTGCCTTGCTTGTGAGGCTCGTGGGTGTTGGGGGAGAGAGGGGGTGCCCATTGTGAGTTCCCACTATCTCGACAGGTGCCTAGCCACTTTTTGGGTCCCTCGAAACTTGCCCCCACCCCATTCCTTGGTCAAATGGTCACCGACAACTCATTTTTGACCCAAAAAAGGCCAAAATTGGACCAATTAAAAGGTGCCCAAGGAGAGAACCATGTTGGCCAAGAGGAGAGAGGGATAAGAGCTAGAAAATACCCTTTTAATAGCGGCAATTCCTTGCACACCCTTTTCGCTAACAGAGACTAGCTTTTTTGGAGCTTTTGAGAGATACCCCAACTTCGAAAGCTTCTAACTCTCTCGTCTGTTGTCGGAATCAAGTACATGGATACTCTATGAAGGTCTATACGCCACGAGCTTCATCTTTATGGTCTTGTTTTTCATCGATTTTAATCATGGTTTGGGTTAGGACTGTTTCCCACCCGACTTTATAGGTGTTCGATATAGGTATTGCCGCAGCTTTATGATGTTTCCTTCCGACGGTGTCGTGTGTGCAAGGCTATATAGGTTCTTGTTTTCCTTCTTGTTTGCATGCTAACATGGTGTTGGTGCCCCCACTGAGGAGCAAGTGCTCCTATGCTCCAATCCTGTGAAATATGTCTATTCTGCATACAGTGAATGTAAATAGGATGTGGGTCCTTATGGACAACCGCATATGTATGTGAAAATTGTGGACAGCACTTGAGACAGTCGTATACTTGGATTGCAACCATTGGAGGGTTGTGAGGTTTTGTGAAACCGAGCACTGGGGACCGGGTTACCCAGTGTGAGGTGGATTAGGTACTCGAGCAATCGATCGACATCCCTTGAGTTTTTGACATCACATGCTAGTGTTTTTGTGGCAATCAAACATGGCAAACGAGTTTCCACAGTTTCATGGATTGCCTAATGAAAATGCACAGATGTTTATTGAAAAGTTAGTAGTCAATTGCTTACTGTGAAATATACTAGACCAAGCTATATTGTTGCGGCTGCTGCAATATAGTTTACGGGATGAGGCAAAAGTTTGGTTACACAATTTTGAGGAGTTGATGCAGACACAAAATCCAGGGGTGATTTTGGACTACAACCGTGTGAAGCAAGATTTCCTGGCACAATACCAATCCACTGAAGTACTGATGAAGTTTGGCATGAAATTCTGGGGTACACTTCGAGGGCTAATCAAAGTGTTGGTGATTTTGTCATGCAGTTCACCCGTTTATGAGATAAATGGGCCCGGGCTTTGGGAAACAAGATCCCTCCATCCATGTTAAAGAAGGACCATTTTGTGGCAAACCTAAAAGAAAGTCTGAAGTTCAAAGTTGAGCTGAAAAGGCCCGGCGCCACCTTCGAGGAGGCAATCACCATTGCCAGAGAGAAAGAATGGAAATCTCAAAGGCTTAATGAATACGGGAAAGTGGTCCCTGAGCAAAATAATGGTAGCCAATTGGAGGAGAATCAGGAAGAAGCTGGAGGCCAACCTTTTCAAAGGGCTGCTAATACCGAATAGTTGCAACAAAATATGCAAGACATGATGACCATGATGCAAGAATTACAACTTAGTGTTCTTGGGGGTGGAGTGGTCATGGTCGTGGACGTAAAAGAGGGATGGCTCAGGCATGTGAGGCTCATCCTAATGCTAATGCGGGTCGTGGACAAGGTGGTTTTGAGCCGTAGAGGAGGTTCATCCCTACTTGTTATAATTGTGGTGAGCTTGGTCACATCAGCACTTATTGTCCAAAGCCAGTAAGGATGGGAGGGGATATGTTTCCAGTTCCTCAGCATATTCCTAACAGAGCTAATGATTATGCATTGGATATACGGGGAGATCAAAATACTGGACATGAAAATCAAGCCTCAACCTCTGGTAGTCATGTGGGTATTGTGCGGGTAGAAACGAAAGACGCAGATGTGTTGCCAGTAGGCAAAAGAGAGAGGGAAGGCTATGCAGCACCAGGGCCTAGCAAAAAGAAAGGAAAGGAGAAAGAGGGTGAAGATGCGAAAGTCAAGAGAAAGAGAAAGCCTCGTAGACGATTTGAAGTGGCAGACTTAACGCTGGGAGAAGGCCAAACAGCTTACAGTTTAAAGGAAGACCTGTTGGGAGGAAAGTGGATTGTACTTTTGGATAGTTGACGAATATGGTGCCCAAACTTAAAAGGCATTGGAATTCATTAGTGAATCAAGAAAAAGAGCTTAAGCATGGACAAGTTAGAGTGTTGTCTGTGGGAGAGTTACCCGCCATTTGTCCTATGGTGAGCGCTTGGCACAAAGGTGTGGGCATGGGAGAAGCCTGCATTGATGGAGATGCTCATGTTGGTGTGATCACACAGTCATGTGTCAAGAGACTAGGTCTCATTACATGCGGAACCTCTAGGTTTCGGATTTGACTAGCAAACCATGCCAAGGTGAAATGTTTGGGGATAATCAAGAATTTGGAAGTTGAAGTCTTTAGCGTGAAAGTTATGGTGAACTTTCATGTTATGCCAACTGGTTTAGGAGCCTTTCCTCTCATTTTGGGACGACCTTGGTTGATAGATGTTGGTGCTGTGCAAGATTGGGACAAGGGCACAATTGGTGTGCATGGCAAGAAGGGTGAAAAGAGGTGTTTGATATGACTACCAAACAACCTATGGCACTTGACGATGTGAGTGAGAATAATGAGTCCAAAATACCAGTGATGATAGTTCTGAAGACTCAAAAAGTAGCACTACTTCGAGTTCCAGATCAATATACAGCATAGGTATAGTTCCCCCTATTATCCACAATTCAATGGTCTTAATGAAAGATACAATGGAGAGTTGGTAAAGATCTTGACAAAGATGACTCAGACACATGGGAAGACTTGGGATTCAGATTTGCCTTGTGCGTTATGGGCCTACAGAACTGCTATCAAGATGAGCACAGGATTTTTCCCTTACCACTTGGTTTATGGCAAGGAAGCTTTATTGCCAATTGAAGTGGAAATCCCTGCTCTCAAGTTATTGTCATTGGAAGATGAGGAGCAAACAAATGCATGGCAGAAAAGGTTATTGGATTTACAATGCTTGCAATTGGATAGAGTTTTAGATTTGGGTTACTATGAGGAAGTGTCAAGAAAGGCTCAGCTAAAAGCCAATGAATGCGTAAAGAAGAAGAAAATTGAAAAGGGTGATTTGGTGTTGCGATACAATAGTAAATTGGACAATACCTTTCAAAAGAAATTTCAAGTCAAATGGGAAGGTCCGTTTATTGTTGTAAGCAAATTTGAAAATGGCACATATCAGTTGGCCGGCTTAAATGGTGCAAGCATAAATATCGTGTTAGTGATTATAGATTGAAGAAGTATCTGGCACGTTTGATGACAATTGTGACTGATGAAATGCTATCAATAGAAGGAGACAATGTGGAGACATCTACAAATGTGGATGAGGTTTCAGGGGATGAAATGCAACAATTATTCACCCTAGGGACATCTGCTTGTCATGAATGACTAAGCAGGCAAGGGGGGGTTGGCAAGCTATGTCAGGCATTTTTTTGATAAGCATGAAGTCACTAAATCATGCCAAAAAGCTTGCCCACTAGCCTCATGTATATATGTATACATAGCCCTGCAAGTTTTGGAAGTGGCCTTATAAAAATTGCTTGAATGCTGATGTTTTGGGTTGTTTGAGACTCCAAAATATGGTTTTTAATAAGTATTTTCAGCCGTGCTTTATAGCTTGTGAATTGGACTTGTATATCATGAGTTATGAGCATCCGAAGAGGGCGGTCTCAATTTAGAAGGTGATTGCAGGTGCATGCGAGAAGGGAAACTAGGCCAACTTGGGGGTCTAAAATTAGAAATGCTGAAGTTTTATATATCTGGAGATTGCCGAGGTGATGGGCTTCGAGCCTTGTGTTACGGTGCATCATTCGGTGACCAGAGCAGCAAGGTATGTCTCGGGGAAAATTGTCCGAGAAGTCCTCTCATGCTTTGGGAGAAGCTGAGAATTTTTGGTGAAGTTGGGGAGGTGGGAGGATGGTGCCAAGAGGCAATGGAGTAATCCCACATGGGAGGGAGAAAGTGGAAATTGGAGGGCATAAGGGGGGGAGTGGGTACCCCCTAAGGTTGTATCAAAGGGGCTAATGGAGCTTCCTTGCCTTGCTTGTGGAGGCTCGTGGGTGTTGGGGGAGAGAGGGGGTGCCCATTGTGAGTTCCCACTATCGAGATAGGTGCTTGGCCATTTTTTTGGTCCCCGGACACTTGCCCCCACCCCATTCCTTGGCCAAATGGTCACCGACAGCTCATTTTTGACCCAAAAAAGGCCAAAATTGGACCAATTAAAAGGTGCCCACGGAGAGAACCATGTTGAATAAGAGGAGAGAGAAAATTATTTGGGATAAAATCCAAAAAAAAACCCTTTTCATAGTGGAAATTCCCTGCACACCCTTTTCGCTAACAGAGACTAGCTTTTTTTGGAGCTTTTGAGAGATACCCCAACTTCGAAAGCTTGTAACTCTCTCGTTTGTTGTCGAAATCAAGCATATGGATACTCTACGGAGGTCTACACAACACGAGCTTCATCTTTCTGGTCTTGGTTTTCATCAATTTTAATCATGGTTTGGGTTAGGGTTGTTTCTCGCCCGACTTTACAAGTGTTCGACATAGGTGTTTTCCGCAGCTTTATGGTGTTTCCTTCCGACGGTGTGGTGTGTGCAAGGCTATAGAGGTTCTCATTTTCCTTCTTGTTTGCACTCTAACAACGTCTTCTCACAACTAGATATGGTTATGACTATTCTTGTCAACGGTTTTCCTTCTGGCCAGCGTTTTGTTCTTCCTTTCCAAGGCCAAGGATTTCCAGGTTGGAAAGCAAAGATGTTGTTAATTCTTGAAGGCAATGAACTTGCTAATATTATCCTTGGAAATTGTGTATGTCCACCTCAACCTGTTCACATAGATCATGACAACATGCTCATCGCTGAAGGACCTGGTGCACGTGTGACTATGCATGAGGCATAGTTATTTCAAAAAGCACCTGATAACTCTGCATTGTGTGATGACTACCTTATTCCTTTTTTCTATAGAAGGGCATTTTTAAACAAGCCCATCAAATGACAAAGTTTGACAGACTTAGGACCTTCCTACTATGCCTTAGGGCATGGCCACATAGGCTTAGTTATCCGTAATAGATAACTAAGTCGAACTTTGCATCTACAGATTTGCAAAGACAATTGCACCGTGTGCCGTGGTCATGAAAGAACACCTTGGGAATGGGCATGTGAAGCTGACACATGCAATGCACTCGGTTATCTCGTGGACAGAGAGGAGAGAGAAATACAGAGTAGACATTGTTGCTCAAGAGAGCTAGAGCTACTTCTATTATGTAGCTAAAAACAACAAAGTTGTGCACTTTATGCAACAAAAGCGGCTAGCAATCAACTTCACTTAAGGGTGCTTATTCACATAGTTGTGCAAATATGCCAAAATTAACATAGTTGTTGAATTGTGTGTGTAATTCTTCGAGTCAGCTAAATATGCTTTGTGTGACCATGGCTCTAGCATAGTTATCTGTTAGAGTTATAGATAATTATGCATCGCGTGACCACCCTATTACAACTAAAGACTTAGTAACAATCCCCATGACACTACATACCACGAGGTCTTAATAACCCCAAGGAGATGGGATTGACGGTGGACACACATGGGCTCACAAAAAAGTGAATAGGTTGAACTTCTCTCATGTTTGGCACGTTACAACTCTAACCACATGCCGACATGAGATTCCATGTCCCCTAAGCCACTTCACTTCGTAATAAAGTAGTAGTTTCTTTTAGTTTTTTTTTTTTTTTTTTTTTTGGGGGGGGGGGGGGGGGGGGGGGGCGCTCGTCTTTATGTAACACGGGGCTGCACTCAAGGGATCAAGGGCCCAGGTGAAAGCAGTCAAGATCTCCTCCAATGATTTTAAAGGCCACTTTTAGCTTTGTGCAAATGGAAAATGACGGGCGGGTCAACGAATTAAATCTGCGGCGCGCGCAGTGGGAAAAGGTGGCGAATTCACTGTGCAAAGCGGGCGTGTAGACATGTAGTAGTGTTAGTGTGTATACGCGCTTCACCAGGGGCACTTTTCTCCCACTGGGTTTTTCCCCCTGGACATCCGGTGTGAAAGGACACCTTATCTCTTAGGGTTTCATATAAGCTTTGTAGCTCTGAGTTTGTATACAATTATTATTCTAATACAGAGAGAGAGACTACAGAGATCTCGTACACAAGCTCTGTGTCTTCTCCTTCTCCATCTTCTTCCTACTCTGAGTTGCTGTCTTCCTTCTGTTTCCTGTTTCATCATCTTCAACAATTGGTATCAGAGCAAGGTGATTTCCAGAGCCTCTACTTGTGTTTTCGCGTCCGCGCGCGCAATTGCAGTTTTCAGGCAGTTTTCGGAAAATTTGTTCGTGGGAGCATCCTCGACGTTCCGGGAGTATTCTGATAAGGCGACCTGGGGTTTTACCCCCCTTTCGAAGCCGTTCGAGCCTCAAAATTTTGTTCTGAGCAGCGTGGCAGAAGTTACTTTTCGGAGGCGTTTAGATCAAGAGGGTGTGCTTTTTGACAGATTTTCTTCAGGTAAACAGTTCTTTTGGGAAGCAGCTTGTCTTAGCTTTGTGCTGAGATTTTGTGTAGAGTTTTGCTTGGATTGGAGAGGAGATTTGTGAATCTCTTGGAGTTTCTTTTGCTCTCTTGTGTGCATCTACAGTATGGCTCAATCTACGGAGAAAGAGATTTTTGGTGCGTTTACATCCGAAGACAAATTGGATGGTACCAACTATTCTCTTTGGTCTTTTATGGCCAAAAATGTTTTGGTTGGTAAAGGATTGTGGGATTATGTATCTGGAGATGAAGTTCGTCCAGGTAGCATTGCACCTGCCACGCCTGGTCGTGGTGCAGCTGTTGGTGCAGGACCCTCACAAGTCACTCCAGAGCAAAAGAGATGGGATACTAAAGATGCACAGGCTATGGCTGTGATTGCCTTAACCATAAAGAGGACAATCACACCACATATCAGATCTTGCAGAACTTCTGAGGATGCTTGGAACACTCTGCAAGCTATGTTTGGAGGAAGAAACGCTGCCAGAATAGAGTTTTTGAAGAAACAACTTGACAAAATACAGATGGACGAAGGTGACGATATTGTCGAGCATCTTACAAAAATAAGGGATCTTAAAGAGCAATTGCTTAGCATTGATGAAGTGATTCCAGAGAAGGACTTGGTTTCCAAAACACTCAATTCACTACCACCATCTTATTTGACTTTTCAGACTTCTTTGACTCTGTCTTTGCGAGCTAATCCTGACCCTCTTCATTTTGAAGAGTTAGTGGCTTTGCTATTGCAGGAGGATCAATCACGTAAGAACAAGTCTTTACAGGTGGATGGTATGGATCATGCTCTTGTTGTACAGAACAAAAACAGGGGTAAAGAGAGTGCTCATTACTCCAAGTCTAGTGCAGGACAATCTTCAGAGAAGTCTAAAGGTGATTCCGACAAGTCCAAGAAGAAAGGTAAATGTCACTACTGCAAGAAACCTGGTCACTACATTAGTGAGTGTAAAAAGCGAATTGCTAAAGAAAAGAAGAAATCGTCAAGTTTGGTTGTTTCAGCTTCTGCTGATTCTTCTACAGCTAAAGAAGAGTCTGCAAACTTTGTGCAGGATTCTTATGCTTTTGTAGTATGTTCAGATTTTTCTGCTTACAGTGTTGACAAGACACAAATGATTTGGTACTTTGATAGTGGTGCATCCAGGCATATTACTTCAAGGAAGGATTTGTTTTGTTCATTGGATGCAGCTCCAGCAGGAAAGAAGGTGACATGTGCAAATAATGCTTCTTATCCAATCAAAGGCGTTGGTAAGATTTTGATTACCATTTCAGATGGTTCAGATTTATGCTTGCCAGATGTCTCATATGTTCCAGGGATCAAGAAGAATTTGTTGTCTGTATCCTCTCTTGCAAAAAATGGTCTTCGGGTCATTTTTGAGGATGACAGATGTGTTGTACGAGATCGAGAGAATGGTTATTCTCTTATCACTACAGGTACGCTGGAAAATGGACTATTTGTGCTAGATCGTTATGAAAAGCAGATTCAGGTATGTATTGCAGAAACAAAGACTCAGGCCATGCAGGATGCTGAGTTGTGGCATGCTAGATTTGGGCATGTTAGTTATGGCAGTTTGATGACTTTACAACGTCATAATATGGTGCATGATTTGTCTTTATTGGAGATGCCACCAAGACATGTATGTGAAGGTTGCGTTCTTGGAAAGATGCACAGATTTGCATTTTCGCAGGATGGTTCAGTTAGAGCGACACGAAAGTTGCAACTTGTACACAGTGATGTATGTGGTCCTATGAGGACACCATCTATAGGAAACAGCCTTTATTTTGTGACCTTCATTGATGACTTTTCCAGGTTTTGTTGGGTGTATCCACTCAAAGCAAAGTCAGATGTGTTTGCAGTTTTTCAACATTATGTCGCCATGGTTGAAAATGAAACAAGTTGCAAAGTACAGACTCTTCGTACCGATCGAGGAGGTGAATACATGTCAGGTGCATTTAAGGATTTTTTGGGAAAGAAAGGCATTAAACACCAATGCACTATGCCATACACACCACAACAGAATGGTGTTGCAGAAAGGAAGAACAGGTCTTTAATGGAGACGGCTAGATGTATGCTCAAGGCTAAGAGTTTGCCTCATAAGCTATGGATGGAGGCAGTTGCTTGTGCAGCACATGTTTTGAACAGGTGTCCTACTCGTGCCTTGAAGACCATTACTGCATATGAAGCTTGGTATGACAAAAAACCTTCAGTCAGTTATCTTCGTGTTTTTGGTTGTCTTGCTTATGCTCACATCCCTCAGCAGTTACGTGGGAAGCTTGATGATAAGGCAATCAAATGTATATTTGTGGGGTACAGTAGTGGAAGTAAAGGTTATAGACTTTACAATCCTGCTACAAACAAGATTTTTGAAAGTCGTGATGTAATTTTTGCAGAAACTACTGCTCAACCTATGGTTGCTTTTGATGTACCTCATATGCAGACACATGATGTATTTGAAGGTTTGCTTCCTTCTTTTGTGGAGAATCAAGAATCACAACAGGTTGATAATCTTGATCAATCTTTTGATCAGCGTGTGACACCTCATAATGTAGAGAAAATTGTGCGTGAAGAGCAAGAAGTTCTCAGGGAAGAAAGAACCTTGCCTAAATGGGTTCAGAAAACTTTGCAGGATAGCAAGTTGGATGCACCGTTGCCACGAAAAACACGTGCTGGTACTACTTTTGGCAGAGAGCAAGTAGATTTGGCTTGCTTTAGCACTCTTTGTGATGCAGATGAGCCTGATTCATTTGAACAAGCTTTAGAGTGTGTTCAGTGGAAAGATGCTATGCAGCAAGAAATTGATTCTATTCATAAGAATCATACATGGGATCTTGTGGACTTGCCTACAGGTAAAAAGCCTATTGGTACAAAGTGGGTTTTTAAGGTAAAAAGGAAACAAGATGGTACTATTGACAGGTACAAAGCAAGGCTTGTGGAAAAAGGCTATGCGCAACAGAAAGGCATAGATTATGATGAAACCTTTGCTCCTACTTCTCGTGCGTCCACAGTTAGATCACTAGTTGCAATTGCTGCTCATCATGGTTGGAAAGTGCATCAGTTGGATATCAAGACTGCTTTTTTGAATGGTGATTTGCAGGAAGAAGTTTATGTAAGTCAACCAAGTGGTTTTGTTGTAAAAGGTCAAGAGCAAAAGGTATGTAGATTGCGTAAAGCTTTGTATGGTCTCAAACAGGCTCCAAGAGCATGGTATGAGAAGATACATACTTATTTGATTGGCCAGGGATTTCAAAATAGTCCAACAGAAAGTACTTTGCATGTCAAAAAGAGAGATGGAGTTCTCATTATGCTAACACTTTATGTGGATGATATGCTTCTTACAGGCAATAATGCAGATGAAATTGAAGCGTTTAAAGATGCTTTGAGAAAAACCTTTGAAATGTCTGATCTTGGTTTGCTACATTATTACTTGGGTATTCAGTTTGTGCAATCAGAAGATGGCATATACATGTTGCAGGCAAAATATTTGCATAAAATTTTGGACAAGTTTGGTATGCAAAATTGTAAGCCAATCTCTACACCCGTAGAAACTGGATCAAAGTTGAGCATGCATGATGCTGGAGAACCTTTTGATGTACATACTTATGTAGCAGCCGTTGGTTGCTTGATATATTTGGTAGGTAACACTCGTCCAGACATTCAATTTGGGGTTTCACAAGCAAGCAGATTTATGCACAGCCCAGGTATGCATCATTGGCAAGCTGTGAAGCGCATACTTCGTTACCTTTCAGGTACCCCTAATCTTGCCATGTTCTTTCCAAGGGGGGATATGTATGGAAAGCACAGTTCTATGCAGCTTCTTGGTTACAGCGATTCAGATTGGGCTGGTGATTTTGACACACGACATTCCACAAGTGGCAATTGTTTTTTCTTGGGAAA
Organism: Adiantum capillus-veneris; assembly: GCF_014529385.1. NCBI lineage: Eukaryota > Viridiplantae > Streptophyta > Polypodiopsida > Polypodiales > Pteridaceae > Adiantum > Adiantum capillus-veneris. Next base: position 111,089,723 of record NC_140931.1, on the reverse strand, counting down.
TGCATGTATATCTTGGCTAAGCAAGAAGCAACCCACAGTGGCTACATCAACTTGTGAAGCTGAGTACAGGGCAGCTTTCACGGCAACAGTTGATTGTGTATGGATACGCAGGTTATTGGCAGATCTTTGTGAGTGTCAACAGGCACCCACTACCATTTTCACTGACAGTCAGAGTGCTATGGCAGTTGCAAGGAATCCAGTATTTCATGCAAGAACAAAGCACATAGAGGTTCACTACCACTATGTCAGGGAAAGGCTACATGCAGGGGAGATCACACTAACTTACTGTCCTACACAGGATAACATTGCAGATCTATTTACGAAGGCGTTATCACGAGAAAAGTTTGAAGCTTTCCGAAAAGCTTTGGGCTTACTCTCATACACATGATGATCTGCTACCTTGTACGGATTCACACTATCACTACAGGGGGGATTTGTAGACATGTAGTAGTGTTAGTGTGTATACGCGCTTCACCAGGGGCACTTTTCTCCCACTGGGTTTTTCCCCCTGGACATCCGGTGTGAAAGGACACCTTATCTCTTAGGGTTTCATATAAGCTTTGTAGCTCTGAGTTTGTATACAATTATTATTCTAATACAGAGAGAGAGACTACAGAGATCTCGTACACAAGCTCTGTGTCTTCTCCTTCTCCATCTTCTTCCTACTCTGAGTTGCTGTCTTCCTTCTGTTTCCTGTTTCATCATCTTCAACAGGGCGAAACCAAAAGCCAGTCTCGTTCTCTGCGCAAAGCGGGTTCATTGTCGAGATTAATTCTCTGCGCAAAGGGGCGAGGACTGGTTCACGTAGGTTTGCATACTGGGACTGGTTCACGCGCAGGTCTGCATACTGGATGGCCGAGACTGCTCTACACATACTTCCGAGAGCATACTACCCTGCGCATTCTTTGCCGAGATTACTGCAGTGGTAACTTACCTACACATGCGAGCTGGTATGTGTAGGAAAGCGTCGTGGGAAGGTTGAAATCCATTGTTCACCATGGAACTCCCAAAGTAGGGGGTTGAGATTACAATTCCTACTCGCCAGAGAAGAGACCAACAGTGGTTTATTTTGGGAATGGGTGAATTTAGGGAGCTATCAACCTTGAGGTCATCTTGAAGCTAGGTGTCCTTATGGTGCCATGCCTATAATGGAAGCATATGCATCTCTGTTGCAAGTGGAGAAGTAGCTTTTGAACGAGCACATGGGCGTTTTTGAGAGTACAAATGACGAGCGTAGGCGAAGTGGACAGTGATATCAACATGAGGGAGAGTGAGGTATGTCCCGATCAATTTATTCTTTGTTTTTGGGTAATGATTCAGTTTACGCTATTATGCTTTGCTATGTTTGATGGTGCACCTTGTCTAAACTTGAACCCGTTGATGAGACATGTCACGGGTGCTGCTTGTGTATGTGTAGAAGTCATATGATTTGTATGATCAATAAACTTCAATCTTTTTTCCGTATCTTGGCCAGGATGTGTCTCCATTTATTGAGGTTGCGGGGGCAAATGGAAAAGTGGTCCGTGAGTGTCATGTGTCACAAATGTGCATTGATAGAAAGGTTTCGTACGAAAGGCGATTTCTTATTAGACATCTAAAGAATGTTCATAAAATCATTAATGTACATATTCCAGAGCATAAATCAGGGTGACCTAAAACTAGTAAGAGACCACCAAGAATAGTGTCCCCTAGATCTAAACGCCAATGCATGACAAGATTTGGGAATTTTGCACATAGAGTTATAGTGGCACGAAGAAAGTTTCACAAAAATTTAGAGCAACGAGCAACTAAAGAGTGGGAAAGAGTCTACGATTGAGAAGGGAAATCACAACTAAAATGGGAACATACTTGGATTAAAGCTCAAAAGATTGGATGGGAAGTAGACATGCCGAGTAGAGTAGCAAAGATGGAGGAAAAAACAAAGCACGGCTACAAAGCTTGCGCGAATGGGACCCCACATGATGCTGATGCCTCTCATGAGGAAAATTCTAATGCCAGCGAAGAAGAAATCAATGATTGTGAGGATGGGTCTTCCATTGTAAGTTTTGTGCAACTCTTTTTCTTCAAGAGGTTATATTTTGTTATTTGCTCGATTTACAATCTCTTTGTTATTATAGCATGCTTCGTCATCCACTTCTAGCTTTATGCATGCCGAAAGGATTACTTTTGTGGTGAGCCACGACCACCTTGTATGTGAGAGCCATGACTTGAATATGTTGGGGTATAGGCGCCTGTGCCTTGCCCGGCCGCCCAGAGTCTGGGCGCCCACTGACTTGTATACCTTATACATAGCATAAGTGTATAGGGGGCTGCTCACTCTTTGGAGTCTCCCCACCCACATCGTGTGTGTGTCTCCTTCTCTCTCTCTCACTCTCCGTCTATGGTGCTCCCCGATCCCCTTCAATTGGTATCAGAGCTATGGTGACCGCGGAGAGCACGACGGCTTTGAGAGCTTCGAGGCGATAGCTCGCTCGCTCTCGACGGTGGAGTTCGATCGCGGAGTTTCACGGAGAGTGATTTTAGCTTGAGGAGCATTGTCGTTGGAGCTTAGGAGCTTGGTGTGGTCAAGCTTGGTCGAGGAGGCGGTTGCGGCTTCCTTGGTGAGAGGAGCTTTTGAGCTCAGTGGAGCTCGTTAGAGAAGTGCTCAGCGGAGGAGAGCTTGACATTCGAGTGCTTGGATGCTATTGTAGCAGAGCTCTTGTGTTGGAGCTTGCATTGAGAGGACATTGCATCACGCAGAGTGGAGCAGGAGCAGGTTCAAGACTGTGTGCAGCTCGTCTTTTCCATTTTCGGGCTCTAAAACGCAGTTTTTTGCGTAGCTCCGTCATACAGAGTCAGACCTACATGATCCAGGAGTCTACCTTGGGGTTTTGGCACGCTCCGGACGCGCTCGTCATATCAGAATTTTAAAATTCTGAACGCTGAATTTTCTGCAGTAGCAGTTGTTTATTGTGTGTCGAGGATTCCACACATGGCTTGCTCTCAGATGTGAGAGTGATATTTGTTGCAAGTTTCCTCACAGGTGGGAGGATACGATGTATGCCTTATGTGGTTTGATGCTCAGGGAGACTAATGTGATTGCATTTTGAGCTCGGCAATGTATGCCTCGAGCATGTTTTTTGGCAGTCACAGGTAGAGCAGATATTTGTGTACTAGATTTGCAGGTGTTTGCAATGATGTATGCAAAGTGTGGAGATTGGTGCATGCATTTGGACTGCGGTTTGATGCGCTTTGGTTGCTCATGGTTTTGAGCGTGCAGTCAGTTTGGTTACTGGTTTTGTGGCCGTTTTACTGACGAAACTCTGGCGAAATTTTCCCATGATTTTTATGCGTATCATTTATGCGATCTAGGTAGAGATTGCAGGTTGCACTCAGCATTTGCGTGCAGTGTTCTTTGTAGGTGGGAGATTTGTGCGTGTGTATGCATCGATACCGTACAGTGTGGGCTTGGTGATTAGCTCACAGATTGTAGTGTGATACTAAAGTATGAGAGGCTTGTATTGACATTGCGGGAGCTCTTGTGCGTGTGTATGCATCGATACCGCACAGTGTGGGCTTGGTGATTCGCTCACGGTTTGACAGGCGTACAGTTATCTTAGCGCACTCACAGGAGTGAATACTAACATTTTTATTGATATGTTATTGTTTGCAGTGTCCTCAACAACCAAATGCAACCGATTGTGGATATTATGTAATGACTGCAATGAGATTGTTGATCAAGACCACGTTCAAAGACAAGAAACCTCAACTCAAAATGGTAATTGCATGTCTTGAATGAAGCATTTATTGTCAAGGTTGTTTGAGACCTACATGGTTTTTTATGCTTGTATTTTTTGGCAGTTAAAAAAGAATTGGTTCGGCATGAAGAGGTTGATTTTATGAGAAAGAAGCTCAACGAGTGGTTGAACAAGCAGTTGGGTGAAGTCACAGTTCAGGGGGGCACAATTTTAGTGTTGAGCGGTATTGAGATTACATCAAAATGTGATCACCATTTTTTGTATTGGAAGCTAGGTTTTTGTGTCGATGTTACTATCAAGATACCTTCAAATCCACTTCATTTTGAAGCCTTTCTTATTGCATACAATGTAAAGTTGAGTATTTACATTTGTAACTCCTTGCTTTGGATATAATTTGTCACTCCGTATCGATGTTGAAGCCTTTCTTGTTGCATACAAGTGTTTACATTCGTTACTCCTTGCTTTGCATGCAATGTAAAGTTTGCATTCGACTCTCCTTGAACTTCAAATGAGTGTTTACATTCGACTTCAAAGTTTGTTAAATTGGTTATATTTTTTATGTACATAACCATTTCTCAACTATTTGGACACATACTCTCGTCCCTTGACTAGATGATTTTTTAATGGTGCCATTACAATTAGAGTTTGTTACTTTGTACTTGGTCTTCTTTTGGTTGGTTGACAGGCTTTTGACAAAGGCTAGATCATGTCCAAATCAAGTGGTTGGAAGTTTCATTATTTGGTCTTCAAATGACATATTCTCAAATCATAGACATTTTGACTAAAACACGTCATCAATTCAGACCTCCATGCATATTAATATTGAGAACTCCATGAGTAGAGGAATTTGTAGAGGAATCTGTATATGTAAAGAGTTGGAAAGAGTGGAATTTGAATATGTAAAGAGTTGGAAAGATTTTGAAGTCTTTGAATGAATATGTAACAAGCAAATTGGGTATGGAAGCACGTTATAATCTTTATGTACATAAAGTGATCTCGTTCCTTGAGTAGAGGAATTTGTATATGTAAAGAGTTGGAAAGAGGGGAATTTCCTATGGGCATAAAGTGGATCGAGCATACAAATGCATCCAACTTGTCACATAACTTCGAAAACAACTCGCACTCCACTGTGCCATAAAACTAACCTCACCGCAGGTTCTGCTTGCTTTATTTAGTTTGTAAAGAGTTAAAAGTAATATCGACAAGTTTAAATTAGCAGCTCTCTTGAAACAAAGTAATCTCGACACAATGTGCAAAGATTACTTTTATGGCAGAGAGTTCTAAGTTTCTAACTCTCTAGAAAAAAGTAATCTCGACACATTGTACTGAGATTACTTTTATGGAAAACAGTTTCAAATTTCTAACTCTCGGGAAAAAAAGTAATCTCAACACAACGTGTCGAGATTACCTTTTTTTCCAGAGAGTTGCTAATTGATATTCTCTGGGAAAAAGTAATACTTTTATGGCAGAGAGTTAGAAATTTAGATTTGTTTGCCATTAACGTAATCTCAGCACGCGAATAATATTTGGTTTAAATCAAAATTGAATAAAACTCGTCAAAATTTACTACTTGTATTAAAAAAAATCTTGAAATGGAATTGTCATAAATACATCATTACATGCAGGCTTCGACTAGAGGAATACAAAAGTAGCATTCTGACGATGGAAGCTTTGATGCCTAGTAGTTGTTCCCCATTTTCTCGGGTAAGTGTAAAGTAATACTCAACATCTTCTGCGCCACTAGATTGGTAAGGAGAGATCACCCCCCCCAAAACTCTTAGCTTCATTACAGATGCGAATCACTTGACCCACTAGAGATTGAATGACATTTTCTCTGATGTACATAGGATTTACTGGTATGAGAGTATGACACGTGTGACACATGGGTGTGATTTGGGAATCCACTAGCAAGGTTTTGGTGCAACAATGTGAACACCAAATACGGGACCGTTTATCAAAATAGACACGAGATCTACCCCTTTGGTGCTTGCGTCTGAGTTGGCCCGTTTGACGCAATGGTTTGGAAGGTTGGATCATTCCATCAAGATCTATGCTTTGTTGTTCTTCATTTGTGCAAACTAGGGGTACATCATGACCAAGCCGAGTTGCTGTAACATGGGCCTGTATTTGTCTAATACTTCCTCTGGCAGGGAGATCAATCTTTGTAGGGATCACAAATGTTGAGAGTGTCCCTTTCATGTTTTGCAACTGTTGCTTGATGACTTCAATATCTTTGGGATCCTTGGAATACACCTCTTTTTGTATAGTTGACAATGCACCCTTGAGGTGGTTGAGGAGATCCACCACATCATCTTCCGTCTCTTGTATATTATTGTCACTATCGTGTGCTTCAAAATCATGATGCATGGCATCTTTGTAGATGTTGGATGCGTCTTCATGTGCACCATGTAAAAATTCTTTCAAACGAGGAAAGTGAGTTAGTACTATCATTAGAACACCATTAAGATGCTTACATTGGCTGCTCCAATCCAGACAATCACAATAATTGCTTTGCAAGCTGACATAATACCATATACTCTCAATTGTGGTACTTTGAATCTTGAAGAGAAGTGACCCTTCATTTATAACCTGAAAGGTAGATGGTGTGGTTTGAAACCTTTGCAAGATTCTCTCCCCTTCAAGCATTTTTGTTGTCTGCATCTTCGTCCCCTCCGAACGTGATATCGCCCATAGTCAGCTACCATGCAAACCATGAGTTAGACATGAATCCAAACCTTCAACGTATAATTTGCGACAATCAAGAAAGAGAACAAACTACCTATTTCTTGCTTTTATTGAAAGAACCTCAAGAGGGTACCACCGATGCGACTTCCAGACTTCGAGTCACCCATAAGTGTATGCAAGAGTTCCAACATAGATCAATTAATCCGAGCATCCAAAAGAGTATATTTAATATATTTCCATAAGCGCTCCACCAAGTTTATGGTGTCAACATTGCCATGTTTAAACATTCGTCCAAACCTTGGCTATCGGTGTAAGACCCGATGAGGGGCTGCCTGAGAATGAACCACCCAACCTCCCATTTAATAGCCCCTTGGGCCTCATTCCCTATCCACACTTGCAGCCGGCCCCTTGGGCCTGGTCCTTGACCACCGGGTGCTACCCTTGTCATGAAATTACTCCCCCCTTGGAGAAGCGTTTTCGTCCTCGAAAACACAAGCGATAGTATCTTCGTAAGAACACTGATGTTTTCCTTTTTGGCATCCCTTACTCAGGCCAATTGTGCTGATGATTGATACTTGGTGTAGTGAGGAGGTTCAATGAAACCAAGAGCAACATCTTGATTTTTAACATTGTTGTCCTTTCGCAACCACTTGTATCTAAATGGTAACTCAATTTAGAACTCACTTGAGTACTTTAAAGGAGTAACCACAACTGAAAAGTGTCCAAAGACATAACCAGTTTTCAGACTTTCTGAAGATACTGAAAAAATTCAAGAAAACCTTGGCGCAACTTCCCATGAAGTTGTGAGCCAGATTTCCAACTCGCGTCAGTATCTTGAAAATCTCATAGCTACTGAGACACAGAATAGGAAGTGTCCTCATGGTAGACTTCTGAACATTTTGGAACACATTGAACTACATGTTCACCCCTAATGAAGGTTACGTGCCAACCTACTTTGTCAGCACACCTATTAAGTCCTTGACTTATGAAACTATGAAAACGGTATCCAACCCCACCACAACAGGTGTTCAAAGTTGAAAACCTTACGTAAGCAAATTCTAGAATAGGGAGAGAATCGCCCATTCAAAATGCGTTGTGCTAATGTATGCTCGTAGCAGATCCTTTAGCAAAAAATAGCAGCAGTAAGAGTGAGGTGCTTTTCCCCAACCACTTACAGACAGTCTTCCATGACTGATGATAAACTATAACTCAACCAGTGAGTATCTAGCCATATACGCGATATGGAGTGGAGACAACCAACTAGGTTGAAAGCGGGTTCAAGTGGAGTAATATTATAGAGTATATCCAATCACAGATACCCATCCTGAGCCATCACCTTGTATGGTATTGTGTAAACTCATAAATTTGCTTGAAAAGTTGCACTTGAAGTGAATACAATTGCAGAAAGAAGGAAGGCCATGAATTTTCATGCCGCTCCGAACAAATTTGTGTTAAACACTAGGGCCCATAACACCTAGTGTGCATGCATTTAACACAAATCGAATCGCAATTCCATGACGAGACTTTTCACAGCACGTATGTGAAAGCCTTGCAACAAGAGTTGGACCGTAATAGAATGTGAAAGCTCAGTCACACCTAGGTACCAACCATGAGAAATTATCATGAACGTAGCATACTTGGCTATATGCAAAAATGATCCTCCATTAAGGTGGTTTCACAGCACTTGTAATCGAAACAAGTCTGTACATAGTACCCGACAATTTCTGGCCACTAAAATTGTTCCTGATACGGTGTGCGACCAGCACGTAGGGACTTCATCGTGACACATCATTAGGAATTAGGCGCCAGTGGCAGTCCCAGAGACTTATATTCACCACATGTGGATATATATATTAAATAAGGATGGCAAAGAAAGCAACATCCATCAAGCACAAATTGTACTTGTGTGTGGAGGAAACTAGGAACACTCCGCGATGCGAGTGAGAGGGACCCTCATTATCATTGCTCCACACTGGCTAGACCGAACTCCTTGAGTTCCTAGACCATGTTGTATCCCATGTGACAACATGTGCCAAATCGAACCCTACACGTGGATTCATAACAGCATAATGCAGAAAAAATATATGGTACACGACGACCCAAAATGCTTTGTTTCGACATGCCCTTGGCATGTCTCTTAAATATTCAAGCGTACTTATACAACTTGAAAAACCCAAGCAAAACATACGAAAAAATGGAATAACAACAAATCAATAGATGCGTACCTAGAGAGTTGAACTTAATGCTCACTTACCCGTATTCAAATGCAAAGGAGCACGTTGCCCACCCGAAAAAAAAAACCAAGCAACATTGCACTGGAAATCTGGGTGTTGCCTTTGCAATCCCAACCCGTTGGGTAGAAGCTATGTAGTCAAACCCCCTGGTAAGACCCTTTGTAGAAACTGCTCAACTAGCAAGTGACGGTAACCAACTTAGTTAACCGTGTACAGAATGATTGAATTTTTCTGCTACCGCGTGGTAGATTACGAGTTCTTTCCATGAAACTATAACGGGAATAGATCAAAACGTGATCCTCAATGCGTATGGGTGATTTAGTAAGCACCCGCTGGGTCGTACCTCAAAATTGTGATGCCATAGACACTCGTAGTGCTGTAGAGAGAGCAAGAGATCTACATAAGTGAGATCCCTAGCTTGTAGCAACAGCCATGCTGTCTCAACTCTTTGCTGCCTCTAGACCCATGGTATAGATCAACTCATGTAAGTGCAAGAGTATCAAAAACTCAACTTGAGCGTCGTACTAGAAACATATAGTGCAAAAATGACACCCTAATCCTCCGAAATGACAAGACTCTTGCTCGTCTATTAACGTCGATGCATTCGATGGGTACTCCATTGTGCAGATATGTTCTATCATAAGAACAATCCCCAAGGAATTCCAACCGTTGGGTCATACCCGAGATCTGACAATGACTCCTAGTCAGCATGTGTGGTGCATAGCCCTTATGGCAATTAGTGTTCACTCAAGGAAACGATGAAGACTAATGTAGAGGGCGTCTTGCCTAATTTCTAACAGAGAGAGAGAACACCTTGGCTCATGCTGACTCCCAAACACTGTGTAGAAAATTTTCATTATTCATGGAGAGAAATAAGAAAAAGAGAGAGAAAATGATGGTCTGAGGAGCTTTCCTTAAGTGACGAGTTTGTATATGTTGTGCCCAATCTGTGTGCTCTAACGCATCTTATGCCGGACTTGCAGCTTATCCTATAAGCATGCAACAATCTGCCTGTATAACGCTCTCATCAAGAGAGGGAACAAAAAACACAAGCCACAGTTTGACCCACTTACCATGTATGGGGTCGTGACTTTACAAAAATGACTCAATATGGCACTTTGCCGGTGAAATAGTCCTATTCTTAGGTTTTTTTAGTGGTATTGTGTGTTGACAACAACCCAAAATTTAAACAATACAAAACTTAGTTTGTCCGTGAGACAGAGTGTTTGGTGTGTTAGCAGAAGCGTAATCTCTAAAGCGGTGGAATTCATGCCACCAGGCTAGCATGCCGTGTATACAAATTGTTAAGCCCTTGGTGAGAGTGATGGCCTCAAACGTGAGAGCCATAACCATTAGTGCCTTGCACAGTCGAAACTGGTAGGGATTCTATGAGGTGATATTCCCAATTTTGCCAGTTTTTCAAACTTGTGTGCCACTCCTCGTGATTCCAAGTCACTGGGCAGTACCTTGGCACAAGGGAGAAGCCTTGCTTCATGAAAAATTGTCAAAGGACTTTGCTTTGTGCAAAAGCATTAGTTTCCATTGTAAATGTATAAACATGGAAAAATAAACAATATTGAACATGGTCTAACCTGGTCATTCTACTGTAACCAGTTGTCTTGAAATGTCATGGGAAAACTCTCTCAAATGCAGCTGATAGCCCTATCTGTTGTGCGAGAGAGAATTATCATGTATATCATATACACCCTCGTATATCATATACGCATGTCCGGTATGTAATGAAATAATGTGTAATCATATTGCCAATGCCCCCGCCAAGTTTGTATGCTCATAGCATAGTCCAAATGCGGGAAGCTTCAATGCAAGATTGCCCAAATTGTAACCAACAGATGCTGGTACCGACGGACAAAGATCATGGAAAACGAGAATTGACCTTGTCAAGCAATTTCTATTGAAATTGGCTAGTTCCGTGTGGCGAGCATCTTTGCCGGCTTATGAAAACAGTGAGAAGCAGTGACAAGAAGTTGGCCATGCCAAGCTCTGTGCACCCTTCATGAAGTCGAGCCACAGGGTGTGCCAATTTCCTTGAGATTCCATGGGCATCAAAATGGAACTACTATTGATGCGTGCAACAGATCAGGGTTGTAGGTACTCAAGCCATGCTTGAGTCATGCTGGCAGGTTAAGTATGGGTTCGATGCCAACAAAATTGTAATGCTTAAAACAACTGTCACAATCCGTGCTTGTGTTTGGAGTGCCTAAAGTGGACCTCCCTCAATTTGCATGCGAGCCTTGCTAGAAGGCAATGCAATACCTGCTTGCCCGAAATGTTATATAAATTTCAAAGTTACAATGCAACATGCACATTATAGGCATAATTCAGTTGCATGTGCAAGTAATGATCATTCATGCTAGCAAAATCATGCAAATGAATGGAGATTGATAACTTGTACAACAGCTCTGCTGGGACAAGAAGCACTCATCATGTTCGAATAAATTTGCCAAACAACTTCAAAACAAATGCATACCTGATTACCGACTTGTGCCGCATGGCCTATGCGGTAGCTCTTCCATGATCCTTGCAAAGGTTTCACGTCACGGGAGGCGATACAACTTCTTGAAACTGTAAACAATGGTTGGTCTTGCCGAACATTGGCACCTTAAAAGCCACAGGCCTTGCTTGTACCAGCATGGCATAGGCCTTGCTGAACATGCTAAAAGTGCTCCATGCTTTTCTTGTTGTGCGTATAATGCAGGGAGATCTGCGAGATTCAAAGAAGTTATAATTGAAAACATTAAAGTCGACTTGCTTACCGACTCTTAGAAGTCCACTTCAAACGGCGGAAACATGTCTTTGTAGCCGCAAAAAACATGCCTTCGTAACTGCAGTGCAACATCTTGCATGCGGCCAATCCATACCAAGTTTCTTGTAAATCCAAGAGGGCTCGCAACCTTGGCGATTTTCTTCGTTGATTCTCAAAGGATGCTTGAGTGTCTAAGATCTGTCATAGCCATCCCACCATTTTCAAATAATATGAAATTTACTTTGTGGTTGGAACGACCTGAAACCCCTGCCAGCTTCGTGTACTGCTAGCAGCTTGCTCAGCTGGGCAAAAAATTGATGGTCGATGTGCATCTGCGTATCGGGCGGGGTGGATCTGCGTATCCGGTGGGGTGGAACACTGTGGGCACTTGCCCTAATTTTTAAGTGTGGGCACCTGCCCTAATTTTTAAATGTCTTGCCCTAAGGCCAAAGGCCCTTGGGTGCCTGTGTATGGGAAATAGGAAGTCGGCCATGGCGCACACAGCAGCGCGAGAGAGAAACAGGCCGCCCCCGGCTTATGTGGTGCTCGGCTTGCAGCACGCCAGGGTCGAGAAGTGATCCCCTCGGCGATGCGATCTTGTTGCAATCCTCTGCGCGCGATTTGGTGAGGGTCGAAACGGTCTCCCCTCCTCGGCTCAAGGGCACCTACACACGAGTTCCCTTCATCGTCTTCGACCACTTCCCTACTAAGCGGCCATGCCCGCCTCCAGCCCCCTAGTTTGCATGCATGCAAGAGCAAAAGCGGGTGGCTCCATGCCCTCATGCCCCAAAATAGTCATTGCTATGATACCAATGTAAGACCCGATGAGGGACTGCCTGAGAATGAACCACCTAACCTCCCATTTAATAGCCCCTTGGGCCTCGTTCCCTATCCACACTTGGAGCCGGCCCCTTGGGCCTGGTCCTTGACCACCAGGCACTACCCTTGTCATGACAATCAGGTTGTCCACATGCAATCCCCCCCACACCATCCATTAGTGATATAGCAAACTATATTTGGGTATGGTGAATACCTCACCAAAAGCTCTTGAAATCTGCCTTCAAAATCAGATTCTGTTGCACAATGCATTAAGTTTGACAAATCATTATAAACATCGTCCCTTAACTCCTTTGGAGACTACATTTCAAAACAAACATGCATATGTTGTAAATCATGTTTTTTTATTATAGATCAAATAGTTACAATTAAGTAACTTAGCAGTATAATACCTGAGGTAAGAGATTCTCCACCCATGTTTTTTTGGTATGGAACCAGAAAAGTAGAACACGGCATGCAACCTGATATTTTTTTCCATTGGCGTCAACACTCCAACTATGCGGGTCTTCATCCACGACCTTCAATATAGCCTCTAGTTCTTGTTGTGACTTATCAATCACAATAGCTGACGGACAAATGTGGCCCATCCTCTCAAAGACTACAACAATTGTCAACTTGAAAGCAATGACGTCATGATGACAACCAGGACCTGTCGTACACAGCATGAACCAAATTGGTAGGCCAACACCTTGTTGGTTTGGCAACACTGCAACATACAATGGTAAACCATATACATTTGTTTTAAATGTGTTGTCAATAGCCCATGAGCTATTTGTAAAGAATCGCTTGGCCATTTGCAGCATCCAGTCATCTTGAATGATCAAGATAAAAGGCTTATCTTTGTCATTAACTTCTTTTGGATTGTATGGTTGGCAATAAACCACCTGCATAAAAATTTGAACGTAAGAAGAAAAGAAATTTGAATTACTCTATGTGACTTATGACAAAACATCACCTTGTTGGTTTCGCATAATTTCATAGCCTCCGTATACATAGAAACCCAGTCATCATCTGATACGCGACCTGTATCAACTTGATTACTTAGAGAGTATCCTCTGTATAAAGAAATTTATTAAAGAAGCAAGTCAAAGTGCTACCTCGAGAACGCATTTGATAAGACAAGATATTGATTTCATGCGGTATCATAAAGAACCTGTACATAGCACAGTCAAGAAGGGAGGCTCGCTCCATGTGAAATCTTTCTTTTGACAAAGACATAGAAGCAACATATCGAGCATTCCCGACATCAAAGAGATCTTTATGCAATACTCAATTACGGATGGATGGATGGACAAGTGATATATAGCACTTCTTGAACTTGGGACATGACCGCCTGTGACTAGTGTTTAGATAAATATGAACTTCATTACTCCCATTGGTAGTTATCACTTGTATTTTAAACGGACAACCACATTTTTTTGATGTCTTTGTTTTCTTTTTATCTCCCCTTTGTTGAGGCGTACCACTTTGATGACATATATAATCAATCATAGTTTTTGATGCGCCATATTTTTTGGAAGAAAGGACCATCACTAACCTTGTCTTGTGCTCGATCATGATGGTCTTTTATTGCCCATCTACATCAGACATGCTTGTAATAATCACATTTGGAGGCTCTTTATTCAGATCCATTCTTTGACGCCATGATCTTGAAGTTAAAGCGTTAGTTGCATTGCTACATCCACAAGCATTTATGTACTCTTTGATGTATATGGTAGATATACCATGCTTCCTAACTTCAATGCACCATTTGGACTTGATGAAAATTAGTGTTTTATTAAACCCTTGGTGTTTTGATCCTTCAACAATGTGGGCAACTTTTACAATATCCTCCCAATCTTCAACACATGGAACTCTCACTGGCTGCAAATCTCCCAAATATAAACAAAGCCTTTTATCTTCATCACGCCCAACATGAAGCTCATCCTTCATCTTGTGCCACTTCTTCAAATTCAACATGTCTCTAGAGTCATAGGTTTTAAGAGTCTCCAATGTTGTGGAGAGGTCACTTTGAAGCACTCTTATCATGTAATTATATGCCTCTCTATGAAAGGAAAATATGTTGTGGACAGATAGAGATTTGGATCCGGAAATACCTTAACCATTTGATCATCAAAAGGCCTGTTTTCTCCAAGAGCATCACCTTCTTCATGAAGTACCTCGAAGTCGTCATCATTACTTTCACTACTCGCATCACTTGAATCCTCATCAAACAACTCTTCAAGCATATGATCACCTTCCACGTTTTCTTGATCCCAATCCATCATTTGGTTGTGATTGAGGGTGATTGGATGAGAAACCACACTTCTTTCCGTCCATGACTGTGAATGTTACTGTGTGTGTGTGTGCGTGTGTGAGGGTGAGGGACAGAGAGAGAGAGTAGTTTTCTTTGCATGTGCCGAGATTACACACAGTGTGTCGAGATTACATACAGTGTGGGTCTTTGCGTTACTTTGATGTGGGTCGAGAGTTAAACTCTTTAAAGTAGGATGAGTGAATGCTGCGCATACTTGCAAGAATCATAAATGAAAGAATTTACTTTAAGCTTGACTTCAATGCACAAATAAAAGGCGCCGTGCCACGTCGTCAAAAGTGATGACTATGCCGAGATTACTTTTTGTGTCGAGATTACAATTGCACGATGTCAAAAAAATCCGCGGTCCTCATTGACTCTTGATCCAACTTTTCACTCCAACCTTTGATCCCTTGCGTTGGACCGCGTGTTACATATGGGGGGGGGGGGTTTCATGGACAAATGGGACGGCGTTTGAGCTTCGCACCTCACTCACAAGAAGATTTGGAATTTTTTCCATGCAAGAAAATGGAGCCCTTTTCAATGTTTTTCATTCATGAGCTTCTGCTCGAGAGGCACCGCATACCTAGCTAGGTACGATTAGGGGCAGGGGACCACCGGTCCTCCCACTGGGCCGGCGGTCCCTTGCCCCCAATCGTAACTAGCTAGGTATGCGGTGCCTCCCTCGGAGAATCTCATGATGTTGAGGTAAGTCAGAATGTTGCTAGAATTTGTTTAAAACCTCTTGTGACTTCACTCGATACCACCGCGTGGACTTCACTCAATACCTGTGGTTACTGTGTGGTAGTGTTGAGGCGGGCGACTGACGTCACTTGACTAGTCTATACACACCAGTTTTCATCAGCACAATAAGTCCACCTCCATCTCTCGGTCTGTCTCCGGCCGTGCAGCTTGTCTCTCGGTTTCGTTGTTCTCTATGCGTCGTGTTTCAAGAGCAGTTTTGTTGTCGAAACTATCGTGCGGATTATGCAAGCAGCAGGATCAGCTAGGCGATGGAGCTCGTCAGCTGCAGAAGAAAGCTGAACAGTTGTCTAGGAGAATGAAGCTGTATAAAGCTGTCCTAGGAGACGATTCGAAAGCTCAGGTGCAGGTTAGCATCTCTCCTTGTTATTTGCTAGCCAACACACACACACACACACACACACACACACACACACACACACTTTTTTTCGTAAATCTTTGGGATTAATTTACAAGTGGGAAACCTCAAGGCAAGGAAAACCCACAGCAAGGCATGAACACTGAAGTGTTCATCCGCGAAAAAGGGATAAAAGCATTATATGCAAGCTGATGCAACCTCTTCTCAAGCAAAACGTAAGGATTGCCTAAGGGAAAGCTTGAAAATTTGAAGTGGATTTGCATCAGCACGAGAGAACATGCAACTATTGCGTTGATGCCACAGGGTTCAATACGCCCAAAATCGGACCCACATAAAAAAAACTGCAAACGGTCGAGCAGAAGGTGGGAGAATGCTGAAAGCCCAAAACCTTTGATGGAAAACCATTGAGGGGAATCGGAGCCGCATGCCAGCTGCTATACCACGAAGAAATTCTTTAGTAATGCAACAATCCCAAAGGAGGTGACTAACAGTCTCCTCTGGAGCCGAGCAACGAACACAACGGGAGGAGCAGATATGGCGCGCACTGAGAAAAGAACCCACTCGAAGAACTCCAAGCAAGCATCACCATAGAAACAATTGCTCCTTCAAAGGCAAATGACTCTTCCAAAGGGCAGAGAGCACTTTCTTCCACCAAATGTCTTTGACCACAGGGCATTACAATGGTCAGCCATCCAGGGCTGAGACAGAAGAAGAGCATAAATCTTTCTGGCCGACATAGTATCGAAGGGCTTGTCCCGCAAACTCCAATCAGACATGCGATTCCTAACGAGCAGAGGCGGAACAAGCAAAAAGCCAGCCAGCATGTGCTGAAGCTCTTTCCAAAACTGACGGTAATGCATATCCAATTCAAACTGACGAGCAGCAAAGGGAAACTGGAAAGTGTACCCCGCATCATCAACCACGTCACCAACCACTCGAAGGCCACGACGTGAGAGAAAGTAGGCCTGGTGAGGCGAGCGGTCGACCAAAGTAAGAGAGAACATTTGACTCTAATGAAGACTCTGTAATCGAATCGAGTTCCCGTCCTGTTGCTGTCGATCTTGCCATGATAAATGCACCGTAACTTCCTTCCAATCAGTAATGAGGCTAGAGGTGATAGGGCATCCAAGAATACGCCTTTCCATCTTGCCAAACACAACCTCCCAATTGGTTGGCTGTCAGTGGCCAAAGGACAAAGTAACAACATGCCGATAGAAGGAGGCAAACATAAGAGCCCATGGATTGAGTTTGTTGCACGAGAGTCGGTAACAACATAGCCTTTCGGGCAAGAACATGCTGGCGCAAGTCCAAAATATTGAGTCCACCATAGTGCTTGGGAGTACAAAGCTTCTCCATGGACATCAAACGCAGGCCTTTTTTATGAGCATGAGTACGCCACGAATGAGACAAAATCGATGACATAAGTGAAGCGAGACAATGTCGAGGCCAATACAACAATGGCAAATAGAATTGTACATAAGCCATCATGATACTTTGGATAATTCTCAAACGAACATACAATGGCCATGTAGACAACTTTTAGTAATGCAGTTTGGCATTCAAACGTTGCATAACCCAATCCACTTTTTGAGCACGAGTGACATTTCAACCGATTGGATACCCCAAATGCCTCGAAATCACATTCGGAGGAACAATCTCTCTTGGCCACAACGACTCATGCCAATCACAAGAACTGAGCGGGAGAAGCTTCGATTTATGAAAGTTGACTTGAAGACGAGCCGCAAGCCCATATAGGTCCAAAGCTTCCATAATCATCCGAACATCAGCCTGGTAGTTACGGGACGTAAACAACGAGTCGTCAGCATAAGCCTCCCCAACAAAATTGCGTCCCGACGGTAACTGCAGGCCATGAAGACAACCAACAGAAGTCTAGTGACTAGATGCATCAACAAAGGATGTGTGGCAATGACATACAACAATGCGCTAAGGGGACAGCCTTGTCTAACCGAGCAACCAAGAGGCCAGGAATCCGTTAACTCACCGTTAAGAAGCCCTGAAGATGAACTGCGAGGATACAAGAAATAAACAATATTGACTTTAGGACTAAACCTGAGACAACGCTTCGTGGCTACAATGTAGTCCCAATGCACAGTGTCAAAAGCATTTTCCATATCAACTTGCTTTACAAGTACACCTTACTGTGTGTACTTTGCATACTCCATGCCAATCAGAACATTAGTCCATAGTTACTTGGAACGAGAAATCAGAACGGGGAACGGGGAACGGAAACATGCATGAAATGCCATTCCTTGTTTCGGATACTCACATCCGAAACACGGAACGGGAAATTGGGATGGGAACAGGGACCTGAAAATTGCCATTCCCTGTAACTATGCATTAGCCAAGCTGTCATTGATTTGACAACGTGGTATGAAACCATATTGAGCTTGATGTATTCCTTCAAAGAGATGATCCTTAATCCGGTTAACCAACAACTTAGCCAAGATCTTGTACACTACAGACATCAACGTAATCAGTCTCGAGTGCGCGAAATTCTCACAAAGTGCCTGATTGGGCAACAATTTAAGCAAGCCTTCTTTCCAAGAAATTGGCAAATCTTGTTTCTCCCATGCAACATTCAGCATGAAAAAGTAACGGCTCTTTTAGAGACTCCCAAAAAGAGATAAAGAACTCCACAGTAAGCCCATCCCAGCGAGGGAATCGCCAGCAGCCCAATGAAAGCAATGCATTGTGCAATTCTGAATTAGTGAAAGGTTCCTCAAGAGATAATGCATCACAGGAAGAGATGATTGGTCGTACATGAGATAGCAACAGCTGTCTTGCTTGACATACCGTTGGCGATTCTTGAGGAACATTAGCAAAAACTTGTCTATAATGCGAGACCATCATCAGCAAGTTCATGTTTAAAGGATGTCCAAGCACCTGAAGAAAGCTTTATACGCCGAATCCCGTAGAAATTCTCGTGTGATGCAAATGCTTGAAAATTTTCTTCGAAGTACATGCTTTATCAACAAAAGCACGTTGGCAAGCGTGCGTCTACCATTTTTCAAGCTTCCGTTTATCATCAAGCTGTATGCATACTCGAGCTTCACACAACTCCGGTAATTCACATTCAGTTAAAGGCCTGGAGTTGGCCAATACTTTCAAATGTTGACAAACCTGCTTAGCATCCTTAATAATGCCGCGAGTCCAATGTAAATATTGTTTTCCATAGTCCTCAATAGCACATTGCACTTGCATTACAAAACGAAACCACGCGACATCAAGATCAAGATGCATGTGAGCTATCAAGGGAGGAAAAAGCCCAAAAATTATGTCTCGAAAGGCGTCATGCTTAAGATAAGCATTATTAATATGTAGCAGACGCTTTCGATAAAGAGGCCTATCACAAAGTGATTGCCCAAAGTACAAATTCAAAAACGGAGGGTAATGATCAGACAACTGCAAAGTGCAATCCATCTTCATATCACACACAAAGTCATCATATTACTATTTGTGAAGAACATACCATCTATCCAGACGTGCACGATACGAGTGATTAGCAGTACGCTGAAAAGTAAAACGCGGGAGATCCGGATGGAGGGAACGCTATAAATCAAGCATTTGTGCTGAAGCAAGGAGATGGTCCATGCTTGCCTTTCTACAAGTAACATATGCGAATTACGTGTTTTGCTATCATACATGTCAGGAGTGTTGTTAAAATCACCACAAAGGAGTGTATTAGATGTCGATAAGAAGAGATATCTTTCCATAAAGCAACCCTTGCCAATTAGTTGCCATTTATCAAGGTTACACAACCCAGGCACATTAAACGAGATGCATCTGATGTGATCAAGCATGAGAGAACATATGTACAAAGGCATCAAAAATAGGAGGAACTATGTAGACGTGCCCATGTGCACGTCTTCTTCTACCACATTTGTTCAAGGGCTAATGCATTGAGTCATTGCGGAATAGGTTTCTGCAGGATTCAAATGTGGGGTAGAAGTCTCACCAAGGAGCACATCTTTATAAGAATGCATCGCTTTTTCCCATGCGTCAATCAACGTATGATTGTCATTACATGGAAGCTGCTTGAAGGATACATTCTTATTTGTATTCATAGGTGGAACATAATTACGAGAAGAGGGAGGAGTGCGAATCTTCACCGTCTTTTTGGGTACCACCCAAGCACCAGACTCGCTAGACCCCACATTTTTACCCTTTGCAGCATTGCCATTACTCGGAGCTGTAGACTGTGAAGACTTGGCTTTCCCTTTTTCCACATTGGGAGTTACATTAACAACCAAGCTTCCATTCTGCTTAACCTCACCAAGAGGTTTGCCAATAGAAACAGAAGCAGGTGATGGGACTGCTGAAGGAGGTGGTTGCAAAACCGGTTCAGGACATTCGGACTGCATATGCCCAGATTTTCCACATCGGAAACATGAATTTGCAAACTTGCCCTGTTGCCAAATTGGCTTTATTTGACAGGAAAATAATTCTAAATGAATTATTGAATATATAAGTGAGAGGGTTTTCTAGCTTGGAACACCAAGAAAAATAATTCTAAATGAATTATTGGAATTTTAAGTGAGAGGTTTTTTCTCATTGGAGACATCCGAGTACAGAGTATTCCTAGTGCGTCATTCAGAGTAATGACAAGAGCACTATGAAAGGGAATATCTGTAAGGCCACCAAGAACGGGTACTTTTGATGCGTCACATCGAATGGGTGACAGGGAGCATCGAAGAAGTATTCGACCATCCGGGAACGGACCTCTCTGATGCATCATAGGATGGGTAACATAGAGCATTGTGAAGGAGATTGTACCGTAAGTTCGGTAGGAAAGGACTAGGTGATGGATATTCATGATGTGTCACAAGGTGGGTGACGGGTGCATCGGAAAAGAAATATCCATAGTCAGGAGGAAATTCCGAATTGTGTACAAGGAAGAGCTAGCACTTGAATGAAGATGGGTTCAAAGGAAACTTTGAGGAAAAACGGATGATTTTTGATAAAGCAGGATTGCTTTTGGGAAAGCAGATGCTTTCCTGCGAGGAAGTCTATGTCTGCATTGCATCTGTACGTGTGATTGCATCCAGGGATGCCCATGAAGTGCTGTGAAAGCATCGTTTTTAAGTTATAAGGTTTTATTGAGTTTTTGGGCAGATTCAGACTATTTTTAAAATACGCCGGCCGCCCACCAGTGCTCTGTGTGTGTGTGTGTGGCAGAATAGCGAAAAAAAAGGCCCCGATCTCTACGCAGGCATCCAATGCTCTGCTATCTTTGTCGTGGCCAGGGAGCTATAAAAGCATCACACGCTCTCTCTCACAGGGTAGACCAATTTTTGCAAGGAGAAGATGCTGCTGCAGATTTCAGCCGCAAAGAAGACGTTGCCGGTGATGCCCATGGCTGCCCCAAGTGTACCAGATGTTGCTAGGACCTAGTGCGCGAGTTCCGTCGCCTACGGAGCATGTTTCCATCGCGACAAGCTGCTGTTTTTCTCTGTTTTCAGCCCATAAATGTCGCAGACGGGGCTGATTTCCGAGAAGGAACCCGAGAACACACCTCTTTTGTGTGTAGGATTGGAAGAGAGGATTTTCTTTGTAGAGATCTCTTCCGGGGAATTGCTTTTCGAGAACCGAGTTGCGTTTCGAGCGTCGAGACTTTGAAGGTAACGATTTTCATGTCATGATCTCTTAGTATTTGTTTGCAGGTGTACTTCCTCTTAGTGAGGGAGTAGGAGCAGAGGAAGGCATAAGCCTCTGCAAGAGAAAGTGCTCTGAGGAACTAGAGAAAGATCAGCCCAAGGGTTTTGTACCCGAGTTTGGGACGTAGATCTATGGACCCGAGAGTGGTATACTCTCGAGTTGGGGATCCAGAAGTTGAGATTCCCAAGGAAGGACTGTGTCCGAGGAAAGCAGAGTTATTCTGCAGGAAGAGGACTCTGGAAACCGAGTCAAAAGAGAGAGTTGCAGGGATGCTATACCCCGAGTCTGGAAGGTGAGATCCAAAGGCGAGTACCTTGGTTCTCGAGGATTTGGAATAAGGAACGGAAGTTCCTTGGAATAGGGTTTTGCCCTAGGAATAGGAAGCTGAGGCTTCTGGGAACCATCAAATCTTGTTCTAGAACAAACGTGGTAATATGTTCGGTTCAAGTGCTTGTATAGACTTCTTCTCAGTAATAAAGATACTATTACGGGGGGGGACTAGCCCATCTTCTGGTCCCTAGTACTGTGTTGATCTGCTCACTCTCTCTCTATCTATTTCTCTCTATATCCTCTGTCTTCAGTATTAAGTGATAAATTCTATTTATCCGAGTATATTCTATATTTCTATGCGCTCCCGTTTGTGACAGTGGTATCAGAGCATGGTTTCCTCTCTTTCTCTGTAAAGGAGGACGACTGTGGGAAGATACGGGAAGAAACCATGACAAGCCAAGAGAGAAGTTAGCAGGTAGAACCTTAAGTCCTGCCGGAAAAAGCTCGCAGAGTTTGGAAAAATTTTCTCGCTGCAAGAAGTCGACACAAGACTTGGGATTCTCTGAGAAGGCGACAAGAGCATGATGCTCAAGAACATAGAGAATCCGAGGAGCGGAATGCTTAAGATACTTCAGAACTCAGAAAATATCAAAGAACACCAATTCAGAACCATAGCCAAGAAAACCCATCTTTTCGGGAAGGATATGAAGGTCGTCTTTAGACTTCAGAACATTCAGTCAAGTTTGATACTTTTGACGAAGGGAAAAAGCTACCAGTACTTTCATTCAACAGTTTGAAGTTGTCTTTGCAAACGGCAATTTCTGAAAAGCGTCGAAGGTGAGGTATGTGACCAAACACCTCAAGGGGATCGCAAGTGTCACGTGCACATCTAACCCTATGTGCATGTGGACAAGGTACTTCATGACAAGGGTTCAGTTAGCTTTGGAAGTGTTCTGGCACCTTTGTGAGTTTGTTTGCAGGCAGTGCATGTCCAAGCACTTAGAGTAGTTGCATATCCTTTGGTTGCACACAACATGATCATCGGCATTACCATTAGAATCCATCATGAGCATTTTACAGTGCACAGAACCTATTTTTCCTATTTTAGCCATTTCTCACTTATTATTAATAAGTGACTTTGTTGGGAAACTGGGTATGGCAAATCTTGCAAGTGACTATATAAGAAAAAGCTAGCACTAGCACTTTCTGGTAGAAGAGGCAGCATGGACCAAGTGTCTGATAGTGCACCTTCTCAGCAAGACCCCCGACGGAACAACCTAGCGTTTTCAGCCATCAAGAACAGCCTAGCGTTTTCAACATTTGCAGATCAGACCCAGCGTTTTGCAAGTTGTAGATCAACCTGGCGACAACAAATTCTCTAGCGTTTTGCAGCAGATATCAACATCAGCCCTAACGTTTTTGGAGCAACAAATCACCCTAGCGTTTTGCAGTTCCTTGGCGACAGAACCACTTTCTGCATCAGCGTTTTGTATTTTCAGCAATTATCCGGATCCATACCGCAGCCCCCAAACCTCGTAGATCTCACCTTCCCGCAACAGATCCTTGCCGCGCGGTCAGATCAGCCAGTGTTTGCAGATTCAGCCCGCTATTCGCAGATTTTTGCATCTCCATTTTCAACGCATCGTCGTCGCATCGTTGTCATCGCCGTCGTCACCGACATAGAGTCAGAATTTAGTAGATACAAGATTTGCAGATTTCAGCCCCTAGCGTTTTGAGTTTTCAGCTCGTCTCGTCGTCATCATCGTTGTCGTCGACATCGTTAGCAAGACCATTGCATTTAGACCATTGTAGAGATTTGTGCAATCAATAGTAGACCGCTCTCGCCATAGAGAGTGGGGCCCTTGGAGGAGGGTTTGACAACATTGTGGTGTCGTATTCTTCTCTCTCTATCTCTCAGTCTCATCACCTTCATTCACAGTGTTATCCACTTTGTTTGTGATCATTTGCACTCTCTCACTAAAGAAACGGAAGGCTCTTCCTTCCGTAAGTAAAAGGAACCCTTGAGCACAGTCCGGAGCTCTCACCTTGAGCAAAGTTTAACATTCACTTCCGCTGCACCTTACATTGGTATCAAAGCTTTGGCAGTGTTTTTGTATCACTCAAGGAAAGAACCACATAATTTTTTTTGCTTGTTGCGGTCGCATGTAACCCAAGTCCTCTTGGGCGTGTCGATTCCTAATCATGTTGTTGAAGAGTGATAGGAAACCCAAGAAAGAAGGGCTTGTCCAGCCTCCCCTTGTTTCTCTTTTCACTCATTGAGAGCGGACCGTGCACTTAGCGGCCAACCAATTGACGTGAGGTGGGAAAAGCAACCTTGGTGTCAGCACAAGGCCTCCAAGGGTGCGCCCGCGGGAAAGAGAAGAGCTCGAGTAAGAGAAGATTCTTCTCTAACTTAGATTGCAAGCTAAAGAAGAACCTCAAGAACCTCAAGAACTCAAGACCCTCAAGAACTCTCAAGAACCCAAGAACCAGAAGAACCCAAGTTCCTCGTGAACTCAAGCACTAAAGACTTCAGTGTATGGTCATTACCCGAAGCGGAATGGATACTTCGCATAGGGGTGATGAGCATGGTGGTGGCGAAGAAGAATTTTCCCCACCAGGAGGTTTCTCCGACCCTCCCCCTTCCCCATCTATGCCAAGGATTGCACCAAATCCTATGGAGGCTTTGGTCAAGACGATGATGGACATGATGATACAACAAGAAGCGCAACGTGCCGCCTTGGAGCGCGTGCGCGAAGAAAGAAAGGCAGAATTGGATCATGAATGCGAAGAACGAACAACAGCCTTAGATCGTGAGCACGAGCAAGCGTGCTTGGCGGCGGAAGAAAGAAAGGCCGAATTGGATCGCGAGCGCGAAGAAAGACGGTTAGTCTAAGAGCGTGAACGCGCTTGGCGATCGGAGATAGACGGGTAGCCTTGGAGCGTGAGCGTGAGCAAGCGCGCTTGGCGGCCGAAGATAAACGAGAGGCCTTGGAGTTAGAGCGTGAGACGCAGAGAGCCAACGCATGCAAGAGTTGGTCCTACAAGTACCTTGAAATCCGAGCCGGTCAAAGATGTTGGTAGTTCATCAAGTAGCTTAAGGAGAGATTCAGACTCCAACAACCCCGTCACTTAGAAGTTGACCTTCAGTAAGTATGACGGTAAGATGGATGCTACTATTGTTCATTCTTGGTTGCATCAATTTAATTGTTAGGTGCAGCGGAATGAATGTTGTATTTTCTCAAGATTAGTGATCTATATTTGCTCAAGGTTCCTTTTAGTTCTTAGGGAAGGAGAGAGCCTTCCGTCTTTAGTGCTATGATCAGGAACAAAGTGAGTGGATATTGTGCGTGGAAGTGTATGAGACTGAGAGAAAGAGAGAAGAGAGATACGACACCCGAGAGGTTGTAAAACCCTCCTCCAAAGGCCCCACTCTCGTCGGCGAGAGTGGTCTACTTTTGATTGCACAAAGGTGTACAATGATGATGCATGGACTGATGCAAACGGGGACTATGCCGATGACGACGATGATGACTTTAGGGCTGAATTCGATGCTCTTCTATTTGCTGTCCACAAAGGGGTAAGGGCTGAGAATCCGGACCACTTTGGGAGGCTGAAAATGATTGGTTTGCTGCTGTTTTTATGGCTGAAAATCCCTGATTTGCCGAGGCTCATATGGGTGATAAAAACGCTGAGGTCTTTGCACGATCAGGCTGCGTTTTTGGGGCTGATGTCGAAGGCTGAAAATGCTGATCTGTAGCAGGTGTTGGGCTGCGTTTATGGCTGAAAACGCTGCCCTCTTGCAGGTGTTGCTGGCGTTAGCAAAACGCTGGAGTAGGGGCTGCCTGGTAGGGAAAAACGCCAAGGTGAAGACCTTGCTGGCGATGGCTTGTTGGGGAGAAGGATGGAGGCCATAGTAACAAGGGACGCCTTTTTCGGGGCTTCCCGTCCCCACTTGCTGTCCTGCCCTCTTTTTTACACTAAAAATCCATTTGAGCCCCGTCCCGCGTCCCCCGTTCCCCGTCCCGGAATGCGTCCCTTGTGACTATGATGGAGGCTTTGCTGGCGATCCCAAAACGCTAGGGCTGATGGGGGTGGTCTCACCAAGGATGGCTTGGAGAGGTTCTTGTTGAGAGAGGGAGGGAGTACCTGTTGCTTGGAAAGCCTGCTATGCTCCTTGCTCATCTGCCCAATCGTGTTAACTTGGGTTTGCTTATATATTAACTTACCCAATTTGCCCTACTTAGTTCCCAACAAAAGTCACTTAATAAATAAGTGAAAATTGTCAAAAATAGGGAAAAATAGGATAAAGTCACTTTAAAAATCCCCAAACTGACTCTGATGGAATCTGATGAAAATATTTATGCTTATGCAGTGTGCAACCAGAGGATATGCATCTACACAAAGTGACTGGGCATGCACTGTCTACGAATAGACTCACAAAAGTGCCAGATCACTTCCAATCTAAACCGACTGGACTTGACGGAAACCCTGTTATGGTGTAGCTTGTCCACGGACACATAGGGTTGGATGTCACGTGACATCCCCTCCTTTTTAAAGTGAGGTACTGGTACCGAGCTGCATGGCTTCCTTGTAGTCTGCCAACAACTCTGGATAATCCTTGAAGAACTCTTCGTCTACCCACACCGCTTCATGGGTTCCTCGATCTTTGAACTTCAAAAAATATTTGTCGTACTTGTTTCTTTGACCCATGGCGAAACCGATGCAACAAGACTTGCTCCGGCTCCATGACTTCAGCTTCATCGATGATCTATGGTTCTTCTTCTTCCCAAACGTCCTTTGGAGGTGTTCTCTGAAACACTTTCAACCAAGAACATGGAAAACGTTGTGCATTAACCATGAGTTAGGCAACTGCAGTTTCATTGAAACCTCATTAATCTTTTTGATAACTGGAAATGGACCATACATACGAAAAGACAACTTAGGACATTTCTTTGCAACTTGCTTAAGACGTTGTTTTATGATTCTTAGATATACCCAATCTCCTTCCTTGTTCGAGACCTCCTGACGATGCTTGTTAGCGTGCCGAGAATAAGATTCATGAGCCTTGCTTAGCCGAAGCTTCACACTCTCAGAAATCTCATCCAATGACCGACTCTCAGCATTGGCATCAAGCGTTTGACTGACCGATCTAGTCAAAAGTGACTGGAACGGACGGCCAAAAGCTGCCTCATACGGAGTTCGACCAATAGCAGAAGAAAAGGAGTCATTTAGAATAGCCTGAACCAATGGAAGAAAGAGCTCCCATTGAGACTGCTGATCATGAACATAAGATTTTAACACATCAAAAGCCAACTGATTATAAATTTCTGTTTGACCATCTAACTGTGGATGAAAAGCGGATGAAAAATTCAACTTTGTGCCAAAATTTTCAAAGAGTGCACGCCAAAAGTTGGACGTGAACTTAACATCCCTATCTGAAACAATGGACTTTGGCAAACCACAGAGGGCGTACCAATGCTTAATGAACAATCGTGCAACATCTTGTGCAGTAATTGTGGCTTTGCAAGGAATCAACATGCAAAATTTGCTGAAACGATCAACAATTGTTAAACATTGAGTGTTCCTTGAATGCAGACTTGGTGGTAAGTTAGTCACAAAATCCATAGAGATATCCTGAAAAGGTCCCTCGGGAATAGGCAGCGGAAGCAAGAGGCCTTGTTGCTTACCCCGAGGAGCTTTTACTTTTTGACATATAGTGCATTGTGTGACATAACGAAACACATCTTTTCGCATTTTAGGCCAATAAAAAAATCGTTCAATCTTTTCCAATGTGGTGTTCAAACCAAAGTTACCCGGAACGGGAACGGGGAACGGAAACGGGGGCCTCCGGAACGTTTCCGGAACGGCCCCCCCCCCCCCAAAAGACAGAACGGGAACGGGGCTCGGAACGGTAAGTTTAAAATATGCTTAAATTAGGTTGGATTTGACCTATATGTTAGTGGAGAGCCATACACACCCGTTAGTCCAAGTAGAATCCTATTCAGGCATGGTCTGCAATGATTCTTCAGTCTTAAGGGCCAACTTCCAAGGCTTACACACGATTGCGCAATACACAATACATGAATCCTTCACAAAAGCATCTTGAATCTTGATCCTTCATAGAAAGAACATTAACTCAGAGTTGAAGAATAGAATCTAGAGTCCATGCTCTACACAAAAGCTTGGAGGAAAAAGATGATAGATCATAGATTATAAAGATGGCTTACAAGGCTAGCCAAGGCGCTACAAAAAGACATGTAGAGGCTAAGAGTGCTAAATAACAACTGTAAGAGTCAATAGGTGACATGTCAAGACTCAATCACTCATATGGTAGTGCAATACAAAAAGGGGGCAAAGCCGGCGGCCACAAAGGAAACAAATATCAAAAACCAATGAGCAATGAGTCATGACTCATGCCTGAAGTTCACCTCTAGGTAGGGGCAGAAGAGCATCCCCCCTCCCAATTTGTAGTGGAGTCCTGGACGTCGTGAATATCATCCCAATCCTCCTGCATAGGCTCATCCTCATGCGTAGATCCTCCTGTCTCTCCAAGCACCTCTGCCTCTGCCTCCATCTCCCACTGTAGAAAGGGATCTGTCACTTTGGATGCTGACTTGCAAAGAATTCTTAAGTTTGCATTGACAAAAACAAGGTCATTTGCTTTCTCCACTCCAAGTCGGTTCCTCTTTCTAGATGCAATGTGGCTATATACACTCCACAATTGCTCCAAGCAAGAGGAGCTAACCGCTTGGCTGAGAATGCAGACGGCAAGTCGCTGAAGATCGGGACCATCTGAACCATTTTCTTGCCACCACAAGACGGAGGAAATCTTGGTGCGATCAATTTGGGCATCGGCTGTCCCAAATGATCCTCACATATCCCTGTAAAATGCAAGCTGATCCTTTATCTTGTGTTGCATGTCACGTTCAGGGTGAAGCTTCTTTAAGATGGTGTTCCAATGTGTATTTACCTCCGAATCATGCTCCTGCCTTGCACCCTGGAACTCTGGGTCCAACACAAAAGCTGCACCATGAAGAGGTGAACTATAGGCATTCCACCTGCTACTGCAAAGCTCTTTGATTTCTTCGAGCCTATCTGGGTCCTGCTCATACTCTTCAAGGGCCTCGACCATGCGATCCATTGCTTCATAGACCTTGCCAATGCAAGGTTGCATACCATCCATCACTCTAAGCAAGTGGATCACTGTTTCACCATTTTGTCAATACTCTTTAGGGACTCCCAGAACTCGGGATCCTCCACCTTCCCTGTACAAATGATCCCTGCGACTGTACTTGCATGGGTAGTATGAGCAAACTCTGTATTGATGAAGAGCTGCCGCACTGCACTTTGACACTCTACAAAGCGGTTCACCATTAGATAGTTGTAGGCGAAGCGGGTCTCACAATACTTTAGAAGCACTTTGCTCCCCGACCGCTTCAAGAACTCGGCTCGAAGTATGTTGTGGTTGTTGATGAAAGCAACCACCTTGGACGTGGATGCAATGAGAGGCTCTGTCCAAGGTAGTTTGCCGAAATCCTTCAAGAGGTTGTTAAGGCAATGTGCCATGCAAAAAGACACCGTGATGTGAGGATAAGTGCCTTCCAAAATAGCTCCGGCTGCCCTGTTTGATGCCTCCCCATCGGTGACCAAACCTATCACAAGGTCCGACCCAATGGTCTCTACGGCGGAGGCCCACTCACTCGCAAGGACATCTGTTGATTTTCCCGTCTCCGTGGCATCATGGGAGTGGGCAAAATACATCTCCCCTTTGAAATAGGCAACAATGCCATGGATGGACCTCCTCCTAGTGTCGCTCCATCCATCCGCAATGAGGGTCACTCCATACTTCGTCCATTGCCTTTTCATGTTGAGGGTTGCCATCTCCACTACGGCTTTCTCTCTATCGAGTAGAGTAGTGCGGAGGGCCTCGGAAGAGGGTGGCATGTAGTGTGCCCCATACTCTCCAATCCTCGTGCACATGGTCTTGAAGTACTCTGACCTAGACATTGCACACAAGAGGTATTAGTATTTACTATTTGATTGTATTGAAAATGATAGTAAATCTTACGGAGCCTTTATGAAGGGGATGTGATCGTGATATAAAAAGCGGGCAACACTTGCATCCACATCCTCCTTCCTTTTTGGATCCCAAGTGGTATGTAGGGTGCGTTGCTGAGAGTTGGGGGTGGAGACCGGAGTAGTATTAGGCATTGAAAATGCCGAGTGAAAAGATGTCGCCGCCGTCTCCGTCGTTGTCGCATTGCTATCACCACCAACCGATGAAGAAGATGTAGAAGAGGGAAAAACCAAGTTGTTGGGGTCGATTACGGAACGCTTAGGCCTTGCTGATTCTTTCTCTTCTTTGTTGGCTTTCATGGCGGCATCCTTGGCTTCAAATTCCTTCAACCGTTGCTCGTTGACGGCCTTGCATATTGCTACTTGTTGTTCCTCAAGCTTAAGGAGATGAGCACGGACTTTGGTTGTACCGGATTGCCGTTCGAAGCCGCATAGTTTGCACTTCCATGTGCGTGCACCACCGGACTTTCCCAACACTCGGGAATGCACTTCATCCCACCACGATGCTTCGTCCTTCTTCTTCTTGGCACCCAAGGGATCACGTTCACTTGGTGCGGAAGCTTGCGCCATAAGTGATGAGACTCGATAGAGGAAGGAATCTTGAGAGAGAGAGAGAGAGAGAGAGAGAGAGAGAGAGAGAGAGAGAGAGAGGATGATGGCGCGGTAGAGAGTGATGGAGAGGTGGAGTCTTGATTTTTGAATCTCAAGCTTGAGCCTTGAGGCTTAAAGCCTTGAGGCCCAAGGGAGAGGAGACTCGAGAGAGGTGATGAATGAGAGAGATGGAGAGGTGGAGCTTGAGGGAGAGATGGAGCTTGATGGAGAGGTGGAGCTTGAGAGGTGGAGCGTCAAGCTTGAGCCTTGAGGCTTAAAGCCTTGAGGCCCAAGGGAGGGAGAGACTCGAGAGAGTGCCTTGGGAGAGAGAGAGAGACTAGAGTGCCTTCAACCTTGCCCAATGCCTTGAGCCTTGGCTTATTATATAGGGAAGATCTCCCCCCAAAACCCATGGCGTTCAAATTTCAAAAAACCCAAACGTCTGTTTTTTTAGCAACGGACAGTTTTTTTAAAACTGCCATTCTGCCAGGCCGTCTGTTCCACCGGCGTTCCGCCCGTTCCGGTGAGTGTTCCGGCAGGCGTTTCGAAAAGTGTCCGTTTTCGTTCCGACTGTCCGACCCCCATGGGAACGCGTTCCGGGAACGGGAGGGGCCCGTTCCGTCCGTTCCTTCTTACTCTGGTTCAAACCCCTGTGCCCACCCGTGAGAGAATCATGTGCATCATGCAATATGGTTGGGCTGAGAGAGGGCAACACACATAAACGCTGACAAAAAAATAACAATCCATCACGAATGAGATAGTTGCTGGGCCCTTGGGAAGCAAGAGCCTGCAACCAATACTTACCAAACTCCGAATCTGCATATTGATTCTTCATGCTGTCAAAAGACTCACCCTGTATAGAAAATGTGGTTCTTGACTCAAGAGCCAAAATCTGTCCTTTGTGACTCAACGCATTTGCAACGGGGTTAGCTTTTCCAGGCACAAACCTCCAAATTGCTCAAAAAATTGTGACCACTGTGCTTGGCAATCACTCCAATGTGCACTAGGCATAGATGGAGCCACTTGAGGGCTTGATGATCTGTGTGCACTGTAAACTCTCTACCATACAGAAAATGCTTTCAATGCTTAAGAGAGTGAACGACAGACAAAAGTTCTTTATCATAAACTGAATAATTCTTTTTCGCACTATTGAGCTTCCGGCTAAGGAAAGCTACAGGACGACCATGTTGCTGGAGCACAGCGCCTATGGCGACATTGCTCGCATCCGTCCATACCTCAAAGGGATCATTCCAAGAGGCAAGGATAAGACATGGTGCTTCT
Organism: Adiantum capillus-veneris; assembly: GCF_014529385.1. NCBI lineage: Eukaryota > Viridiplantae > Streptophyta > Polypodiopsida > Polypodiales > Pteridaceae > Adiantum > Adiantum capillus-veneris. The sequence continues at coordinate 111,058,156 of NC_140931.1, read as the reverse complement.
GTCATCACAACCTGAGAGCTGCGAAAGCCTCAATGGCTGCCTTGGGCAAGTCTACGCGTTGACGGCGAGTCTTTATCCCTTTCAAAACATCAGTCATAGGTGTAGCAATGCGTGCAAAATTCTCTATGTGTGAACTATATGCTTGACATAAACCAAGAAAAGAACGCACATCATATGCAGTTTGGGGCAAATCCCAATTACGAACTTGCTCCATCTTTGCGGGGTCTAGCTTGACGCCTTCTGCAGAAATGATATAACCCAGATAAGTGACTTCAATAAGAAAAAATTCAGACTTCTTAGCTGCAATGTACAATTGACACTCATCCAAACGAGTTAGTACCCTTTCAACATCTCTTTCATGTTGCTCCCACGATGCAGAAAAAATGAGAATATCATCTAAAAAGATGAACATATACACCGACCACATCGCCGAAACGACCTACCATGAGACGATTGAACATACCCACGGCTCTTGTCAATCCAAAAGGCATAACAATATACTCCCATTGCCCTCGCTCAGTGCGAACATCGGTCTTGAAAATGTCGCCTTTGAATACCCGTACCTGATGGTATCCACTTTTGAGATCGACCTTGTTGAAAACCTTTGCCCCATTGAGCCTATCGAGGATATACTCAATGCGAGGCATCGGAAACTTGTTCTTGACGGTCATCTTGTTTATGCCCTGTAATCAACACACAAACGAGACGAACCATCTTTCTTGCGAACGAACAAAATAGGGGCAGCGAAAGGACTTACACTAGGACGTATGAATCCTCTAGCCACCAACTCCGTGAGTTGTCGCTCTAACTCTTTCTCGTGTGACTTGTTCAAACGGTAGGGAGCCTTACTAACAGGCTGTGCTCCCTCCATAAGCTCGATGCGATGGTCCTCCGGCCGCTCGGGTGGGAGACGAGGTGAAAGATCATCCCGCAAAAAGAGATGTTTAAACTTCGTAAACAACTCCGAATACTTACCTGGAGCCTGAATGCTCTGGGAAACTGGAGTAGCATAGATGAATGCCGCTTGTGCTCCTCGTCGTAATTCACGCTTTACCTATACATGAGAGATGAGAGGCAAAGAATGCAAGCCCTCCTTAGCACGAATGATGAGGGGGAATCAGTGTCGGAATGTAAAGTGATCGTGTTAGCTCCAAATTTAATGTGAGCGTCAAGTTCACGAAACCATTTAATGCCCAAAATCATATCACATCCTGAGAGAGGAGATACAAGAAATTTCCTACGAAAAGAAGCTTGTTGAACGGTAAACATCACATCAAGGCACTCCTTCGTGATGAGAGAGTCCATATAAGGAGCGAAGCCAGAAACCTCGAGAGAAGCTTTCTGACTAACCTCTAGGCGGGCTCTCTCAACGAGAAGGGGACTAATCACATCATGCATACTGCGTGGATCAAACAATATGATTAAACGTTGCCCCTTTACATGACCATAACACTTTAAGAGAGATTCATCAATGTGTGTGTCAGAGTCAGGAGAAGATGCAGGTTGTGTTGTGATAGTACTTGTGGTAGCTGTGGGTGCCTTTGGTTCCTTAGGTGGGACTGTCTTAGGACAGGCCTTCTTAATGTGACCCTTGACATGGCATTGAAAACATCTACCTTCTTTAGCATAAATCACTTGTTCTTCAGCCATGATGTATCCTCCTATAATTCCTTGTGAAGCTTTTTCATCAGGGGTTAGCTTAGGTTTTGCAGGTGCTTTAGCTTTACCCTTAGATTCATTGTTAGAGTTCTTTTCCGAGGAATTAGAAGAAGAAGGGCTAGGAGAATTACCATTCTTACTATTCTGTGTGTTCTGAGAATTCGGCGGGGTTCCTTGAGAAGTCTTGTTTTCTTTAGGCTTTCCTTTGTTGTGCTTCATCTCGTATGCGAGAGCAATCGCTACCGCTTTGTTGAGATCGATTGGATCAAGTACCTCGACATCATACTTGATATACTCGTCCAATCCGTAAAGAAATGCCTCTTTGCGCTCCGAATCCGATTTGCGTAATTGAGTACCTAGCTGCAAAACACGATTAGGAAAAGATATAACCGGCATACCATTTTGCTTGAGAGCGCGCCAATCGTCCTTCAATCGTGCAAGGTACTGAGGTGGCATAAACCGCGCCTTGAGCTTGTCTTGGAAATCAGCCCAATTGAAGGAAAGGGGTGTGAGGTCGTTGGCTTCCTCTAGGTGCGCAGCTAGCTGTGCCTCTTGCCATGCGTGGTACCAATTAATGGCCTCACCGGCAAGGTACATAGCTGCCGTCAAAACTTTGCTATTGCGTGTCTTCTTAGGTGTCGCAAAATAAGCATTAAATTGAGGCAACCAAGAATGAATAACCATAGCATCTATCTTACCGTCATACTTACTGAAAGTCAACTTCTCTGTGATCGGGTTGTTGGAATCCGTATCGTGGCTTGCGCCACTTGATGAACTCCCACGATCTTTGGGTGGTTCGGTTTTCGAGGCTAGCGCTTGTCGAAGCAATTCTTGAGTGCGTAGCTCTTGTTGAGCTTCACGCTCGGTCTCCAAAGCCAATCTTTGAGCCGCCTCCTCCACCTTTCTTTGCTGTTTTCGTTCTTTGCGTGCGTCGCGCTCGCGTTCTAAAGCAAGGCGATTGTCTTCTTGTTGTGCGGCAAGTCTTGCGTTTCTTTCCTCGCGCTCACGGTCCTGAGCAATGCGATTTGCTTCTTGTTGTGCGGCAAGTCTTGCGTTTCTTTCCTTGCGCTCACGGTCCTGAGCAAGGCGATTTGCTTCTTGTCTATCCATCATGGCCATCATCTGCTTGACCATTGCTTCCATAGGGTTTGGTACACTTGGTGGCATAGATGGCGAAGGGGGAGGGTTGAAGAAATCATCTCCTGGTGGGGAAAAGTCTTCGTCGCCTCTCTCATGCTCATCACCTGTATGTGAAGTATCCATTCTGCTTCGGGTGACGACCATGCACTATGATCTTGGGTTCTTAAGTTCACGAGGAACTTGGGTTCTAGAGGGTTTTGGGTTCTTGGGTTCTTGGTTCTTGAGGATCTTGGGGTCCTTGAGGTTTTCTTTCGCTTGCAAATCGCGTTGGAGAAGGATCTTCTCTTCACCCGAGTTCTACTCCTTTCTGCGGGTGCACCCCTTGGCGGCCTTGCGCTCACACCAAGGTTGCTTTTTCCCACCTCACGTCGATTAGCCGGCCGCTAAGTCCACGGTCCGCTCTCAATGAGTGAAAAGAGACACAAGGGGAGGCTGGACAAGCCCTTCTTTCTTGAGATTCCTGTCACTCTTCAACAAAACACGATTAGGAATCGACACGCCCAAGCGAACTTGGGTTCGTGCGACCGCAACAAGCAAAAAAATTCTTGTGGTTCTTCCCTTGAGTAGTACAGAACACTTCCAAAGCGCTGATACCAATGTAAGGTGCAGCAGAATGAATGTTGTATTTTCTCAAGATTAGTGATCTATATTTGCTCAAGGTTCCTTTTGGTTCTTAGGGAAGGAGAGAGCCTTCCGTCCTTAGTGCTATGATCACGAACAAAGTGAGTGGATATTGTGCGTGCAAGTGTATGAGACTGAGAGAAAGAGAGAAGAGAGATACGACACCCGAGAGGTTGTAAAACCCTCCTCCGAAGGCCCCTCTCTCGTCGGCGAGAGTGGTCTACTTTTGATGGCACAAAGGTGTACAATGATGATGCATGGACTGATGCAAACGGGGACTATGCCGATGACGACGATGATGACTTTAGGGCTGAATTCGATGCTCTTTTATCTGCTGTCCACAAAGGGGTAAGGGTTGAGAATCCGGACCACTTTGGGAGGCTGAAAATGATTGGTTTGCTGCTGTTTTTATGGCTGAAAATCCCTGATTTGCCGAGACTCATATGAATGATAAAAACGCTGAGGTCTTTGCACGATCAGGCTGCGTTTTTGGGGCTGATGTCGAAGGCTGAAAATGCAGATCTGTAGCAGGTGTTGGGCTGCGTTTATGGCTGAAAACGCTGCCCTCTTGCAGGTGTTGCTGGCGTTAGCAAAACGCTGGAGTAGGGGCTGCCTGTGTGGTAGGGAAAAACGCCAAGGTGAAGACCTTGCTGGCGATGGCTTGTTGGGGAGAAAAACGCCAAGGATGGAGGCTTTGCTGGCGATCCCAAAACGCTAGGGTTGATGGGGGTGGTCTCACCAAGGATGGCTTAGAGAGGTTCTTGTTGAGAGAGGGAGGGAGTACCTGTTGCTTGGAAAGCCTACTGTGCTCCTTGCTTATCTGCCCAATTGTGCTAACTTGGGTTTGCTTATATATTAACTTACCCAATTTGCCCTACTTAGTTCCCAACAAAAGTCACTTAATAAATAAGTGAAAAATGTCAAAAATAGGATAAAGTCACTTTAAAAATCCCCAAACCGACTCTAATGGAATCTGATGGAAATGTTTATGCTTATGCAGTGTGCAACCAGAGGATATGCATCTACACTAAGTGACTGGGCATGCACGGTCTACGAATAGACTCACAAGAGTGCCAGATCACTTCTAATCTAAACCGACTAGACTTGACGAAAACCCTGTTATGGTGTAGCTTGTCCACGGACACATAGGGTTGGATGTGTCACGTAACATTAATACTTATTTTGCGACAACTAAGAAGACAAGAAATAACAAGGTTTTGACCGCGACCATGTACCTTGCCGGTCAAGGTTGCATCCGTACAACGTACGGATAGGTTTGTATAGTACAGCCGTACAGTACGGATATGTACGTATGGATAGGGATCTGTACGGATGCTTTTTTTCGAAGAAAAAAAATAATCGTGCATTGTGAGGTTTGCATAACTAGTTAGAATCAGGACTTCATACTTTAATCTTGGATTATCATTATGTACTTTTTTTTATGCTCTTAGTTTTATGAGACCATGACATGAGACATTTGACATTGTTTGGCTGTAGACATTGGTCAGCTTTGTGTTTTCACTGTTCGGTTAGAGTCATGGACTCTAGTCTTTATTTGAGGTCTTGGTGAATGCATAAGTAAAGGTACGAAGTACTCTCAGTTTTACGCTTTTTGAAAAAAAAAAGGACGAATTTTTACGTACCTAAAAACTCAATCTATTCTGTACTACGTACCTTACGTAACGAATTTGTACCGAAGACTATGTACCTAGCTACCTTGTTGCCGGTGATGCCATTAGTTGGTATCACGCATGGCAAGAGGCACAGTTGACCGCTCACCTAGAGGAAGCCAAAGAAGGCGTGCCCCTTTCCTTCAATTGGGCTGACTTCCAAGACAAGCTCAAGGCACGGTTTATGCCTCCTCAGTACCTAGCGCGGTTGCAAGAAGATTGGCGCAATCTCAAGCAAAATGGTATGCCAGTCATATCTTTTTCTAACTGTGTTTTGCAGCTCGGCACCCAATTACGCAAATCGGATAATGAGAGCGAAGAGGCATTCCTTTTTGGGTTGGACGATTATATCAAGTTTGATGTAGAAGTCTTCGACCCCGTCGATCTCAACAAGGCGGTAGCGATTGCTCTCGCACAAGAGTTTTACATGGAATGGGTATGATCATGTTTTTGTGTTGGAAGTGGTTTCAAGAATTTTCCTCCTCGGAGATTCTTGAAGGAGGTAGATCCACGACTATAGCCGAAGTTGAAGCTTTCACGCAGCTACAGATGACTTTGTGCCGCTTTCGGCGCGGCCCAAAGAAGCAAGCGTTGTAGACCTTTATGAAGTTCAAGTATCGCATGACCCACACATCAGAGTGGGCCGGTGAAGAGTCCTTCCCAGGATTCTTCCAGATGTTGTTGGCGATCTCCCTCGACGCCATACAGTTCGGTACCAGTACCTCACTTTATAAAGGAGGGGATGTCACGTGCACCTCTAACCCTATGTGCATGTGGACAAGGTACTTCATGACAAGGGTTCAATTAGCTTAGGAAGTGTTCTGGCACCTTTGTGAGTCTTTTTGCAGGCCCTGCATGTCCAGGCATTTAGAGTATTGCATGTCCTCTGGTTGCACACAACATGATCATCAGCACTACCATCAGAATCCATCACGAGCATTTTACAGTGCACAGAACCTTTTTACCCTATTTTAGCCATTTTTCACTTATTATTAATAAGTGGGGTAGGGCAAATCTTGCAAGTGACTATATAAGAAAAGCTAGCGCCAACACTTTCTGGCAGAAGAGGTAGCAGGGACCAAGTGTCTGACAGTGCACCTTCTTAGCAAGACCCCCGGTGGAACAACCTAGCGTTTTCAGCCATCAAGAACAGCCTAGGGTTTTCAGCATTTGCAGATCAGCCCGACGACAACAGATTCTCTAGCGTTTTGTAGCAGATATCAACATCAGCCCTAACGTTTTTGGAAAAACCGGTCCGCCTAGCGTTTTGCAGTTCCTTGGCGACGAAACCACTTTTTGCATCAGCGTTTTGCATTTTCAGAAATTAGGATCCGTACAGCAGCCCCCAAACCTCGTAGATCTCACCTTCGCGCAACAGATCCTCGCCGCGTTGTCAGATCAGCCAACGTTTGCAGATTCAGCCCGCTATTCGAGATTTCAGCATCTGCATTTTCAGGGCATCGTTGTCACGTCGTTGTCATCGCCATCGTCACCGACATAGAGTCAGAATTCAGTAGATACAAGATCTGCAGATCTCAGTCCCTAGCGTTTTCAATTTTCAGCCCGTCTCGTCGTTGTCATCATCGTCGTTGACATCGTTGGCAAGACCATTGCATTCAGACCATTGAGAAATTTGTGCAATCAATAGTAGACTGCTCTCGCCATAGAGAGTGGGGCCCTTGGAGGAGGGTTTGACAACATTCTGGTGTCGTATTCTTCTCTCTATCTCTCAGTCTCAGCACCTTCATTTGTGATCATTTGCACTCTCTCACTAAAGAAATGGAAGGCTCTCCCTTCCGTAAGTAAAAGGAACCCTTGAGCATAGTCTGGAGCACTCATCTTGAGCAAAGTGTAACATTCACTTTGGCTGCACCTTACGACAAGGACTTGGTGGTATACCAAAGCTATGCAAGGAACTTACAACAAGACTTGGATTCAATTCAGGCCTGAATTTTTCGACAATTTTTTTTTCCCTCTATGCTTTGAGGAAGTTATCCAAGAGGATTGGGATCGGTTTGCCAATAGGAACATGAGCGAGTCAAAGCAAGTAGTGGTTTACTCTTACCAATATAGCTCCACTCTTGACCCTCTCTGAGGAAGGAAAGATGAAGAAATTCACCGAAGGACTTTTGCCCGAATTTTGTAGACACATCTGTAAGATACTTTGCAGCGGATGGTGGAGTCAGCAATACAAGCTGAAAGTGTACACCTCAGTGTACGTAGAATCTGATCCCCGCAGTGAGACGGGAACCATTGAACACAGAAACATCAAATTTTTCTTATCCCTCCCCGACGGATATGTGGTTATCTGAAGAAAGTTTGGAGTAAGGGAATTCAAACTGTTTCTTGAGATTCTGAACAGAAGACCTTGGAACTTTAAGTGAGAGGGTAGGTTTTTGATCAAAGTTACATCTTTGAGGAAATCATAAAGTGCATTGTGCGTGTTTTCTCTTTTGCACGAGGTATGGTTATGTCTAACTGGGACTACTCACTCTCGAGTGTTTAAGAGAGCAGGATCAATTTGAAACATTGTTTTTTGAGATGAATTGGTTTGCTCAACTAGCCGGAAGGTCAACTATTGATCTGGTATTCGGTAGTTCTCCAATAAATTACCTGCTATTGCGGGTAGGATGGCAGAAAGGAAGAAACCATTCTGAGATTTCAAGCAGAGTAAAAGCTTTCGCTAAGCTTGAAGCCTAAACCAATTAATGGAAGCTATGGTAATGCTTTTCGCACAAGCGAATGAACACTCTCTTTACGAGGGAAGGAACAAGCGACGGCTACGGCTTGTGCTCGAGGAATCCAAGGATTGAAATCCTAGTTCATTTGATGAGCGGGTTTTGCTCTAAGATCGAGCCAAGGGATCATTAGGTTGAGTGTCTTCGCTCTTAAGGATCTTAGGGAAGGTAATTTCCCAGGTTCACCGAAACTCTAACACAGATTAAGAATTATGTACACCTTTGAGTACATGGATAATTACACGAAGATGCAAACCTGTGCCAAGGTGTGTCATCTACGAGTCAATTTTTTTTTTTGCTGAACGGAATGAGATGAACCAACTTCCTTTTCAAGAATTGGATGAGAGTTTGTTATATTCTCTTGAGCGCCTTTTTTGTGCGCAAGGATATTCTAACACGATAATCTCTATTTGAGTTGTGTTCGGTAGAAGGAATTTGAGTTTCTCTACAGAGAAGAGGTTTTCTGATGGTCGTTGATCATTGACTACGCTATGTGCTTTTACCATTACAATAGTGACTTTTGGTTGCAATATATATTTCTCCATGAGCATGTCATGTAGCATTTACACGCTACTGGAATAAATTCGAACTATTATGTTCGTAAGAGTAAAATTCGCCAACCGTTTCAAAATGGTAAGAATTACCTTAACCACATATGGGAGAACATCCTTGAGATCTAAAGCGCGTTTGCCCTTGAGTGGGCCGAGTTTGAACTTATGTTCACAGAATGGTATGGCTAGAATTTTTATCTGCCTAAGATTTTGCGAGGAGTCCTAGATGCTTGCTAAGTGAAAAATTCTTGATGATTTCCGCAAGAAATAGATGCAAGTAGGCGTAAAGAAAACATTGCAATGCACAAGGGATCTTCGGATCAGAACAATTGGCCTACCCAAAGCAAAGGCCCGGAATAAGAACTTACTTTGGTAAGATGGCACAAGAAGATTCGCATGAGCTTAATGCTCTCGATAATGGACATGCCCTATGCGGGACGACACAAGAGGTTTAATACCCTCTGGACTAACAGTGCAGGATTACGCGCAAGGACAAATACCTACATTGATTTCTAGAAGGATTATTCTTCTCGGGATTGAGTTAACAGATTCTCGGATGAGGAAAACTTCCAATCTGTTGGAAAGACGTGAATGATGAGTTCTTACATGGCTAGTAAGTTAAATGATTGGTGAAGGATATCCTCGAGGTACGAGAGGAACAACATGAATTGGTAAGGTGAGTATTGAAATATTGAATTTTTGTTTAATTTAAACTTCCAATCTGTTGGAAAGACGTGAATGATGAGTTCTTACATGGCTAGTAAGTTTGATGATTGGTGAAGGATATCCTCGAGGTACGAGAGGAACGACATGAATTATTGAATTTTTGTTTAATTTAAATTTTAAATTCTCTTTTGAGAAAGGACCAACTCAACTCACTATTGAGCAAGATTTTGAAATTTTCCAGTTTCTCCCTGGCAGTTTAGTTGGACATCTATAGTTGAGGACAACTGTATATAAGTGAGAGGGATGTTGCTAAGTTGGCTTTACCTGACATGAAAATAATTCTAAATGAATTATTGGATTTTTAAGTGAGAGGGTTTTTTCGCTTGAAACACCAAGAAAAATAATTCTTATTGAATTATTGGAATTGTAAGTGAGGGTTTTTCTCACTCGAGACATCCGAGTATATTCCTAGTGCGTTATTCAGAGTAATGACGGGAGCACTGTGAAAGGGAATATCTGTAAGGCCACTGGGAACGGGTACTTTTGATGCGTCACATTGGATGGGTGACAGGGATCATAGAGAAGAAGTATTCGACCATCCAGGAACGGACACTCTGATGCGTCATAGGATGCGTGACATAGAGCATCATGAAGGAGATTGTACCGTAAGTTCGATAGGAAAGGACTAGGTGATGGGTATTTCTGATGCGTCACAAGGTGGGTGACGGGTGCATCAGAAAGGGAATATCCATAGTGAGGAGGAAATTTTGAACTGTGTTAGAATTGTGCACAAGGAAGAGCAAGCACTTCAATGAAGATGGGTTCATAGGAAACTTTGAGGAAAAACGGATGGTTTCTGAGAAAGCGGGATTGCTTTTTGGGAAAGCAGATGCTTTCCCGCGAGGAAGTCTATGTCTGCATTGCAATTGTACATGTGATTGCATCTAAGGACGCCTGGGAAGTGCTGTGAAAGCAAGCATGCCAGAGAAAGCAAGCAAGGTCAAATCTTCTGCTGTAGTCTCCGTCGATGTTGTGAAGCTCTTCTCCTCAATTGTGGGCGTCTCGATCTCCCTAGCTGATGATCGGTCAATGAGAGTATCGCGGGTGTGAGTATGGGCTGAGCTTTGCAGTGGTGGCTGCTCCTCTATGTGTCCAATGTTTTGGTGTGAAGAAATTCGTAATCTGTCTATGGGATTGTCTCTCTCAAGATCTCCTTAGTAAACTATCTTTGTGTCTGTGTAACTCAAGTAGATGCACTGATAGAGTCCAAGACATCTCTGGTCCTGATAGATCATGACTGTGGACTCTGGAGAAGGGTTTGAAGCCCTCTCTGAATAGACAATGGAAGTGACCCCGCATCTTGTAATACACTGTGCACTATCATATACAATGCATCTCTGTCTCTGGCTCTGTATGGAATAGGCATCATGTCCTGCTGGCTGCTGGTATCCTCTGAATCTACCAGTCTCAATCTCAAGATGGTGTGAACTTTGAAGATGTATGTATCTGACCAATGGCACACCGTAACTCATGAGATAGATGTTTATCCATATAGATGGGTCGAATCACAAACCCATCCCTTGTGAGTTGGAGAAGATGCTCTCTATAGAAAGCCATCTTCGTGCCCCACTCCTATGTTGGCTCTATCCATGTTCTCTTGGTGTCTAATTGGTCAAATCTTGGAGAATGAGTCTAGTAATCTCCACCCGTGTAAGCGACAACGATGATGCATCAAGGGAGTATTGGAAGGGAGGCAAGCTGTCCATGCTGAAGCCATGTATCTGGAACCATGATGACATCTCTGGATACCAGCATGATGTGTACCCCTATAAAGCTAACTATCTGGAGGACTCAAGGGCCAATCTGGCATATTTGTCTCCGGTAGTATCCCATAATTTGTGCATAAAGGAGACCGATTTGGTAAGCGCCTCTATTTCCATAGGGTGCGTTGCTAACTCCGCTCTATGGATCTTGTGTGGCACGGACGCCTTGGCTCTAATCATCTGAAGGGTCATAGAATCTCATAGTCACAGGGGACCCAGGGACGGGATGCTTTTTGGCGGGGATAGGACGGAGGACGCGGGGACGCGAGACGGGACGGGAGAGGGGTCCCTCACATGGGACGCAGAGGGGACGTGTCACGGGACGCGGGTCCCCGGTGACACAAGCGAGCGGGACGTGGGCAGGGGATCGGTAGGTTTGAAATTTTGCCAGAGGATAGGGTCCCATATAAGCCAATGTTGCCCACTAGACTCTACTTATCCACTTTTCACTTGTACATCATTACTTTTTCCCTTTAAGTATGATGATTGATCACAATTCCATCGCGTTAACATGCACAGTGCGCGCGCGCCGCGTCCTTACCATGTATCATATTTTGATATTATGACTGCAAAACCCACTTTTCTTTGCAATTTTGTACTTGTAGTGTTGTCCAATATACGCTTTTTTTATACGCGTCCCCTGGCCCGTCCCCCGTCCGCTGTTTTGCCATGCCCACGTCCTCGTCCCCATGTTTCAATGTCATAGATACCAAGGGCCTCCCCATACCTCTCCACCCATCTTGACACATAGAGGGTCCCCAAACTTGAACCCCATAGAGCATAGCTGAAGCTACCAAGGTATCAAAGAGCCAGAGCTTTGTTTGGGGTTCTTCGAACTGAACCTGCGAATACATCCTCTCCAATCCTCCCAAGGCCGCATACGCTTTCGTCAGTTTAGTCTCTGCTGCTCTTTCCTTGGCCCAGTGAGAAGACTATCCCAGATAAGTATATGTATCTGTGTACTCCATAGTCTCCTGACCGTAAGTGAATGTAGATGCAAATCTCTTGATCCACTGGGGTGTGTTGTTAAACACTGTGACCTTGGTTTTACTAATGTTTATAGACAATCCACTATCCTCCACAAAGCTACGTAATGCATCCAAATGTCACTGTATACCCTTTGGTGAGTTAAAGATCAGCACATTATCATCAACATATAAGAACAATTGAATCCATGTCCCTATTAACTGGGCACCTTTGTCACCCTCTTTGTCAATGTGATGAGAAACCTCATCTAGATACATATCAAATAGAGTAGGACACAATGGACAACCTTGTTTCACTCCAATAGTGGAGTGAACTAAATTAGATATCCCCTCTGAAGTGCGTAAATGTCCTACCATTGATCTGTATATAGCCATGATCCCCCAAATCAACTCAATGGGCACTCCCATCTCCTGTAGTCTGTGCATCAATTCTAGCTATGGGCACCATGTCAAATGCTTTGTGGAAATCCACATACAGGTGATTGTCTAGTGGACATGTGGCCAGATCAGCACCACCACAGTTTGGAGATAGACTTAGCTGGACTGGGGTTCTCGGTCTATTGTTGTGGCTTTGGAGTTTTTGGTTCTATTCTACAATAAATCCGTCTCCCATATGCCCTACCCTCCTCAATGGTGACGTTGAGTGTCAGAATATGGTCAAGAGTGGAGAAGCCTCTCCTAAAACCGGCCTGTCCCGCTGCTTGTATGCCCTCTCTCTCTTTGCCCATCTGTTCAACTGTTGCTCAAGGATAGATGGATACAACCGTGCTAATGTGTGTTCGATCATAATAGTACGGTAGTTTCCAGGCTCCGTAGGGTCACCTGCCTTTGAGAGAGAGAGAGAGAGAGAGAGAGAGAGAGAGAGAGAGAGAGAGAGAGAGAGAGAGAGAGAGAGAGAAATGAAATGTTATATTAACGTCTTCAAAAGGCCATAGTGACCTATGAGACCAGAAAGTTACAAGGTGGTGGATCTGATACCAAGTCAGAGTAACAAAATAACCTAACAACAGTACAAAACAAAGATATATATTATGGGATTCTAGATTAGTCGATGTGAGCTAAGCCGAAAACTAAGCAAAAAAGGGCGGCTAGTTTGGATAGTTGAATCACAAAAGATCTAGCATCGGTCGTTGGCGAATCTCATCAATTTCCTCCATGGTTAGTAGTCTGACCGGGCGTCGTGCATGCCTGGCCAGCGTGCTCTGAATCTTTTGACGTAACCTCCGTCGATGCTGTGTAGTCCTGTGCAGTCGTGGGCGCCTGGATTTCCCCAGTTCAATCGCTCGGTCAATCAGTGTGCCTCTGGTGTGAGATGGGGGGGAGCTCTGCTGTGGGAGTGGCTCTTGCGGATGTCCCGTGTCTGCTCTGAAGAAGTCTGTAATCCGTTTTTGAGACTGGTTAGCCTCGCCATTCATCAGGCTCTCTCTGTGTCTGCGCAGCTCGAGCAAGAACAAACCCAGGCCTCTCTGATCTTCGTATCCCATTACTCTTGAGAGTGGTCCAAAACCCTCTCTGAACAAGCAATGGAAGCGGCCTCGAATCTCGTAGTAGACGGGGCAGCGGCATGTATAATGCAGCTCTGTCTCAGGTTCCATGTCACACAAGGGGCATGTCCTGGCCTCTGTTGGTACTCCGCTGTATCTCCCAGTTTCAATCCGCAGCTGGTGAGACGATGTGCGTAACTGGCCAATAGCACACCGTATCCCATGAGACAGGTGGGTATCCATGTATCTGGGTCTCATCACAAAACCATCTTCCGTAAGTTGGAGAAGGTGGTCTCTGTAGAAAGCCATCTTCGTGCCCAGTTCTTGTGCTGGTTGTATCCATGTCCTCTTGTTGTCTAGCTGGGTCAGGTCTTGGCGGATGAGCTTGGTGATCTCCGACTGTGTAAGAATGAGAGATGGTGCATCCAATGAGTACTGGAATGGTGGCAGCCTGTCTATGCTGAACCACCCATGTGCTTGAAACCATGATGTCATCTCCCCATACCAGCATGTTGTATCTCCTTGTATGGCTAACTGTCGAGAGGACTCAAGTGCTATGCGAGCATATCTGTCTCTGGGAAGTTCCCATGTGCGGTTTATGAAGGAGACTGATCTGGTGAGCACCTCTACCACTGGTGGGGGGGCCGCTAGCTCTGCTCGGATAATGGCCCGTGGTACTGATGCCTTGGCTCTAATGAGCCGCGAGATCATAGAGACGAGAGGTTTCTCCATGTTCCCCTATCCGTCTGAGCAACCCGACCTCCCGTGGTGATCCAGTGAAGGTCCCCATATCTCAGCCCCATAGAGCAATGCTGAAGCCACCAAGGTGTCAAAGAGCCAGAGCTTCGTCCGGGGCTCCTGAAACTGAACCTGCGAACACATCCTCTCCAATCTACCCAATGCTGCGTGGGCTCTAGTAAGTCTAGTCTCTGTTGCTCTTCTGAGTGAGAATGCAGGTCTGCTAAAAACCACTCCAAGGTAAGTGTAAGCGTTTGTGTCCTCCACAGTCTCTTGGCCGTATGTGAATGTAGGTGCTGACCTCCTGATCCACTGTGGGGTGGTATTAAACACCATAACCTTGGTTTTACCCAGGTTGACAGACAAACCACTTTCGTGGGCAAACGTATGCAAAGCATCCAATTGAGTTGCATTCCTTCTGGGGATTCGGAGATCAACGCTATGTCATCAACATATAACAAAAGTGGAATCCATGTCCCTGCCAACTGAGCACCTTTATCCCCATCGTTGTCAATGTAGTCAGAAACCTCATCCACATACATACCGAAAAGAGTAGGAGAGAGCGGGCAGCCCTGCTTCACCCCAATAGTGGAGTGAACCGGTGTAGAAAGTCCCTCCGGGGTGCGTACATGCCCTACTACTGATCTGTACAATGCCATGATCCCCCAAATGAGTTCTGTGGGTACTCCCATTTCCTGTAGTCTGCGCATCAGTCTAGCGTTGGGTACCGTGTCGAAAGCTTTGCGGAAGTCCACAAAGCTACAATAGATCCGTCTCCCATGAGATCTGCCTTCTTCGATGATGGCCCTGAGTGTTAGGATATGGTCAAGAGTAGAGAAGCCTCTCCTGAATCCTGCCTGCCCAGTTGCACGTATCCCTTCCCTCTCTGCCCATCTACTCAGCTGTTGCTCCAGAATGGATGCATACAACCGTGCCAGTGTGTGCCCAATCATAATAGTGCGATAATTCCCAGGCTCCATGGGGTCTCTTGATTTGAAGATAGGTACGATCGTAGATAGGCTCCAAGAGTCTGGTAGGCCCTCACACATGGCCCGGTTAAACATAACTGCTAGAAGCTCTGCTAGTAGGTCTTTGGCATGCATGAAATGCTCAGCGACTAGGCCATCATGATCATATGCTCTCCGAGTCTTCATCCTGTCAATAGCTTTCCTCACCATCTCAGCAGTGAAAAAGACACCTGCGTGTGGGCATGGATCGGGGGGGTTGGGAAGGGCCGGCTGTCCAGGTACTGTGTACAAAGATGATGCGTATTGCCCCCAGGTCTCTGTGAAGGAAATAGCAGGGGGGGGGGGGGACTGCTCATGAAAGAGCCGCCACGCCTCAAGCGAGTCGTGACTCAAGAATAGCTGATATAGATCCTGCTCGAGTTGAGCCAAAAAAGCCCTCTTCTTCCGCCGCACCAGGCGTTGGAAGTCAATTTGTGACTGTCTGTGAGTGACGTCCCCCAACAACACCTCCCTCTGAAGTCTGGCTCTAGTCTGGCGGCACTCCTCATCGTACCAGCTGTTCTGAGGCATGCTCCCTGATCGGCGGCTATGCTCAGGCTGGGTGTGTGGGTATGCTTCTGCTGTTGCCTCATGTAATGTCTGTGTCAGTATAGTAGTTAGCTCTTCCGGAGGTCGCCCCGTGTCCTCAGTGCATAGGCGTCTGTAGATTCCGTCCATGTATACAGAATCCGTCTCCCGTGTGAATGTGTAGCGAGTAGGCTGCTACTCGTGGCCTGTGTGCTACACTGAACTGGAAGGAGATGGTCATCGACACCAGAGCATGATCCACTGCCACCCCGATTGGTCTGGGCTCAACTGTGAGATCCTGGATACTAGAGATGAGATTCGGCTGTGCCATGACGTAGTCTACTGTGCTGGCTCCATGTCTGTGTGGGAAGCATGTAAAACCTCCCGAAGCAGGAAATCTCTGTAGGCCGTTCAAGATGGCCAATCCATGTGCAGTGCCCATGTCTATTAGGTGTCGCCCATACTTAGTACATTCCACATCGTGTGATAGTTTGGAAAGGCCCGTCTCTACAACATCTAGCTCTCTTAGCATCTCCTTTGAAGTATCATAAAACACTGCCTGGTGATGGGCAGTCCTGGCATTGAAGTCCCCTAGGATGATAATGTCACCGTCCCTAGAGAACTCCTCCCATATGTCATCATCCAAAATAGAGAAAGGGGACTGTCCTCTGGGTGATGCATAAACTGATGTACTCGGGGGAAAGTAGCAAATAGCTAGATAGAGGTATCTGCTTGTCTTTGCTTTCAGTCTCACCCACATGTACCTAGCCTGCTCGTCCCTGCGGGCTATATGTATCAGTGGTTGCTGCAGATCCTCTCTAAATAACACTGCCACTCCCCCCGAGCCCCGCCCTCTGTGCCCTGAGCGTGTCTCCTGTCTGTAGGCTGTCTCCCACCTGTATCTACTGATGTGAGGCATGGATTGCCCTGGGGCCTGGTGTGTCTTAGAGTAAAAGATGATGTCTCTTCCAGTAAAGCTATCCTCAAAGGCACCCACATCAAGACGCATAGATCCATTGGAGTTCCAGGCAGCTACTTTGAGTAGGGTCCCATAAGTCTTGCACCATCATGTGGAGCGTCGTTCTAGTATTACCACTTTTCCGTCTCGGTAAAAAGCGATCTTGCCTTTTTCCCTTGCCGCTCTAATCTCCGGCATTACTTCCTGCATATGAGCGATCTGTGAGAGGGTGAGATCATCCCCGAGGAAGATGCCAGTCTCTTTAAGAGTTGGTCTTTTCTTCAAGAATGACTTCTTTGCTTCCATGGAGGGAAAACGGAGGATGAGTGCTCTTTCTTTTGAGGTTTCTCCACTGCTTCCATTTTTCTTTATGTTGCCCACTCTCCATGCCCTTGTGTGCATCGTCTCGTGAATCCCCATCAAGGCTGTGAGTTCTTTTATTTCTTCGTCCACATTGCCTTTGTCTTTAAGATCGCAAATTCTCACATGTAAAGCGCGCACCCTTCTCCTCTGCTCCTCCTCTAGTGTTTGATTAATGATGTTGTTGGGTGTGGGTGTGGGCGTTATCTCCTTGTCTTTTCCTTTCTTGGCCACCTTGATCCATTTCTCGGCTTCGTCCGCCTTCTGTTGAGTTTTGGTAAGAACATCCACCCAAGAGGTCGTCGTTTCTTTATGCTGCTCTTCTCCTTCTTGGATGGCCCGTACTTGCTCCTTGATCGTGTTGATTTCTTCGATTACCGAGGGTTGCAGTTCGCCCTCTTCCAGTGTGTTTCTTGATCGTGCTTCGGCGAGCTCTTTCTTGAGTGACGCGATCTCTTCCTCTTGGGTCGTTACTCGGTCTTCCAGCGTGCTTATCTTGCTCTCTTGGATCAGCACGCGTCCTTCGAGCATGTTTATTGTGCCCCAGAGGTTGCGGTTCATCTTGGTCATGATCTCCGTCATCTCCTCTTTGCATTTTTGAATGGCATCCTCTAAGGGGTTGGCTTTATCTTTCATCTTCCTCATGCTTGATCGCCGTCCGCAAGGGAGTTAGGTGTACGTGTGCACCCACCCTAGCAGCGGGCGCGGCGGCTGGGGGTCACTGGATGTACGTGTGCACCCCCACTGGCGGTGATCGCGACGAGTGGTGGAGCGCGAGGCGGTGTGGCCAGGTGCCCTCAATATGCTCAGCTATGTGTGTGTGTGTGTATCTCGAAAACAAAAGTGAAGAGGGGGGGGGGGGGGGGGGGTTGGGAGGGGGAGGGAAATGAAATGAAATGTTATATTAAAGTCTTCAAAAGGCCATAATGACCTATGAGGCCCGAAAGTTACAAAGTGGTGGGGGCAGGGTTAAAAAAAAAATTATAAAATAAAAAAAAATAAAATTAAAGACCTACGCGTAGAAGAAGAGAGGGGGACATCCTACGTGTAAAAAGGGGGGGGGGCGCCATACGCGTAGAAGAAAGGGGGGGGGGACGTTGTATGCGTAGAAGAAAGGGGTGGGGGGGGGGGCGCCATACGCGGGGGAGTGCGGATGAGCAGAGTACGGGAGTAAGGGACAGCGCGGGTGAGCCGGGGGGGGGGGGGGGGGGGGGGGGGGCAAGGGGACAGCGCGGGTGAGTAGAGGACGGGAGCAGGGGGCGGGGACAGCTCGCGAGCAGGGGGGGGGCGGGTGCTGGGAGCAGAGGGCGGTGGTGCAGGGTCTGCGCGCGGGCGGGGGGCAGGGGCAGGGGCAGCGGCAGCCAGAGAGAGAGAGAGAGAGAGAGAGAGAGAGAGAGAGAGAGAGAGAGAGATTACTCTTGCAGGGTAATGAGAAGACCTTCAGAGATTCATAAGATGAGCTTGCTGGTGGTACATACTTAATCAGCTCAGAGAGAGAGAGAGAGAGAGAGAGAGAGAGAGAGAGAGAGAGAGAGAGAGAGAGAGAGCGCTAACGATGGATGATCTGCAGGAAAGGCAATTATCAATCAAAGATCTACTATGTATCCAGTATTGTGTGCAGTGCAAGAAAAAGGGTAGGGGAGAGTCGGAGGCAAGCGATGAGAAAGCTGTCAAGCACCACTTAGAAGCTGATCGTAGGAAAATTTCAGAGCAAGGGCCTGTTCGAGTCTTGGTGGTTGGGAGATCAGGTTCAGGTACCGAACATAACAACAAGCTCCCCTCCCCCCCCCTTTTCCTTTTTCTCTTTGTTTAACAACTTGAAGCCTCATCGATTTCTGTTTCTTCAAAGGCATGTGAGTGGGATGCTCATTATACCCTTTTTGTCTTTAAATTCTGCAGGCAAGACCACCTTGATCCGCCTATTGGTTGGAAATGAAGGTCCACAGAGCATATCAGAGGGTGTAGCTGGAGTCCAAGACATTAACAAAGAGTTTGTGTACTTGTTTGAGGAGCAGGGTACAACTTTTATCATCCATGATAGTAATGGCATGGATGTCAAAGGCAAGGAGCGTGTAAATGAGATCTTGGGTTTCTTGGATAAGCATCAACAGTGTGATGACTTCAGGGAGTGCATTCACATCATTTGGTATGTGATTAGTGCCATAGACCCCAGATTTGTGGATGATGGTGATGTGATGAAGCTGCTAAGCAATTATGAGATCCCTTTACTTTTAATTATGACCCATAAAGATTATGACAAGGTCAAAGTGACAGAGGCTAGCCTTAATAGGCTGTTGCAAGCATATGGAGACAAAGAGGAGAGAGAAGCTATGAAGAGATTGATGGTGAAAGTAAGCAATGAGGGAGTATGCATGGGTTCAAACAATGAGCTTGTAATTGATGACATGAAGCAAGACAAAGAGGGTCTGCGTCTGGTGGCATTGAGAACAAAAATTCTGGTGGATAGGATGCTGATGCAGTCAACGTCTGCGCTCCATTCTCTCATACAAGGGCATCGGCATCTCTGACAACATATGGATTGGCAAGAGGGTAGCTCATCACACTTGTCACATAGTAAGCAGAAACGTTGACCTTGAGCTAGGGTGACTCTTGTAGTAAGAGGGATATTTGTCTCGTGTAAGTATGGCAATTCCTTCAGTATAAGCTCTGTCTTCACCTTGAGAGTGTGAAGATGCCAGAAAAATTGTGTTTGGCAACTTTTCACTTGGCAGAGCAGGCCCCAGCATGTCATAGACATTTTCGACTACCAAGGGAATCTGTAAATAACATCTGTAGCTCTCATCTCCTATATGTAGAAAGCATTTTTTCCATTTCTTGTTTTCTACAAGCTTTCCAGCAAATGTACAGAGCTGACCCTCGGGACCTGATCAATGAATTGGAGATTCCGCACGTGTAAGTTATCAGGAAACAAGCATGTGCAGTTAGGCAAGAATATCAACGGGATCAAATAATGCAGGAAAGCCTTAATTTGAGATTTTTTTCAGTCCAAAAATTTAAGGTAACAAGTCCTTCAGCATTATTATGCACAGAGAAACCCTAGTGTTCTGTTGCATATGGTTTTTAGTAAGTTCACGTGTGAAATGGTTTGTTTTTAGTATGTGGACTTACAGATATGCCACTCCCTTGCAAAATGTCAAGCGGCCACACTCTTGTCCATGGGCTCACATTAGACATGAAGGTTTGTTAGGTGATGGATGTCTTCAGAGTGACACTAAGAACTTTTCTGTCTATTTCGCTTGCTTCAATGTACCAAATGACACTATGAATCAAACAAACGTAAAATAAAGCGGCATTTGCAAACCTTTAATCTCTCCCACAGAGAACTACACTCTCTTAGTTCCTCTTCTTCTTGGATCTCTCCCTCATTCATGTTTGCATGGTTCTTGTTGAACCTCTTATGCCTACCTCCCTTGATTTGCAAGGGCTTTTCTTCCTTGCCTGTATTTTGAGAAAAATAGTGTAACAATTGTAAGATGTAGCTCAATTTTTCATATTTCCTCTTGGAAAATCCATGAAAAGAGACAGTGAATGGTTGCAAAAATGATTTTTCTTGAACGTTGACAAGAGCCTATCAAGACTCGTTCCATAGGCTTCAGTTTTCATTTTTAATGAATGGTATGATTTTCTTGTCTCTTATTTTTCAGGGCATATTTCTCAGGAATTGGGGTTTTGCCCAAATTTATGCTCTGTATGGGAACCAATAACTACTATGTTGAAAATTAAGGCGCGGCGAAATTATAGCTAGCGATTAGGAAATACCAATTTGAGCTAACATCATGTCAAAGAGGTGTGCAATAAGCTATGAAAAGTATATATGGAGGACTCACACTTGTCACCTTGCATCAGTGTTTGGGGATGTTAACCTCAGCTGAGCCTTGAGCTGGTTGAGATTAGCTAGTTGCAAACCATGATAAAGGGAAGAAAAATCGGGAAAATATGCAAGAAGATAGTTCAAAAATCTTGGAAATTTGGAAAATTCTACCAGTATTTCTGGTTTGTGCCTTTACGAGGTGGCAATGGGGAGAAAAGACTTCCCCAAGGTGGCCCTTATCCCTGCACAAACGAAGCACAAAGCAGGAGATCTACTGCAATCACTACATGAATGCCATGATTAGTTATAAGAGGCTGTCTAATCGATGAGTTGTTGTTGGATGCTTTCCATATAAAAACAATGTACATTGTATATGTCATAGATGCTTGCTATTCACATGACCTAGAAATGGGTTCTTCAATTCAATTTGAAAAAACAGTTGACACAGAATGAAAGCTAGATCAATAAGCAAAGATCATTACCGAGTAGGCCTCATCGTTGCCTTTTTTCTAGACCAACACACAGACACAGCCAGCTAGGACATTAACTAAAGCTTGTCGTTGATAATTGGCCCTAGTTTGGGGCTATGTCATGACCTCTCTCTCTCTCTCTCTCTCTCTCTCTCTCTCTCTCTCTCTCTCTCTCTCACGATAGCTTCCTACGACGTTAAAATTCTCTTCTTCTTCTTCTCACACACACACACACACACACACACACACACACACATCACAAGAAGATTCTTTTTCAGTGTTTTTTATACAATGCATAACATCATGAGCTTCTGCTCGAGAGGCACCACATACCTAGCTAGGTATGATTGGGGGCAGGGGACCACCGGGCCCCCCACCGGGCCGGCAGTCCCCTGCCCCCAATCGTAGCTAGCTAGGTAAGCAGCGCCTCCCTCATAGAAGCTCATGATGTTGAGGTAAGTTACAATGTGGGAATTATTGTGAGAATTTGTCCAAAACTTCTTGTGCATGTAGTTTCTAGACCATCTACCTCAGTGGTTTAGATTACTAGTGAGCTTATAATTTAGAGCTTCTTATAAGATTTTTGAAGCTTTTCATGCTTCCTAAAATGTATGATGCAAATTAGAGCTTTTGTAAAGCAACGTAGAGATTTTGATACCGAACATATTGTTAAGTATTGTTTGTTGCAATGCTATATCAAACCATATATGATGAAATAAATCCTTTGCAAAGTGTACATTGACACTTTCTAAGTACTTTAAATATAGAAGTGCACACAATCAATTAGTACTATGTTAAAAAAACAAGGAACTTGCTAGACCACCATGCAAAAATGTTAAAATAGAAATTTTGCTTGCTTACTCTAGCCAAACTACATGAAGGCCAATGCTTGCTATATTTCATGAACACATGGTAGCCACAAAGCACGTTTAGTGTTTTGCTTTCTAAGCACTAGCTTGTCTTCTAACAACAATGGTGGCCTTTGTGACTCAGTTCTGCCAATTTTGGTAGAGTTGGAAAAACTCTGTCCATGTCTCTCTATTCTCTCTCATTCCTTTTGATGGAGTGAACACGAGTCTGCATTGCTCTGCACAAAAAATTAAAACAAATAAGTCAAGTTTGCTTACATAAAGGAAAATGCTTCTTAGGCAATGGTCACGTGATGCATAGTTATCAGTTACTGTCTGAAATAATTTTGCCTCATGCATTGTCACAAGTGCAACATATATTTTTCTTACATGCAACCATGCAAGGCCTTTTTGTAACTATGCCGATTTTGGCATAGTTGCATCAGTAACATCTTAGCGCCGGGTCTCGCTGTGTAGTACCAATTATTTTAATGAGATTTAATAGATCGTACTAATCACATACCACACTCACAATTTTTCAGTTTAATGGTATTAAGGAGACAAGCTCCACAAAAGTAGTATCACGACTAATATCAACCCATTTTTTAGTATCAAGGAATTGTTTGGAGTACTAACCAATGAGAATTCACTTTGGATAACTATGCCACGCGTGACCACATCCTTACGTGTTAAAGCGCTTTTATGAGATTCCTTTCTGAGTCGCCCCAGCTTTAGTAGGATGATCCGCAACCTAGATTAGAGCACCTAGGAAGGTGGACACCCATTGCAAAAAACAAAAGTCTTCGTAGTCCGTTATTTCCATTGGCTGCTTTTCCTACGAAAAAGGGGAAGAGCCGCTCACCAGAAAAGTAGCTTATAACCTACGTTTTTCTGAGGGGCAGGGAACTCACATGATCTGCACGCCTGAGCTTTCCGCAAAACACTCCCCCCACTCGCCCAGAGCGCGACCCAGCTCTAAGCAATTATTACTCCGTCATCAAATGCTGGATTGAAGGAGAGCCAAGCAAATGCATGCACAGATAACATATGTTTCTGCAATGATGGCAATCTCTCTCTTCTCTGGAATGATAGCAAGCAGGCGCGGCAGGAGAGAGAGAGAGAGAGAGAGAGAGAGAGAGAGAGGCTTGCATAATGTGCTTTTTTAGGAGCTGTGGCCTCTCTCTCTCTCTCTCTCTCTCTCTCTCTCTCTCTCTCTCTCTCTCTCTCTAGGCCCTCTTAACGTACAACCCAGGTGCAGCTGGGCAGAGGCGGAAAGAGGCTCAAGCTGAGGGGCAGGCAGAGGCGTACTATGTAGTATAGGCGACACCTTTGAAGTTTGGATTGGTGAGCTCGCAAGCAAAGAATCCTGAGCGCGGAGGGGATAGGAGGAGCAACAGCCGATGTGGATTGATTGAGAGAGAGAGAGAGAGAGAGAGAGAGAGAGAGAGAGAGAGAATCTTCGCAGGGTATCTCCATAGTAGTGGGTTTTAAATTAGTTAGAGCCAATATAGTAGAGTGTGTGTGTATGTGAGAGAGAGATTTACATAGATATGCACGTTAGAAATCTCTATCTCAATGGATAGTCTACATCTCCTCCCATTGAAAGATTGTAATGCTACGTCTTCTCTTTCCTCGCTTACGTTGATGATGACGAATAGTGTTGGAATTAGGGTTGCAGAGAAACGCACACAGCTTGGAGAAGACGAAGGAAGCTCAAGGCACACAACTGAGAGTGTATTACTTAGTGTGCAATAGCTAGAAAGATGGATAGCCCTAGAGTGATGGGCGTATATACAATGCACGAGGGAAAAAAATGCCCCGGCGGTCCTAGTGTGTTCACACACATCACTACCACGTGTATATGGTAACAAATCACCCCTGGAGTGATGCGGTGAACGAGAGCTACTTCCCTTGAGGACATGATCAGTCCACAAAGGGGAGTAAGCCCAAAGCTTTGCGGAAAGATTCGAGCTTCTCACGAGACAATGCCTTTGTGAAAAGATCTGCAAGGTTGTCCTGTGTTGGCACATAAGCCAAGCTGACCTCTCCTGCTGAGAGCCTCTCCCTGACATAGTGGTAATGCACCTCAATGTGCTTTGTGCGAGCATGAAAAACTGGGTTCCTCACAACTTCCAATGTGCTATGACTGTCAGTGTAGACTGTGTTGGCAGTGTCGTGTCCAACACCCAAATCAACCATAAGGCGTTTGAACCATACACACTCAACCGTAGTTGTGAAGACTGCCATGTACTCAGCCTCACAACTAGAAGTGGCCACAGTAGGTTGCTTCTTGCTCAACCATGATATACATCAACTGCCAAGCATAAAACAAAAACCACTTGTGGACACTCGCGTGTCAAAATAACCAGCCGAATCTGAGTCCGAAAAAGCATGTAAGTCTGGCGGCAATGATGCCCCCTTGGGATAAAACAAGCCAATATGTAAAGTACCACTAAGGTAGCGCAAAATCCTCTTGACAGCCTGCCAATGCTTAGACCCTGGGCTATGAATAAATCTGCTGACCTGTGAGACTGCAAATTGAAGATCTGGCCTCGTGTTGCATACATAAATGAGGCAGCCAACAACAGTTTGGTAAAGAGTGACATCAGTAGGATCACGAGCGTCATTAGACTCAATTTTAGACCTGTTTCCATGGGAGTGGAAATAGGTTTGTAATCCTCAAGTCCAAACTTACATAGCACTGTCTCTATGTAACTTTTCTGACACAAGGAAATACCACCATCACATTGCTTAAACTGTATCCCCAAGTAATGATGCAACAACCCCAAATCTTTCATCTTGAAAGTAGCATTCAAGTCAGCCTTAAATTCAACAATATGTCTCTCATTTGGTCCAGTGATCAGCAAATCATCTACATAAAGAACTTACATAGCACTGTCTCTATGTAACTTTTCTGACACAAGGCAATACCACCATCACATTGCTTAAACTGTATCTCCAAGTAATGATGCAAGAGCCCCAAATCTTTCATCTTGAAAGTAGCATTGAAATAAGCCTTAAATTCAGCAATATGTCTCTCATTTGGTCCAGTGATCAGCAAATCATCTACGTAAAGAACGACAATGAGAAGTACATCACCCTCACGCTTTACATAAAATGTGCTTTCTGTTGGATTGTTACAACAGCCTCATTTGACCAAATGAGTGCCAGATTTCTCATACCAAGCACGAGGAGATTGCTTCGACCCATACAAAGCCTTCTTACATATGCACACTTTGTCCTCTTGTCCTTTCTTGACAAAACCGCGACATAAACTTCCTCAAATATGTCACCATTCAAGAAAGTAGTAACAATGTCTGATTAATCCCAACCAAAATGAGCTGCCAATGGACATAGAAAACGAATAGTAGTCATACGACAAGTAAGAGCAAAAGTTTCTTCGTAATCTATGCCTTTTTGCTGTGCATAATCCTTTGCAACAAGTCGAGCCTTATGGCGATCAACCTCACCATTCGGCTTGCGTTTCAACTTGTAAACCCACTTTGTACCAGTGGCCTTTTTGCCACGAGGCAAATCACATAAAGTCCATGTGTCATTTTCTATAAGTGCATCATATTCTGATTGCATGGCAGCCATCCACTTTTCTGGATTCTGTGCTTCATCAAAGGAGAGAGGTTCCTCAACATCATGTAGGCTAGACACAGCCAAAGCATAACAATCTCATGCATAAGATGCATGGCGAGAACCTGAACGAGTACGACTAGACAAAGGTGCATCCAATTTACTGTCATGCAATGTATGCACCAGCCATTTTGGCATACCTCTAGCTTGGTCATTTTCAGCCCTTTCCTCATCAAGTACATCATGTACGTCTGCATCAATAATAGGTTGATCTGTAACATTTTTGGAAACCCCCATAGGCTGTACATTTGCCTCATTGGAATTTACATTCGAACTTCCACCACTTAAAAGAGGCAACAAAGTGTCATAAATGTCCTGTAAGCTTACATTATTGTCTCTAGTACATGACAACAAGGGCTGAACAGAATCTTCCACAAACACTACATCCCGTGAAACCAGAATACGCTTTGTTTGCGGATGATACAACCCGTAACCTTTGCTTTCAACACTATAACCAACAAAAATACATTTGATAGCCTTATCATCCAATTTTCTGTGCTGTGTTTATGGCACCAAAGCATATGCCAAACAACCAAAAACACGCATGTGCTCAATAGAAGGCTTTCTATCATGCCATGCTTCATATGGAGTGATAGACTGCAAAGCTTTCATAGGACACTTGCTAAGTACATAAGTGGCACACATAATGGCCTCAAGCCAAAAAGAATGCGGTAAAGCTTGACTTTTTGACCATACATCGTGCCATTTCCGTAAGTGACTTGTTTTTCCTCTCAGCTACACCATTTTACTGAGGTGTATAAGGCACTATGCATTGGTGTTTTATCCCATGAGTAGCCAGAAATGCATTAAATTCATGAGACATATAATCCTCCCCTCGATCGGAGGGTGTCCATAGTACATTTCGGGACATTTTCAGCCATAGCCAGAAATTGTTTGAAGCACATAAAAACTTCGGACTTAGCTTTCAACGGATGCACCCACGCATGCCTGAAGTAGTCATCAATGAAAGTCACAAAGTATAAGTAATTTCCCAAGGACGGAGTTTGCATGGGTCCACAAACATCACTATGCACAAGCTGCAACCTACATGTGGCCCTAACTGAACCATCCTTTGGAGACTTAGAACGCTACATTTTACCCAAAATACAGCCTTCACAAACATGTTTGATAGGTTCTCCAAGAGACGGAAAAGAAGGAACCATATCAGATTTTTGCAAACGCAGCAAACTGACAAAATTTAGATGCCCAAAACGTGCATGCCACAGTTTTGCATATGAAACAGTCCTTGAATTTGCAATTGCATTTGTAAAATTTTGGCCACACTTGTCATACAAAGTGAGTTATATCTCCCACAACACAAAAAGCCATATGCAACAATTTCATCACCAAAACTGAGATCATGAACTGTACATCTCTCATCCACAAATTTGACACCAAGTCCAAGTCTAGCAAGTGTAGACACAGACAAAAGATTCTTCTTGATCCCAGGTACATAAAGTGCATTAAAAAGTGTGAAAGAACTACCATTTGCAGCAGTAAGCACAATCTTTCCAACTCCCTGAATAGGATAAGAGGCATTGTTGGCACAGGTGACTGAATTCCCATGAGGGACAGACTTGAGAGAGGTGAACAATCCACGATGTAAGGTAATGTACTTTGTAGCACCACTGTCAAAATACCACACATGTGAATCTGCAGCAACTGACATGCATGCATCATGGACAACAGGATTGTAAGTGCACTCTGCACTAAAAGCCCATTCTGCATCGACATCAGCATCACAGTCTCCTTTCGCAGAAGACTCAACGATGGTTGCATTTGTAGTGGAACCAACATTTGCAATGGAACCACTCTATTTCTTTTTAGTCTCTTTGGCCTTCAACTTAGGACACTGCTTGATCAAGTGATCATTAGCTTTACAATAATGGCAACGCATCTTCTTTTTGCCCTTATCACCAGAATTGCCAAACAAAGTGCTTCCAGCAGAAGCATTGGGAACAGAAGTTTTACCACTCGCAGCAGAACCATAAGAAGTGGCTGCATTGTTTTTACCACCCTTTCTTTGAGAAGCAATAAAAGGTTGTTCAACTGCACGTTGTCTAGTCATGTTCTTTCTAGAAAGTGACTCTTGCAACAACAATGTGCATAATGCATCAAACTTTACAACTTCAGGATTTCCTTGGGTCATAAGTCTTCAAGTACTAGCAAAGTCTGATAAGAATCTGGTAAGGCATCAAGAATAGTCTGCACAAGGGAATTGTCTGAAATGACTTCACGTGCAAAAATAAGTTGCTCATTGATATCCTTGACACTACCAAGGAAAGTGTCCATATCATCTTCCTCATGCATAATCTTTGATTTTTAGCTCTTTACGTAGCAAAGCAATTTTAGCCTCATTGCGGCTTGCATAAAGACCTGCTAGAATATCCCAAGCCTATTTTTCAGATTTCACTGAACGAATGTGAGGAGTAATGGTGCGCTTCACAGACAATGCAATCAATGCATGAGCTTGCGTATCCTTTACATCCCAACGAGCTTGTTGTGTCATAGGCAAAACAACTCTAATAGCAACAATCCTTGCAGCAAGACCTGCAACGTCCTCAACATCGCCTACATCCTCAGAACGAGGACGTACATCAATGCCCTACACAATATTCCAGACACCCTTTGACACAAGAACATGTTGCATCATGTAAGCTCACATAGGGTAATTATCCCCATCCAATCTGTCCTCAGCAGTAAACATCTTGGACACATCTGTGTTGTTGTCAGCCATGGAAAATTCCTGCATCTGATGTGAAAATTGTCTGAAATGAGGACAAACTGAGTGAGACTAGCACGTGTTATATAGCACAACCTGTAGTAGACTATATAGGACCTGCTATGCAGTATTTGGTGCTGATAGAAATTATACGCAAAATGATAAAATTTACTGCGCAGACCTGACTGTAGTGGAAACGGAGGCCGAAATGAGCCCGAATCAGAAATTTTTGTCGACCTATGAACGCTCGCCAAAGCTCATAGAAATCGGAGAAAGTGAGCAGGCGTGTGCTGGAGCTGCTGGTGACTAAACCTGGGAGGATGCAACCTGATCTGATACCAATTGTTGGAATTAGGATTGCAAAGAAACGCACACAGCTTGGAGAAGACGAAGGAAGCTTAAGGCACACAACTGAGAGTGTATTATGTAGCGTGCAATAGAATGATGGATAGCCCTAGAGTGATGGGCGTATATATAATGCACGTGGGGCAAAACCTCCTAAAGAGGGAAAAAATGCCCTGACGGTCCTAGTGTGTTCACACATATCACTACCACATGTATATGGTAACAAATAGGATGAGAACTCTTGTGTGTTCGTGTCACGCGCTCGTGTATGTTTGTGTAAAGGTGGAGGTGCTTATGAATTTAGAGCTTGAGAGAGAAGATGAAGGCCAATCACTACCGCACTGCAGCCTGCTTGTGAACGCGCGTGCACGCGCACACACACACACACACACACACACACATAGAGAGAGAGAGAGAGAGAGAGAGAGAGAGAGAGAGAGAGAGAGAGAGAGAGAGAGAGAGAGAGAGAGAGAGAGAGAGAGAGAGAGAGAGAGAGAGAGAGAGAGGACTAATGTGTCGGTAGACAGTCTCACAAAACCTGCTACACTTGTTGCAAACACCAAGATATGTGCACACACACATGTAGAGAGAGAGAGGGAGAGGGAAAGGGAGAGAGAGAGGATGCACATTAGGCTCTCTCTCCAGGGTAAAACACTCAATAGTGTGCCACTTGAGAGAGGCGACAAATTGCCACCACTGCTCTCCATTGTTTTCAGTTCTTGGAAGGCGCATTTGAGAGTTGAATGTGTCTAGGATACAAGCGAAAAGATTGGCCGCGGGTCTTCAACTCGGGACCGGCACAAGTTTATGCATTTATAGCATGGGTGCCTACTTTACCTTTGGAAATACGACATGCTATTTTAGTCTATTATCACTTTCATGAACACATGCTTGAGGCTGTGCATGGGCTAGTTCTATACTTCCCATGAAATACTCTACTACCCAGACTTGCCAACACACCCATCGCCAATACCATCAAAAATATCCTTATACCTCTGAAAGGCAAAGAACCCATGAAGAAGATCACACATACACCTGGCAGTGTGTCATCTACTGCACATAAGAAACCTCGGCAGTTTTGTGGTGCTGAAGACAATTGGTATACATTGAAAACTTTGGACAAAAACAAAAACAACTTACATACAAAAGTACATGTGCACTAATCTAGTAACTAAACTACACATGCATTCATAGTGCGAGTATGTATATCTCCATCTTTGATCGAACAATAGAGAGGGAATAGGCAACAATCCAATGGTTCCATTGCGTTGACCATAGACAAATGCATGCACAAAAGGCTATCATTTGTAAAAAGGTTTGGAAACTAGAGGCACATCAAATAAGACTAGTTGCTCTTGTAGATAACATTGTGGATTATTGTTATCAGGCCACCCACCACCAATAGTGTCATATAAATTAATTATGCAATGAGAGAGAGAAAGACATAAAAAAACATAAACACATTTGGATTGAGATGGGTTTTGCACAAAAACTTGTTATTCATTTTTGTCCCCTCATGAAATTTGAAAGCATGGAAGTTTAAATAATTTACTATGAGAGTTCTCATGATCCTTGCATTTAATACAATAATGAGTGCAACTCCTTTGTCCTTTGTCACTAGCAACATACACATCACCCTGTTTGGTAGGCTCCATAAACATCCTGTGAACTTCTTCATTGAGCAAACTAGCAACCACACCATTGTAGACAAGTTTTCCTCAGCACATAGTTGCTTATGGTTGTGCAAAAACGTCTTGTGAGGAAGGCAGAGAGCATAATAAGGAGATAGACCATGCCTCTTCATCCAAATATAGTCCCTTTGACACTAAGCTTGTAAAAAATTATCCCCTTGCACCTACTATAATTGGCCAATTACTGCATATTGTTTTCTATTTAACCTCTTGCTTCCCAGAGGGGAGTTTCATGCCCATGGTCAACACACCCGTGGGATCTTTGATACTAGATGTAGGTGTGGTGGTGTGCGATGCAAGAGGGGAAGTAAGTTAGTAGCCAAAACGACCACTAGGGCCCTCTACTGCAACAATAGTGTGAGTATATTTTCAATCGATCAACACCTTAACAATCTAGAATATATAATGTGGGGAGGGATCCCCACATTAGGAAACTTTTGGACTCTTAAATGGGCCCTTATAAGGACTTTTACTTTCTCCCTCGTCCCAAATGGGCTCACTGTAGAATTTCTACAAATGAAATCAAAACTTGTCAGACCTTTTGGATTTAGAATGTACTCATCAAGATCTATCTATTGATATATAACATGCCATCAGATTTCTTATATTCTAGAAGATTCTATTTTTTGATGTGACAACTCCATCTTATAAATGGAATCTCTCCCCACATTTCAGCTTCAGTGGGGAGGCCATAACTTCTACAAATCAACTCCAAATTTGTCAGAGTTTGGGGATTTAGAACCTACTTTCTAAGATCTTTTCAATGATATGCAAAGTCAAACCTCCTTATAAGGCCCCCTTGAGAGTCCAAATTTTCCCTAATGCCTCCCTCTGCATCTGTCCACATGTTAAAAGCTCCTGCATTTGCCATGGTAGCCCGAAGGCACATAAGTATATACCAAATATCAAAGAGAAACAAAGAGCTCTAGGACAAAGCACCTAAAACTCTCTCTCTCTCTCTCTCTCTCTCTCTCTCTCACACACACACACACACACACACACACACACACACACACACACACACACACACACACACACACACACACACACACGCACGCACGCACGCACGCATGCACACACACGCGCGCGTGTACACACACACACACACACACACACACACACACACACACACCATCCTTACAATCAAGGGGGAACACACATTCAAAGACTAAAAATTTGAGGTGGTAGCTTGCACCTTCCTATGAAGAGAGGTTGAAAGAGAGAGGCCACGCCCACTCTTGTCAGATCCCTGCCAACATGACACTGAGAGAGAGAGAGAGAGAGAGAGAGAGAGAGAGAGAGAGAGAGAGAGAGAGAGAGAGAGAGAGCATTAGGAGAAATTTGGAGTCGGCCAATGAGGAAGAGACTTCGTTACGTAGAAAATCATTATTTTAAAGACAAACTCGTTCAAGAAAAATGGAAAAAATAAAAATTTTGTTCTTCAAATTTTACTATTTCATACTTCCAAAGCACAAATGCCATAAATTGTACTGAATTGTACCAACTAATTTCAGAACTTTCACTGAAGACTCCAGTGTCTATGTTACCGCCCAAATCTTGTTTTGAGTTACTCTACTTCCCTCTCAAAACTTTGTCTTCCCCTTTTCTTATTTGCGCTAACTCTACTATGTGTTCTAGTGCACCCCATGACCCCTTTCAAAGGCCCAACATTACCATTGACTTTGTTATCATTTTCAATAGTTATATTACAAATGATTAGGCATGGATACCATCTAGAATAACTATCGAAGTTGGGTATTATTGCAGATGAGGAGGAGGAAGAGGAGGCAATGCAATGATTTCATGGAGGCTTTCAAGGGACAAGCAAAAGAGTTTAAAGTGTGTGCACAAAGAAAGCGGGTGAAAGAGGTCCCAATACAACATGCTTTCCAACATGGAGACTTAAGGTTGCAAACATTTCCTCCTAGTTTTTTACGACATCAACACAATTGTAAGTTATTTTGAGCATATATCTCATTAAGTGGATGATTATTTTTGTAGGTTTAGTGTTGGTACCATGTTTGTTGCAAATATTTATCCATCACATAGGGAGGACTGGCAACCAGTTGAGAGCATAGTTGGGATTTTTGATGCTTTCCATGCATTTATTGGTGAGCAAATGTATCGAGGAAGACCGCACAAGGAGCTTGCAGATAATGGAATATTATTTTATGATAGGTCATATTTGGAACCCAAAATGTCACATGTGGCTCGGGCCGTGTAACTCCTTTGCGACTTCCATCCTTTGACAACAAGGACTGGTCTTTGTCAGCATTTAAACTAGTAAAAGCTTCACGAACAGGTTGTTTTAGGATATACAGAAGTCCCTTAAGTATTCAATTGCTAAAAAAATTGTCAGGTTCACTCACTCTATTTATGCCTGTGAAGTGTTTGTAGTTTTTACTTTGATGAGAAAATGGAAACTACCACAACAATGTTCATTTGCAAATCTGAGAGTTGTTTGGGCTTTTTAAATGATAATTGGGATAAGACACATCCACACGATACAATTTTTATTTTGCAAAAGAAGTCCATATTTTGCAAGTACATTATAAGCTCTCAAAAGTTCATAGTGTCATTTTACTATTTTGGACATCATTTTCTTAGTGGACAACTTATCCCACTTGACCAAGACATAGAGTCTAACTTTGAGAACAAATCTTTAGCAATGGAGATCTACTTTCAGGAGAGCCTCCTTACTGTGATGGAGACAATGTCAAGTACATCTCTTGTGCAGCTCTGAGTAGATCTTACATATGAAGAACTTTCACTTTTGCCAGAGGTGTATGGATTCAATCTCAACAATAGAAAGGTACAAGTTTACTAAATGGAGAAATTTCATTTGTCTTTAATGGATTAAGATATAGATACTTACATGTTTTTTTCTCAGATTCCAAGATGCCAGGAGAAAACAACATTGTGCAAGGGGTCCCTCTCAAATATGATTGCTTCTTACAAAAGCTAGATCACATACATTGTGCCTCACAAAACCCAATGTATGCACAAAATGAGTTGTAATGCCATGCTAACCAATATGTACACTCCAAAATGGTGAATACAAAGACATTTTGTGCTGCTATTAAAAAACATACACTTTGCATTGTTTCAAAAAGTTACACATTGTATTGCTTCAAAAATTATAAAAAAGAGATGATGGTTACTGTTCCCCTCCCCTACCACTGCTCCCCTTCCCCCTCCCCCACTTGTTGTCATTGCTCCCCTGCCCTCTCCCCTGGCTGCTACCCCTTCTTCCATAGGGGATGCTCATTTCGATTTCCCTTTCACATTGTTCAAATGTATGGGCCTCCTCTATGACTTCCTATGCACTTTGCACCCCTACAACTTCCCTCTGCTCTCACTCCCTTTGGTTTATCTTTCTTTCTTGTGCTCCAATTTGCGGTTGATGTGCAACCCATCCACTTTTGTGGTGTCCACATGTATTGATTGAGAGCCTCCTGCATGTTTCAAATCCCATTTTGACAATTCTGGGCCCGCTGCATCACTTCCTTGATGTGGGCCCTCTCAAAATCCTCAGCTCAATTTCTTTCCTCTCTTGACAATCTTTTGGACCGATAATATAATATTTTGAATGGCCGTCACAAAAATTTACACACATTGTAGGGGAAGAAATTATCTAATTGAAGGTCCTATAGAAGCATGTTAATAAGAAAAGAACTCACTTATTTTAATTCAAACATTGCAGCAGTGCAAGCATTGAAACAACATGTAGTACTTATGTTTGGTACATCCAAAACTTGGCTAACAAGGAGAAGAGCATTGAGACAGATTCGCCAGCCGCAATTGAAGTTATCGACATGGGTCGGCACATTGACCCATCTGCTGAGTGGAAGCAACTAGATCAGGTTCTAGCAATATGTGCTCTAGATAGCATCCAAACTTTCTCCCGGTACTACCATACATAAGTACTTTGTTGAGTAAAACATTTCAAATAGACCCTACAAGGAAATGCCTAAATATGTGCCTTACGTCTTTACATGCCCATGAAACCCCCTTCTTCGCTCGAAGTTTCCATAGTAGACAATCTTTTGTTCAATGTTGAAGAACAAGACACTCCAATGTTCACTACACAAAAAACACCAAAACCATCTAGGATGTGGAAAAAAGATCCAAAATCAAACATTGTTTTTGCTTAAAAATACAAAACTCACAATTCATTGTATGTATTGGCCAACAAGTGCACAAGATCTTTACTATGCTAAACCAGTTCATCAGTGCCAAAAAAAAACTTTTTTGTTCTAAAGCATATTTGACATAAGCGGATCCGCTTTGTATATTTTGTCATGGTAGGTAGAAGCAAGATCGCATGCCAAATATGAATAAATGCTAGCAATTATATTACTTAGTGGATATGGGTCAGTAGTAAGTGAATTAGGGTCTTGGAAAATTTTCCAGGGTCCCTATTCTCTTGGCTTTGTCCCTCATAATTGCTGCAAAGACATTGGTCAGAACCAAGCGAATCGAGGCCTTGCAAAATTTCCTACGAACCTTATTTGCTTGGTTCTGACCCAGTTTTGCAAAGACTTGGGTATAACCAAGAGAATCGGGTCCTTGGAAATTTTCCCAGGGTCTCTATTTGCTTGGTTTAGACTCCATTATTGCAAAGACATGGGTCTGAACCAAGTGAATCGAGGCTGTGGAAAAATTTCTTGAGCCCTTATTTGCTTGATTATGACCCCCAATACCGCAAAGACATGGGTCAAAACCAAGCAAATTAGGGCCTTGTAAAATTTCCCAGATTTTCTATTTTCTTGGTTTTGACCCCTATT